>NC_134456.1:55902479-56639428 GCF_047948215.1 Lycorma delicatula
TACCTCCAATCCATTTACTAGTAAATTTTTCATTTAAAAATTGTCTTACTTTATTCATGAAAATTATTGATATTCATGAATCATCAATTGATAGTACTTTTAAATTCGTTTCTCCAATGAGATATTTTCAAGCACTGTAAGAAATTCATTGATTAAAAATTCTAGATAATTTCTCCCCATGAGACGTTATTCTGATATGAAAGGACCTATTAAATGGTTATCAATCATGCCACACCAAACGTTCACCGAAAATCTTTGCTTGAAATTTGATTCAACTACAGCATATGGGTTTTTAGACCATCGATGTGATATTCGTCCAAAAATAGTATAAACGTAATTATTGTTAATTACGTTCATAAGTGGTAATTATTCATACCAGTGGTAAATAGTGGTAATAATCATAATAAGTGGTAATTACAATAAGTGCTAATTATTCTTAACCCATTAATGTTAACTGCAGTCATCTAACGCACGGTCACGAAGCTGGAAGTGTTGAATTTTCTGAACATGATAAGAATGCAATCCTTGAGCATGTAATACCTATATAGTATACTTTGTGGAATGTTGATTCGTGAAATTCTTCAATGCTCGTTGTAGGACTAAGCACAGTACATTTGCAGAATGTTTTCCCTTTCACCACCAGAACCGGATGACGTTCAGATGAAACATGACCTCAGTGTATCATTCTCACAAAGCTTATTAAAAATTCTACAATTACTTTAGGGTTTGGAATTTAAATAAATTGTTAACATATTTCTGTTAAGTTTTTTTTTAATAGTAAAAATTAGTTTTTTTTTTGTTTTCAGAGACTTATTACATCAATTTTCTCAAAATTAAATTCTCTACAAGTGTTGATAATAAAATTAACGCATTTATTAGTCATTTATCAAAGTTATTGTATATCGAATCTAAAAAAAAACGTGTTTTTCGTCACCGGACTTTTATATTTACGTTGTATATCATGATACGGTTCTGCGACCTGTTTTTTGATCTTTTCAAGTTGAAAAACATATGAAACCATAAAATTCATCCTTTATATAACACCTTAAAAATTTCAGTATGACCTAATTTCATCGGGGTAACTGAAATCCGGGTGAAATTTTTTGCTAGCCGTAACTCGATAACAAAGCTTTTTCAGACGTATGTTTATATGAACTTTTTTCCTTATTTCATGCTCTGGAATCAGTTCCAAAAGTATTTATCTTTCCTTCGTAATAACTCTGTTTATTAAGCTTTTTTACAGTTTCCTGATGATTGTATTTTAACAATCGTAATAATCCGAGTTTTACATTGATCTTCAGTTTCACCAATATCATGAATACCTTAGATTAATCGTTATTTCTTTGTAAGTGTATTTATGTAAGTTTATGCTCTAGAACTTCTGCTGGAAACAAACTTTGGTATTAGGCTAAATTCTTACAGACACAAAGAAAATAATACTTCATGTGTTGTATTTTATAAGAATTTGCCACGCGCTTTTGAACATTTATTATGATCTCAATTATTTGGACCAATCCAAGGAATGGAATGGCTTTCACATCATTCACCTGTTGCCATACTTTATTCCTACTGTTTTGTCATTTATCTTCTTTATCGTTTTTCTCCTACATCAAAATAGCATATGTTATGTGTGTTTATATGCGTTTTCATTTAAAGATTTCTTTCATTACTTAGATATCTTTAACGCGCCCGACCACTATCCCTTTTTATATATTATGTCAGCCACTATTTCTTTTTCCTCCACACATTCTAATAAAAAACATTTTTTAGTTCACTTACTGAATGCTAGCGAAAAAAATCATTAGCCGTTACTGAATGGCTAGTGTAAAAAATCACAACTTTACTCTATTTAATACAGAAGGTGAGGCTTTAAATGATTATCTTTGTTCTTGTTAGGTTCCACTTTTGCCGTCGGGTGCTGCTAGCGAGGGCTAGAGCTCTCCGGCAAAATATGGTCATAAGATGCCCTACGTCATAATACCGTAAGGAGTGGTCATTGTGATGTAGCGATTTCTATACATTCGGCGCCAGAATCTAACCCAGAGCGGTCGTGTTGTACACTCAGTCCGGATGGACGCGCACACTAATGTTCGGATGAACGCTTATTTTATTAGTATACTTATAAGTAATTAAGTTTAATTATACTTGTTACGTTATATGTTAGAAGTTCAATTGTATATTATCGAAATGTCAAGACGACAAGATATTAAACAATAATTCAATAAGCAACCAGGTGTTGTTTCAATTCATCACCTATGCATCTACAGTTCATACTCGCTCTAAAACCTGCCACAAATGGTCCTCCACATCGCAAAGGATCTAACAGTTCTTTATAATATAAATATACATAATATTAAAACAATTTTGAGAGAAATTACCTTCAGATCAGCGTGAAATAACTCTATCTTTTTTAATTCATTGTCTTAAACTGCTTAACATTTTAAAAAAATTTAAATAAATTTACTGTATCGCAACGGTGGATTTAACATTTGATTTTCATCATACGTTTATCTCACCGATCAGGTAGTTTATTTATAACTGAAGCTATTTATTTATTATATGTGTTCTAAGTTATTAAAGACAATCAAATAAAGATTCATTTGCTTGAATATGATATATATTTTATTTATAATCGATGTTATAAAAAACCTGTTATCAAAATCAGAAAACAAATCCTTTTTTTTCTCTTAAGTAACCTTTGTCTTTATCTGACAACTGATTGACTGAAATTAATAATTAACATCATAGCCGTCTTATTTATTTCTGGCTATAGGACTACAATCGTTTTATATCTTGACAATCGTTTATTTTTACTTATGCATTTTGTTTCAAATTCTCGTAAGGAATAAATTTGGACAGTATTTAAAGTAATTTCTTTAAAATAGACTTCGTTGTAATTAAATTTTAAATAAATAAATTTATGTTTTTTAAATAAATATATGTTTTTATTGGCAAACGTATGTTATCAAAATCTGTTGTTATTGGACTCCTGGATCTTCTAATCATTTATCACAAATAAAATTATTTACGATAATAAAGCTAAACTCTGTTTTATTTTCGTTAACAAAATTAAAAAAAAAATAGAAATTATTTTTTCTTGTTTAAATTTTAAAAAAAATTACATAAAAAAATGTATTTTACAAACAGTTGGATTTTTACAATCCGCTAGGTTTACAATTACGATCTTATAGCTTAGAGCGATGAGTCTTTAACTGTTAGAAAAAATATTGTCCAAACAACGTGTGTGTGTGTTTATTATAAATATATATTTATACATACGCACATAGAAACCGTTCGCTACAACAAATTATGTAACAATTATATTCAGGCGATCTTGTATAATGCTGAAGTGAAAATATTTGTTTTGAAAAAAGTTTTAAATATTTTAATAAGAAAAATAAATAAATTCTGTGTCATTATCGGACATATATTCTAGTTCTTTGTATTATATAAGAAGGATCCAAGGGATAATCTGTCAATTAAAACATCAAATATCTTGCTATAAAATAAAATATTTCTAAAATTCTAGTAAAAGAAAAGAAAAACAAAACAATACTAAAGTAACATATGAAAGAGAAAATAATAAAATTAGGCTCCCCATGAAGTAATCAAGACGACGCTCACCACTCAGAAATCCAACCCAAAAATCACATAGATTTTCCCAAATTCAGTACGCGAAGGCATTTCAGATGCCTAACATCATCGCTACTACTGTAAAGAAGATTTAGCTCTTGATAGTTTGCATGATTATTTACACCTTTATTTGTATTTAGAGCTTAAACTGTGGATTTCTTCTAGAACATACGGTGATCCCAGATAATCATGAATTTGAGTGTTTCTAGCCAACCACGGCTTCTCCATTATGGTTCTCGTCAACTTATTCTGGAAACGTTGCACAATTTTTTCTTTCAAATAGGTCGGCCTTTTTCGTCCGTCACTCCTAGCCCACGACCCATACGACCCTCTCAATGGAGGGAATGAAAACTGAGATCACCGAAAATTCTTCGTGGCCACTATCACTATCCAAAGTCCACTAATCATAGTAAAAATGATAGTCACTTTCCATAATCGTTTATCTATAATGGACTTCCGCAGTTTTTTTAAGTTGCGTACAGTTATGTTAAGAGATGTCCTACCCTAAGGTCTCCGGTAGGATTGTCGCCTCCTCCTAAGTCGCCTCTTTGCATAAGGTCCATCACCTCCCTTGGATTCTCCGTACCTCCCCTCCCATTATATCTGTCCTCAGGTGTACTCATATCTTTCTTTTCTTTCTACATTAAGATCGTACTCTTGTCGGTCACTAAAAAACGAAAACTAATATTTTAATACCGTTTGAAATACTAGTATTTCTAACCAAATTCATATACTGGGAAAACGAAATTCCGAAACTATTTTCAAAATGATATTAAGCTTAATGAAATTATGCTCTTTCTGGCGGGCTCCAGGAAACTTCTTGCATGATCGAGGTTAGGTGCTGTGTCGCATAATCAATTTCGTCTGCACACTTTAACGAGACAGGTAGTACTAGTTCTTCTTCTAGCCAGTTTTGATTCGAATCCCAGCCGATCCTTTTACTACGAAGGACAGGTAACTTCTTCTTTCTTATCACCATCGTGCTTACGGTTAATAGTACAGGCGAGTGATCTGACGTTGAGTAATATTCCTAACCGAATGTACAGGGATAATACTCCCAAGGCAATGACATATAACAGTTCGGCTAAGATCCAATTCTTCTTGGCGACTAACAAGACCGTTGATTTTCCATGTTGCAATCTTGAGAAATCTACTCATCAGCACAGTTTGGTAATTACCTTGAATAGTAAGTTTTTAGATTTCTTATCTGCTGTACCAGGGATTCTATGTTTTTGGATAGTTGCTCTAGTTTATCCTCAGTTTCTCCACGGTTACAATTAACCGCCGCAGCGGGAAGGACTAGGGAAAAATATTTGAATCGGCACCAAGGTTCCTAACTACTCTTCCTCCTAGTGAAGGAAATTTTGCCTTAAGTCAAAACAAGCTGACTGTTTCACCTCAGACTCGAAGGAAGTATTAATCTTAGAATTATAATGCACTCCTTGCCTCTGTTGTCTTTCCAGGGTTTCTCTACACCCTCTGCAACCTTTGTAGGTGGCAAGGTGTTGAAGGGGCCGGAGTGCTTCTTCGTCCTTTCCTTCCTCAAACAATCTGCACTCCTCTACACATTTGACGCAACGGTAAGGCCGCATGTAGTTATTCCATTTATGACTATACGTATGAATTAAACTAAACATATGAATTAAACGTACATATTATTATATGGTAACGTATGAATTAAACTAAACATAGCAGCTTTCTGGGTGTTTCGAAAGTAATACTGCAGTTAGCAATGTAAAAAAAAATCTAGAAAATTTTACATAATTTCCATGCAGACGTGTTTAATAATAATAATTAATAACAAATATTTTTTTTTTTAAAGATGAATTGTGTAACTTGATATTATGTGAAACAACTCTGTTTTGATTGTAATAAATTTATAATTTTTTTTTTTTTTTTATGTATGGTCATAAGAAAAATAATAAATTTTCACTTTTTTGTTCTGGTAAGTGTTAATTTTTACTTCCTTGTACTTAAAGTATTGTAGTCGCAAAAAATCTCACTTTAAAATTTCAATAGAAATATCCATTTTGACCGTCGGTGAATCCATGTTGACTAGTTTCGGCGTGACGTCTGTACGGACATATGTACTATCTCGCATAACTCAAAAATGATTGGTCGTAGGACGTTGAAATTTCGGATTTAGGACTGTTGTAACATCTAGTTGTACACCTCCCTTTCTAATTGCAATAGACTGATCCAAAGTGTCAAAAAAATCCCAAAATCCAAAACAAACTGGATTTTTTACTTTCTTTTAACTGCAGTAGTAAGCCCTCATTCAGAACTTTTCAACGATATATCATAAGTGTTAATTTTTTAATTGGTTCCAGTGTTATAGCCAAATAACATTTTAATTAATGAAATATTTGAATTTTAAAGGAAGGCACATCGGTTCGAATCAGACTTCATCTCTATTTTTTCAACTTTTTTTTATTTAAATACATTGATTTATTAATAATTATTAACCTCTCATTATTAAAAAGATTTACGATGAATAATGATTCAGTAATAACAAAAAAAATGAAAAAATCAGAAGTTATTAATGAAATAAAATTTTATGTACTTTTCACTTTTCATTTAAAAAAATGTGTATAACAGGCGTACGAAGAAGTCATGTAACCCATTAAATTTTTAAAACTTATGAATAGTGTAAAAATTTCAATACAAATAAAATTTATAGCTTTACTTTTTTAATTGTAATGTAAAATAAAAAAAAATATTCTTAGATAAAATCGTAGAAAATTCAATGAATCGGAACCAAATTCGGTGGCTTGGTCTAGCCTACGTTTACAGTATCCCTTACGGCTGAAGAGCCGAAAGAGATTAATACAAAATTATTATTTTAATGCGTAATTTAATTATGTGATAGGGAGAAGGAAATTATTACGTCGATGATTACAGAAAATGATGCTCAACTGGTCGGTCTTTCGATTAAAAAGTTACAAACGAAGTACCTTTGTTTTGTTTATATTATTACTAGTGTATTACATTTCATTTTAATACCGTATAAATAAACCGTAATGCGGTAAGGTATTCGATTAATAAAACTAAATTAAGTATTAAGAAGAGCAAACTTATCCGTTAAGTATTTTCACTCGTTTTGTTGTTAGCTTTTTGAAAGAGTGAAAGAGACAGACTGATAGAGATAAAAACAGAACGTTTGATAGGGTAAGAATAAAGCGAGCAAGATACTACACAAGAGAGAAGTGTGTTTTATTGCCGTCAGAGTGCGTGCAGGGAAGTCCTATAGCTAGTGCGCCCACTGCTGCTGTCTCAGTTTATATCGTGCTGTACGACAGAAGCGTGTAAGAACGTATTTGGTTGTCGACTCATCTTTAACTAAAATTATTATTTAAAAAGGTACTACACTTATTTTAATGCGTATTAATATTATATTTACATCATAAGATGGAATATTTTATGTTTTATACAAAATGATGTTATAAACTGGTATATAAAAACGTTCATTTAATATAAATGCTATTTCATACGTTCACGTGAAAAACAAAATACCGGCTTTTTTTTACTGTCAGTTCACGATGTGTTCATGCTACTACAAAAAACACGTTTCAGAATATACTCATCTACTGTAATGAAATTATAAATATTCAAAGATCATTTTGTTTTTATGTTATGTTAACCGGGTTGTATAAAATTCAGAAATTATTTTACGTATCGTATTCTAAATTTTATAACGGACTTACATTCGTGTATTTTATGTAATTGCAAGTGTTTCACAAATTTTGTTAAAAAGTTTATTTAAAAAAAAAAAAACTATTTAAATGTAGTACACTTCTAAATGTACGACTTCTGTGTAACGACTTGAGTGACTGTCGTCACTTCCATATTTTGTTTTCTATTGGTTAAACATTATGATTATGATTATGATTTACACATAATCAAAGCGGATAATAAATTATTCATGTTTATTACTTCTATTACAATTTTAAAATAAAATAAATCTTTTTTCATAGTTATGATACAGAAACGGCTAACATTTTAAAATATTAAACGCCCAGTTTTTGCTCTATAGAATTCCATTTGATTTTACTTTGAATGTTCATTCTTTTTGATTGATTTTTTTTTTTATTTAATCAAGACAGCTATTCCCTTTAAGAAATATAGTGTTGTCTTTGTGTGTTGTTGCTTCATAAGATTCTGCTTACTCAGTAGGTTGTTATCAACATTGTATGTTTCTCATTTTTGAATAAACTTTTTTAATTGTTGTCTGTCACTCTTCCTTATCTACTGTTAAATTTCCCCTTTCACTTTTTTAATTTTTATACTGACATATATTCATCTTTCTTACAAGATTATCGTTTGCTTATGTTAATCTCTATAAAATTTCGGTGTTCTTTTCAATGTTTACAGTTTTTTCTGATAAATTATTTATTTATTATTACGTCTTATTTTTCTATAAATGAGATTTTCTTATTATTATTTATTATTGTACATTTTTATTTTTATTTAAAAAAAATATAATCGGTAATATATGTACATTTTTGTTTGGTTATTACTTGTAAACATTTCGTTAAGGTCCAACCTATTTATTTTCATTTTACTTTTCTTTTCAGATATTTAATACAATCATCTTTTAATCATTTAACGTCATTTTATTGAATTATTTTATTGTTCGATATTGATTAATATTTTTGAAATTTTAAAGCCCGTTGATCAGAAAGATAGTATTCAAGAATTTTTTCTCTGAAAACTTAGGACTTAAAACTTAGGATTTAGAGAGTAACTAAGTATATAAAGTAAGAGTTTTATTAGATATTTTATTTCCATATAAATCTGATTTCTATGGATTTTTCTTTTACGATATGCTTTATTGGTATAGCTCTTTGTTTCTTTCTTGTCGTGAAAGTACAGATACTGGGAATCGAATGCTGATACGTTCATTTTTACTGATTTTACCAATGAGGCAGTCTATCAAAATCTACTATTGTTTTTTTGGATTATTTATCTAAATATTTTCTGTTAGAAAATTTAAATCTTTCAGGTATTTTTCTTAGGCTTTTTCTGGCTTCATTAGTACAAATGAATCAATCTAAGGAATCTAAAACCTGAAATCAAATTCAAAATTGTTTATAATTTGCCCATAACTTTCAGTTTCCATAATCAATAGAGAATATATTTTCAAACTGTACTACATAAGAGATATCCTTTTGTTTTATGTTCTAAAGTAAATTATACCCGACGTAAAAAAGATTAAAAAAAAATAAATTTTTATTACAGATAATAGTTATTTTACGTTAAAAAAAAATTAATAAATTATGTGATTAGGGTAATTTAAAAAAAAATTTGAAAACTAGACTTCGTGATCACATACCGAATAGAAGTAAATTAAAAATAAATATTTCGGTAATTTATTTCGTTTTTTTTTTTTAATGAAAAATCAAATAGATCTTCCCTCTGCAGAAAATTATCACCAGTTCATTTTATTAAAACGAAAATTCTTAATATTTTACAACCACTATTCAATGCACATTATTTATTAATTCGCTGGTGTTTAAGAATAATTCTCTTTTCTTTAGTATATTACGTTTCTTTACTCCTATAATTAAGGATTTTTTTTACTGAATTTTTATTTACAATGTAAATAAAACTGTTCCATCAAATTATGAAAATTGTGACAGGGATAAACTATCCTTGTCAAATTATACTGTCAATTGACAGACTTATTACACACGTGCTAAAATTTGAATTTACAGTATAATTGTCAAATTATACTGTCAATTCACAGTATAATTCTAAGAGAAAAAAACTATATATAAAACAAATAATTTTAAGATAGAAGTTTATTATAAAGTATTATCATATATTTTTTAATTTATTTTTAAGTAACAAAAAACTACACGAACTGGCAATTTTTGTTATTTAACTCGAATTATACTGCTTCAAAAATCTTTCACAGTATCTAAATAGTTTAATGAAGTGATATTAAAGACACTGACATATTAATTACTTATTTTAAAAAAATTGAAAAAAGGTCATATGCGAAACTAATAGTGATAAACATATTTTTTTTAATGTCTCATACACCGGTAGTTCTGACAATTATCATTTAATTATGGCATATTACAGTTATAAGTTTGATTGAAATTATCAGATTTCATTTCGGTTAGACATTTTACATAAATAGTTTTTAAATTCCATCGAACAAATTGTAATATAAATGAATTTCATTAATTTCATCAGAATTAGGCCAAACAAAATATTTATGTTGACAATTCAGAAGGTAGAAGACAAATTTATCAAAATCAGAGTGGATCAAACAACTTATAAATAATAAACAAATATTCGTTATTTTAATTTTTATACTTTTTAATCTACCTTTTATAAAGTTGACAACAGGATTTCATCCTACAACACTTGAGTAGTTACTTTTGTTCATATTAAGGCCAACCGTACTCCTTTGCAGTTGTTTAATTAAATTCTAACAGCCAAATTAACGAGCGAATCCAGTTACAATTAAATAAAACTAATATCTTTACCGAAAAAAAACAGAATCAGATAAAGCTAATTAATTTTGTAAAAAAAAAACTTAATTATTCTTTCTTCTCTTTTTATGTTTTGTTTAATTTATAATTAATTTTATTTTTTAACGGTGTGTGTGTATGTGTGCGCGCGCGGTTTTTTCGATGTATATGTTAGCGTAAATCCAACAAGAAGTGTTCTTTATTTTAATGAGAAAAATAGATCCTCTGTTTTATGGAACCTTCTTAAAAACTAAAACATATTATAAATTAGTAGAGTATTATGAGAATTGATTATTTTTCAGGATAATTTAATCGCAAGTATTATGACCGTTTGTGTTATGCAAAATCCACTCAATTCCTTAATAATTTATTGCTACCATAAATGTATTTATTATATTTTGATTTTTTTTTAAATAAACTTATGTTATCTAAAAGAGGTGCTTAGTCGAGTGCTTGTATATTTATGGTTTGGTATGTTGTATTATACTGGACGTGTATTCGGAGTAAGAAAATAAATTAACTTATTGATCTAACCACGGTTTCTAAACGGCCTGACCACTCTACAGAACAGTAGTCTATATGTGTAGTATGCGATTTGTTTCAAAATGTTGTTGGACTAAATACCTGTTTTATACATGTTCTATTTATTTAATAAATTCTGATTATATTTGTTTTTTTTTTAATAATAAATTAGTTTAAAATATTTATATTTTTTAAGGTTACTTCATATAGTTATTTCATAGTTTGTTAAGTAAGAAACAGAAGTTTTTTATTGATTTTTTTTTCGTAATTTATTAATGCAATTTTCAAGGCTAAATAAAATGTGTAGTTGTTTTTCATTAATTTGTTATTCTATATTTGCTATTAATGGATTTCTTAACTAAATAAAGTATAGTAGAAACTCCATTATAGAACTGGCACACTTTGGTTGGGCTTACAGCTTGTACTAGGAGTTTGTTATAGTGCGTTGTATACGTAACACGATATAATCGAAATACTTTAGAAATGAATTTTTCGGGTACCTAAATGTAAAAAATTGTTAAATATTGTCCAAAAACAATTTATAAATTTTATAAAAGAACCTTTATCTTAAAGTGTAGTTACTTATATAAAACTTGAGAATGATTACTTTTATATAGTCAATTTATGAAAGGTAGAATACAACTGAGTCAATTTATAAAAGGAAATTTTAGAAACTATCAATTTTCTTTTTATAAAGTCGGTTCCCTTTCGTTATCTTCTCACCAGTTTTTACAATGAAGTTTTGTGATATTTATTTTGTTAATAATAATAATATCAACAGTAATTATTAATAATAATAATTAATTAATTATATGAGTTAATTAAAAAATTTAATATTTTTTTAAAAGTATAATATTTTAAAAGTGCTGTTATCACCGAAATTCATCAATTCATTGATACGGCTGGTAGAGGAATAACGAAAGAAAATCATAAATTCAGTAAAAAATTACATCGGTGAATATTTATGTTATCTTACTCATCTTTCGAAATCTATATTATAATAAATAGTTGAATATTGTAATTGAACTGTTGTTTCGTAAGCTTATTTGTAATACGATTTTGGGTTAAGTATTATTTTATTTAACTAATATTTATTCAGAAATTTTGTCACTTATTATTTTAATTTATCAATTATCAAACTGAAAATTTTAATTTTCCTGAGAAGTAATCAACATTAAGTGCTTTATACCATATTAACTATGAGTTTACCCGTAAAATTTAAGTATATTCATCAGTTTAGAAATGAAATTAGATTTCACTTTTGTCGATTTTAAAGTAGGCCTATTTGTAAAAAATGTTTATTATTAGTTAATCTTTACAGGCTAAATTTTGGATTAAATATTTCAAATGTAATGTGCTTAAGCAAGGTATCTTTTGACCTATGTTCAGTTAGTTTCGTTACTGATTGTGGGTAAGGACAGAGGACAAATAATTTTTTTTCATTAGTAATAATAGTAGAAAGAGTAAATTAAATTTCTGTTTTACATTAATAATACACAAGTGATAAATTCAATACAATATTACTTATGGTTTGGATGCATTTGTATCACCTATATACAGCGGTACTACTCTGAGAGATTAACAACTTCGATGAAACAGTTAATCCCTGTAGTTAACAAATTGAAGAGCCGCTGGTAGTGGTTAATAATATGAGAATTTTGATAATTTTTGCATGTAATATTGATCTATGGGAAACCACTTCACACCTCATTTTTCATTCAAAATTTTTCGTTGGCTTAACATAATGTTTGTTATTTATGAGAATAATTCCTCCTCACAATCCTCTATTCCTCAAACTCTCACTCTTTAATTCTTCACTCGCTACCTGTTGTAACGGGTACCATGATTCGACTTCCGGAAAATTTCGAAATAACTTCGTGTTTCACATCCCCCAGACCCAAAACCACCAAAAGTTTATATATATTTCACTTTCTTGTGGAACGATAACCGCCGTAATTTTTCGCCAGTCACTTTCAAATTTATCCATAAAATATAACTGCTTAAAATCTCGGTCGAGTTCGTTAATGGCAAAATCGGATCATGGGGGTGGAAATGGAAAAGCTTTTTCGAAAAAACAAAATATCGCTACAACTTTCCTATTAAGTAAAATATCGAATTCTTTTAAAGTTCCTATTATTTGTAGGATAAGGGCCTGAAACTTATCTAAGTAAAGTTTGTTGATATCACCAACCATTGGCCCAGGAGGTGGAAAAAATGGGTTTTGAAGACAAAAAATATCATACTTCCCTTAATAGGCACAGTATCGAATCGGTTTAAAGTGGTCGTTAGTCCTCTAAACATTACCAAAAAATTTTGTCTGAAACAATTTATATGACCAGCCCTTGTGGCAAGGGATGACCAAAATGTTGCTGGAATTGTAAGAAGATGGGACTTGTCGTACGCTAAACATGTGAAGCTTATTTCACACGCAACCATTATTGTATTGAGTAAATTTGAAGTTTTTCGTAACTTTAAGATGGAAATTTTTTTTATGCCCTACTTAGCACCAACGAAATCTACCTCCGTCTTCCGGCGTGCCAAAAGGGATTTTTTTATATTATACGTAAATTTTAATTCGGTTTGAATACAGCAGGGCATAGGGTTTACGCTTAATTATCACTTATCGTCTGTTGATTAAAAATATTTACACTTCCAGTTAATTTTATTTTCTCCATTTATTTTATCGTTTTATTCTTTTAACTTTTTTGTAATTGATTATTTCAGAGTATAATTTTCTTTTTTAGTTTCCAGTTTATCACGTTGAAGTATAAATAATGAACGTAGCCTACATTAGGCTACACCGTATTTACAGAGTCCCTTGTCAACAGTCTTTGTAATTTGTGTAACCTTGGCAAATAGACAATAATATGAGATCTGGGAACGCTTTGTGCAGCAAAGTATACAATTAATTATTAGTTATACAATACTACTAATTACTATTAGTTTTCATTAACTACTCCACTAAATATTAGTTAACTTTATTAAATATATAATTAACCCTTCCATCGATTGTTCTATCGATTACGAAGAATACATTTGCACGAATAGAGCAGCTTTGTGGGGAACTTTCTAAAAAATACTAAAAATTTGAATTCATTCATTTATTATGTTTATTAAAAGTACAATTATTTTTCAGGTAACAATTTTTTTATTTTAAGATATATGTACTTAAAGGAAGGTGTTTATGCATTCGTTAATTAAATAACTTGAGAAATTTAGAAAATAAAATTTCAAAATTATTTTTTTACTACACATACTCCCAAGCGGATGAAGACACACACGCGCGCGCCCACGTATGAAAGAACACATTCATATTTTTATAATCTCTGTTAAATATGCTACATAATGAAAACAGTAATATCAATTTACTCTTCAGGTCAGTAGTATTATTGATAGGATAAACAGCAATTTACTTTTTAATAGTTAGGGAAAATATTTTTTTATATTGTTACACTAAATGCATAAAAATAAACTATAAACTGTACAAAAAATTACTGTTAAAATCAAATCCTAAAATTCCAGTTAAATTCATTTATTTGAATGTAAATTAAATTACCTGGTCTATATTGTAAATTACTGGTTTAAGTATGTTGTAGTTCTTAAAATATACTAACACACACACACACATAAATAAGCCAGAAGATTAAAAAATTATTCAACAGAGAAAGGAGGATGATATTTATGTAAATTATTGTTTCAAGAATATCAGCACAATTACATGTTGAATATAATGCATTATTACAATATTATTAATATCTGGATTATATACCTATTCTAACATCCCCAGATGTCTAGTTAACTGAAATGGCTGAGATCCTCAGGAATATAACATCTCCGGCAATTGGCCCTCTTATTTAGTGTTCCTCTCTTACGTGACCGACGTTCTATCGGTCTGTTTTTAGCAACCGGTAAATTCAGTTTCTATACAACTAAATTGATACGTAGGGGCAACTACTGCCATTAAGGAATCCCTACGGATAACCTAAAGGATATTCTCCTTTCTAAGGAGAAATTCTCTTGTGTTTTAGTTGATATAAATGGTTGGAAATTCACTGAAGGTTGACAACTGACATACACAGATAGATTAGCGATCATGCTCTCTCATTTTCTCTCTTTCTTTTGTGCATACGCCTACACAAATTCATACACACACAAGTGATGTTCATTTTAAATCATTATTATAATAAACAATAGATTATTTACTGAACTGAAGATTATATAACGTTACGGATTAATATATATTTCCTTTGATCTCTTCTCTTTGTTTACCACACAAATATATGGTTGTTATGTTATACATTACAGTAATGTAAGTATGAGAGTTTCAGATAATCTGTATTATATAAACATCTATGTTGTATTATATTACGAGATTAGCGCTTATTTGAGTGAGAAAATACGGAGATATAAATCGAATTAATTAATGTTTAATTAGAATTAAGATAGAATAACGGTTTTACTTGTCAAGTAGAATTATATAAACAATATTTTCTCATATGAACATATTATTGAGGTTCTGTTTTTATTACTCGAACCTGGTTAGATTCCGGGTGTCATATTTATTTTTAGGTAATATGCACGTTGTCTGATATATATATATATATATATATATATATTATTCGGGAGATTCTATTAAAGTTAGCAAAAAACTATATCGGAATATTTTCGTTATAAATGTAGTTAAAAATATGCCATTGAGACCTTGAAATTAGTTGGTTGGTGTTTAGTAACCTTATTCCGTACTTACGTCATTCCGTACTGTAAATCACTACAAAATACCATTCAGTCTACTCTGTACTCAGAAATAAAACTCTTAAGCGGAAGAATGTATTATAAAGAATTGGAATAATTTATTGTTTATTTTATAATTTATTACTTGAATAAATAATAAACTTAAATATTTAAGATAGATTTGATATTTTTTGTAACTATACTTCATTGTCGTTTTCGTTAACTAATATTCTTTATGAAATATTAACACATTGTAATTATATTTTTTGGTAACACAACTGAAGTTATTTTGACAAATTTCAAAATATCTGGTGCGGATTTACATAAGTAACCTAGAGAATGAAGAAGCCAATTTTCAGAAAAAAATAATAAAAACTTCCGGTTAAAACATGAGTTTTTAGTATTTATTATTATCAACAATTGTGATTTGTTGTAATTATAAATGATCGCCTACAATTGTTTTTATGGCGTGTAATACGTTGCAACCGGTGTATGGTGGTGCTATGAATAATCTGATACAAAAAAAGATAATCCAAATCCAGTTTAGTTAATAAATATTCCTCTTTTTTTTATAATCAGAAGGATTTAGTTATTATGAAATTAAATGATCTTATATAAAATAAAATATATTTAAGATTATCCCATTATATTTATAATTTTTTACGATCTTTTTTTACATAATTTACAGTAAAGTTACTGAAAAATATGCGAATTGTACAAACATATTTTATCATTTTCCTTGTACATTTTTCTATTCCTATTTTTTCTTCCTATTTTATCATTTCTCTTTTTATTTTTCCGTTAGTTTTTTACTCGTATTCCCATTGCAACATCTTCAACTGATAAAGGAAAAGATACATTCTTCTGTTACCTGTCTTGGGAGATAGAAATGTCACACCATCAATCACCTTTCATCAGTAGTAGTACGTTCTTAAATGAAACAACAAAAGAACACGCATACGCGAACGCGAAGGCATAAGCGCACGTACCATATAATGTGTTTTGATAACATGTTACTTTAATAAAAAGAATTTAGGATATATAAGATAAGGAATTTTCAGCGTTTGAAGTAATTATTTGTTACGGGAATACTTTTTTTTAATATTTTAAAGTAATTTTATGATACTGGATGTTGTTAGATCATTAAGGCAAAATTATTATTATTTTTTTAAATAACAAACCTAAGTTAATTAGTATTAGTTAATAAATTAAAAATTAGTTGTATAAAATTATAGTTTTTAGAATAGGAAAAAAATCGCAAAAATACACTAATACAAAAGTCCTGCGAACACGAACAAGCTCTGTCCCCACTGCACGAATTTCTACATGGACAAACAAAACGCAATTTGTGACGAATATGCATTGTGAACTCGTAAATGAATGCTTAAAAACCGTAAGAAATAATACATTATTTTGAAAAAAATAAATTAAAATATTTAGTCGGTCGTACAAGGTGAAAAAACTTATAAGTACCTCAAGCAATTTAACTTTATCCATAAAAAAAAAAAAATTGATAATAAAATAAAATCCCTTTTTTTCACATTTTCTTCAATTATAATTTTGTTATTTTTACTTTTGCGTTTGAAGAATTTATTAAAACAGTATTACGAGAGTAAGGTAAAGGTGCAAAGAGGGGACCAAAATTATTCAAAATTATACATAATCAAAAAGAAAATTATTTCATGATAGTATGAACTTAAATATTTTGCCGAAATAATGAGAACGAGTAAGGAAATGATTCTAGAGACTATTTCACGAAAATAGAATTAAAACTCGTCAATAGTTATTTTAGTTGAATTAAACATCCATCATCCATTCTATAATCTCTGTTTATATAAATTTCAAAACAAATAGAAACAACGTATAGCTCTCTAATGGTGACAGGCATTAACACAACTATCAATAACAGCGTAGGCTAAAGAACACTTCAAACATGTATAAAAACGTAACTTCTGTACCGTACATTGCACGTACATTAATGGAATTCAATAATCCAGTTATAAGACTAAATTAAATAAATGCAAATACACGATGAGCAGAAAAATGATTCGTGGAACAAATGTTTATGAAATCAGCTAGTTGTCTTTAAGAGTGTCCGAGTTTTGCATTAAAAAAGAAAAAAAGCAACTGTACAAAGTTTTTAATTAATCAAAGATTGTGTTTTGCGCATGCGTAATACAATTTAATAGGTTAAGTACTAGTGTTTTTGCCCTGTCGGTTAAGTCGCCCATGAACCTTTTATTAGGATAAAAAATTACTACAACCATAACTACCTACATAACGAATTACGGTAATAAATCCTTACATTTTTTCACGTTAAAGCAGCAGAATGAAAGGGTTAAGTTGAGGTAAAAGAAGTATCCCGCTCGCTTTTTATGCTTGATACTGAATTGAATGGCTAGTTCAGTCTTCTCATTCTCCTTTCTGCATCGCTCTCGTTTTTAAATTACCCCATGACAAGCGCTCTCTGATGTGTTTAAAGATGAGGTCATAAATCTTACTTCATGGCCCTTCATCCATTGACAGGTTGCGTAGGGGATGAATTGTGGGATAGGGGAAAGATATGCTCCCCCAACTTTGGCAGAAGCTACTCGTATTTATCCTGCTGTTAGCAGCAATAATTATCTAAAATTTCATTACCATTTAGTCTTATTTTTTATTTTTTTTAATTTTATTATTTTACAGTTTTAATTAAAAATTATATTATATAAGTAATTGTTTTTAGTAAGATAAATATACGATGTTAAATTGTAGGTTATAAGCAGATAAATTATTATTGGTAAATACATGTAAATAACGATGATTTACACATTAATTATTACGTACTTCAGTACAAAACCTTTTCTTTTTCTTCATTTTAATATGATGACAACATAATTAAATTTAGATTCATTATAAAATAAAAATAATAAAAATTAATGAAAATCGTAAATAACACGAAAAAAACTTTAAGTACTACGATAAACATTTTATTCACATCATAAAATAATTACACATTATATATGGGTGTATAGCATGTTTGGAATGATCTATTTCCTATTCCACGGAAAATAAAAATACACAAATCATCAAAAATCAGACAAAAAGTTTTATAATAGAAGTAGCATTATCATATAAGAATTTTTAAATAAAAAACGGAATTTTTTTAAAATCCACACCAAAACAAAAAAAAATTAAATTAATAACTAACAAAACAGTTATGCAAAAATAATAAAATCAGTATGCAATAAAATAACAATTTCGAAGACTTTAATTTCTGTCTATGAATTCTAGTAGTTATTTAATTATTTAAGTACCGTTATACAATAAATAAAATTTAAAAAAAAACAATTTTGCACAAGAAAATATTAAAATTAAAAAAAATTCGAAGATGGTTTTCAAGTATTTATCTGAAGTGTATTTTGAGTAAGATTAAATCAAGTAAATATCTCGTTTAGTGTAGTTGGAAAAGAGGAAAATTTGCATTCATAGTTCGAAATTTTTAGCTTCCTTCACCCCTTTTTAAGGTCGAATTTCAAAAATGGAGAAATAGGTTTTTAGATATTCACGTAGATTACACATGCTAATATTAAAATTGATATCTTCATCTACTAAAAAAAAGGTAGTAAAATTTAATCTTACCCCCATTTTAATCCTTAAACTAAGAATTTCAAAAAAATATAAAAATTAGTTTTTAGAAATTTACATGAAGATTACTCACCAAAAATCAAGTTGGTATGTTTAAAAAAATATATAATAACTAATATAATATAATAAATTATTATTATTATATTGTCATCTATTAAAGAGAAATGAAAAAAAAATAGCCGGGTTTCAAAAATCCATTTTGACTTTTTGACTTTCGGAATTTCAAAAAATTCTTTCTTAGTGTACACTTTCACTGTAAGAAGAATGTGTATACTTTTTTCATCAATTTATTGTCAGTAGTTTTTACTGAATGTTGATTATGAATCACCCACGACGTGTTCTTTTGCACATATGTATATATATATATGGAGCGAGAGAGAGAGAGAGAGATAGGAAACCGAATTAAGTGAATGGTATTTTCGTGCTCCTCCAACCAAAAAACGTAAATAAAACTCATTTTCACCCCCGAATCCAATCATGCGACCGAATGTAATACGTAATACCGTACTTCTCTTCGAAAAATCATCGATAAAAAAAATTAATTTACCTAATCAGTAGCTGCTATTTACAAAGCCCTAGATTTTTAGTTATTGAAAATTATTACACTCGCTGACAAGTATTGAAAAAATAATCAAAAAATGGTAATTAAAAATGTTTATGTACATGAAGAAGTGATGATACATAAAGAAGATAATAACAAAAAAAAATTAATGAAAAATTTAAAGACTTTTTCCTTTTTTAATGTGCAGTAATCAATATCTAAGTTTGAAACATTCTTTTATAATAATTATAGTAATAGAATAATGAAAGTTTGGTATTGTAATCGTA
Organism: Lycorma delicatula; assembly: GCF_047948215.1. Lineage (NCBI taxonomy): Eukaryota > Metazoa > Arthropoda > Insecta > Hemiptera > Fulgoridae > Lycorma > Lycorma delicatula. Next base: position 55,922,303 of record NC_134456.1, read on the forward strand.
GCTACACGTTCATTAACAAATCGTTAACTTTTGTTAAATGGAAGTTGACTATTGTTAAATGGAAGCCTAATTAAATCTGTTCATACATAGAAAGTATTTATCACGATTTTCATCCTTTTCTCTCATTTTCTTAATAATTTATTTTTCTTAAGTTAACCTGTTTTGTTTGAGTAAGTGCTCATTTAGTTTCAAATATAGAATTATTATTGTAGTGCAAAAAGTTCAGATACGGTATCTTATGTTAGTCATAGCAGTATGCATAACTATACAATCAATAATAATTTTAAAAAACCTGATGTGGACACATGACTTCCTGGTACGCCTATTAAATTACATATACACATTTTTAAAACTACATAAAATTTTATTTCACTAATAATTTCTGAATTTTTTTTTTGTTATATTGAATTACTATTTATTGTAATTTCAGGTTAATTAATCTTATCTTATATATATAAATGAATGTTTGTTTGTTTGTCCCGTATATGCGTTTCTATACCATTCATCCGATTGCGATGAAACTTTCACGTTGTGCGCACGTCCGCGAAGGCAAAATAGAAATATTTTTGCGAAAAATGGAAAAGGAAAATAGGGAAATTGAGGAAAAAGGAAAAAGAGAAAAAGCGAAGATGCGAAAAAAGAAGAATGGAAAAAGGGAAAGATTTGAGTAAGTAAGCTTTGTGAAGTTCCATAATGTTCAGTTTTTAATGTTTTATCAAACTTTCATTTGTGTTCATTTGCAAGTATGTGTGTGTATATATATATATATATATATATGTATATACTATTATACTACATACCAATACATATTTATATTTATATAAACATTCGTATTTTATTTAGAAAATGACAGGTTTTTGAAGAATTTTGATTCAAGTTTCATTAAATCAACGAACTTGATTAATTAAAATAAAATAAATATTGTCATACTCATTTTTATAAGCTGTTAAACTTTGTTACTGTTTATATTTTACTTATTTTTCTTTAAGCCTAATTCATTTGGTGCATTTTGTTGTCTTCTTTCTTAATACTATTTCGGCCGATGGAAACCATAAGATTTTTCATATTCAGAAAAAGGATCTCTTCGAATTTTGTAGGTATTTGTTGTCTCAGTTTTTCTCTTGGTATTGATAGTGAAGTTCCAAGTTACCTATGTATTATTTTCTATTCTTATAATTCATCCTGTTAATCTTCAGTTAAGTTCTACGACATATTTCAATTTATCCGTAATGTAATCTGTCATCTTTGTTCGTTTATCAATTCACATATTTTCGGGTAAATTATGATGTTTCTAAATCCTTTTGTGCTCGCCGTTTAGATAACCGCTTTAGTTTTATTCTCTTACGGCAGAATCTTTATCCAGAAATACAAGCTATACAGATTAAATAGCGAATCATGTGTTCCCTTTCATCCTCGTTTGCGACAAGTATGATTATATTCGCAATATGTTTTATACTTCTAAATATTATAATTGTGTTCTGCTTCATAATAAAAGCTCTGCTTTTAAGTTGCTATGATACTGTTCTATTACATGTTAGTATCAGATTATTTTTTACTGGGTATCTATGGTTGATCTGATATTTTTAAGTAGTCAATTAATTTTTAATTAAAAAGTTAATGCACCTCAGTCAAGATTTTCGAACATAGATGTAATATTAGTGAGAGTTCTTTCTGTAATATTATGTTGAAAAAAAAATTATTGCTTACGTATTTAAAAGAAACATCTCTTTGTTAATTATTTTATGTATTAAAAGTAAGCAAAATTATTTACCAAATTAAAGTTTACGATGAACAAGTTGGTAAAAAATTCAAAAGAATTTAGTTTTTCAGGTAATCATAGGTAATTAATCTTTCTCTTTTTACTTTTTCTTGAATTAAATGTAAAATTTTTATTAAAAATTGGGCTACTGTTTGTAACACAATATTAAAACTATAATCTGTAAATGAGTTGTACGTTTTAATAAACATTTGCGAAATAGATTGTTTCTGTTATCACTTTTGCTGATAGAGATGATGTAATGATCATTATTTTATATTTTTATTTAAAAATGTGAAAATATTATTCGATATTTATCAATTAAGCTAAGCGTTATAAAACTGTAAAATGTCATATTTATTTAGCATAGATATTAGGCTTTGTATATATATATATATATATATATATATTTATTTATTTATTTTTTAGTAATACTGAAAATTATATGAATTAAATAAAAATATTATTATTTAAAAAAAAAAAACAAAAAACATTATCCTGTATGTATAACACGCCTGAAATATCATTTCCGATGTTAAAAATTTACTTTTTTACGACTGTAAAAATTTTGAGTTGTTTGTTATAAATGATATAATGAGTTTCAATTGAAAACTTTATATATCTGTTTTAATTAATTTTTAATGAATAAAATCACATTGCTAATCTCTATAATAATTTTGTAAAGCAATTAAACCGATGTTTTTTGCTAAAAATTCTCATTTTTGTTTTATATTTAGAAGATAAATTTTTCGCTGGTAATTTGTTATGTGATATTGAATACGAGTGTAACCGCGCTGGAGTAAGTAGACTGTCAGTAGAAAATTGCTGTTCATTCGCAGATGCACGACCAACATGTATATGATAACCCCAGATAATAATCATATTCAACCATTTAAGATGAAAGTCCGCTTTTGACAGTATCTTCAGTGAACTAGATAAATGGAATTTTATTTTTGAAAAATGCAAAGATGCGTTATACTTTTTTTTTTAAATAATACTGCAACAACCAGACTGTTCAATTTTTTTGAAAAATAACATAACATTCGTATATATTTGTAATATTGAAAAACCCATAATAAGAAAAAAAGGTAGTGAATTATACTTCATTTGATTTGTTTAAAAGATAAAATTCACTTTCAGCAGTGGGCTATTTGGTTTTGTAGACCTTGGAAAATAGTCGTTGCTATTTGTAGGAATGTTCGGAAAGTTCTCGGCCCGACAAAAAAAATACAAGATGTTTCTAACATTTGTTTGTTTATTTTTCAACACAGCTACGTTGCAATTCAATACATATAGAACAATGAATTAAAAAATTTTCAATACCCTCAATATAGTGGGATTTTTCAACTCTCCAAAATAAATGTTACCTCAGCTTTTACCGCAGTATTTTAAGTGAATCATAGCCCAGCGAGCCATTTCTTTAAGTCTAGGAAAAGGAAGTAATCGCTGGGAGCCATTCGGAGCGAAAACAGCGCATATGGAAACATGGAAATTAACTACGTTTAAGCGTAGATCTTTGAATTTTGCGCCAAGCCGAAATAAGCATGGAGGCGCATTATCATGGTGAAAGACTACTTTTGTTTTAGCCAGATGGGGATATTTAGCCCGTTGCCACCACATGTGCTTCATATCGGCGAGCGCGACTCTAGCCAGCAGGGTGCCTGGGGGAGTTGCAGTTCACATTCGCATCTGCACTTGCACTCCCCTCATTAAGCCAGGTGAGCGCGCAGCGCTGAGCCAGCAGTCAAACGGAAATGCTTAAGCATTGGACCACCACCAGGAGAAAAACCACAAGAAGAATGAAGTCGTCTTGCCAGCTCAACGTGGGCTCTCTCAGGGGAAGCCAACATCCCTGTCGAAGCAGCAAGCCTGTTCGGTCCGTCTCGAAGCCCACTAGTGCAAGGAGCGTAGCGGTGAAGACGAAGCCGGACGAACATCGTTTGAGCAGAACGCCTCAGCCGCGCCAGCGAGAGTCCAATGCTGACCCGACTTGCGGGGCTCTGAAGCCCCCCCACTGCCAAGCTGTAGTAGGGACCGAACATTTGCTGAGGGGAAGTTCGATCCGATTCCAATGAACGAGTCGTAGCTCCCCGACAACGACCTGTCGAGCCAAGCCGACATTGCCTGCCAGAGACCAGCGACCAAAGCGCTTCTTGGGCTACCTTATCAAACGCACAAACGGTCCTTTCAGGGCTACTAAAAGGCTCATAAGGTGCCACGTGCTGTCGAAGCGATCCGGTGACAAGCCTAATGGCAACCTTCATCGGCCAAATAATGAAGGATAATTCTCTACGGTGATGATCTCCTGTCTTTTTCCAGACATGTACCAGCACCGCACAACGAAAAAAAAATCATAGCCGTGATTTTTCCTGCAGATGGAAACGTTTTTGCTTTCTGTGGCATACTTTTACTTGATCCCGCTAATTGCTTGGAGTGTGGCGTGTTATGGTAAATCTGTTTTATCTATTTTTATAAAACGTAGAAGAAGCTCAGTGAAATCGCGTTTAAATAAGTCTAAACCTCTCGAGAAGAGTAAAATCGAAGCGTTTTTTGTCGACTGCTTTTTTGAAACGCAGCATTCATCGAGCTGTAAGTTTTTTCATACCAATACGTTATTGTACCACTACAAGTATAGTAAATACTGTCCTTTCGAGATGTTTGCTATGTTACAACCTTCAGTCATGACTAAACCTTTGCGTACCTTCAGTCGGTGATCATTTAATACAGCTTTGTGGATTTTTGTGACGATTTCGTCAATTGTAGCGGCTTTTGAGCGTTTCGAGCGTCATCATTTTAAAAGGATGTACGATTGCGTTTTAATTCAGCACTCCATTTCTTTTATGGTTGAATAAATGAGGGGAAGAATTCTTTAAAATTGACTCTTTTTGTTATCTTTTAAAACCAAGTACTTTATAACGCGTGGAACTTCAGTTTTTTGCATTTTTCAGAAATTATCAAAAGTTTGATTTAATCAATCGTCATAAACTAAACGCACGCGTCTGAATCTTCGCAGAATCCTATGTAAAGGAACATACCTGACAAATTTATCATAGTCGTTTCGTCATACTTGCGCTACACCTGGGTCAGGCCGAGAACTTTCAAAACGGTCCGTATTTTATAATCAGGAACGTTTTATTTATTAGAAGATAGTAAGTTATTTATTCTATAATACGAGCATGAAAATAATCTGTGATTACAAAAAGAATACTTAACTTTGAATTTTTGTTAATTTGATATATAATATCGTTTGGTCTCTTTGTTATCCGAAACAGTTCACAGAAAATGAAAACACTGCTGGATTTTTTATCGAAAATTGTTTCCTTGTGTAGGTTTTAAAATATCATTTTGTTGTTTCTACCTTCGAGTAGATCGAGGAGTATCGCACTCCTCGTATGAATGCCAGAATATTAACTCCTGCATATGAATGCCTGTATATTTGTAATTAATTGAACGATATTCATTATTGGCGATGATTTTTACTGATAAATATATTTCATTACTTAATGATCCGTTGCTAATTGTAAATAAATAGAATGACGATTTTGTTGTGATCTATCAGCAGAAATAAGACAGAGATTCAATCCGAAATAATACTATTCCTAACGTACTTATATTCTTACTAACATTTCTGTGTAGGTTTATTCGGCGGAAAATTCTAGAATTCCAAAAAAATTAAGCAACTATAATTTAAAATAAAAAAGAATAAACATAGAATTAAATTATGTAATATATTTTATTATATTACCAAGAAAATTAATACACATATTAATACATTAATAATTAATACACATATTCTAACAATGAAAAATTAAAAATTGAAAAAAATGACTAAAAATAACAAAAAAAGTTTAGCAGTTTGCATAATTAACTTTCTTACATAAAAAAACTTATTCACTCCTGGAACAAATTTTTGAATGTTATTTCAAGCAAAAGTTTCATGTAAACAAGATTTTGGACATGCTATGTTTTTTTGAAAGCCTAGTAAAAAATTCGTCCTAATTTTTGTTCTAAACATAAAGTAACAGAAAACGTTAAAAAACGTTTAATGATTTATTGAAAAATTAATAAAATATTGTTTAGCCAGTCAAAATTATAAGCGAAACATTAGGAGGTTATATATAGTCTTTTTTTCCCGGGATTCGAACCCGGAACCTACGGGTGAAAGGCCGAGACGCTACCACTCGCGCCACGGAGGCTGGCAGTTATGTATAGTCTAAACCGCTAAAACTCACAGCTTACATCACTCATTACAGCTAGGATAAGATAAAAATTATATAATCAAAATTGGGTAGCATGAACATTCAATTTTCATAATAATATCTTGAAACTTAAAATATTGAAAGTGATTTTTCACTTTCAATATTTTGCATCTTATTTTTAAATTTTACTTTCGTAAATCATTGTAAAACGTTTTTTTATTTTATATTTTAGTTCAATAACCGTTGTATTTGTATCTATTGTTATAATGTTTTTACTTCTGATTTATATAATTTTTGCTTTTAATTAATACGTAAATAAAAAAAAATAAATTTAAAAGTTTTCAGTTTTTTAAAAATTATAATGTATATTTCATTGTACCACAACGAAATTCAACTGGTGTGTGTGTGTGTGTGTGTGTGTGTGTGTAGATAATTGACGTTTCTTAATGAATATTTTTAACAGTAAATAATTTTCAAAAAGTTTTCATTGATTTTTGCGTACAAAATTTTGTTGTTTATTGAAAAAGTTTTCTATCTTCATTACGCTATGTAATTTTTTACTTGAATAGTATATAGAAATGCTCTTTTTAGAACAAAATAATAGAATAAAAGAATACAAAATAATAGAGTGGAGAGTAGAATGTAGTAGAATAACAGGAATGTTCCCTTTGAATTACTTAGAAATACAAAGGATACTTATTCAAAGGGACAGTGCAGTATATTTGTGCTTATCATTCAGGGAAGTACATAGATGAATCATCTTCTTGCGTAACATGCGAGACGAGAAAAAACTGTTTTCTTTTTTAAGTTGCTGGAAAATATTAACTTTTATAATAATATAACTTTTATAATAATAATATTTAAGAAAATGATTTTGACTACAAGAAATGCGCGTTTAAATGGGCTAAACTGAGTTAAATTAGTGGATTATATTAGGAATACTTTAAAAGTTTGATGAGAAGGAGTTAAAAAAATTAATTTTTACAGTTTAAAGTTCTGTATTAACTTCTTTGAACAAATTTATCGTAATTGTTTAACTTTGTAAATTAATTTAATCATAAAGAGAAGTAGCGTTTAGTAAAAATAAGTTGTTCAATCTAATTTATTTCGGTGAGTAATTATTTTGAATTTTAACGTTTAACATTTTTATTAGAATAAGAAATAATGTCTATTACATACGGAATGATTCCAAATTGCAAGGCAATCAATTGGAAGATGATTCTTTAGTCAAAAATAAAACAAAAAGGTATAATAAACAAAGATCAGAAAACGGTTCGTTAATGAGTTTCTGCTCGCAGACAGAAAATTCTTGGGGTAAAAACTAAGAGGTGCTTTCTTATGGTTTTTGATCCAAGAAATTGAATGGTAGTCCCAGACCTCTATCTTACTTAGGTTTTAAGAAAAACTGGATAAACAAGAAAAGGTTTTGTAGGAAAATACACTTTTAAGTTTGGAGTAGAATAACTTTGTGAATTTACCGATAAATTAACAAAATTTTTAGTTAACTTGTAGAGAATTTAATTTTGAGAAAAGTGGTGTAAATAACCTCTATTAAAATTAAACACAGAGTTGAGAAGTTCAACTTTAATTAAAAATAAAACTCCTAAACTTGATTGGAAAAATGATACAATTTTAAACAGAGACAGTAACATACAGATGCTAAAAGTTAGAAAAATAAGTTTGGAAGACATCCTTTTTTCATAGGTTAGCAATAATAGCTAATCAGTAATTGTGTTAGTATCTAGGATTTGAATATTCATTCGAGCGGTGTTTGTGCTACTATTTTTCGGTCAGTTATATTCTCAATGGATGATACTACATACAAATTTGTTTTCATTTGAAGAGTTTCTAATTAAATTTAACTTCTCAAATTTAGGTTTAATTTTAATAGTCTGTATTCACATCAATTTTCTCAGAATTAAACTTTCTCTACAAGGTTATTAGAAATTTTTATTTGTTTATTTGTAAATTAACATAGTTATTTTATTCCAAATCTAAAAAAGGGTATTTCTGGCAAAACCATTTTGTGTTTTACCTCGTTTTTCTTAAAACCCAATTCAGATAAAGTCTGGAATTACTTTTATTCAATATCTTAGATCAAAACCATAAGGAAACAGTAAATTTATTCCTCGGCTTCTACCCCAAGACTTTTGGTACGGTTTAATTTCAGAGAGGACAGGACTAAATGGTTTGCAAACCGAAACTCGCTAACGAACGGTTTTCTGACGAATGTCAGAACGTTTTTCTTATTTTTGGCTGTAGAACCATCTCCCAGGAGATTGCTGTGCAATTTGGAATTACTCTGTATTTAAGTGTTTGTGTGTGTGTGTGCGCGCGCGCGCGCGCAAGTGTTGTTTTCTCTAGAGGAACATGGCGGCAACCTCGAAGATCATTCCATATGTTGTGGAAAGTTATATTTTAGGAATTATTTTTTGTTACATTATTAAAAACCTATTTCTTATTATTATTATTATTCTCGAGCATGTATGTGTAGGGTTGCAAGATATATTTATAGTTTTTTTTTTTTACAAATTGAAAATCACTATTTATTCACATTAAAACATGTTATTATTTGATATCTTTACTGTAATGTAATTCTTTTAATTTTTTTCATTTATTTTCCGGTGTAAAAATGATATTTTTGTCGTTTAATGTAAAGCATACTGTAATACACGATTTTTGATTATAAGTTCAAGTGAACTCCTCCATTAAACTGAGTGGTATAACTTCCAACTCGTAGAACACTGTAACCAGCGTGTTGTCGCGCCTGTCCTGGTAATAAAATGTAATGCAATATCACAGCAAACTCGCATGTTCAAACTTCAAATATTTCCAGCTGTTGAGATACGTCTAGATTTATACTATAAATGATTTTATGTTTTTATTTTTAGCTAAATGTAAAAAGAAAAAGAAAATTAAGAAAAAAATATTTCTATACTTTTCGTTTTTATATTCAATATTGTAACTTACAATTTTTATTTTATTTATGTATTTATAGTTTAATGAATTAAGCTTATTTTCATGTTTTTAGAAAATATTTGTATTGAAGACGTATTATTTTGCCGCTTTTTTATACGACATGAAAATTTATTACCAGCGTGAAATTAATATTTATATAACGATTCTTTCACATGTAACTGTAAACTTGATGCTACAACTTAGCTAATAGCTAATAATAAATTTCTTTCATAAGATTAAGTTTTAGATTTTGAGTAATTAATTTTTTTCTTAAAGTTGTAAAAAACTTTTTAATATGTGAAATGTAAGTTTTTGCTATATTCTCCTCTTCAAAGTGAGGATTTCATTTTTATGAAAATAATGTTTTTTTCATGTATCTAAGATATATTCTTTTTGTTAACGTATATGAATAAAGATGTAACGTTTGAGATACACATTCCGGAAATAATCACAAAATTAAATCCTTTGTTTGATAAAAGAAGAGATTAAATCCGTATTTTAGCATATATCACAATTATATTCTAACATATATAGAATATGTTATTAAACATACATACAAACAATACAGGATTTCTTTGTAAATGTTATAGAGCGGGTTAGTAACATAAACCAAAAGTGAACGTACAAACAGTTTGTAAAAAAACGCAGTAACTGCGTTTAATACAAACGAGACTTTTCTTGCTTTATAAATGGGTAAAAGAAAACACAACTAACCAGGACAGGTTTTGTTTTATATTTTTTTATTGTAACCGTTACAAATTATAACGTCTCAAACTCAGAAACTATTCTTCCATTAATCAGATTACGAGCATATCTTAAAGTAAATTTTTGGCAAAACTCATAAAAATTTCAAACCAACTAAATATTTACGTGTAAGTTGTATTTTTTGTGTAGATTAAAATTAAAACATTTATTTAGCTTGGGATGGAGGTATTTCAAATAAAATTCTTACACAAATAAAAGAAAGTGGAATTTAAAAAATGAAGACAAGTCTATATATTAAAACAGATTTTCATTTTATTTTTCTATAATCAATTTTTTTTCTGAAAATAAATGGGTTAACACGGAATAGACGATTAGATGGAAACATTGGGTGACTTCTTTTCAATGAAAATAAAATGTATACGTTTGATCGACAATATTTTTTTTAGACCTGCTCATTCATCAAATAATATATATTTGATGAATGAACAAATCTAGATGGAGCTGAACACAACCGAAAAAGTGTTTGTATGATTTTACATATACCTTAATGCACAAAGTAGTATAAAAATCAACGAGAGAATAAATGTTAGAATTTGTTTCTTTCCACGCTTTGATAAAGTTTATAAGAATAAAATGAGTGCATAATAATACATAAAATCAGGCAAAGTAGAGCGAGATTATAAAAAGCGTTGTTATATTTAATGATCTTTAACGTGTTATTGTTATGATACTTATTAATCACTCCCTTGTTAGCAGATTCCCAAAGAATTTGGAATTTGGAGGGGTGTTGCGACTTACGTATTGAGATGTGTATGATACCTTATGTAGTTCATAATATAGGTGTTTACTATGACCTAATTGTAATTGAATTTCTTTTACACGTGTTGATGCAGTATTTCTCCGAAGTTAGTGATCCGGCTATGGCAATGGATTTGGAGAAATTGGAGGATCGATCAGTCATAAAGTTTCTCACCAAAGAAGGTAAAATATCCGAAGGACATCCACAGTAGGATGGTGACTTGTATGGAGATAATGCGCATTCACAAACCAAGCAAAATTTTGGTCCAAAAAATTTAAGTGGGGCAGGGAATCCATCGAAGATGATCCCCGCAGCGGAAGGAAGACCTGTGGAAGCTACTACACGCAACATCTGACAGAAAGTCTACAGATTGGATACGGAAGACAGACGTGTTATACGTGCTACAGAATGTAGGGTGTCCGACAGAACCATTATAACAATACTTCATGAATATTTACACATGACAAATGTCAGTTCCCAATGGGTCCCACAAATCCTCACACCACATCAGAAGCAATGTCACGGGCAGTTGAGTGCGGAGAACTTGCAGCTTTGTGAAAGGAATCTTACGGATTTCTTCAGAAGGTTGGTGACTGGTGACGAAACATGGGCGCATTACTGGGATCCTAAGACCAAACAAGAGCCCACGCAGCGGAAACACAAAGGATCCCCAACACCCCAAAGATTCAAGACCCAGCCATCGGATGGGAATATCATGGCCACATTTTTTAGGATAGTGAGGGAATTTTGTTGATTGACTACATGGAGCACAAGTAGACAATCAGTGTCTACGAACGCTGAGTATCTTTAGAAGCTACTGGCAGCAATAAAGGAAAAACGGCGAGGGAAGCTAACCAAAGGTGTCTTGCTTTTGCATGACAACACTCCAGTCCACTCGCACAAAACAAAATTTGAGGGAATGTGGATTTAAAAACGTTCTCACCCTCCCTACAGTCTGGACCTGGCCCCTAGTGATTTATTTCTGTTCAGAAACCACAAGAAAAACCTTTGGAGTAGACGTTTTCACGAAGATTATGAATTGAAAGCATTGTTTCAAGGAATGTTGAGGAGCAAGATCAAATTTTTTTACTCTGACATAACCTCTGTGCAGGCTAAATGGAGCAAGTGTTTTGAAGTGTAAGGAACCTATATTCAAAAATAAAAATAACACTCCTCTCCGCTAACACTTTCTAAGGTAGGCAGATAACTTTTTGAGTGCCCATCGAATGTGTGTACGAATAATATTTTTTCATTCATTCTACCGGAGCAAATCTTAACAGATTTTGACAGTACTTGGTGGGGTGAAGTAAACCTTCTGGGTATAAAGCTCTATTGACCTTCAATCGAATCGGTTCACAGGAACCGATTAGAACCCCCAAAACAGTTTTTTTAAATACATTTTCAGCTTTTATTTTCTTTCTCATGGGCATAATTGTTTTACATTTCCTTCTATTTTCTTAAGAATAATTATGTTAAGAGATAAGACTGGTTTGATGCTCACCAACCGTTCTATACAAAGCCTATACAGCACTAGTGAAGCGTAAAAAATATTAATATTGTAATAGCTAATATTTAAATTAATGATAATATATACTAAATTTAACGTTTAATTATCTGCAACTAGAAATATTTTTTTGATTAAGTTTTGATATCCTAACCGGTAAATTTAAATATTTAAAAAATAATACAATAAAAATTATTTCTGTTTAGCGGATTTCCAAATAATTTTTGTAGAAATCGCTATTCTACTCGGTCATTGTTTATAAGGAGGTGTCAGTAGATGGGGAAACTAATTTCTCTTTACATTTCGAAGTCTCGTAAACATGATTCTACAATGTTTATATGCATATATATGTATGTGTGTCCACTCTACTGGACGTAAATCCTAACCGATTTTGACAAAACTTGTTGGGTTGATGTGAACCTTCTGGTAATAAATCCTTATTGATTTTCAAGTGAATCAATTCTCAGGAATCGGAGTTAGAGTCAAAAAACTGGGTTTTGGGGTAAAGTTTTCAAGGTTAACTAAAACCGGAAATCCACCCTTCAGAAGCACTTACTGGGACAGAATTTTATTTCAGTATTATAATATTAAATTATTTCATTTTATAATATCGTATTTATACACCTAGTATTGAAAAATGAAATCATCAGAAAATATTACATCGTTTTTTTGTTTTAAATTTTAAATTGTTCTTAGCTCAGTTCAAATGATAATCAAAATTGCAATATTTTTCTGGATTGATAAATTAAGCAAATAGAATTTACAGTAATAAGTACTCAACTATCTAAAAATTAAAAAAAAAAATTAAAAAAGATTTTAAGATATATATTTTTATATATAAAGTCGAATGATGTTCTTTTAGAAAATCTTAAATAAAAGTAATGGAATAAAATTATATTTTGCTCTATACTGCACCTGAAACATGTTAGGTTAATTGTTATTGAGTATCCTCTTTTAATAAGAATTAAGAAGTTTAAGCAATATGTCCAAAAATTAAAGTTCAGTTATTTAAAATAACTAATAACTACTACTGAATAATTTTTTTTTAATTTTTTTAATTTAAAATCATTGCTGTATTACAGCGCAAACAAACTACTGGCAAAATATTGGCAGACATACATTGATGCACTCGGATATAATTGTTTATTAGGTATGATTATGTATTGAGAAATTTTTTTTGGATTGCTAGTTATGAATCATATGTAAGTTTAATTTTTTATAAACTTTAACTTTTTATAAACTTCTGATTCAAGGCATTTGCGTACCAGTGAATTTTATTGGTTATTTAGCTGTCACTGCAAAGACAGATCTAATGAAAGAAAAATACTCCGCCAACACTGTACGACTTGCTGCATTCTTTCCAAATACTCAAATCTCACGTTAGACTCTTAAAAAGAATAAAATTGGTTGCACCCCATTAAAAAACATCTGCCGGAAATTCATCGCCAAAATTGTAAATATTTTGAATTTAAAAGCACATTAACTGCTTGAATATCCAGATAGAATTTTGTTGCTATTAGTCTGAAGTACAAGAATTGAACTTTTTTTCATTATTTTTTATAAGGCTGATTACAAAAAAATATTTCATGCTTATTTTTTTTTTTTAGAGAAAAGATCTTTGTTCAGAATTTTTTCCGATTTCTTATTATTGTACAAAAAGTGAAAGTGTTCTAAAAAATTTAATATTAGAATTTCATAAATAAATTTTTGATTTGCTTATGATTTGGTTTTTTAGGTTAATAACTATTTTCAAAACTCAAAATATACTTTTTTAAATTCGTTTTTATAAAATTTGAACATTACGAGTATTATAAAGTTGTTTATTATTAAATGATAACTGCTATAGGTAACTTACTAAGGTAGAAGGATTTTTCATGTAAAATATTTCTTGTAAAACGCTTCTTTAAAGCCAAAACGGATTCACGGTCCAAGCTAAATATTTTTTTCAAAATTTCTCTGTTTAAGAAAAGAAGATAGACCAAATAATTTATACGAGCAATAGCCAATTTTTGTTTCCTTTTTGTAGTATTTTCCTTGATAAGTTTCCTTTTCAGATCATGTAGCCTTGGAACTGGTTATGTACGGCGTCAGTTTTAAAACGCTGTTACAAAATCATTTTATATGGCATCTAAGTCGGTTATTTTTTTTTATATTCACAAAGTCATCAGTTTTATTACACAATTTGAACGACGTTTATACGATCTAAAATGTTTTATTTAGACTAGAAAGAATATGACCATTTTTTTCTCAGAAATGTGCTTGTCTGTATGTGACTTGTGTATTATAATTGCTATGAGGATTACGGATTTATTTATTATTTACAAAAATAGCTTATCTTACTAGCAACATATCGATATTGAAACACATAATAAATTATGATTACAAAAAAAGGCTCACAAAAAAAGGAATTTGTGGTCATAAATACGTCACTTTTACTTGAGGTCTATAAATATCTTTTGAGACAAATGATATCGGTAAACATGTAGCACATATTGATTGATAATGAACAGCAGTATACAGTAAAAATGGTTTTTTGTCAATCTGAATAGCCATTTGAGTAGTGGAAATTTTTATAAAACGTAGTTTTCTGAATCTACTTTCATTTATACTAACATATGTTACTAATCTGTGATTTATGACACGGGTTTTTCATCATATTTTGCCCAATTTTCAACCGATTTGCTTGAAAGTATTATTTTTAAAATCAGCAAACTATGTTTCATAAACACAAAACAAAAAAAAAAAATCGCTAATAAAAAACGCGGTAGAAATGCGCAAAAAAAATTCGGCAATTAAATTATCGTAATTTTTGTACTGTTTCAATTTTTTTGTTGTTACAGGCATATAAAATATCCATTCCTAACGGTTTTTTTTATGTCAGAATCTGTTAAATCTCTTTAATATACTGTAATTTTTTCACGAGAGGGTAGCATAAGACTATGAAGGGAGGCAATCAGATACCAACATATTTTCGCTGCTATCAACTGCGGATCATTGTGATGGGAAAAGGTTTTTTAAAGAACTTATGTATATTAAATCACAAAAGTACCAATAAAGAGTTTTCTAATTTCTTCTTTACTTATTCCCTGCCAAAAATGACTTTGTTGTCTTAATTTTAACGCATTCTGGAAATCGTGCAATTTTTTAAAATTTTCATTTATACGTGTAATTTAATTTAATTTTCAGTTCCGATATAATCAATCAAGTGATTGATTTTTACTTCCTTGTACGAAGTAAAGGAAGTACTGTGATCGCGAAAAATCTTGCTTTAAGATTTCAACGAAAATATCCATTTTGACCATCCTCAATAAATTTTGACTAGTTTAGGCGTCTTCTGTACGTACGTATGTACGTATGAATGTCGCATAACACAAAAACGATTAACCTTAAAATGTTGAAATTTTGGATTTAGGACTGTTGTAACATCTAGTAGTGCACCTACCCTTTTGATTGAAATTGACAGTACAAAAGTGTCCAAAAAAGTTCAATATCCAAAAAATTTGAATTTTGAACTGTTTCTTAATTGCAGTAATAAGCCCTATACCCACCAGGTTTGTCTAGTGGTTAACGCGTATTCCCAAATCAGTTGATTTGGAAGTCGACAGTTACAGGGTTCAAGTCCTAGTAAAGCCAGTTATTTTTACACGGATTTGAATACTAGATCGTGGATACCGGTGTTCTTTGGTGGTTGGGTTTCAATTAACCACACATCTCAGGAATGGTCGAACTGAGAATGTACAAGACTACACTTCATTTACACTCATACATATCATCCTCATTCATCGTCTGAAGAATTATCTAATCGGTAGTTGCCGGAGGCTAAACAGGAAAAAGAGAGAGAGAGAGTAATAAGCCCTCATTGAGAGCTTTTCAACGATTTATCATAAGTGGTACTTATTTTCATCGGTTCCAGAGTCATAGCAAAGTAAAAGTTTAATTAATGAAATATTTGGGTCTTACAAGAGGAAGGTACATCGGTTCAAACCCGACTTCATATAGATGTATTTTTTTTAACTTTTCTCTTTTTAATTTAAATTTATTTATTAATTAATAATTATTAACCTCTGATTGTAAAATCTTTTTACAATAAATAATAACAAAAAAATACGAAAAAAAATTAGAAGTATTCACCTTATTAGCGAAATAAAATTTTATTTACTTTTCATTTTAATTCCAAAAATTTTACACAGGTTAATAATTATTAATAAATCAATATATTTAAATTAAAAAAAAATTAAAAAAATATATATATATATATGAAGTCGGATTCGAACTGATATGTCCGTAATTATGGATCCGACACATTCTCACTTAGACCACTTAACTGCTTGAGCGCTATAAAATTAAATGAGTGTATAAACTGATATAAAATGCTGATACGGACACCACAAAAAAATGTGATGCAATGTGGTGTCTGCCACAATGCAATTGTGTAACTGTTCACTTTATTAAAGAATTGGATGATCGCATCTCACTTTCAAATCAAGTAAGTTTTAATGAAGTTCAGTAAAAAATGTGTATGTATAATTTACTAGGTGTAAAAGGACCACCGGGTTGGTCTAGTGGTGAACGCGTCTTCCCAAATCAGCTGATTTGGAAGTCGAGAGTTCCAGCGTTCAAGTCCTAGTAAAGCCAGCTATTTTTACACGGACTTGAATACTAGATCGTGGATACCGGTGTTCTTTGGTGGTTGAGTTTCAATTAACCACACATCTCAGGTATGGTCGAACTGAGAATGTACAAGACTACACTTCATTCACACTCATACATATCATACTCATTCATCCTCTGAAGTATTATCTAAACGGTAGTTACCGGAGGCTAAAAAAGAAGGAGGCTAAGGAAAAAATAAGAGGTGTAAAAGGAAGTTATTTGGTGTCCACATCAGATTTTTAATTAAAATGTTACATAAAGATGTTCATTTGGCTTAGAATTTTTGTTAGATTAAAAACTGGTTTAATTTATTTGGGAGACTGAGGTAATGATTATTATATATTTATAAAAATAATTTTATTTATTTATTTATTTTTTATTCATTACGGATTATTTATATAAGAAAGATCAGTTAAGGCACTGAGCGTATTTGTCATATTTAATATATTCTGTTAATTTTCGGAATCAAACATCAACATTTATTATAATATTGATTAATTCAATTCTTATTTAATACAAAGTATTCTACATATATTATATATTTTTTTTATAAATTCTGAATGATATCGATGAATTTTATTATATTTTTTTTTTAGAAATCTGTCATTGTAACCTATTTTCATATGATCTGACTACGTAATCGTTGTTTTCGAGGAAAAATTCATAATTAATTTGACTTTAACGATTAACATGAATGAGATATTTTTGCTGTTCATTTTTTTTCTTGTTCTTTTAAAATGTTAAGGAAAAATGAAATGAAGATAAAAAACTATAAAAATAAAAGACGAAAAAAGAACAAGAAAAAAGACTATGAATTTGATGACGTAAGGTCCTATTTGAATGTAAGGATTTGCCTGAGGCAAAGAAGTTGAATGTTGAAGGGAGATGTTAAATTAAAATTAGTGAGCTTCTTTGTGTGCGCTACTGCAACAGTTCCGTTCATTAGAAAGAAAAGTTGTTACTGGATGGTCGATAGGCTGGAGGGGTAAGGATGGGTGCGATTCAAGAGGGAGAACTAAGGGTAAAGCGCTAACGAGCTACGTCAAAGAAGTGAGGCGTACAGGTTATAATCTGTCTCAACATTTCTGTCAAGTGTTATTTGTAGGTCATTAACGCATCCACTTACTTTTCGAAACAGTCAAATGGAAATAACTAAACGGTTTATGTAATTGGTTCATTACACAATATTATTAAATAATTTTTTTTCAAATTAATCGGTATTTTTTTAAAACAGGACCTTGTTTTTGATCATTTTTTTCATTTGTTTAATATTTATAGATAATACTACTATACGTATTTAACATTCAGTAAAGTATGACTTTTATTCTACCATTAATTTATATTTCATTAAATTTTATAAAGAATTATTAAATAATATTTTTATTACTCTTGCAATATATAAACATTTTAAAGATCATTCATCTAATTATATTAATATATTTAAACCTAAATAGTATATTAACATTTATAAACAAACAAGAAATTATTAATTTTATAATTTTATCTGAACTATATTTTCCAGCCCATTTTTTCCAAACATTTAATTTCATCATTACAATTATGTTTAATTAAGTTATGAGATTTTACAGCAGTTATTTAAAACTGCTGTAAAATTAAGCGGAAATAATTAGTACGTTCAATGTACTCCTCTGAGTGAGATAACTGTACTTCATAAAAAATACGAATAATTCTACTTAGTAGATTAAATGGATTTCGCATCTTTCTTTTCTGGAAAAATATTTTTTTATATATTTGTAAATGATGATCTTTCACAGATCGTTAAAATGAGATCATAATTATGTTTAAAATTACTAAACAAGAACAGATGTTATTTCATTAAAAAAAATAAATGATATTACAGCTGTTGTTTATTTGTTAATTGTTCAATCGTTGTGACTGTGTGTGAGCATCTGAGCGTGTCAGTTTTCATTACAAATACTTTTTCAAGATTTCTGTTTTATTTTTTAATGTATTAATACCGTAATGATTTTAATAAATCTTTTTTTATTGATTTTTGAGATAATGGAATGAAATTCGTTTAATTTAACTATCTTGCTTCCTAAATGATTTGGTAGGAAAACCTACGACATGATTTTGTAAAAAAAAATCATTATAATTAGCATTAAAATCTGCCACATTTATTGTTTAATCCATTCACATCTTTTCCAAAATGTTTTTTTTTTTTTTTTTTTAAGATAAATATAACGCAGTTTTCTAGTACTAGGTAGAGGCAGTGTGTTTTAGTCACTAAAATAAAGTTTTTAATGTAAAAAAAAAGTAAATTAACTCGTTGCATTGCTCTATAGATCACAGTATTTCTTACGATCACGACGAAAAGCATTTAAGATACAAGTTTCTACTAGTCAGAGTTGATTTCTCTCAAAGTAATAGGGTTCATTAAACAGACAGTGTCATGTGAAAAGTAGAGAGCAGTTGTTATTCACAGCTGCATATCACCTTTATTTCTTCGATAGTTTGGCATGGTTCATTGGTGTAACCATTTTTAATTTTTTGTAGAAGATAACGGGCGATCACTTTACTTCTCATTTCCTTAATTAACCTGTTAAGAGATTTTTAATTGCATCCCTAGTTTGTTATTTTGAGAACTGCTATCTCACTTTCGTGTTCGACTTACGATAAAGAAGTCCAACTAAGAAATGATTTATGTATAAGTTACTGTGAAATACCGATATCTGGCAAATGTCTATGTTCTCCGGTGAATGGCTACACGTAGCAAATACGTCGGTGAAAGACAAATATTTGCATATATTATACATTTAGGAATTAACGTTAAATATACAGATAATTTATGTTATTCTTCAACACTGGAGGCGATTAATCAAATTCATAACAATTATAAAAAAATTTAATCAAATGTTCAGCATTTTATAAATTGAAAAGGCCATACAGAATATGTTAACTGCGTGGATGAATGACAGCATACAAACAAATAGTCGCTCTATTTCTTATAAATATATTTTTATTCAAATTTCACCATCAGTGCATGTTGAATGCGGTGAATTTGATTAATCGCCTCCAATGCTGAAGAATAACGTGTATAATTTGTATATTTAAAGTTAATTAGACGAGGTTAGGGAACGTATGTTTGGCTTAAATTTAAACTTCCTTTTTATATGAGGGTTTCTCGTAATTTATTTACCTTAGCGATTGGTATTAGGTGATTTTTTAAATTTGTAGTTATCATTTCGAACCCCACCAGAGTTTATATCTGTGCTTGTCGACATATACCGGCGAAGGTCCGAATGTATAATAATATAAGCAAATATTTCGGTCTTTTACCAACGTATTTGGTATGTGTCGACATTTATCGGAAAATATTGTTGACATTCTCTAATTTCGATCTTTCACATAACATATATATATATATATATATATATATATATACATATGAGTAATAACACTACTTACATTTTTGTTAAGAGATGCTATATACAGATATCCATTTAATACATTTGTTTGTAGCTTTCCTTCGCTTAAGCAACTGGTAGGCTTTAAGCGACGAAATATCACCTCTTTTTCGGGATCTAGATAAGAATTATTTAAAATGTATTAGTTTTTGTATAATTAATTGCTTTCTAGACCGTTACATAGTAAAAGTAAATCAAATTTAAAATAAAGAAAAAAATGTTTTAATAGGAACTTAAATGTATGAAATAGT
Source organism: Lycorma delicatula (assembly GCF_047948215.1). Lineage (NCBI taxonomy): Eukaryota > Metazoa > Arthropoda > Insecta > Hemiptera > Fulgoridae > Lycorma > Lycorma delicatula. The sequence goes on from NC_134456.1 coordinate 55,942,556, forward strand.
AGTCAAAGAAAAGACAAGAGGTTTAAAAACATTTTTTCTAAAGCTTTACAAGTGTACAGAAGTCATGCAAGTCTAATAAAACTAACCTTTACTTTTTTCAACTTATTGACGTGAACCTGCACTAGATTACCTAAGAATTCTAACTGTGACGTTTGATACAGTAATTTTAAACATCTTATCACTGTCAATCATCTATTCGCTGAAATTGTTAAGCTGTGAAAATAATTCTTAGTTATTTATTATTGGATAATGCATCTCTTGATTATATTTTCCGTGCTAAATCTTGACCGATGAATTTGAAATTTTAGTAACTCGCATAAAAAAAAACCCGAAAAAAATCGAGTGTAATTTGTGTTGCTTCCAACTTTTATTTCCGTTTGCCTTTACAATGTCACTTTATTATCGAAAATTTTCTTCAAAAACCTCAAGAAAACTGAACAAAAGTGGTGCACTCTTAAAATAATTTTTTTAATTAACACAAATTTACCTCTGTGAAAAAAATTCTAAACATTTCCCTATTTAACGTCGAAATAGTTAATAATATTTACTTAGTTTTCTTCCTCAGTTTGGGCGTTTTTCGGAAAGAATTCTTCGAAAAAACCGATAAGTTATTTGTATAAGCTGAATAAGACTGGTCTTTGTGTAGAACCATTAAACATTTATTAATACAAGGAGGCGAATAGTGTTAAAGAACAATTTAAACAACTGATGCGGGTAAGAAAATACTTCAAAAATATCTTGTAAAATAGTATTTGTAATTGCTGAACGCTGCAACAAGACTGAAGTCCAATAAGTTTTTTGAGAAATTTTAACTTTTTTTTAAATTCACGTTTTATTTATATTCACATTATTAAACCGAATATACGAGCTTTTTAATTTAAAAAAAAATGGCTATTCTTTACTAAAATATGACAAAAAGAAAATAATAGATAAAAAATTATATATAAACATTTGCTCAGACAAACCTAACTAAACTTTTGTTTCCAACATCGGTCGCTGTAGGATACAGAATAACTTCTGGCTAGTTTTTTAACTCTCCAATACTCCATTTTTTCGCTGTGCCGCTTCCTCCTTTTTTCCAAACACTTTAGGTTAGCGCATTCGTTCTTCTTCGGGATCCCTTTGAATTCTTTTTTCCTTAAGTTCCTTTCTGTCTATTAAATCTGTTACTTTTATTTTTGCTACCCTTAGGTCCTCTTTAACTTGCTTGAAATATTATAACGTTCCTTTTGTCACCATTACACTTATCAATAACTCTCTTCGTAAGCCTTTTTGAATCTATTCTTGTCAGAGTCCATAGAATGTCAGTCTTCGCTTTTGTATTGCTTCCTTGATTCTATATAATTCCCGGTAAATAAATATTTTAAAATAAAACTTTTTTTAAAAATATTTATTAGATCCGTTTTGAGTTATCATTAGAATTATCTTCAATGACTGGTACTGCTGTTTTTACACTATATCAGATAATGTTACTCCTATTGTTGTTTACTTTTTTTTAATTGAACAGACATTAGATTTCTTTAGAGTGTGATCTTAAGTTTGATTTGAATTTCAGTCCATTATTTTTATATATTTTATAATTTTCGACTACATTAAAAGGAAGTGATTTTTAAATAAGTTAAATTTTATTTCGGTTTATTTCCTGCAAAAGTTTATATTTTTAAATTAATATCATCGCCAATTATACGAAAAAACATAGCTACTATGCAGTAAATACAATGTACACAGCTCCTTACGATTTTACAAATATAATATATACAACTTAATATTTTGTTTTTTAGTCTAATTTATTTAAAAGATACATTTTGTGAATATAATCGGAGATATTTTCCTCATAAGTATGAATGAAGAATCAGATTTTTATTTTTTTGTCAACTATTGATTTTCGGAGCTGCTTTTGCTGATGGCGTGATCATTATAATTTTTTCTCGCCATGAAATCAACATTATCATGAGGGTGCAGTAGTTGTTTCTTTGCGTGTAGTAAAATTTAGTATTTTGCGGTAAGGATTACGATCCTACCGTTGTCGGGTTGTAAAAAATAGAATAATTGATTAATTCCATTTTATCAGTAGTATTATTTATCACTACATGTTACATATTTGTTTAAGTAATTAGTTAGATGAATATATTTTGATATCCAAATATAATTGCTCGAAATATACTTGCTGATGTTTTTTCTCTTATTTGTAAAATTCATCTTTTGTTTATCCAGATGAAAACTTAACTTCTTTTTACAACTTTTAACCTTATTTGTCTTCGTATCTACTTGAAATGGGTAAAAAGAAAGAAACAAGACATATTGATTTATCGATAAGATCATCTGCCAAACAACCAGTAATTTTTCATTATTCTCGCCTTATTTATATTATATTTCTTTCATTATTCTTACATTGTATTTTCGCTTTCTTCTTTCTAAATGAATTCAAGATTTTTTTTTTTAACTGGAAACTTTATTTATTTTTGTGGCGTAAAATATATGTGTAAAGATCAAAATTAATCATTATTGTGAATAATGATAAAATATCAGTCAATGCTATATTTAAAAACAATGTTAAAGTGTTTTAACTTAAAATTTCAGTGATTGTAGGAATCGAAGAACTAATTTACATAGGTGTTGAATATACTTTTTATATTCGTTTTAGCTCTTTTTTTAATAATGTCTATTGTTAGAAGACTTTATTACGTCCATTTCCTCCTTACAATTAAATTATTCTAGTGTTCATGGACCTGAAAAACAAATTTGGTATCAAGAAATTTTAATTGTATACCCATAAATAATGCTTGTCATTATAAGATTTGATCTATGAAGTCTCACCAAAGTTTGTGTGCTTCTGTATTATCGATTATGTTTCCAGTCAAAAACATTCTCTCGCATGCGTATTCAAACGCATTCTTCTAGCAAATCGTCTTCCTGTCATATTAGAAAAGGATAAGAATTAACAATTAACATTTTCGCTATTTGAGATAACGTATTATCAGCATAAAGTATTATCAGCATTATGTTGTATCGTGTGTTTTTTCTTTATTATTAACATTCCTTTTCTCATTTTTTATTTTTAAATTTGTAATAATATTTTTAAATTTTAAGCGTTTATATATCTGAATTTTCCCGGAAACAGTAAATTGATTAGTATTGAAATTATAAAGCGGTTATTTACTTGTAATTTTATTTGTATCCTAATTGTTAGTAATTAATAGTTTTTCGAGTAGTTTTAGACGATCATTATTCCTCATCAAAATTAATAATTAATAAAACGTAGGCCTCATTTATCTTGTCTCTTATTTTTTTCACTATTGAGTATACCGCGTTCTGTGACCTATCTTTTTTTTCTAACTTTAATTTTATTACGGAAAAAGTAAGAAAAGGTGTTTTAAAATATATACATAATTTCTAAGTATCGTGCTGGTAGTATTACATGTATTAAGTGGTTCTTACAGCTATTTCTAACTATTTTAAGCTTATTTTTAGCGTATAAGGTGGAATAGGGAGTAACTCTCTTTTTGTGGTCATCGAAAGTTAATTAGAGTGTTAAAGTTAATTAAAGTGTTAACAACTTTCATCCTTTCAACAATATGTTTATTGTTTACTCTTCCAGAATTATCAAGTATATTTTTCCAAGTTTCCATTGTTTTTTTTTTTTTTTTTTAACTGAATTTTTACGGGCATCGACTGCTAAGGTCATTAGCCCTCGTCACATTCTTTAAAATAAATTATTATATCCATCAGGATCGTCATACGTAATGGTGTAAAGGGCCCTTACATTTTATTTAAAAACACAAACTTCACAATAAACATTAAAACATAAAAGACAAGGACAATCACAAACACTTACGGGGTGTAAAGGGCCCCAATATTAAAATTTGAGATAGGTTCTCAAAAGACCATGAAATTAAAATTAAACTTATCAATACCATATCGTTCTTTCTTTCTTTCTTCTACGAAGTCTCATTTATCGTTTGTTTAAGCACCCTCGGGGAGACCAGAACTGCCGTTGAGCAGTATATCGGTCGTACCAGGGTGCCGTGGCAATTGAATCCTTCTTATATCAGGCATAGGCATGCACGGCGTACACCCATAGCCTCGCGCCCTCAATCCACCCTTGAGGGTCCCCCATGCCATCATCGGACACACCCCGACTCACTGCTCTTGAATGCAGGTGAGCCAAAATGGCCTAGGCAAGAGAGCTACCTCCCGTCACTATACGTGCCACGCTTCGAGACTCCCTTATATGTATATATAAAACTACCGCTTAGAGTATCATTTACCACAACTTTAAACTTCCATTTTATAGACTTCTAAGAAGTCCACTGGCGTGTAAAAATGCAACTATATTTTCTTCATTTCCATTATCCAGATCAGCACTAATATTATTTGTAAGACGGAACCTCTTTCTGAGGTCCTCATATATGGTACACTCTTCTTTAGATGCTTGATTGTCAGTGTTTTATTACAAACACCGCACATAGGTCTCACTTCGCCGGTTAACAAATATAAATTTGTTAATCGCGTGTGACCGATTCTAAGTCTGGTCACCGCTACTTGTTCACGGGGAGTCAACTAAAGTCGCTTTTCCATTTATAAGGAGAAGTTTTAACTGAGTTTAATTTTGTATTTAAACTCCTCCATTCAGCGTTCCACTTGCTTCTTACTATGTTTGTTAGACGGTTTTTAACATCTGCCACTCTTACAGGAAATGCATCCAAGTCATCGCAGACTGTTGCCTTTCTGGCAGCTTCGTCTGCGATTTCATTAACTGTAATACCAGCATGCCCTGGAGTCCATACAAATACGCATCGTTGTCCTCGTTGTTTTAGTACGTATAAAATGAACAGGATGTTTGCAATTAGGACATCCTTAATGTTCTTGTTCCGAATTGCGACGAGTGCACTAAATGAATCGGAACATATTAGCACTCTCTCTTCGCAATAGTGTTCAGTGTAGCGAAGAGCTTGCTGAATTGCAGTGAGTTCTGCCGTGTAGACACTGGCCACATCTGGCAGTCTCCAAAAGTGGGCTTCTTCATTTACATATATCGAGCATCCAACACCATGTTCGGTTTTAGAACCGTCAGTATAAATTCTAATATGTTCTTCGTAACTACTGACGGTTGATAAAAATTCCTGCTGGATGATCACTGCTGGTTTCTTTTTTATTTCTCCTTGAGAGAGATCCAAACTTGTATTTACCGCTGGCAAGAGCCATGGTGGTATTTCTCTAGTAGAAATTGCTAGTGTCTCTGGTATAGCAATTTCATATTTTCTTCTTAATTCGTGGTACCTAATTCCGGTTGGTCTGGAATAGGTAGCACGATGTTCATATACTGCAACCATAGGATGATTCGTAAATAATTTATTATTTATATGAGCAGGGAAAGCCCATACATTTGCTGCATATCTTAACAAAAGGATCTCTCTTCTATAATGTAGTGGCATTATTCCGGCTTCAGACATCAGACTAGCCGCCGGACTTGTGCGGAAAGCGCCTGTTGCATATCTTATTCCGCTGTTATAAACTACGTCTAACTTTCTTAAGTCCGACTTTCTAGCGGATGAATATACGATACATCCGTAGTCTAGTTTAGATTGAACCAATGCTTATACAATTTCAATAATGTCTCTTTGTCTGAGCCCCAATTTAAATTCGATAAACATTTTATAATGTTTAGGGCTCTTTTGCATCTATCACTCAAGTCCTGTATATGTAATCCCCATGTAAGGGATTTATCCAATACTAGTCCTAAATATCTTACGCTATCATTATATTGTATTGGATTATCGTCAATTGTCAACGCAGGACTTTGATGAGGAATTCTGTTCCTACAAAAGTGTACACAGCACGTTTTCTCTGGTGAGAATTGGAATCCGTTATTCCTTGCAACTTCATTTAGAGCATTGATCGCTCGTTGCAATTTGTACCTCACCATAGCAGTCTTGTTGCTGGCATACACAATTGGCAGATCATCAACATAGACGCTTTTGCTGATTTCTACTGGAATGGCTAGTATTAATTTATTAATGGGAATGGTAAACAAGGTACCGCTCAACGGCAAACCCTGCCGTATGCCATTTTCCAAGATTCTTTCACATGAATAGTCATTGTTGACGCGTACTTGGAAGGTACGGTCATTCATGTAGTTGCTGAGCAGTATAGGCAGATTGCCACGAATGCCCCATTCATGTATCTGGAGCATTATACCATGACGCCAGGTCATATGAAAAGCCTTCTGAAGATCAAAGAAGACTCCGACACAATGTTTCCTTTTAATAAAGCTGTTATATATAATGCCCTCTAAGCTGATCATTTGAACAGTGGTAGAATGGTATTGCCGAAAACCTGCTTGATACGGTGATATCAGGTTTTCTTTTTCCAAAACCCAGACGAGTCGATTATTAATAATTTTTTCCAGTATTTTTCCCATAGCACACGTCAAAGAAATAGGACGATAGCTATTAGGGTCTGTTAAATTTTTATTTTTCTTTGGTACTGGAACAACATGAGCTTTTTTCCACTGCTGCGGGTACGTTCCATCCCGCCATATTTTATTATAAAGTTCTAATAATCTGCGTTTTGAAGTAGTATTCAGCTGCCTGATCATATTATAATGGATTTCATCCGGACCAGCAGCTGTGTTACCTGCTTTTTCCAACGCTTTCGCGAATTCTTCCATTTTAAATGGTACATTATATGAGTAATTATACTCAGTTCTAAAATTTCCATTGTTTTGTTTAAAGATATTACTTTTTTCTTAGTTGGGATTCTTTAAATTCAGCCATGTCGTGACCGGTAATTATACAGTCAAGTCACAGTCGTAAAATTGCATACTAAAATATTTATGATTTATCGGAATAACCCTTTCTGTTACACAAAAGAAAAATTTGAGTTAATATGTTAACTAGTAAACTGTAGTAGAACAGAAATAAATATTTTAAAATCCCTTAAAATATTTTTAAAATAGCTAGTGTTGAATGGTTTATATAATGAAAAACTAAAGAAAAGTTTATCTAAGAATTAGTTACCTTTAAACCGTCACATTAAAAAAACCGTAATGAACATGGGAAAAGTTTATGAAGGTCTAGCACCAAAATTGATTTTAAATTGCTAAAAAATATCTGAAATGTACATAAATATCAATATAAAGCTGGGAAAGTTTGTAAAACCGTATCCGATCCAAGTCAAACATAATCAATAATAAATAAGAAAAAATCATTACAATTAGTCCGTAGGTGAATTAAAATAAATTCTTTAATAAATCTGATTTATTTTTTTGAAGTATTAATCGTGGCGTTGGGCTTAATTTAATTTCAAAATATCGAAATTTTAATATTTTCATAAAATTTTTTATTAGTTTTATAAGATTTAGAGCTTATCTAGTACAGAATTAATTTAATTTTTAAATATTATGATATATATATAAAATTATTTATTACTTTTTATTATTGTTAATTTTAATTGTTTTCTTTGTACTTATTCGTATTCAGTTCTACATATTTTCTGCATTTAAGTAATGGTAGTCTTTAGGTTGTAGCTAGAGCTTCCACCGCAATATATTTGGTGAAAAAACTCGTTTAATATACAACAGAGAAGCTTAGTTTCACAAATTTGCAACTCTGGCAAACTGATTTCACGGAGAGCCAATCAGTTTTCACTACCTTTTCATTCTATTATTAGTTTTCCACTTGAAAAAGCTGTTCGATGGTGCCTTTAGAACACTCTTGTCAGTTTTTATAATCAGGGAACCGGACAACCATTAATCCCAGATGAAAGTAAACACTCAACTCTGATGGGATATTTACATTGCAAAACACTCAACCCGTACCAATACACTTGCCACCACCTGTCAGCGGGCGAATAGTGGTCTGTGTTGTATTTTCTCGTTATTTACGTTTGCCGTACTGTTTAACTTCGGGAACTTCTGTTTTAACTTTCGTGTCTCTTTTTATATACATCTTCCATATGGAAATGAAAATCACTTTCTATTCGCTTTCAAATTGCTCTGGTTTAATAGAACAAAAAATTCAACAATTTTACAGCATTCATGTTAATGTTAGAAATATTAGTATTTATAAACTAATGTCGCGAGATAAAATCAATGAGAAATAGAAGTGAAATTTAAAGATTACATATACCCAAATTTATTTATAGTACTTCAATGAAGTACTATATAGTACTTTATAGTACTCTTATATTTTGAATGAAGAATATATATTTCAAAAATTCATTCATATTTTTTTTTTCTTTCTAAACGTGTACTTAAATCGCTCGGTACTCTATTGTACCGAGTTTTCAAATGAAAAAATTGATGCAAAAACCATTGAAAGATTGTATTTAATGGAATTTGTGTCGTCAAAAAAAAAAAGGTTCAATCACCTAAATTAAACAGGAAGTGTTATACTTATTTAGTAGGTGTCTCTTATTGTTCTTATTTTGTGAACTGCTATAAAATTTAAAATAAATATTCCTTACAGGAACAAAAAAATTTCTCAACTCCAAATTCTTGGAAATTTGTTCAGTTGGTTGAAATTAAAAACTAAATTTTACTATTGTTATAGTTTCTTTTCGTATTTATAGAATTAAATATATTTTTATGAGAACTAAATTTCTTGAACGTATGCATTTAAAATATTGGAAAAGACTTACTTTAGTTTGCTATTTAAGAAAGAGTATTGTAATCATAATGTTACCTGTTCTGAAATCTTTTGTACCATGTCCGTTTCCACTCTGCTCAATCTTCAGCTAAACTTCTTATTCTTGATATTTCTTATATCTTTTTGTATAGTGTATACCTTTTCATCTTTTCTGGCTATTTTTTTTTTTTTGCTACGTTTTACTGATCTTCTTAGTATTGTTTTAATCAATTGTTTTCTTTTATATAGAACCGAGCAAATTTAATTAATTTACTTATTCTGAATTGTTTCGATTATTATTTTCATTCACTCCCAACCACGCTTTTTCATTTTTCACTAGTTTTCCAATTACTCTTCTTCAATATCCTTCCTTTCCACATTTCAAATGCCTTCACATTTTCTTTTTCTCGTGTTTCTATGATTCAGATCTAAACAGAAGTACGTACCAAATAAAATACTTCCCAAGATGCTTCCTCAAATCTAACTAAATTTTTCTAATTAATAATAGTATCTTATTTCTGTTTTGTCATACTAATTTAGCCTATTTTGTTAACCTACTTTATTTTCTTAAAATTTATTTTATATCATATTCTCTTACAACACGTAATTTTGAAATCATTTGTTAAATATCTTGCATGCTCCATATTTTAAAAAGACTATGTGATCTGCATCTACTAATAACTAAAGACGTATCTTTTTACCAACAATTTTTAAATGGTTTACTGCGTCAAAAAAGATCAGTTGATAACATTCTTATACAAATACACCCCTTTACATGACATTAAGATCGGTTTATTACTACAAAAGCATAGAAACGGCTAATATAATATCTTCCTCCCTACTATTGAAAATGGTAAACGATTAAGAGAAATATTTGTGATAGGCGTAAAACATTCGATTCCGTATCTCATTCTCTTCTACTTAATAAATTACAGAAGATTATTTTTAAAGAAGACTTCGATCCTACAATTCTGGTAAACAGAAAATTATGGAAGTCAGAAAACTTAAAATAATTCATTAAATGTCAGAACGGGCAATTCGCTATGTAATGTTTATAGTCTGATTTCATTTTGTATTTTAATTTACATCAGAGTTCCGTTCCTGAATCTGTTTCGTACTAATACAAATTATTTCAGATGGTTGTAATTTTATAGTAAAATATAGTATAATAGTATTATATAAATCAGTAGAGTATTGAACTGTTACTGACAAATGTAGTTGCTGCCTTAACGAAGCTTTCGAATCATAAATGTTTTTAGTTTTTTTTTTTTATATATGGTCCTAAATACTTCAAATTTAAATACATGTCGTTTGGAGTTTAATAAACCAATCACTTCTCGGTTTATTTGTTTTGTGAACGATGTTGTAAATGTGACGATTAGATTATAATTGAACTTCAACAAATCTGTTAATAATTTAACTATTTTACAAGATAGTTATTGCGTCTTTTTAAATATTAAAAAAGACGTACAGTCTACAGAATCACCCTTTTTCGTCCTCCTATGCATATTTTTATTCAGTAGACAATTTGACATTGTATTTTGAAGAAACGCGTTAGTAACCTAATTAACGAATTAAGGTTACAGAATAAGTTGATTCGAATAACTGTTTGTTACCTTTTACGCTTAGAGAAAGAAAACTTAATATTTCCTTTAAGTAATAATAATAATAATAGTAATAATTTATTAATACAATAACGCAGCAGGCTGACATCTACCTATAGTTACCGGTGGATGATAAACGAATCTTGTAGAATGTGAAAAATGCTATGCCAATCCAGGGATTCAAATCTGGACTTCCTGATGAAAGACCGAGACGCTATCACTTCGCCACGGAGATTGGCGGATTATTAATAATATAATAATAATAATACTGAGTAATGTTTAAGCAATGAATCATTTTTATTAGTGATCTATATGCCTTATTTACAAGTCCTGTGGAAAATTTATCAAACGTTTTGATATCAGAATAAAAACGGTATAACAATAAACCCAGTGAAAGTATTTAAAAAGAGAAATCTAATAGCATGTTTAAATATAAAATGTTGCCGTGTTGTTTCTGTAGGGTTGATGAATAACAACTAATCATGATGTTACATGTTTTTTTCTGTAAATAATAATTATCATACTATCAATCAGTAAATGTTTATTCAATAAAATAAAAAATTGTATTTAATGGAGCACATTGTGTTTTATATATATATATATATATATATATATATATATATATATATATATATATATAAATTTATTAATAGAGTGATGTAGTATTTACTTTATGTACAATAATACATGTAATTTACATAATGCAGTCGAATACGTAAAAAAAATTGATTGAGTAAATAAGTAGATAGATGGTGATTGGTTGCGTAAGTATGTATACGTGGGCGCAAGAACGTCGTCCGAACGAAATTCTTAGGATTATAATTTCACTAATGTATAAATAAAAAAAACACTTTAAATAATTTTTTTATGTCCCAAAGGCATTTAATCAGTTCTAAAATATAATAAATAATACGTATTATTTTTTAATTATAATAAGTTTAATTGCAAAGAAATCATTTGGAATTTTGTTTTGTTCGGATTCAAAATGCAGTATTTTGATTCCATACCACTAAAAATGTCTTAATTGATTGTACCCGAACCGATACATTTATTTTCTTCTATTTTATTTTAAAATATCCATTAGAAGAGAGCTCGTTTACCAAAATATGTAAATGAATGATATATAGATAGGCACATAGATAGATTAATGTGCCTCATAACGAACTGTTTGGGAAGGCCAGGCTGCTGTTGTAGCTTCTGCCTCTGCCGCTGCTCGCTACTAAATTAACCAGTCCTACCACTCCTCCACCAGTCATCAAAACCACCCATCATCGTTCCCCTCTTGCGACCCGACCACCGCCTCTTCACTTTCCGTTCCAACTTTCCTAGCCTATTTCACTGATGACAATGGAACAGGCGGTCTTAATTTTAGTAATTGCACTTTGTGCGCTTTTGAATTTACGACTATCTCGTTATTTCTATTCGTAGTGAAATTAATTTGTTATTTTAAGTTCATATTTTACTTCGATGTGATGTATTAATTAGAATATACCTCATTAAATGTATTGAATAACAAAATTTTGCCTTTTAAAAACAATCATTAAATTATATACATTTTTATTTGTTAGTAATTGGATTCCAAATTTTGAGACAACATACGTATTTAAACATTTTAAATTTTTCTTGAAAATTTAATTTCGTTCTACGCATCGTGGTAAGTCTATGTAATCAATTTAAGAATAATATTTTCATATGAATAACTAAAAACTGAAGTGAGACTTGTAGAACTTAAAATATAATTCGTCGTTAGTTCTTCCATTACTATTATTATTTCTTTAATTTATGTTACATGTTTAGTATTCTAAAACATTAAGATGTGTTATAAAAGCGGGAGGCAGCACCATAAGCTTAAAAACCGGAAGCGGTATACAGAGGGTTAAACGATTCGAATGAATCAGAAGCGCTGCGCGGCAGTGCTGATTCAGTCACCCACCAGTATACTATATATACTGTATTGAAGTTGAGTTATTTATCTGGGGGAAGTAAAAGTTCGATGTTATGCAAAATCTAAAGAAAACAGAAATAAAGAAAATGATTTTTGCAGAGATTGACTGATGTTCGATAAAATGAGATAACTAACGTATTTATCAGGCCTTTTTGTCCTATTCACAGACAGTTTGACAATTTAGGATGAGTATTCCATAGCCTTGTTCTTCGTTTTTTTTTGGGTGAAATAATTAATTTAATGTAATACTTAACAACACAGATAGGATATATGGAATGCAGTTTGAAATTAAGAAAGCGGTAAAACTCCTTGTCTAGGTTTGCACTTGGTTTGGTCATGGTCTTACCATTGCGATTTTGCCATTCATATAATTTTTAAAATGAAGGGACAGTTGGTCGCCACAAATCTGCGGTAGTTTTCTCGTTCACACAGTTTCAACCTTACTGTTAAAATGAAAATATTTTGGAATTTCTATTTATTTAAATTATAGAACCATTTTTTAGTTCGTTTTGTTTTGTTGTGTTGGTTTACTTTTTAAGCTCGCTTAATGTAATTTATCATTTGATCTTGTGTGCGCTTAAATGTGCGTATGATTTTTCAGACCGAAGGTTGATGGCTTTAGTGTAAACATGGTTTTACTGAATTTTAATTGAATACTTTTGTCATTTTTACAAAAAAAAATATTTTTAGAAAAAGAAATAAGCTGAGAGTTGTGAAATTTATAGCTTCTTTCCTATTGATATTGTAATTGATGTAATCTTTATTATTAGACGACACATCTTTACGTTCGCGGAATAAATTTTTTGAATAAACATATAAAGAATAATCCGGTACTTACGTATTAACGCCAACGCAACTACAGCTTTATTTTTAAAAAAGTAGTCAATCGGATTTCGGTGGAAAATGGGCCGATGTAGAGTTTAACATAGATTAAAAGAGGTAACTTAAAAAATACAGTGTACAGAAAAATAATAACGGGGTTTTAAAGCAATGTAATACCTCTTTCATTTATAGTAATTAATTATTAATAAAATGAAGAAACTTTCTCGTTTTTCCATAGAAGTTTTGGATGTAACCGACAGAGGGGTTCCTCTTATACTTTAACCAGCTTGTCTGAGTAATGAAAGCGACAGGTGCTTCAATCCTATGTCTCAAATCGGGTTGATCAGTAGGTAGCGGAGGCACATAAACAAGGTCCTTTGTAAAATCCAAAGGAACAGATCAGATGACCTTGTAGGCCAACGTAAAACGAGTGTTCTCATTGGGTTCATGTCCACCGATCCAGCGGTTGGGGAAAACGTCATTCGACCTTCAGTTGAGAATTTTCCCATTAAGGTGGCGCATCATCTTGTCAAATAAAATGCTGTGATTCATTTTGCAATTCAGGAAAGAGCCATATACACAGCATATCCAAATAAACAACGCCTGTTATTCTTGCTTTTAGAAAAAAGAACGGTCCGTAAACTTGCCGTACATGAAATTTTTTTTTTGGGGGGGTCCCTTTCGAATAAAAACAGTTCATGGGAATTTTCTGACCGCTAGACCGCTGACATTCCGCCAGTTAAATTTCTCATTAAAATGAAATGTTGACATCACTAAACACAACAGTACGATCAAAAACCTCGTATTGCTCAAGAAAGCACCTTTAATGCTTCAACATTTCACTTGTGAAGTCAATATGCACTGCGTAATCGGTAAGCTTTAAAGTCTGTAACAACTGTAAATGGTATAGATGTATATATTAGCGTTTCCTTAAAACATTCCACGCTGTCCTTCCCGGCATTGCTAGTTCGCGGCTGGTCTTCCTAACAGATTTTTTAGGATTACCCAGGAAAGACTCGTCGACACATTCAACATTTTTTTAGATACTCTTGATTGTCCAGTACTCTTCCCTTTACACAGACATCCGGTTGTTTCAAAGTGATTATGCCAACGGCGAATGTTTTTATCAAACATTACGCTACAATTTTGATCACAATTAAACTTTGTACGAATGCTCGTTGAACTGTAACTACAGATCCATATTTATCAAAGTGCAAAATACAGAAGGCCTTTTCTGTTCAGTAGTCACCATTTTTAATAGTGCCTGTCAAGCAAAAAGATTGAGAATCAATTTATGGCCATGGGTGCAACTAAAACTGTTGCTCTTTGATTCTAGCCTTAAATCAATACTGTATACCTCACTCAGTAGATATTATTACAAATTTAAACTTCGTTACCTCCTTTTTACTCACGGTATTTAACGGATAATTACATTCAATGAAAATTTGTTTTCTACGCGTGAACTAAACTTCAAATTGGAAATATGAAGTTAGTGGTTCCTAAGAACCAGAAAGGGACCACCTAAGAAGCCGAAAAGGAATAATTCATTCATGTGTATTAAATACACGTGCATATGTCTACACGCGTATACACATTTACAAATTGTGTCAGGTATTGATTAATTTCTTTGTGAAAATTATATAAAAGGATAATATCAAATTATTGTATATTATAAAATAATATAGGAGAAATAGCGAATTTTAAATTTCGTTTAAAAAACATATCAGTCGTTTGAAAGCTTTTTTCTGTCAAACTGATTGACGAGGCTTGTGTTTTTTTTAATAATAAAGTATAGGCATATTAGCAGTACACACTGTGTTTATAATTATATATATATTTTGTTTAAAATTTGTTTATCTGAGCAAACTAAGCTTATAAATCAAGAAAAAATAAATGAATATTATTTAATGCATTAGCGTTTATAAATTTCCTCCGATTTATGAAATCGGTATATCACAGTAAGTGAATTTTGAATATGAAAAATTTTTAGTCGATAGGGCTTTAGTCATTTAGTGATTTAACATTGTAAATTTAGCAACGTCAACGTGGTGGTAATATTTTTACTGTATAAAGAGAGAAAAAATAAAGAAAAAAGTTAAAACAACCGTTTATTTATAACACGTAATAAATTTTTGTTGTTTTCACTTTAATTTTAATTTCGCTGAAAGCTTCCAAAATGGGCTTTACTTAATTGAAATCTGCTTGCTTTTTCTTTTTTGATTTTGTGGTGGAATTTTTCTTTAAGTTTATTAATATTGATTTATTAAAATTAAAAAATGAACTGTAGTCCCGTTATTCCTTTCTCATTTCTGTGTTAAGTTCCTTTGTAGCTTTTGTATTTATTCTCTTTACGCAAGTTGTTTGTGCTCATAATTAACTGTATCTAAATTACAAAAACTAGAAAATTAAAATTCTTCTCCTTCCCTTGCTAACTGGAATATATTGGTTACTTCCCGAAGTAACTGTGAAAATTCTGAAATTCTTCTTTCTAATTCCCCTCCTACCATCCAATCCCTTGACTTGTCAGATGTACCCATATAGTTCTCTAGTTTTTTCATCATATGTTCAAAACATTCCTTTTTTTTTCATTGTATTAACAATCTTTTAATTGTTACCCGTTCTTATCAAGGCGTCATTATTTCTAACACAAGTGTATGTACGAGTATATCCTACCAAAGGCAGTTACTTTTATACGGAATTTAATATTAGATCGGGGATACCGGTGTTCTTTGGTGGTTGGGTTTCAATTAACCACATATTTCAGGAATGGTCGACCTGAGACTGTAAACTACCCTTCATTTACATTCATACAATCAGGATCCTCATTCATCCTCTGAAGTAATACTTTACGGTGATTCCAAAGTCTAAACAGACAAAGAAAGAAATGAATGTATTTATATGTATGTGTGCGTGCATGTGAGTGTATTAATAATATAAACGTCTTTTTTCATCAGTATAATATAACAAAAATGAAACTTTTTTTATGATCGATAAGCTAACAATAAACAAAAATTTCAAAAAAAAAAATTAAGTAATTAAAACAAATAGAATCCAACAACAAAAGACCAGGAAAGAAAATCCTAAAATGAAAGTTTTTGAAGAAGTGAAAAACATGCGGAGAAATAAAGAGAAACTTGGAAAACAGAAAGTAGCTGAGAAGAAAGAAATGAAGGAGGTTCGAGTATGATCCTAAGGTGTACAAAATCGTAAAGAAATCTTTTACCTATATAATAAATTGTTATTTCCATCTTATGGCTTCTAAGAAGCAAATAAGAACCTGAAACAAAACTAGAAAAACCAGCATTTTAAAATCCATACATTTATTATCTATAGAAAAGGTACGGGAATGAATTTAAAAAAGAGGTTTCGGAACATTTTTTTTCAATCTTTAGTTGAACGAAAGTAATGAATACAGATCGTTTAAAGATTAATTTTTGTAATAATCTTAAGTTTTCACTTAGCAACATTTTTTACATAAATGTAGATTAAGTTCAATGAGAATTACCTTTAGAAAGCTGAGCTTTACCTAGTATACCCTCCTCCAGCTGTTTGGATTTCTGTAGTGTTCCAGATAGAAAACAGACTGCCCTTCAAAATTCTAAAAGCAAAATATGTTGGATCGCCATTAAACTGAAAATCAGTAAAGAAGCTGCTTCCTTGCTGGTTAATAAGAGCCAGTAAGGTCCTTACTGTACAATTAATGATTATCATACTATATAGCCTACTATAAGCTACTATAAGTTAATGATTATCATGCCATAGATGAAACTAAGATGGCGACTAATCCAATATACAATTTTCGTGGCACTCGTCAAAGAATAGTGTAGTTTATTTGAAAATATTGTAAAAACTTTTCAACCGGTGTGAAAATTAATCGTAAGTAAATGTTTAATAACAGTAAAAATAGCACTAAATGTTCTTGATGGATATTTGTGGTATCACGTATTACCACATATGAAAAATAAGTTGAACCGAAAGAATTTATCGGGTTTGTTACATAAATGTCTCTAGAGAATCATATAATGGCATAGGTTGAGATACGTAGTGGAGATGCCATCGTGTTAATAGAGTTGTTTTAATCATGAGGAAAATATTTAATACGTCGTTCTCAATTTCTTTCCTTTTATTTGATGTGCTTGCAAGCAGGTAAACAGAATGAAAATGTGGCCCAAAACCCCCTTAATTACTTCTATTTCTGATATTTTCTCCCAAAAGTAAATATTTTGGGAGTTTGACTTTGGGATCCACCAAGAAAATTTCAGAGGAAAAAATTTAATTGCGGTAGGGACCGCAGCTATTTGGCTATACGGTGTAAAGTACTTAGCCCCCTTCGATCGGTTAGTTAATTTATTATACGTCTACCCAATTTTTTTGTGAGAATTCTATTGAATATTTTAATTAACTCCTAATCAGTAGAGATAAAAAGTAAAGTATTATGAAAAAAAAAATTTGTTTGCTTTTAAATTATTGGAAAGCTATAAACTTTTCGTAGTATAATTTGTAAAAATATTTACAATAAACTGCGTCGCATTATTTAATGATTATGACGTTAATGGTTCTTCAGATTAAGAAAAAACTTTAACTAAGCTGAAAAGAGATTAAATAAATAACTAGTTTAAATACATATATATTAAATTTTTATAAATATTTCATTTTCGTGTAGGAATAATCAGTAAATTATTTTACATACATCCTTTGCGTTTAATGATAACACCTGAGAAATTTACTAATAAAACGAAAGTTTTGTATTGTATTGTGATTGAAGGATTGCAGAAAGTTTTAATTTTAATTCTGAAGAAGTTTTATTTAAAAGTATGATTTTTTATTGTTAAAATTCTCTACAAAATTGTAATTTTGCATGTACTTTCTCATAAAAACAATTAAGCGAAATATATTACATATTCTGATTAATAAGTTTCCTACTGACACTTTACCTTGCTTTTTTTAGAGTATTGCTTACAAGGTAAAAACGTAAATAATTGATAATTTTAATGGCAATGGCGTAACTTGCTTAATGAATAGGTTTATAACAGTGAGTCAACAAAAAATAAGTTTTAAATATATTTAAAAGTTTACCCGTTGCTTTATTAAAATACATTATTGTAATATTACTTTTACTTACTTTTTAATCTGTATTTTCCTGCAGTTTTTTAAACAGTAATTAATTTTATTTTTTAATTAATTTTGAAAAATTTGATGATAAATTTTTGTTAATTTTTTGATAAATTCGTAACGTTTCAATAATTAATTAAAATAATTTTTTGTTAATGAATAAGAAGTTTACACTTGTATTTTAATTATTTATTTTTAAATTGTAAATTTCTATTTCTAGTCATTATGACGAATTACATAGTTTTTTTTAATTTCCTCTTCCTAATGCTTAATTCACAGTGTGTCAGGTTATGCTAGAATTAATATTTAAGAATAGCTGATAACAAAGTTTTTATACCTGGCATTGGTTATTTAATCTTTTATAGTGGAAAAATAATGATGGCGTGCAGGAAAAACGTTTAAAAAATTCCAAAAATCAATATCTTTTTATTTTTTTTCTGCTCCCACACCCCAAAATCACTTCCAATTTTTTTTTTTTTTTTTTGGTTTTTCTATGTTTATGTTGTTAATTTAAAGAAATTAAAAGAAATTCAATTGTAAATTGTACTACCAATAAAAAGTTATCTAAGTTTTATTTTTTGTGAGTGGGGGTAAATTATGATGAAATTTTGTTTTAGTATTGTTATCAAAAGTTTAAATAAACCAAAAATGTTTAAAAAAATTTTTTTAAATTAATATTTTTAAACATTGATTGGCTCTCGCATTCCAATATTGCCCCAAAGCAATTTTTTAAAACGCACTATTACTATGCTTAGGAAGACATAAAAAAATTCTGTTAATATATATAAATAAAAAGAATGTTTTTTTCGATTTTTGAGAAAGGGAGAATTTGGGGTAAATATTCGTATAAATGGTAAGATAATTATGTAAACATATACTAACCTTAATATAAAGTTGGGTTACGTTTAGAAATTTTGAAAAAAATTATCCCAAATAAACTGTCTACCCCACCAGTTGAAGATATTGGCCCCAGACTTTTATCGTCCTGAACCCGTAGGAGAAGACACCCGTCTTATGTGATCTCGGTCGTCAAACCAACTCCTCCGTTTCTAGCACTGATGGGCTTTACCGGAGGTTGTCTCTTAGACCCTTTAAACCTTGATAACATAACGCAGTCATCAGTTTGGTCTCTTTCAGGATGCCACCGATGTAAATGCCTCGACAGACATTTCCATCATTGTATTACACAACCTACTGTTGCCTTCATGTAGCCGCTTCTAACCACGATCACGTATCATAACCTACAACCCTCAACTCTCAAATTAAACAATTGGCGGAAGCGTGATCTCCGCGCATTCCTCTAACATCGAAGGTATCACACATAATTTCTCCCTATATCTAAATTCAATTAGACTATTCACTCAGATCATTGATGATTGAGTCTTTAAACACCAAAAACACTAATCTAATACCAACAATACAAGTGTTGATCGCAAAAACGAAAATATTGTCGTACAATTCTATTTACTCAAGTGCCTCTTCATTTACTTAAAAAATCAAGAAACAAATTCCCAAATTTTATAAGTCTCTAATGATTAGATACCTTATCTCTTTCTCTCTGCTGTGGTCCGTTTTCGGGGAAGAGGTCAATGCCTACACTCTCCCAGATTTTATCCCTATCACGGTGTTTTCTCCTCATCCATCTCATCCTTGCAGCTGCATAATCTAACCGGGATTCGATGCCAAAACGCCTATCATGGCAAAGTAAGCACCCAGGCGAGCTCCTAGCCACCCTGGTTGCTATTCTGTCTACACATCTATAACAGCATCAGTCCCCCTCAGTCATCCTTTGCAGGGCTAAGAATCTAAGGAAGTCAGCAACTATGTTCCATCCCCTTTCGGTTTTCGAATTAACTTGCAGATCAAAAATACAGTTATCCTCGCAAACTTTCTAGCCGCTTTTGTACGTTCAACTTTGTACCTACAGCAGATAACATAAGACATGACGCACATCATCATCAATGGCTCTACCTTCCGGACAAAAGCCTGAATTAATCAAAAGAAATCTGGCCAACCTATCTGGAAAAGCACCATGTCCAAAAAGAAACTAACTAATACGCCGATTGGGGAAAATACACCTGCATACAACTCACATCAGTAAAATTTCCATGCGTGTAACGGCCATCCGGCGATTCAGTCCATGTAACGGCCATCCGGCGATTCAGTCCACCTGACCTGACATAAATAGAAACCCTGGTCGTCTTATTTCTTTTACGCATTCAGAGGTAAGTTACTCCTGTGGTAAATACTCTCTTAGCATCATAACGTAATTAGCGCTCAATCGCAAGAACATCAATAAACTTAATACGAGAAATAAAAGGACCATCTCTAGACGGTTCTACAGGCACCAATCACAGATAACAAAAGAAGACTTTGGGCTCTCAACAAAGTATTCCCGTAACAATACTACCCCATTATAAGAGCCCAGACAAGTGAAGCATATAGCATTATAGCTTTGCATACACCCTTATGTAGAACACGCATGGTTCTGAAATTAAACTCTTAATCGCGGTGAACTGCTCTCCGAACACCGAAGAAAGCAGAACATATGCAGCCTTTTTGGCAGCATATTAAAATTCCTCCTTGATTCGAAGATTATCATCAACGATAACACCTAGATACTTGTGCAGCGGGACATACCTAATTCGATGATCTGCGATTGATACACGATGTCGTGTGTAACAGCAGTCTGCCCTTGAGAATCCTCAACCGCATCTAAGGACTGAATTCAAGAACCCAGAACAGGGGTTCTTAATCACTATTCTGTAGACAACCTTTAGATAGCGTTTTCCCCATTTTGGAGATGCCGTCTCGAAGAATGACGTCTCGATTGCTAAAAGAACTATTTAACACATTCAGCTCATGCTGCGTAAGATTACGCTTCTGAAGCTTAAATAGGAAAGAAGACAAATTATTAAAAGTTCCTGTTATGTTCAAAAAGATACCTGAGACATACTCAGACTCACTAAAAGAAACAATGTTCATAACCTAAAGAATAACACATTCCGTGCCCCTGTCTGGGCAAAAACCAGGCACTGCTCACATTATTTCCCACATTGTGCTAACAGAGGGAAGAATTAATAGGCCTGCCCTCAACCGTAACGAAATTACTAATCAGGCTACTTTTTGATATCCGGGTGGACGTACCTGCCTGATTAACTTGGCTTTCATCAAAGAAGGAGAAGACGGAAACATCCTCCACTCCCCTCTCCTCACGTCAATCTCTCTTCATTTCTAACCCACCTTAGACTCCACAGTCCCTTTGTTAGTCACTTAGATTCTCCTGATTCTACAATCGACTTTTTTTTTCAATGTTTCCCTAAGTAAATAAAATAAGATAAGAATCTATCTACTTACTCACTGATATCGACTAGTTTGTCAGGCAAGCTCACAAATGTGACAACTGCCCGCAGCGAGATATGGACAACCGGAAAAAATTAATTTACTTTTTTAGATTGTATTTTAATTAAATAGTATTCAGGAACCGGTGGAAAAAATCTGGAATTCGTTAAAAAATAAGCAAAGATATATGTCTGTCTCGCAATGTATTGAGAAAATGGAACTTTGAAGAAAAATATAAGTTCAGCCCTTAGAAAGTTAATTGGTAAATCTAGAAAAGCATTTCATTAAGTTAAAATTACTATTCGTTTTCTTTTTATGGAGAAAATTATATTTTATTTTTTTATTTAGCCTTAGTTACATTATCTATAATAAAAATCCTTTGATTTTTTTTGAAAAATTAATAAAATTTTACTTTTCCTAACACAATTTATAACCTTCAGTTTTCTATCATGATTGTTATTTTTTCGGACTTGTACAGCTCTGTATTTCAGCTAATTATTATTATCATTCTTGGTTTTGTGCATTTCTTTGGTTAGCTCATTTAAATTATCTGGATTGGTTGATCTAAATCCAATTGATTAACTGTAATCGAACTGATTTACATTTATTACGAATGATAATAAAAAGACTATACTTTTAATTGTTAAGAGAATCATTTTCTTTGGTAGCTGTGAAGTTAAATTCAGGGTGACGGGGAAATCGTGTAAATTTACTATACACATAAAACTTTTATTTAAACTGCACTGAAGCATACGTATAAAATATGCATATCATAGCACATAAATAGGATATACGTTATCAGCTTTTTAATTATTCCCTGCTGAATGAATTATACTTCCTTTGATTTCTTGCCAACTCTATCTTGCTTTTCCTTTCACCAGTCTTTTGGTCCTGATTTCTCTTTTAACATTTCTCTTCTTTTTGATTGTTCTCTTCTTCTTATCCTCTGGCTGCTGTAAGGTTCTTTTGTCTTTTTCATTCTTCTTTTTCTACCATTTATTCACAAACTTTCATCTGAAGGTTTCCATCTGTATTTCTCTTACTGTGACCTCCACGTTCTATCTCTTAGAATACCTGCAGCATATTCCTTCTGAAAGTGTTTGAATTTTATTTATTACTTTGCTATTCTTATTCGTAATATAACCAGCAAGATTAAAAGTTCTGTTTTTATGGAGATTTATTTACACATTACACCTACACACACGCGCACGAATGCGCACACACACACACACCACATCCACTACTTAATTTATTAATATTAATATTTTGTTTATAATTTCAGATTCAGTTTAAGAAAATTGTAGCTGTGATAATTATTATATTGTTAACAGCATATATTATAGCTAAAGTAATAATAATAATAATAGTTTTCGAAACAGTTTCGCGAGGTGATAAAAATGTTTTTCGACTAGGATACATAAAAATACAGGTAGTAGAGAGATTTTCATTAAACTAATCAAATTAAGTAGTAACTCAGTGTTACGCCATTAATTGTGAATGAATTATTGTGCCATGTAAATTTTATTTTATTTTTACAGGGAGTTTGAATCTCAAGAAAATATTTCTTACCGAATAAGAATACATAATACTTGTAGGACTAAGTATGTAGAACCTGTATGTATGTATACATATATGTCGAAGAAAATGCAGTCCATCATTTCCATTTAAACCGATATTTAAGTTTACAGGAATTAGTAAAAAAGCATTTTTAATAAATTTCAAGTATTTAATAGAACGTTTTAATTAATAAAAGATACGTTAAATACATTTATATTAATACTAATTTTAGAATTTTTTAAAAAATATTTCTTACTTCGATATCACAATATTTTTAATCTATCATTGGAAATTTAGTGTACGTTTGAGTAAGTTATAAACGACATGTGTATTCGCTTGACCTATATCGTTGGGAAAGGATTATTTTCATCATTCAAGTCAGTAATATCCTTATCAATTTCAAAACTCATTGATTCAGAAAGGAAACACCCTTCAGATATACCATTAGTGTTTGTATAACTCTTCCTGTCGATATTACCTCTTATCATGCACCTCCTTTCGTATATATAAAAATGATTGCTGTATCGGTTTCTTGCAGCAGTCTTTTTCGTGCTTTTGTAATTGATTGGTTGGTCAGCTAGATAGAACCAAATACAACCGGATGAAAAGTTTAATCAAACAAACAAAAGAAATCAGTCCATTTTATTATAAAACAATATTTTGGAAATGAAAGGTAACAATATTATTAAAAAAGGAAAATTCTTACATTAATTTTGCCTTTCAACTTTAAAGACTTAAGTTATTCTTTTTTTTAATATAAGAACGTATATTTAAAACCGCCTAAATAATCACCTACCGTCTTATATGTACTTATGAAACTTTTATTACTTCATTACTATAAAATAAAATAAATCAAAAAAGGTAAAAGTGTACATTTGACCAAGGTTGAAGTAAAGATAAGCAGAATAATTTATTAAACTTTTCGACATTTTAGATTTTTTTACGCAACATATTACCATTGCCTCGGTCGATTAAGATGATAAGCCATTTTCCACAAAATTTAACTTGTTTCAAAAATCTTTCACGGATTCTTTGCGTTTAACCTACGGAGGTTTTCATTAAAAAAATATTTTTATTATAGAATGAAGTTTCAGTTCTCATAAATTACCTTTAATGTAAATTAAACCATTTAAAAATTACCAATATATGCTTTGCTCAAATAATTTTCTCTATCATCCTACTGTGAAACTACGGTAAACTACTTAATTTTTGAAGTTTTAATGAATCCGTTTTATGAAATATACATAACTATGCAAGGATTACGGAAGTATTTTATTTAAATAAATCTCTTCTAGTGTAACTTCTTACTTAAGTCCGTACGGAACAAAAAGAAAGACTAATAATCAAATCCAAAAGTTATTGTTAACATTTTCAAGAACTTCAACGTTGTTTATAATGTGGAACATCCTCTTTTTTATTAGTTTAAACAATAAAGTTTTTTTTTTTTGAATTAAGATTAGCTTTAAGTCTTTAACCATTTTTAAAAAAATACATCATACATTTTCCGAGCCCGTTACTCACTAAGATTGTTCTAACAAATAACCTAATGAACTTCTCACGTAATATCCAATTCAAAAGCGTAATAATCCTACAACTAATGGGTCTTCTTTCTTAATAGTAGTTATTAGCTTTATTTACCGAGAAAAGTGTAGATAGAAGCGGTTTAAAATAATTGAGATTAAGAGAAATAGGTTAAAAAATAAAATTTGTTTAGTATAAATAGCTAAAAGTAGGATTATATTTTATAAAAATAACAACGAACAAAAAAACTGTTTAAAATTAATGTGATTTTATTTAAACAAAATAAAAACTTGAAATTTCTTTTGATAGATAATAGAAGAATTCTAATTTGCAATGCTTCGGAGTCAAAACTAAATAATATTTCCGTTATGAGGTTAGCTATCGATCTTAAATAATTAAATTTCAGAACAGTATGTAATTGCAAAGTTAAAATCTTAAGTTTTCTGTGTTAGTACCGTTTACCTTTATTAGCTTCATTCTTTTAACAGTAATAAACACAGAAATCATAGTGTTCTAGGCAAAAAATGTAATAATTGTAATGATTATCTTAATACAACAATTTTAAAATATTAAGGTATTGGAATTTATTCGATAAATTATTCAAAAGATTTCCTGAACCCAATATTTTCCTTGCGTATAGTATTTTTGTTTCAATTTATATGCCTTGTTAGTAATTTTATAGTTCCAGATATGTTAAAAGTTTTGTCGTAATGGTTTACGAAAACAGATCGATTTAATTATGAATTGACCTCATTTTAGATTCGTTTTAGTAATTATTAACTTGTCAATTACTACTTTGTAATTATTAACTTATCAAATCACATATGTACTTTTTTGAAAACGTGTTGATTATTCAGATTTTGAAAAATTCTTCTTTTGTATTTATCTTCTTTTGTATCAAAGAAGTACCAACGAGTAACTGTCGCTAGGAAAAGGTAGTAAAAATTGTGACTTACTAATCGAATCGGAAATTCATGATTTCAGTATTATTTTTAAAAGAAGGAAAAACAGAATTAGTTGTCTTCAAAATTGCCCGAACGTAATAATCTGGCAGTGTAGATTAAGGTTTTCAAACGGAAAGCGAGGAAATACATGTAAAACTTTATCTAGAACCTGTTGACTGATGTTCCCGACTTGTATGGCGGGCACGCAACTGGTCCCTCGGGAACTACAGTATCAAATGTCTGGAGCCGTTCAAGCCTCGTAACCTCATGTCTCACTGCTATCTCCATCTGCCATATCTATAAATCCTTACCGCTTACACCCTAGGCGCTAATAGTTCAGTCCACAAACTCTTCAATAAATTGTTTTCATTCTGCTTACCTTCTTTCCGAATACTCTTTTCAAACGATTTAGTAGACTTCTGCCGGTTGAAAGGAATAAAAAGAAAGAGAAGAGACGTAATAAATTTTACGGAAAGAATACGATTAATATTAACAGTATCTGTTAAAAACATTCTTAATTTTCCATTTAAATTCGCGCTAACGTTGGTACGTTGAGATTACAGTAGGAAATGATTAGCATAGAAATCGAGAAATTGTTAGACTAATTCTGTAACCGTAACTGCCTTGAAATTAATGTTTAGTCGGAACGATTTGAATCCGGATTTAATCTCCTAATTACGTAGCATTTAAATCTTTAATATCCCTCCTTAATAGGTCTATGTAAAAACGTATATCCTGTAATTTTGCTTTCCTTATTTAAATTTCTTTAATAAATTATCATCCATTAAATCTATAAATTTTTTACGAGATTATTTCAGAATATATGTAAATTTAACTGAAACAAATGAGTACTGTAAAACTAGCGTAATTTCAAGTTTATTAGGTGTCTTTATATCGTATTTATTTTGTTCTTTTCTTTAAAGTATTTTTTTGTTATGTCATTGTTATTACGTAGATAAACGTCTACTTTAGTATAAATATTCAGACAATACGATAAACCGATTTGATATGAAATTAAAATTCTACACTTAAAGCGTAAAAAAAATAGTTTTCCGGGTTGAAATTCGTGTTTTTTTGCTTTTTTTAAAATTTGTTTCATAATTTTAATGCTGATATATATTTTAAACAAATTTTTTAAACTTCTCTGAAACGTTTGAAATTTGTAATAGCTTTAGAAAATTTATCAGTTTGTACCTGCTTAATATGTGTCATGTTTTTATTCAGCACTTTCCAATTAGCAGTCATGTAAATGTGGAAATAGTGCACATTGTGGTTTTGTAATTGAATTCACCAGTTAAGTAGACAATTTTACTATTACTAAAGTTTAGGATGCCATACTTGAATCCGAGTTATGAAAGATGTTGCTAAAATAACGTAGAAATGATCCTAGGTCTTCACTTCTAAGATATAACTAGATATTTAAAAATATAAAATTATGTTTTCTTACATTACACGCATATAGTTTTTATTAACTGTCAAGAATATATAATATATGTTTTTTAATTTTTAATTTCTCTGAGATATTTCCTTAATTTTGTATTAAATTAATTTTATTTTTCAGTAATAATTTAAAACATGAAAACCATCTATGGTGTTGTGATGACTGTTATTTAATTAATAGTTGTTTTTTTTTTTTTTATTAAAAAACAAGATATTTAATGTTAAGACATCCTATTATAACATAATTCTATTATATTTCCAGACTATCTTCATCTAAACTGATGAGGTAAAATTTTTTTCATGAGTCAGTGTTTCGAAAAATGAGGAAGAAATATGAGTGTCTTCTTTTATTTTATTTATTTATTTTTTTTTGCACATGACTAACTGTAAGTGGTGCTGTATCTATTGTAGGTCTACGTATACGTAAAAAAAAAAGATTACAGGTATGAAAAATGTCAAGCGACATCATTGTACTCTATATGAATGATGGTTTCTTACTACAGTACTCTAGCTCTCCCAGCTTTATTTGATAGGAAGAAATATGTTTTGTTTTATTGCTTACAACATATAACATATGACATGAGAGAACTGTTTTCTGCTTAAGTTGGCTTATGATTGTTGATTTACAGTTATAATCCCTCTTAGGAAAAGGAACTTTATTAAACTACGAAATCAGTTTTGAACGTATGGATGAAAAATAAAATCTCGTAAATCAATTTATAAATTAAAACGATTTTAACGTATTTTAACTGATTGCATACAATAAAATTACTATTAATAATTATAAAACCGGTATATATTTTTTTATTAGTTTTCATCGTTAAAAGAACTTTTCTGAAACATGTAAACATTTTTGATGGGTTAATCAACAACATCCAAGAAATATCAAATATTTAACATCGAAGTACATTAAAAAAAAAAACGCATAAAAACATAAAAAATATTTTAAAATATAATCTTGAGACTAATCACAAAATGAGTTTATTAGAAAGGGTTTTAAAACCGTATGTAATAAATAGGAATTAAATTGTTAAGAAATTTACCTATCGATAGTGAAGCAGAATTACTGAGCATTTTTAAGAAATTTGTTGTTAAAGTTTTTAATCGTAGAAACATTAACCGTGAAATGCTGATAAAGGATTTTTGTGTTAGGTTTCTTTTTTAGAACGATTTCTTAAACATTTAGCCAAGAAAATCTTTACAATGACACAAAATTTATTTATTTGAATTAAATTAGCCACTGGTTTATAAGAAAAAATATTCTCTACAATATTCTAAGCTAGTTGATATTCTCGAATTACCTAGACTCTTTTTAAATGACATCATTTCTGGTTATTACCTGAACAAACTAAATATTAAATAATCTTTTCGTACGTCCAATTTATTATTTTATTTGAACAGAACTTGCATACTAACTATAAATACGTATCTTGAAGTAAAACGATGTTATTTTTATCAGTAATATTTTTTTAAATTACAATCAAATAAAAATATTTTTCTATGACAATCATCTGACAATTTTATTATGTTTTCTTCTACTTAGTAATAATATCGGTTCCACACTAATTTCTTCTCAGGTTTCGTATATGTTATCTTTCAGGATATTTGTGATATTCATTAGTATCTTTTTTTTTAAAATAAACTATTTTTTATTATTTGAGCAAATTCTGAAGATTATTTTATTAAGTTTTCCTATATCAACAAATTCTGTAGATTTTTGATTTCAGTAAAGATATTTATAGTATCTTTTCATAAGTATCTTTTTTTTTACAAATAAAACACAAGAATTTCTCACTTGGTAATCTAATTCTAAAGTGTAATTGTTTGAAAGTATACGTCATTTTATAGTGAGTAAAATTATTTTGTTACGTATAAATGGGTAATGCTTATTATAAAAGTGTATACTAAATTCTTTTTATCAGACATTAACTATTTCATAATTTCCTAAAAAAATCTGTGATTTGCTCGAAGTAACTGAAAAAATAACATGAATTCTTACGGGGGAAATGAGCGATTGGTCTTAAAGGCAATGTGGTCTTTTGTAATCATTTCATCGATCAGTTAATAAGATGTATACATAGCCTCTTTTGAACCTTTACATACATTACTGACTTTCATACGCCAGTGATCCATGTAAAAGGTTTAAGAGCAGACAGCGTCAGTCCAAGACTCATCTAAAAATAATTATATTTATTAACCATTCAGGTGAATAGAATAAAGCGGTTCATTTTAAAGCAAAATACCACCTATACTTCAGTACACGCTTACCAGTCTGATATGCAAAGTTACATTGGGCTCAATGCAGAAGGCAATAAAAACCCCTTCACTTCTCACTTTTCCTGGTAAGCCTGGTGTATAGAATGATTGTTATTCAAAACTGGTTGTGAAATGTTTAAGTAAAAAAGCTCTATTGAAGCTCTAAGTAAGCTTTAATAAGCTTTACTTAAGCTAGGTAGCCTATTGAATTTCTAATTCTAGGATTGATCTTTGAATCTTCAGATTAAACCAGTTAAAACTTGCTACCGACTTGATTACTCTATTGTTAGTTTCTCTTGTTTGTTGTCCAGAATCAAGATACTACTTTTTTTTCTGTACTCCTCTAGGTCGGTCCGGACTGTTGGGTATAACTCCACCCAGAGGAGTGTCTGGTTGGAGTGTCTAACGAGCCTTCCCACCAACTGACTGTATATCCGGCACGGTAGGTCGGCTCGCCGGTCAGCTCTTTTGAGGAATCTTTATTGTGCCCTTTCTTGACGCCGTGTCCGGACATATCTACCCAAAACACAGCGCCGGGTCTTTTCTCTTTTACTGTGCCTACCATCCTCTGGAATCCCCAGAGGGTCATAGGCACTGGCACACCTGGACATGCCAGCCCTCACCTCTGGGGCTGTCCTCCCTTTCCTATATTAATAGCCCCGCCGCCGCTCCTCTTGACTTTTACTCCTGATTACCTCCGTGGCATATGTGTTGACTTTTCTCTAATGTTCCTCGCTTTGTAACATGTAGTTTACAAGGGTATCTGATTTGCAACGTGCGATACCCGCCCTATTCCGTTGTATGTCCTACTTTCGGCACTTGAAGACTGTATGTTCAACAGAGTCCTCGTCTTCGCAAAACATACATGACGGTGACGCATGTCTGCCTATTTTATGCAGATAAGCTTGAAAATTATCATGCCCCGTTAATATCTGCACTATGTAGAAGTTTATTTCACCAAACTTCCTGCCGTTCCACGCGCTTGTCCATTGTGCCACCTCTCTTGCACGCCACCTGTCCTTCCATTCAGTCACCATACGTTCTCTACCGTCCCTCCTGCTCGAGCCGTGAGCTGTATCCAGCCTTTCTCCCACTTGAAGGTCGTCTGGCGGAACTGAAGCGAGAACATAGAGGGCCTCGTACGATACCGTGAGGTAGGCGGAAACTACTCCTATTAGGGCTCTTCTCTGTACGCTGTTAACTCTAGTCAAATTCCTTTTTATGAGTAAGGATGTTCCCCACACTGGTGCTGCATATAAGATTGACGACGTTATTGTTGACACTACCAATTTCCTCTTCGACGTCCTTGGCGCACTTTGCGACGTTAGTAAACCGTTCAATGCTTTTACCATGCCTTCCGCCTTCTTGCAGCAGTTGATGATGTGGCTAGTAAATTTACCGTTCTTATCCAGTAACACCCCTAGATATTTTTAAGGAGCTCGTCTCATGAATCGGTTGGTCTCCTACTACTAAATTTATCGGTCGAATTTGTTTTTTGCCTGTCATTAGAATGTACCTGCATTTCGTGGGTGCCAGGGTCAACCTTTTTGCCCTCATCCACTTATCGATCATTGCTAACGATTGATTACCTATATCTTGTACTTCCTTTTCACGTCGTTTTCTCACCAAGATCGATATATCGTCCGCATAGGCAACGATCTCTACCCCTTCTGGTAGTTGAAGACCCAGAACCCCGTCGTAGACTAGAATCCATAATAATGGCCCCAAAATGTACCTTTGTGGTACTTCTCCGAATATGCGAAATCTAATCTGTTCTTCTTGCGCATCCACAGAGCACCATCTGTCAGATAAGTGTTCTTTGATTTTCCTACGCGGGAACGGACTTATTCCTTTCTCAGCCAGAGCAGTCAGTATAACCCTCCATGGTATTGACGCGAACGCGTTCCTTACGTCGAGAGAGACAAGGAGGGGAATTTTCCTGATCCGCCAGGTACCTGATCTAACTTCTCTTGCCCAGTCAGTAACTCTGGCAATAGCCTGGACCGATCTATTCTTCCAAAAGCCAAATTGATTATGGCTTATCCCCGCTCCACTGTTCACCCCGCCAACTAGTCGATTCACCAGTATCTTTTCCACTAACTTCCCCATTGTGTTAATCAAGCTCAATGGGCGGAATTCTATATTGTCATTATCTCGATTGGGCTTTGGCAAGAACACCACCCTCGCCTCTTTCCAGCACCCTGGGTACTCTATTCATATTATTCTACTGCCGTATCCCCCACTTGAATATTTTTAGCTTTGAAATGAGGTAGCCGTAATATAGAAACTACAGTATACTTAAGTTTCTAGTCATTACTATAATTAAATATAGTAACTAATTTAATTATTTCTTCTAGCTCTATTTTATATTCCTTTTCGTATCAATAACCATCAACTTTAGAAAAGAAAAAATAATTAGTTTGAACCTAATTTTTTACGGTTAGTAGTATTTTTAGATTGCAGTAAATCGTTTTTTTAACATAGTGAAATCTATATATTCTATAATTTAATGTACAACGGTAGAATCTTAATATTATTTGCGTTCTCAACCATTTATTCATTAATTATTTTCTAATATCGGTCTAAATGTATATTTTGTGAAAGTGAAACAGAAACACTTTTTAGTAAAGTGAAATTATATTAAAGTTAATAAACGTTTTTTCTCCCACCTATCAACGTTTTAAACTTACTAATGAAGATTGACGAGATGGCTTAGAGTAGGCAGTTATTTCTCACCGAACTCCTGAGAGGAGTACTGCTGTGAAATATTGTATTCCGTGATTCCTACGGTGAGTCAAACTGATTTTGTATTTTCATACCATGCTTATACCATCTGAAAAGAACTACTTATTTCTTATGTACATTTTTAAAAGTTAAAAGAAGCCATATCGTACTTGTCGTTAAAATATTCGGACACAAAGTTGTTTTATTGTCATGCCAAATAGTTTTTCTTAACGGGACAGTTTTTTGCTAAATATTTCTTGAATTAAAGAAGATTTAGAAAAAAACCTTATTTAAAGACGCATCCAGAACCTTCTTAAGTGATCATCCAGTTTTATTACAACTGAAATTACGAGTACTATTTGTAACACATTTACAATTACAACTGAAAGTATTATAACAGTTTTATGCAATTCAGAAAATCTTATTCCGAACGAAAATTCCCTTAAAAATACAAATTAATAGTAATTATGGTTAGTAAAACGAACGGCAGTTCAAAAGACGATTAGTGTCGAGATTCACATAAGTTTTCTCTGCTACACAAAGCGTTTTATCACTCGATTTGCTTAAACCAGATGAGCAACTTAAAATCGAACTGAGCCGGCTCGAACTGCAGTTATTTGAGCGTTACATTTACGCTGCTACTAAAAGGTTCTTTATTAGTTGTGTTTTTTATTACTCTTGTCTATTGTCAGTTTATGCATCCGTCCAGTTTAGCATTTCGTTTTTTTCCTAAGATGTTTTATTCGATCGAGAAAAGGGTTGCTATAGTGCAATTTTATGTGCATTTTGGATGTTTCAAGAAACACATCAAATATTAGCAGAAAAATTTCCGAATGCCAGTATTCTAGCAAAGAGTAGCATATATGATTCGATTAAAAAATGGCGTACAACGGTGTCGGTTTTAAATGCAAAATGAAATAGGCGACCTTCGGATAGAACTCCATAGGCCATACCCGATACTCAAAAAATAATTTCTACCGATCCCGAAAAATTCATACCTAAGTTATAAAAAAATTGTTGTAAACACACATCTTGCCGTTACATTGTTTATGATTAAAGTTTGAAACCGTATCGTATAGCATCTTAAGAAAACATAATAATCGAAACCTTAAGTATTGCAACTATCTTCTCAAAAACATTGTCGATGAAGACATAGACCGGATGCTGTATTTCGTGTCAGACGAGGCCCGGTTTTTTTTTGGAGCATGTTAATTCGCACAATACCAGGTATTGGATGACTGAAAATGCTCAAAACACGATGAGAAAACATGTATTTGGAGTGCTATTTCTATTAATCGTATAGCGGGGATAAAACGATTTGACCGGTTGTCAATACAGAAGTGTACTGTGCATTTTTACAGAATTTTGTTTACAATTAACAGATCGTGAAAAAGTATGGCACCTTCCAACAAGATGACGTATCGCATATCTACTACGCGATCATGTGGTTTTTATAGAAGAATGAACTGTTACCGGAGAGAGGTGGTTTTGCGTTTCACAGAATTGAGTAGTTGCGTGATTCTCTTCGTGACTATTTGAAGAATAGTTTGTTAATAAAATCTTCACACTGCCAATGAACTGAAGGTGAGAACTTAACAAGAAATCATTGATATTGACGACAGCATTTTTCGTCGGTTGACTCTTAATGTGATCACTCGAGTACAAAAGTGCATCGTTTGCGCAGAACCCTTACTTCGAATATATCTGTTGTAAAAATATGGTTAAATGTATAAATTTATGTGTGTTTTTTAAATATGGTTAATATATAAAATTTTAAATTGCCAACATAAAAAAGAATTTAGTTTAATTTAATTTACGTTTTTATTTTTTTTAATTTCATTCATAAAAGTTAAATGTTGCTACTGTGTTTAGTCGCGGTTTGTTTTTATGTTACTCACCTGGTTTCACAACTTTCGTTAGTTATATTTTTATTCGAGTTTAAAAGAATTTTTTGAAAGATTATATTTCGTTGAAAAATTTATTTTTAGTTTTACTATTTATGTTGAAATTGATTTCTTGTTTAAACAGTCATAAGTGTGAAAGAAAAAGAATGATAGTACTAAAAAATAAATGTTTAGAATTTATTTTAATTATACTTATTAAATAATATTTTAATGCTGCTGCAGTATAAATAAATTATTCTGTATGTAGTCATTCTTTTAGTGCTACATTTGTTTACTCAAGACAGATATTATAGTTCTATTTCATAATTATGTATAGATTTACAATTACGTAAAAAAATATTTTATCTTAATATCCTTCTACACTTAAAGCTGTTCAACCTAATGTCGGTAGTTTATTTGGTTACTAGTCTATTCGTTCGTATTAAGTATTAATTATGCTGTATTAGACTATCAAATGAAAACCTGTATAGTAAAGAACAAAAAAGGAAGAGTGGTGGAGTTATAAGTTATAGTCGTGTATACCTTTAAAGAAAATTTACCATACAATTTAATAACATTTATATTTCTTATAAACGAAACACTGCCATTTTTATCAGCAAATACGGGCGATTGTTTTTAAATTGTTAATAGTTAGTAGTAACGGAAAGTCATTGAATCATTAATTACCCTTTTGTACATTTTATTTACATTCATTTCTCTATTGCCGGTTTTTTAGTGTCATAATGTAAAAGTTTAGATATGCGTTCATTGTTCTTTTTTAATTTCATTTTTTACCTATTTTATTTTTAACTGAAAAAAAAGAAGTTCTTATAACTGATTTTCTTCTTAATGTACTTTTGTTTGGTAATTTCATTGTATTTGTTACGCTCGTAATAAAGAATAAAATAATTACATAGATGATTTCGATCAATAGATGTATATATACAAAGTTAAAGTAAGCTCAGGCCAGTTTTGAAGCCGTGTTGTAAATTAATCGTTTATTAAAAAAATAAATAACACCGAATAAATGATACGATCTCGTTTTCATTTTCATTGTTATACTTTGATTTCTGCATTTTCTTAAATTAGTTTTAACCAATATATAAAACTTTTTCGTAGTAAGTATTTTTTAATTTAAAAGAAAGGGGGTGACGGATTATTGTTTAACAACGAGATTTTAATTTTTTGCATATGCAATACTTTATAAGCATACTATTTTAACGACTTCATAAAAAAAATAAATATGATTAATGCTGATAAAATATTCGATATAGATAAGTTTTACCCTACAGTATATTTTAATAAATTTCCGTACTTGGAAAAGTAATTTACAGGGGCGGTCGTTAGGGGAGATCGAGGTTTGGTTTTCGGAAACGCGATGGGCGCCTGCGGCGTTGAATACAACATGGAAATATTCATTTCCTTGTTTTAGGGTTTAAATTAGGAGTACTCTGCTATTCCCGAGCAAGCAGGGACGGTGGTAGGGCTCCATTAAAACTCATCCCACGATCTTTGCTTACCCGCGCTCTGTAGTAGAGTCGTTATCATCAACAGACAATTAGTTGGCCTACTGAAATAAAACCAACGATACTGGGATATATGATTTCTAACCGCAAACAAACAGATGGTATTGTATCGCGGTAAAACATAACAGTTTGTTATGGAGGTGTTGTCCTTTAACCGACTATCTGATTTATTTAATTGTTTTCGCACCACATGTACATATATTCTATGCGGTGTTACTAAAAAAGGAGTGAATTTTTAATTTAATTCTTCCTTAAGAATTATTTAATTCTCTTCCCTTAGGACCTACCATTATTTTTTGGTTAAGAATATAAATTGTGTGTATTTTCCCATTCCTATCAAAATTCGGTGATTATAAATGTTGTTTCCTCTACTATATAGAGATAATATATAAAATAACAATTTTTGATAGTTACTAGATGTAAAGAGATTTACTTTACTTTAAATTTAAACTGATTTCTTTACTTTTAACTACTTGTTCCAGATAATCTTATAACTGACTCACAAGACATAAGAAAATTAGTTTTGTTGGAGAACAAATTATAAGCAATATTTTCACTAAACGGGCAGTTCATTTTTTAAAATAATAGAAGCACGTGCAGTACTGAATATTAGGTTCAATACGGCAATGAGTTTGATATGCTGATGTGTAAAATAAAGCTAGCACAGTGAAATCATTTTATTCTTAACATTCCCTTATTATCCTGACATTTGGTATATATCACATTTGAGATTAGCTACGCCCGGTTTATGATTTATGTCCGGTCTTCTACAATTTTTAGATTCTATGGCTCTGCAATTAAAAAAAAAAAACAAATTTGGAGAAAAAATAATATTTGCAAAAAAATTACGTTTTTCCGAATAATAAAAATGTTAAATCGTTCTTATTTAATTAATTAATTTCATAATAAACTGGATTATTTAAAAAAATGTCATAGATTAATACACGTAAACTAAAAACAAAAGAATGATGTTAATTCGTGCAAGTAAAATATTAGTATTTATAGAAATTTACAGTGTTTATGTAATGAGATTGTCTTATGTGCAAGAAAATCTTCTAAAATATATATATTTCGTAATTGTGCAAGTATAATTTCTCGTACGTTTACGTAAATTTTATTTATATGTTAGCTTTAGATATGTTAAAACTGTTCTTATAACAGTTTTTTAATAATTAATGGTAATTTGATTTTAAGCGATTAATAATAATTAACAATGTTATAAAAAAAATCATGAAAACAGTATTTTATTATCGAAATGAATTTTGCATTTTTCTCCTTACTATGTTAGTAATATTTTTAAGCCATTACTTCTCGAGAAAACTGATTTATATCATTTATTCTCTCATATTAGCAAGTTGTGAGTTAAATTCATTATAACATGGTTAATTAAGTATACTGTTAATCATTTGTTTCTCGCAATTTTGCTTCTACCACATAATAAGCCTTTCAGTAATACTGTCAGAATAGTAGATGTGTAATCATTGAAACTGATTTATTTTAAATGTCCATTCGTAGTGAAATTAAGTAAATTTGTACTTTAAAAATTAACTGTTAGTTTTATCATTTGAATTACTTTCGGAATTTTTTCAGATGTGACAAACTGAAGTATTCAGTAGATTTTAGTAGTAATAAAACAGGTTTTTTTCACAATTTGATAAGAATTTTTAATTCTTTTAACTAATTATTTTATTGACTTATTTTTATGATTTTTTAGTAACGCCTTATTAATTAACTTGTAATTATAATTGAAGCTATTAACAATGTTAAAATGTTGTTAAATTTTGTTTTATTGCGTGTTTTTTTATGCTTGCAGTAAACATTATGTACAATTTTTACCTGCTTCAATTAAGCTTGTGTTATATGATTGATACTTGAAAATGAATTTCCATCAAGGATATTATAGCAACATGGTTCGTTATATTTTTGACAAAAACACAGACAGGAAAAACATACTGCTAACAGATTTCAGTTTTAAATTAACAGTTAAATTAATTTGCTAACAGTTTTAAATTAATTTAACTTTGCTATGTTAGGGAATTGATGTAATAATAAGTCTTGATAGGCCTAAAATAATATTATGTTAGGATTTGTAACCAAATAGATGTGGCTGCTTAGGATGACATACAATTTTGCCTCAAAAGTTGCAGAGCTATCGCAAGAATACGAAATATGTCATGCAAAGCTTATCAAGGAAATAAGGAATAAAGTTAATTCCCATTGTCTTCTTTTTTGTGCCTAATTTACTGATGCAACCTGCATACCAAGACACTTAAATTGCAATTGATACTCAGTCTTAAAACTAACACGTTCACTCCATTCAGTGTAATGAACATCATTACACTAAGAGAAAGTAGCTCTGACAAGTACCGCTTGTACCTTAAATGCTTTATACAGGTTGTCAAATACAAGAAAAACTGGGCTATCTTGGTTGAAAATGATTGCTTAATGCAATCTTTTGCTATTATTAACTACAAATTTTTTATGCCACTGTATGAAAACATTTATATTGTTTTCTTAGTCTTTCAGCTGAGAATAAAATTATTAAATTGTATTAATTAGTCATTTAATTACGTTATAATATCACTTGTTTTGTCTTCATAAAAACTATTTTTTTTTCTTGGGATGTAAATTGTAATTAAGTTCAGCGAATTAAATTTATAATAGGCTCTTTTTTCTTGTGTTGGAAAAACACGAGAAGAAATATTTTGAATTATCGATTTTATAATGTGTTCACGGTTATATTAGGTAAAATTCTGAAAATTAGATTCAGCAAGCATTTAGTTGTAAGTTTTCTCTCCTTTTTAGATAGACTATTTATTTTATTAAAGAAAAAAAATAGTGTGAAATTTCTGAATTAAGATTGTTTAATTCTATTTTATATTTTTTGGAATTATTTTGGTTGTAATAGAGTGAAAAAAATTATCAATACTTTTTCACTAAAAAAATGAAAAGAAAAAAAATTATGAAAGAAAGATAAGTTAATAAAGTAAAATAAATAAATCTTTCGACTGACTGGTCGCAAAAACTTGTGACCAGTCAGTCTGCGGTAGGTTCTTTGTAAGAAAATTTATCGTCTATCAGGTTATAGGTTTTTTATCTCTTAAATTGTTTTATTTTGTATTTTTCATACAGTTGTACGACCATTTATTTTTACATATTTATTGTTTAAAATATATATCTGTACCTATAAAGCAACTTGTCCTGACTGACTGAATGATCCATCAATGCCCAGCAAAAACTACTGAAGATAAATTGATGATAATTTTTGCACATGCTCTTCTTACAGTGTACGTACAAATAAAGAAAGGTATTTTCGAAATTCCAAGTTGAAAGAGGTAAAGGAGTATTAGTAAAATTTACTATTTTTTTATTATTTATTGGTAATAAATGAAGGTATTGATTTGATTATTGGTTTATAAATTTCTAAAAACCAATTTCTAGATTCAACCTTGAAAAGGGTGAAGAAAGGAAAAAAATGTTAAATATGGTAGCAAATTTTCCCCTTTTCCGACTATAACAAACTAAACGAGATATTCACTAGATTGGGGCTTGGAAATAGTCTTCAGATAAATATCTAAAAATCATTTTCAGGTTTTTTGAATTCCGATTTTATTTTAAGGGATGCGCAGTGTACAGCGCAGTGGCTCAGCCAACTCAACCACTGTTACCGTATCTGCGAGCGCTACTGTCTATACATTCCTCCGGTTACTAAACTCAAAAACATAAAATAAAAACAATTTAAAAATTAAAAAAGGAAATAAGAAACGAATTACGATCACTTCCTAGTTGTGTTTGTCGAGTAACGCTAAGAACTGGTCAAAATACATTTTTACCCGTACGAAGTACTAGTAACCAGTTATAAATAATATTTTTAAGATAGAAGCTGACAGTTCCAAACTCTTGGATCACTCAAAGTTTCAGGTCCTGTACCGACCAAACAGTTGCTCTACAGAAATTGCAATTCACCGATTTTTTTTTGATTTTTATAAATGGAACATGTTTAATTTTTATTTATTATTATTATTCTTAAAAATCACAGCGGGGTTCAAGGGGTAAAACCCTATGGCTAGACGAAAAGGACGAGCGATAAGAGCCATGACTAGATAAATA
This sequence comes from Lycorma delicatula, assembly GCF_047948215.1. Lineage (NCBI taxonomy): Eukaryota > Metazoa > Arthropoda > Insecta > Hemiptera > Fulgoridae > Lycorma > Lycorma delicatula. The sequence goes on from NC_134456.1 coordinate 55,981,969, forward strand.
TTCCGTGATCGCAACGGAAACGCAAGTAACCGTATAGCGCGGGCGAAGCCGAGACGGGGATGCTAGTAATAGTTGTGTGTGTGTGTGTGTGTGTGTGTGTGTGTATATATATATAAAAATAGAAGCGTTTAGTTATTATACATAGGTTAGTTATACGTCTTATATTCATGGGTTCATTATATAATAAAGGTACAACCAGGATAGTTTAATAGAAGGTAATATAGAAAGCGGTTTCACAAATATTAAATTGCATTCACATTCACAATTAAAATCACTAAATACATCGAACATCACAAAAGCAGTATTAACGTAAAATGGAAAAAACGTATTGAATGAAACAAGAAAATATATAAAATTTTAATCACGAACTGGCTTATAAAGAAACGTGTGTCAACCCTACAGTTACGACGGAAAACACATTCATTCAATACAGTACAAATGGAACGCTGCAGTACTACCAAAAGACTACACGCAGTAGTAATCAACCTCTCATTGGGCCGTTGGCCATCATGTCACAATAAAACTACCTGTAAAACTGCGAACTTAGATTTAATGAAAAACAGAACGAGTAAAGACTACAAACATTCTATGTATTACATTACCAAATGTTATTGTTTTAGAGAAATTTAAAAATAACATTTTTTAACATTTGTACAGGTTAAAATTAGCACGGATCTAACAAGAACATTAAAAATCTTTGGTTATATTTTTACAAACTACAAGTAAAAATATTTATTTATTATATTTTTCTTTGGTTACGATATAGCAAGTTAAGAAAATACAACGCAGAACAACGATCATAGAATTTCTTTGTTTCCTATTGTCCTTCTAAATTAACCGTTGGAATAGACCTGATACTAATTATCAGTAGTAGTTATCTGAAAATTTTATTAATATTTCACGTACCTATAAACAATTGAACTTACATAGTTAAATTCGTTAAATTTAAACTTTCATCTTTAAAGGGAGTTTTTTAATGTTACTGAAGGTAGTACTAAAACATTAAAAAATTACACAGCTTATTATGTAAATAACAAGCAAAAATAGTTGTAATTGTTTTTTTCAAAGATGGAGTTAGTTTTCTTCATTTAAATAAGATTAAATAAAGTTTTTCTTTCATAATTTTCACGGCGTCGACGTAGTTAAGTCGTAATTTTTTTTAAAAATATAACTTCTAGAGTTAGAATTACTAATATATATATATATATATATATGTGTGTGTGTGTGTGTGTGTGTGTGTGTGTGTGTGTGTGTGTGTGTGTGAGAAAAAACTTATCGGGAGTGATTATAATCAACGCCAAGCAAAATCTACTGAAGACAACTGTATGAAAATTTGTATACTAATTCTTCTTACCGTGTAAGTGGACACTAAGAAAGGATTTTTTAGAAAGTTGTGGGTTAAAATGGAGTAACAATTTTTTGAGTTTCTGTGTAATAAATTAACTGATAATGACGTCTTGTGAATGTAATCATCATTCGAATATCTAAAAAACAATTTGTAGATTTTTGAAAATGCGAGTTTAAACAATTAAAATTAATTTCCGAATTTTTTTTTTGAAACCCGACTATTTTTTTTTTCTCGGTAACAAATGTAAATATCAGCTTGATTTTTTCTATGTAATCTTCATATGAATATCTAAAAAATGTTTTAGATTTTTCGAAATTTGACGTTGAAAGGGGTGAATAAGTTAACAATATTTTGAAGAACAGTTGCAAATTTTCACCATTTCCGACCATAATAAACGACATATTCACTAGATTTGGGCTTGTAAATATTCTAAAAAATATCTAAATCCATTTTCTGGATTTTATAATTTCGATTTTTTTAAGAGTAGCGATGGTGTACGGCACAGCGGCTCAACCAACACAGCCTGTTCCACCGTTGTTCTTTGTGCGACGCCAGTGACTGCACGTACCTTCTGTTACTTGACCAAGAAACATAAAATAAACAAAAAATCGATCGCGACGGGAAATTCCAGCAACCGTACAGCGTGAGCAAAGCCGCGAAGGGAGTGTTATTATTTTAACGCTACTAATTCCTGTTCAAGTAATCGGGCACGTTTTGGGTTTAATATTTTCAGCTTAAGTGAAAGGGTTTTACTTTTCATAAACGTTTTTCTGCGTTTGAACACGGTTTTTGATTTTGTACTTTCTTTTTATACCGACTCATAAATGAAACTTGTACACATCATTTGCCTCATTTGTTCATTAATTCCTGATTATGTTCCAAAAACTACTTTGTAATTTTTTCTATACTACGAAATCTATATAATTGTATTACCTTCTCTGTCGATACCTAAAATCCTACTGTCGTTCTAACCAACAATATGTTATCAGAGACTATACTAGAATAATTTCTTTATGTGGTTTTCTTATAAATGTACTTTAAAATTGGGGAATATACCGTTGAACAACATTTCTTATGAAAATGTAATCACTGATAGATCTTTTCCCTTACAACCAATTAATAAATGGAAAAAGTATGAGGAAAATCTTTTGACGGAAAAATGTTTTTGATTAAGTATCCAAATAGACGCTTTAAAAAAAATCACTATTATTAGGTTGTGTTACTTATCACATAATTATCTTTATAGTTGAAAGAATATATTTTGAATTTTATTACTTTTTAATTTCAGTGTCATTTATGAGTTTCACTATTTCATTACTAAATTATACTTAAAATGGTATTTTATTATAATTTTATCAAGAAGAGTTATTTAAAAATTTCAGAAAATTCTTGAAAGTTGTTTCACATCTTTTCCCTCTAATTTTTATCCGTTAACTAATTTTATTAATTCATCGAGTAAAAATCAGTAAATCACAAAACGTTATTATTTTTATTAATAGGGAATCAAAGTTCCGATTTGAAATAAAAAAAACTTCCTTGGAAATTCTACTTTAAGTTTTGTCTAAAATCTTCTCAAATAAGATTATGTACAAGGTGAAAGCCACATGTATAATGTAGAATGGATAAAAAACAGGATTAGGAAAATTCACCCATCAAACTTTCTTAAAATTAATTCCAGCATTTTTTATCGTACAGGCCTGCAAAGGACCACTAAAATATCATTTTAATTTCTTCTCTTCTAACTTTTCCTTTTTCTCCTTAAGAATTTCTTCAATCTTTCACTATGCTGTGTGTTTCGTTCTGCTGTCCAGCGCGTGAGCTCTCTTTTAGTTTTTGGATTCAGATGAACCTCTATTGTACGGATTTTTTCTCTAAATTTTTCCCTATCTTAACGATATTTTAATTCTATATTTGCTTTATTTAGGTCTTCCTTTACTTGTTTTACGTATGGAGGCGGAGTTTTATATTGCCAAAATTAATCAAAATGTTTTTTGTTTTATCTGTCTAGATCCATTCGAATCATATGTCCCACAAAATTTAATCTTCTCTTTCGGATTGTAGTTTCTAAATCATTAAACATTTTATGTATGTTTTCTTAATTTTCTCTTTGTTGTATTTCTTCGTTTGACTTCATTCTATATCCGCCTTTCGTTTTTCTTAGCCCATGGGTCGTTCTTAAAATTTTCCTTTCAGTTTTTAAAAGTGATTCTAGTTTTGTTCTATTGGAGATTTACATTTGTTGTACTTTATTATTTCCGGTATTTTATGTTATTTTATTACTTTTTTTTGAGTAATTAACAACCTAACAGATGCATTGCGGATAATAGGAAAAACGTTTGAAAATTAATGATGAAGTAGGACTATTTTATTAGTAAGAATGTTCTAGCCGGAATAGAAACAAAAGTTTATTTTTGTCTTGTACGTATGGTATATATATATATATATATATATATATATATGTGTGTGTGTGTGTGTGTGTGTGTGTGTGTGTGTGTGTGTGTGTGTGTGTGTGTGTGCGTACACACCCACACACACATTGTAAACCTGTATTGTTCATGTACAAAAAAGCTGTTTTTTCGCCTTCGTCTAAGTTTATTTTGATCCTATATTTACACTCCCCATGTCGACGTTTTGATTACAGACTAATTCTGTAACCATGGAAACTGACCTGAAAATGTCACCATTATTTTTTAGATTTAAAACCAGAGGTTTTTATCTTTAGATACTTATAGCTACGGACAGTATTAGAAGAGAATAAACGGGTAATTTTATCTAAATTTTAAGCGATACTCATTGCTCTTATGATTGTATCTTTAAACATTTTAAACAGAACTTTCAGTGAGAACTGTACTTTTAAATTAAAATTTCATAAAAATATCCAGTGATTAAGAATGATTTGTATTAAAAACTGATTGAATCTTATGTATTTATTGATTTATAAACGGATTAGATAGTTTTACTTGAAAGAATAAAAGATTTCTGTATGCAATAATTTTTCCCCTCTGTGTAACATTTCAGCACACTACTTTACCAAGGAAGTCGTTAAAGGAATTGGCATCGCCTTACTTCTAGTGACCAAATGGTTGATCCTACTCAAGCTGTTCGTTTTTCCCTCACGGACGGTTACAACGCTCACAATAACCAACAGACAGCTTATAGTTCCGACGGTTTTCAAGATATAAAGAAAGTTGCTTTTTGCAAAATGTTTACCAGAAGGGCGTATAGCAGTTTAAATTGTTCTTTCACTCCTTCTCCTCCCTCTCTGAGCGCGCATGCGCGTGCGTGCGTGCGTTTCATCGCATCTATGTGTGGACGTATAGATTGCCAATGTGCGACACACATAGATGTGCGCTAAAACTTCGAATTGAACTTGTACTAAACAATAAACTGGTGTCTTTTTTTTTAGTTAAGATATGATTTCTTATCGTTCTGTAACTTTTAAAATTACATGTCAATGACTAAGCTTCGTATACCTGTAACTATACAAGTTTTGAAAGATTAAAAACAGTTAGATAAATATCTTTACAACACCGACACGGCCAATATATCACAAGGGATAATAAGGATTAATATTAAGGATATTTAATGGATATTTTATTAATTTATACCTGTGATACGCGCACACATGTAAATAAGATTATACATATGTATATGTTGATGAAAAGAACCAGACAAGTAATGAGACGGGTAGAATGAAGATGAATAACGAAAAGAGATAGTGAAGGAAATGGGAACTACGTTTTTGAGTATTAATTTTGCATTGTAACCTTTACCCCAAAACTGTGTTCTGCTTTATTTATGCATTCAGAGTGTATCCAAAGCTCTCACGGAACTTTCTAAACCAATTCGGTTCGTGAAAATAAATGAAAATGACCTGCAAACTTATGCTCTAAATTCCTTCGTTTGCGAGTTACGATTAGTGAAAGATTTCGCTCGGATTTCACCTACTCCGGAGAGATGTGATCGAAGTGAAATTTTTAGGATAATTAAGAAGCGAAATTAGTGATTTCTTATGATTTTTAACCTGAAAGATCAAATAAAATAGGTCCAGAACCGTATCTGTAATAGCCTTTGAGAAATCTGGAATGAAAACCAATAAATTGGGGTAAAAAACTCTGTTTTTTATGTTTAACGTAAATAGTTCTGTTAAATATCAATAAACACATAAAATTTTTAAACAAAACTTGTAAAGAATTTAATTTTAAACAAAATAGTTTAAGATAAGTTGAATAAAACAAGGAAAAGTTAGAAAAAGTTGAATTTTATATCAAGAAAAGAAAGTTTATTTATAACTTTCAAAATGCATGTTTGATACATTTCATATTTTCTTTCTTGTTTCTTGCATTCCATATTCTAATTATTATTTTATTTGGAAACATTTAATCGCAAAGTTCTTTTCAATAGTGTGCCTCGTATTACAATTATTATGTAGTAGTAAATTCTATTGTCAAAACTAATCAGTCACACTTTAGCGTGTTTAAATTATTGTCAGATTTATTATGTGGTGGTTAGGTTTCCCTTCGGAAATGTAACCGTTGAATTACCTGACCTGATCCTTTACTTTTTATTAATGAGGTTTTTCATTCGTTTATGATTTCTCCGACCGGATTGGTTTTATTTACCTCCATTTATATAGGACACGATTTTAATTAGAATCAATTAAACTTGTGCGAATGAATGTCATGATACGCTTGTAAATTAATTTTTGTTTATTACATTTTATATATGTTAATTTAATACTTACTTTAAAATGATAAATTATTTGCTAACCTTTGCAAATAAATTCACAAGTTACTATTTCAAAGATATTAAAAAACACGTACTTCCTTGTTATGAAATAAATATATTTATGTCTTTTTTCTATAAACCCTTAAATATTTAAGATGTGATTGCTTATTGTTTGTAACTTTTTAAAATGAACATGTCCGACTAAGCTACATATAACTGTAACTATATAAGTTTTGGACAAATATTAAAAACAGATAAGTAAGTATCTTTGCAACACTGACACTGTTAATATATCACAAAGCAGATTTTCCTTTCGAAACACCTGTTAAAATCATAAAAATGGTGTTTGACAACTGTTACCTACTTTTCTTGATTCAGCTTTATTCTTTATTTAATTTTCTAAAATAATCAGTGTTGATTGAGATAACATTCTCAGTTCCTTAGAATAACAATTTCTAAGCATCTTTACTCATAAGAAGGACAACTCATTACTCATCAACAATTATTATGCGGTCACGAAGTCAAATTTATGCCTCTATAAATTACTTTTCCGGTAGGTATTATTAAATAACTACCGGAAAAGTATACTAGCATTAGCTAGTATAGCATTATAATGCAGATACAGTCTATATATATATATATATATATATATATATATATATATATATCTGAATATTAGGGCTGGGCTTTACTAAGAGCATCCTAGCTCCCCCATACTCTGAATTTTGTTAGTGTGGAAATATCCACACTATTTGCTAGTGTGAAAATATCTATCTGATACCCAATGGAACATTTTTTTTTTTCACTGGAATATTTTTCTGTAAGTGTAAATATCAAAATATTATAAATAAAAGCAGTAATTTCAGCGGATATTTTAAAAACAAAATGTATTTTTTTATTGTATATAGTATGTGTTGATTCTTTTTTATATTTTTTTCTTTCTGTAAATATTAGAATATTACATGATGTTTTTCTTATAATTCTCCATGTAGTATTGTATGTAACAGATATAACAAGCTTAAACGAATCACACCGTTGACAGCTTTTATACACTTCAGATGCGAAAACTTCCTTATGCAAATTTTTTTTCATTCACTTTATAAAACACCATAGTTGTTTTACAATAAGTATAATATGGTTACCTTTTTTATGTCTAAAAACTCTTTCTAAATAAAATTTTAATCATTGATTTAATGAAGTGAGAGTAAAAATAAAAGTTAAAAAGCTTTGTAAAATAAAATTAGGTTAAAAAAATGATTTTAACTCAAAACTTACATTTATTTTTAAAAAATACGGTTTAAATTTTGTGATAATGCTTAAAATTTGAATTTAGGAAAATATAAAATGAGTTTTACTGATAATGAAGAACATTACATAAAGTATGCAGAATTCGATTCTGGTTTTCTGAAGCGAAAAACTAGCATAAATGATGCAATTACTGTTAATGTTTCGTTGTGGTATAAAAGGGATTGTTAGTGAGCGGTCCATTCATTTACAGAAACACTGGTGTCATTACCTGATGGGCAATTTATTAGATAAACCGAGCTTTGGTGGTCTTATAACGTACCGTACGTTTATTCGTCTGTCATTATTAATTCTGATTCCTGTCAATAACTGCCCTTATAATCTCAAAAGCTATTGTTCACTCAGAATTATTCATTCTCTATATGAACTATACGTCAGGAAAAAGATTAAACAGAATAGCGGTTGAAATATGTTGTAATCATTATGTGTGATATACCGTATACGCTCGTATTTATAAACTTATAAAAACAAATACACGTGATTTTTCAGATCTAACTTTAACGCCTCAGATTATTTTAGAAAAAAGTAAAGATTATTAATATTATGGAATTATTATAGTTTTTTCTTGGGTGTGATAACTTTACTAAATCTACCATGAAAAATAATAGTATTAATCGATAAACGACTCCGCAGATATTTGTATTTTTCAAGATTTTGAGATTGTAACACGTAAAAAAAACAAAATTCTTGTTCTCAAATTTCCACGTGTTTTGATTCATTAATATGTTTATCCATGTATCCATTTTATGTCTGTTTTGCGTTACATATCTATCAACATAAATAATTTATATTTGGTCTCTTTAAGTTGTGTAATAGTAAGAATTAATTCTTTAAAAATTTTTAAAATTCTGGAGAAAGCAAGAAGGAAAGTATTTTCTCAAAATCGAACTTAAAAAAATTATTTCAAAAATGTTATGAATTCATACAGGCAAGCGAGCGAGCAATGACGGTAACTGACAATAATGAAAACTGTTAATTTAAAGTTTGAATGAATGCACATATATTAAATGAGAACCTGAATTCATGAAAATTCAATGTGAGTGTGTGAACGCGCGCTCTTGCTCGTACGTGCGTGAGGGTTGGTGTGTAAATTTTGGATTCAGAATTTGAGTGCTATGTTGGTAAGACTTTGCTCTTTTTATGCACCACAAATCCCATTCCTCGTTCTTTGTGATAGGTTGGCGTCAGAAGACATTCCGGCCCTAAAACTACCACTGATCTAATCGCATAAAATGTGCACAAAGATAACCTAAAAGAAAAAACGGTAATTCTTTGAATAATTTGTTACCGTCAGCCGTTTAACAATGCTGTAATAGTTGCCAAGCATAAAATTTGTGATTGAGTTTGTTTCATTTTTATTAGAATACAAAAGATGATAATAATTATTAAGCCAGAATTCTGTAGATTTCGAATGGCTCATTCAGTTTTAGTATTATAATCAATTGCAATAATTTATTAAATTTACATTATTTTATAAACATATATATATATATATATATATATATATATATATATATATATATATACATATATTAATTATTTAAATGAGGACATTGGTAGAAGAATATTAAAAAATAATCTGAGGTAGTAAATAAAAAATTAATTAATATTTTATAAATAAAAATCAAACAATATTTTATAAAATACATCGTCGATGCAATGTGAGCTATTATTTTTCACTTACGATTCTCTTTTCATTATTTCAGACATAAAAGCTAATACGCATTATTTTATTTTTTTAAATGGATATTATTAAAACTGATGAAAGAAATACAGTCTTGTTTTATACATCCGTGTGCTATTAAACTTTGAACCTGTTTCAATCTTTTATTTAATTTCTCAGTAAAACGTCGGGTAGATGAAATTCCGCCTAAAATTATATTTTACATTTGTAACAAGCAAATGTTTTTACTTTCCACGAGAACGACTGAATATCTTTCATGTTTTACTAAACGTTTTGATTTAGTTGTGATTTCCCTGTTTTCAGAATCTCTGGTTGTACTTTTGTTATTAAAATCCTGTGAGTCAATTTACCGTTGTAGCTTGATATAATTTTTTATTCACAAAAGCTTGGAATGGTTCCTCAAATTGGCTGGAAAGCAATGACTAAATATTTAAAAGGGAATTTTACATTTTATTATTCAACTTTCATTTTGATATTAAAATGTTTGTAAAAAATTAATTATTATTCTCTTTGTACGAGTTGAAGATCTAGCAGACTCTTTTTAATCATTACTTTTTTTAAGTCAACAACAGTGATATTTTAAAGCAAATTCGTTGATGATTTATATTCATATATGGAGTATGTATGTATTGTTAACAATATATATATATATAAAATCACGTAACCCTCACTTAAAAAAAATAATTTATTGAAAAAGACTTATCAAACTGTATGATACAATTGTAAATTATTTCATATTTAATAATGCTTTATTTACATTTCACAATTTTTCATTATTGGTCATTGAAATATTCTTATTACTCGTCATTGAAGTAATCGTATGTTCACTGATATTGAAAATAGTTTATTTGTCTCTTGTAAACTCTTCAACGTTTTTAGTCGTTATTGAAAACATTACTTTTTCAGAATAAAATCCTGCAAGTAAGAATATGACAGCGAAAAATTAGACGATCATTGAAAAATTTACTCAACATCATCATAGTTGAATTACCGATAAGACATATAGCGGTGTCTTGTAGTAACCACCAGACTTCTCGCTCGTAAATTTTTAACAAAACTGCTAAGTTTGTAATAATTATTCTATAATGTTTACCGGTTAACATCAGTAAAAAGTTGATCCTACGTCGTCAAGAAAAAATGACCAATTTTCAGATAATACGAAGCATTTTCAGGGAAAAGTTTGTTATCTTAAAATATCGGTATAACGTTGGTTATTTATCTATTTGGAAAGGTTATTAAAATTATTTTCTAAACCTTATACACTTTTCATATAGGTGGTTCAGAATGAAATAGCTGTACTGAAATTTGTTATTAAAGTCGGTTTTTCTACATCTATGCACTGTTTGAATCCGGTAAGCGCGTAACTTAAGTTTTCAGTAACCTTGTGAACAGTACCACCATCTATTTAAACTACAAAGTTTATTATAAGATTTTTGTTCAAAATATCAATATTTTGTTCAAAATATTGATCAATTTTCTACAGAGTGTCATGTAATACCAAAGTCGCTATTTTTTAAGGTCAGTATATTAGTTACAAAAATTCTTGTCATTGTCTTGTACTGCACAACCAGTAAACCCACAAATCGTTCAGACATTATGAATGTACTTAAATTATCTAATATTGCTCCTTAATAAATGCACATTACGCTTACGAATGCGACGATACTGTATTCAAAGATCCGATGCTATTAATTCAGACAGAGAAGTTACTTATCACATGGTCTATCTGTTTCATGTTTTAATCCTACATTTGTGGTGTTAGAAAGGTTCTTACCTCGTCATATATTTCTCATTAACTTACAGCAAATAAATTACAGGAATATTTCGGTATTGATATTACGATTCATATTTTCATATAATGATATAAATAAAACATATCGGCGTTTAAACAATGAATTCTTTTCACTAAATGAATTGATTAACTTGCTTAATGAATTGATAAATATCCGTAAATTTAATTAATTAATTTACTAAATTAACTTGAAATTAGGGAAAGAAACTTTAAAGAATTCATGTTATTGTAATTTACAATAACAATCGTATTCGATATTGAAAAACTATTCTTTCTTTATTAAATACACCGTCTTATTAAACTTTGTTTCCACTATTCAATTTTATTATCAGTTTATATCCGTTTTCATTTTGAATATTTATAAATTTTGGAATAATCAAGCTGTAAGTAGATGCCAATTAAGGTTTTCTCATATTTGCATTTATAATATTTGATATTATAGCTACGTTTTGATGTTCAATTTTCAGAAAAATTCTACAATATCATACTGCATATTTATATCATACAATACATAATTTCAGTTTTCAAACTGAAATAATTGCGGAAAATTTTTATCAGTTATCTACCGTTCTATCATTTATTAGTTACACTGACAAACTCATACCCTTGTCTGTAAATGTCAGCTTTGATTATTGAGATTGAAGTCCTTATCATTAATGATCATTATCGATTAGCTCCCGTTAAATTAAATGATGAAAGATAAATATTTTTGTTGAGATAAGGTTGATATCAGAATTATTAAATTATTGCTTCCTAGTAGTTGAATTGCTAAAGATAAGACTAGCTATTGACTTACTACTAAAAATGATGTTTACTTACTACTAAAAATCATATTTAATGACTGAGAGAAGCTTACTTTTGTACTCTAGTAATTAGACGTAGTTAATAGATAATTAATGTTCTTGATCGTTAAAGAATTGTTAATTCGTTCATAGGCTACCAACGACATTACATCTGAGTAACCGTGTTAATTACGTTATGAAAATCTGTCTTAAAGTTTATTCCAGAATATGGATGTCAGATTGCAGATTTATCAATAATTTTTTTATTAAAGAATTGTATACAAGCTTGTTATCAATTATTTTTAATTATTTTTCGTTTTGTTTCAGGTACAACAGTTCTGTCGACAGCGTAATAAATTTCAACTGTCCCAGTTACTTACTCAGGTATGAGCTGTCTGTAAAATTATATATTAGTTTATTTTAAGGATTATTTATATACATAAAAGAAATTTTGCTTAGAAATATGGTACAGAAATTTTTTTAATTATGACATACGAAAGCCAGACCTGGATCGATCACAGAACCATTAATTTTAATTACAAACAATATAAAAAAATTGTTTATTAACTTATGCTATTTTCGTACGTATTTATAAAAAAAACGATCAAATGATTTTATTCGTACTGCTTTGAGAAAAAATTTGCCTACATAAATTTAACAAAAATTATTGAACCTTAATAAAAGATTATTCATTTTCAGTTTTATATTACGGACAATAGATTTTATTTGAATGGATAAAATTAAAATTATGGCAATTTTTGAAAAAAAAATTATATGATTTAAAATTTACTCTTAGACTAATGAAAAATCTGAGCTTCTTAGTGGGTGTATGATGGGCGAGTGGTAACTTATTTTTAAGGGATATACACCATGTATTCTAACAGTATATTAGAATTATTTTAACTTACTAGACAGTTTTCATGTAATCTCCTAAAGAACTTAATGTACGAGTAGTAAGATAATTTATGGATATTTTTTATCTATTTCGGTATAGTTTCCAATTCAATTATAATTTATAGTGTATTTTGTGCGGAAAATTAGCCTTTACTTAGTATTATAATTAAGTAATTGTAGAAGAAGATTTTTAGGTAGATTTTTATTTTATGAACTAAATAATTATCAAACTTGAATATCTTGTTGTCATGTGGTTAAATATTGTCAAGAAAACTTAATTTCACAATTAAAGAAGAAAACAAGGGTTATTTTTGTTGTTTATTAGTCATATTATGAGTTTGGGGAATGTAATATCTCTTAACAATAAAAAGATTAAATACTGACGGAAGTTATTGATGTAGATTAATATCAAATGCATGTTGTAACTAACGGTTGGAACTTGAAAAGAGATTAATCAGAGTTTGCAATATTATTGGTGGAATATATTCGTTTCAACATTACTATCTTGTTATGTGTAACAACTCTAAAATCCAACTGTGTTTTCCCAACTCTGAAAAAGCACGGTGTTAGCTTAGGCAACGCCCCATTTTATATCGTTGTTAGGTTCAAATAGTATTTTGTTTGATAATAAGAGATTTCTTTGTAAATCTTTCTGACATAATAATTTATATGATAATGTATAATGATATTAATATATGTATATATATTTAATGAGTATATTATAAATGTAATATTTAAATAATACATAAATATTTGTTAGTATATCACATCTAATTTAATTTTTTTTTAATTAGCTTATTAGGAATAATATTTTTAAAAATGTTTATCGAAATTTGATATGATAATAAAATTATTTGGACTTTCAGTCAAACCTACTGATTAATTACAATACAAACGAATTTTTTGAAATACTGGACTACACTAATAACATTCATAAAACTAGTATATTGGAAAAAGCTCATATATATATATATATATATATACTGAGTTTAATGCTTGATTAAACTGTTTCTTGTGCAGCGTGTTACCTTCCTTCCCGTATTTTATTCCTAAAATGTTAATTAAAACATAAAATTTTAATAAAAAACCAATTAAATGAATAAATCTACAGAGTGATTCAAGAGTAAAGGAAATAATTTGGGAAATGATTCGAGAGCTAGAAATAAGGAAAAAGGTTAATTTTATATATATATATATATATATAGCTATGGCTATAGCTATAACTAGCCCTAACAGAAGTTACATTTTTCAAAAAATTCGATAAAAATACGCCAACGCCGTAAAAATTATGAAAGAAAAACTTTATTGAATATTATTTAAATGAGGAAAAACCTACTCCATCTTTGAAAAAAAAATTACAATTACCTTTTCCTTGTTATTTACACAAGGTGGGTGAAGTTTTTAATATTTTAATGCCTTCTTCAAAAACATTAAAAAAAACTCCCTGTGAATGTCTCTGAAGATGAAAGTTTGAATGTAACGAATCCAATAATTTATACATACATGAAATAATTCAAAAGTGTTGATTTTATTTATTTTTTTTTTTTGCGGAACCTTAACAGGTTTCGTATGATGTTATTAAGAGTGCGTATGTGTGCTTGGCCCTACCGACTAAACATCCTCTCTCACCGACCCTCCACTTCCGAGGCCGGACCGGCAGTTAAGCATCGCACGACCCCGGGAGGTGCCATCGGGCTCAGGGGATTCAGAGTCTCCGTGTCATCACTTTCGATCCACACAAGCGCAGACCAACGATGGCTCCACAGGTAGCCGTCCTCCTCTCCGTCGCCCTCCGATCATGTTCTTCTGTCTCCCTCAGAGGATTTTGGATTGTTTTTACTCAACCTCCACGGTAGTCGGGGGGGGGGGGGGTTTATCTCCACAATATATTTCTCGACAGCATCCCATTCTTTCTGCCCAGTGAGCATGTAATTGACAGTCTCTTCTGGGTTTAACCGGTCAAGTCCCCCTTGTTCTTCTCTCATCTGAATCCATCTCAGACATGTAAAGGGGTGCTTAGGAGAATCTTCTTCCCCGCAGTATATACACAAAAAACCGGTGAAGGCATGTACCAAATTTATCACGACCAGTCAAGTAAATGCTCACTTCCTTTTGAGCCGTGGCTTTATACTAGGAATTAGCCTCTTTGTCCACATACTTTTATTTGAGGCTTTCCACTCGGTCTGCCATTCGGTGACGAGTAGCTCATATGCTTATCCCTTTCTCATGCCTTCATAAGTATTTACTAGCTTGTTAGCTCTGATGTGTATAGATGGGACACCTGCCAACACCTCTGCTGCCTCCCTAGAAACCGTTTAATATGCAGATGTAATTTTTAGCGCTGCCCTCCTTTGGAGGGAGGGTAGTCTCTGAACGTTTCTTTTCCGCTGAAGTGCCTCATGCCAGGCCGGTACAGCATACAATAACACTGAGGTGGCAGCTGATAGTATCAGTCTTCGTTTATCTACCCTGGGCCCCCTTCTATTACCCATGAGCTTACCCAGAGTCCCGATTGCCTTTTCCGCTTTTATGGTACTTTATGTATACTTTAGGTATACTTATACGCTTTTATGGTATATTCGTAATATGTTTGCTGAAGAGACCTGGTCGCTCGATTCACACACCTAAATATTTTATTTGTCTCTTAGCCAGCTCATTAAAACCTACTACCGCTATGCCGTCGTCTCTTATTCTTCTCCTTCCGACCATCGCCAGCACGGTCTTCTTTTTCGCAGCTTCAATGCCTTTGTTTTAAGCCAGTCACTTATCTGGGTCAGGGTCTCTGTAGCTGTTGTTTCAACCTCTTGCTCCGTTTGACTAGACACAAGGACGACCATATCGTCGGCATATGCTACGATGAATGTATCCCCTAGGAACTGTAACCTCAAGAGATCATCGAAGACTAGGTGCCACAGGATCGGAGCAAACACCGATCCTTGAGGGATACCCCCATACACTTGGAATCTAACCTCCCCTTCCACTGTTAGTGCCATCAGGTTTCCATCATACAGGTAGTTGTTTAATACCCCTACAGATAATCACTAATGTTTTTCTACCTCAGTATCCTTAACACAACCGGCCAGGGGACACTATTAAAGGCGTTTTGAATGTCTAGTAGTACAATCAACGGGATTCATCTTGTCCTCCGTATCCCTGCGGTTCAGTCTTTAGCCCATGTTGTTTCTATTTGAATTGCTTACGTTGGATTTGCTTCTGACAAACCCGTATTGGTTGGGCGATAATCCTCCAGCTCCGTTTATCTCTTCCCAAACCGGTCCGGCCAGTAGTCTCTCATACAATTTACCTAGTGCATTTAACAGACAGATTTACCTAGTGCATTTAACGGTATTTTATTCCTGATAATCCGCTCCTGGTTTGGGCAGCAGTATCAACCTAGCTTCTTTCCAAAAGCCCGGGCAGCCACCTTGGCTCAGCGTCTCAATTACCAGCCGTGGGTGCTGGTCCACAAGCTTCTTCATTAGTGATCCCAACACCCGGTTCTTTACACTCTTGTTAACGCTTATCCTTTCCGCCACCCAGTCAAGCTCGTCGATTGTAAATCGTCTATCCTCTTCACTTACAAAATCTTCGTGGTCTGTCTCTATGTGTGGGAATAACTGAAGCACCGCCCTTAGGGTCTGTGTTCTGGATAAAGGTTGCAAGGTAACCTCTGGCAACCTCTTGCATAAAGGCTGGTAACCTCTTCATTACCAGCCTGTGGGTTTTTCCCACGATTCCACCTCCAGGTCTTCTACTAATTTTTTCCATGCAGCCCTTTCTCACCGCAGCGTCTCCTCCTGCGCCCAGCTCAGGACATTTTATGGTCGGCGCCGTCTGCAATCCTAGCCTCCGGTCCGGTGTTCACTCATTCCGCAATGGAGACACTTCCTAGGCTCGTCGCACTCACCCATTTTGTGACCCACGCCGCCACAGTTGAAGCATAAGTTGGTGCGATTGGGCCCACAACAATCCGCCGTCTTGTGACCAAATCTCCCGCATCTATAGCATTTAGTCTCTTCAGTACAGGGCTCAAAGTGGCAGGAGTCCAGTCGACCCACACCCTATCCTTATCCGCCAGTATCTTGGCTCCCCGGGCCGGGAAAAGAACCGTGTAGCATTCTAATTATTGCCCAATGCCGGCCGTAACTCGCTCTAGAAAGCGCCTTAAGAACCTGTCTAGTAAAGTCGCCATCCTCCTGTTCCGCCTTCACCACGTAGACAGAGAACCTGTCTTTGTCCTCATCCCGAAGGTAGTAGACCTCGGCACTCCTGGAGTCTCGAAATACAGTTTGTTTCGCATGGAATAGATGTCCCTGCATCTAAGCGCCTCCCACTTTCCGGCACGAGATCTCTGATGATAAATAAAATATTTATCACTGATATTTTAGTAACAGCTCTATTCCTTAATTTAGAAGATGGACATTAAGAAACAATTAAATTTTATGATTGTTATTCTGGGACAGATTTTTTAATCAAGTTACTACATCATAACCAAAGATAAATATTATAAATAAATAGTTTCTTTTTCTTGTAATTTGTAATAATATAACAAAACATTTTTAATGTTCTTGTTAATTTTAACCTGTATAAATGATTTAAAAAACACGTTGTTTTTCCATTTCTTTAAAACAATAACTTTTAGCATTGTGATATATAGAATGTTTATAATTTTTATTCGTTCTGTTTTTCATTAAATCAAGGTTCGCAGTTTTGCAGGTAGTTTTATTGTGACATGATGGCCAACGTCCCAACGAGAAGTTGATTATTATTGCGTGTAGTCTTTACGTAGTACTGCAACTTTCCACATGTGATCTATTGAATGAGTTTTCCCGTCTTAACTATATGGTTGACACACGTTTCTTTATAAGCTAGTTCCTGATTAAAATATTATATATTTTCTGATTTTCATTCAATATTTTTTTTCCATTTTACAACGTTTTACGTTAATACTGCTTTTGTTATGTTCGATGTATTTAGCGATTTTAATTGTGATGTGAATGCAATTTAATATTTGTGAAACCGCTTCCTTCATTATCTTATATTATATTACCTTGGTTGTGTCTTTATTACCCACGAATTTATATGTGTACAATATTGAACTTACAACTATGTACAATATTGAAAAGCTTCTAAATATATATATATATATATATATATATATATATATATACTAGCATCCCCGTCACGGGTTCGCCTGCGCTGTATGGTTACTCACGTTTCCGTTCGTGGTTCGGATATATTTTTCAGGTCAGGGATCACTTTGCTCATCTTTCCCGTCAAAACAGAGGGCTCTGCTTCTGAACCCACTGTGTTCATTAAACTCATGCTTGTGAAAATAATAATGATAAATAAAAATTATAGCATGTTCAATTTATAAAGTTTATTGTAATTTCTTCAAAGCAACATTTTGTCAGTACAGGACCCAAAATTTAAGTGATCTGAAGAATAAGAGTTTCAAGATAGTCGGCTTCCTTCTTAAAAATATTAGGCATAGCTGGTTACGTCCTTCAAACGGGTGAAAATGTATTTTTCTCGGTTCTTAGGGTTACCCTACAAATATCAGTGTTAGGTTACCTTACTCCGTTTCTGTTTTTTTTTTTTTAAATTTTATTTTAATGATTTTTAGTCAAGTAAACGGTGGCGGGTGCAGCCAGTCACGTCGCACATACAGTAACAGTGGCCCTTAAAAAATTTAAATACGTTAAAGCCGAAAATGGTTTTTAAATATTTATCTGAATAGTATTTTCAAACCCAAATTGAGAGAATATCTTGTTTAATAGAGTCGGAAATGGGGAAAATTTGCAACAATCTTAATTTTTTTTTTCTTTCTTCGTCCTTTTTAAGGCCGAATTTTGAAAAATCAAGACTAGATTATTAGATAAGTCAGGTGAAGATTACACACCAAAATTGAAGTTTTGTTACCAAGAAATTCAAGAAATAGAAAATATCTTTTTACGTCACTTTTGCCATTTAAACTTGTAATTTCGAATAATCCTTTCTTCGTTTGCACTTACACCGTAAGAAGAGCGTGTATACAAATTTTCCTCAATTTATCTTCAGTAGTTTTTGTTGGGCGTTGATTATGAATCACTCACTACATGTTGTTTTATATACGAGTATAAAGATATATATATGTCTTACTTCATCTTCCAATACCTTTTCTGTTAAATAATCTGTAACGTTTTGTGTCATTCAAGCCAAATTATGTAATTTTCTCATGAGAACCGCTCATGAGAAAAACTTTTCCTATTTTAACATTATGTGACAATCATTTTCTGGTTACAGACTACCTTTCAAATGATATTATTGAGGTTATTCAAATAACTGCAGTTCCGTTATTAAACTTACGTAATTTTCATTCAATCAGGTGAAGAAATGACGGAAATCTTTTGTGCACATATGAAGTAAAGCCTATTTCACAGGTTTTCAGATCTACACCAAGAGGAGTAGTAAAAGAATGTTGAACGTATTCATAATTGTCTGGAAATAATGGATTTGTTAGTATTATTGCATTAGTACAGATATAAATTGGAAATCCAATCGAAGACTGAACCGGTCGATCTTTTTATTCTTATACTGAATCAATTATTTAAAGTTTGCTGGCCAAGGAATCTCTCAGTAATTATTCTTTGCATTTTATCTTTACAAAGATAAAAAATACAGTAGCTACATTATAATTTGTAAGCTTTTCAGAAAGTTGCTACGTGTTGCGCAAATTTTCTATATCAAATCTTATTATAAAAGTAACAAGTCTTACTATATTAGAAACAAGGTCTCTTGCATTTACGGGAAAATAGCCTGTGAGATTGAAGATTTTGATCAACAATCGTAGTGTACAGCAGATTAATCATTACAAAAATTTAGGATGGTGACATTTCATATGGAGAGTTTAATGACATTAAGGAGGAGGTCGTTAAATTCAAAACATCTGTGGGAAAATTTTTTTTCAATGCACATTAAGGAATAAAGTAAGAGTAGAAACACTTATAAAGTTTTAAAAGCGTTGACGGTTTCAAAAGTTCTATCTTCAAGCAAAACATGGATGAACTCGAAACAAGACTCGAAGACAAGTTTTTAAGAAGTATTTTGGGTTGTACCTGAATTGACGGACATAGAAACATGTGTAAGGGAGTAACTTCTTTATAAAAGAAAAAATAACGAACTACAGAAGACGTTGGTGCATTCATTTGCAAAGGATGAGTCCCCACAGAATGTCTTTAAAAACACATGTATATCCTACTAAAGGAAGAAAGATTTTGGATGACCTTTGACAAGATAGATACCGGAAAAGGTTTAATAACCTAAACTATTACTGAAGAAGAAGATACAATCTTTAAGCTAAAATAATTCAAATGATTGGAGTGTAACTGAAGTTTCCCATATTGTAAATGTTTCCACGTTTGGTTATAAATTGGAGGTTTTATAGGTTATAAAAATAATTTGTCAGAAACATTAGTATCATCCACCTATAAAATATCAAGTCTGTTATTTTAGTGATATTTACAAATTTTTTGATATCTAGTGGCGCTTCATCACTTCCTAGTTTAGCCTCTGTTGACGCTTCTATATCACCGTAGAATTTGTAGCATAACAAACAAAAAAATAAAAGAAAAAAATTATAGTTAGTTGTTTTGTGTTTTTTAATTGATTGTGCCCATGATGAT
This sequence comes from Lycorma delicatula, assembly GCF_047948215.1. NCBI lineage: Eukaryota > Metazoa > Arthropoda > Insecta > Hemiptera > Fulgoridae > Lycorma > Lycorma delicatula. The sequence continues at coordinate 56,002,166 of NC_134456.1, forward strand.
AAGGATTAAGTTGTATAATTGCGAAATAAATTAAGAATTGCAGATAAAAGTTAATTTACTTGAAATTTTAATGCGATCACCAAAAGAAAATGAAACCGAATTTATAAGTGTACGACTAATAACTAAGGCCTTCATAGATTAAAATATTAAATAATGAAATGTATTGTCGGAAAAAATATAATAAATTAAATCTTATAATTGGAAGAATGTCAGCACTGAAATATGGCGAATAGAAACAATAGAAAGATAAAGAAATGCTGTAAAAAGAAATTAAGAAGGCTATTTCATAAGAAATTTTAATGAGCCATAACTTAAGGTATAAGGTATTAAACAATTTAATAATATACTACTATGAACGATTGTAAGTGAAATTGAAGGAAAGACAACGATTAGAGTATTTATGAAAGAAAAACAAGGATGGGGAATGTTTTAAAAGAGTTGAGATTGAGAGATTAGGACAGAAAAGAAAGGAAGGAGAAATATAGAAAATTGAAATGACTGATGAATTTCGAAAAAAAATGAACAATAGAATATTCCGTTACCGAGAGTTATTTTCTATATAACTACAAAATTTATCCGTGGATTTTTATTTTCTTATAGTGAATCTGCGACTATCATAACAAAAACATCCTGAAACTCCTTTGTTACAAAAACCGTACTTTGGGTTCATTCTAATAAATCTTTAGGTTGTTTTATTTTGAAAATAAAAGTAGTAATAATGATATATATTTATACTTTTATATCAATATTTTTATTTTCCAGATACATTTAATCCTGAATGTATAGGATATATACTCGTTTCTATATATAAAAGATATATATGTATATATATTATCTATATAATATAGTTTCCGAATTATTTGCTATATACATGTATACATCGTAGAAAAGTTTCTATTCAACGGTTGCGGGGTGGTATACCTCTAGAGATCAATAAGAGACTTCTCAAAAGGCATTCAAACGGTCTTCCAATACGTAAGCTCTTGTGAAGAATAGGCTAGTAGCTTCATCCTGGTTCTAACGGCAGACATAAAGGAAAATTAAAAATAAAGTGAATCCTTCGAAATTGTGAGGAACATTACAAAATACTTAACGTATTTCTGTTATCGTAAACCATTAAGGCCTATAATATTCCTTATACAGTCTGTTACTAAATTTGTTTTAATTTTATCGCTTATGTAATAAAGTAGTAAATTACATTGTTTAATTGAACGTATCAACTGAAGAACGCTATTTTCATCATGCAATATTTATATAGAGCTTGTAGAATATTAATTCTAACCGTACTTGCAGTACTATAATAATCATTTACTTTTTATTTCAGCTGTAATTTTGCATAATTCTGAAATTTACGCATTTTTAAATAAATTTTTCTTGTTTTCTTTTTGTTATTCTCGCTTAAGTTAAATAAAATACATTCCTTTTATTTATTAAAATGTTTTTATACTTATAAAACTTAAAATACAGCAAAGTTTTGGAAATACGACAGTAATAATAAAATTAAAAGTATAGTCGTCAGAGATTACAGGAAAGTTTTATTTTAACTGCATTTTCAGAATAATAGTATAATTCATCGTACAAAAGTTTGTTGCTTATTTTTTTGTAAAAAATGATGAAGAGAAATGAAACAATCTTCTCAATTTCTGTAATCACGGAATATCTCGAGACTTGTAATTTTTTAATAATGTTATAATAATCAATACTAAGTCTCGTCGGATTAATATTATTATGTTTGTAATATTTTATAAAGTTTAAGTAGTATTTACCCTGTAGGAAAATTTTAAAGATATATTCTGATCTTTGTTATATTTCAAGTATTTCCCTAATTTTTGTTTTAATTTTATCGCTTATGGAATGAAGGACCAAATTCAACGAAAATATTTCTATTAATAATGAAGTTTTGTTTTGCAGTTTAAACTAATTTTTGTTTCATTCGTGTTGTTTGAAGTAAAGTGGATTGTTAAGCTTATTTTCCTACAGGATTGCTTCGAATATAGCTCAGTATTAATAATGTTCTCTGATCTAGCCTTTATAGATCTGATTCTGTTACGTTGACTAATTTAATGTTTCACGTAATTATAATCAAATTTTAAGTGAAATTTTATTAAGAACTGTAAATGCTTTCCGCTAGACTATGAACAATCTTAAATTAAATTTCCCTCTAGTGCGCGTACCTTTGGATAGAATAGTAATTATTTTACCTTGTGATATCTTAATATGATCCTCTTTACCAAAATGCCTAAAGCAGTCAACTTGAATTAAATCGTTAATCTAGTAAAACAATGGTATATTCCTTAGTAAAGCAAATGAATATCCGTCTTTAATAATCTATATTGCGTAGATTTATTGAAAATATAATTTAGTTAATGAATACTATATGCTTTTTTTATTCATATCACCTAATAATTGAGCTAGATATAATAAGAATATTATATAATAAAAGAAGTAGTTACTTCTTTTTGATTTTTTCTGGTGAATACTAGGGTTCGAGTGGATAAAATAGCATTAATTCGAGTAATTACTTAGGTTTTGTTAATGAACAAGAGTAATTTATTTTAGTCTGTAAGATTAGCATTCTTTGATATGTTCAGTTACAATCATTGTTCGTGAAACGAACAGTACAAGTTCGTGAAAGGATGTTACATAATTTACGGAGAAAATATAAAAAATGAAGAGAATTAGTACGTTATTTGATAGTGAAAATACAGTTTTCGTATTAACAGAGTTTTTTCTCTTTTTTTGTTTAGCCTTGGGAACCACCGTAGGATATTACTTCAGAGGATGAATGAGAGTAATATGTATGAATGTAAAAGAAGAGTAGTTTTTGCATAATCTGTGGTCGACCAATCCTGAGATGTGTGGTTAATTGAAACACATCGGTATTTACGATCTAATATTCAAATAATTACAGCTTTGTCACCGAAGGAAAAATTACGTTATTCCTACGTTTTGTCGGCGATCCAAGATACTAGTCCGGTATAACTGAAGACATTTGGGGTTATCACACCACTGCGACTATAAGTTACGTAGTGCATTGTATCGCTGAAAAATCAAACAAGTGGATCTTTTTCCCTGCATCTGAAACAAATAAGGCTGAGGGTTTTGCCAACTTTATCACTGGCATTAGACTGTACTAACATTGAGTTGTTGAAGAAGTACTCTGCAGGTGAATATATAAATAGAAAGGATACGCTAGTATAAACTTTTAAATTATTTACGATGCTAATGAAAAATTTACATGCACCAGTGCTAAGTAGTCCGGGACTTCGTTCATGAATTCCGGATTTAGAGACGCAGACCAATAAGAAATATAATTTCACGATATGGCAGGAGTTTGATTGCTGGAAAATTCGGGTTATGGAATCTCACCCTGGTTCATCCTACCGTTTAAACACGAAAGATTCTGAAATTTACCCGTTATTAAATAAATTTTTCTATTTCGATTTGTAATTTATTCAACTACAATCTACTGTAACGCAACTATTCTTTGAAATTGAAAAATCGTTTTATCATTTAAAAAATGAAATATTTGTTTAGAACTTTCCTCGTTTCTCAGTGTTAATTTCTGTTACACCACATCAATCTCCTCTCGCACAGTGTAATTTTTCTGTTCCTTGTACTTATTAGTACTAGCAGCCGCGCTACCGAAGACTTTGCAAATATCAAAATTTTCTTAATGTTTTGACAGCTGCAGAAAACATGTCTTCCAGTCTTTCAACCTAATGCATTTATTTCCTGTTAAATAACAATCACAATTATTCTTAACAGTAGTCTTTATATGAATATTATTTACATTTTTTTTAACTAATCATTGTTTACTGTCTTTTCAAGGCATGACAGTACGGTTCGATAATATCTCAAGTTTGCTTTTTTGTATGTAAGGTACCAGATAGTTTTTATTTCTACGAAATATATTTGTAAATAATCTTTAGATAAAAGTCCCTATCAAATTTTATTTCAAGTTTAACCTTTATATCACTCGATAATGAGCTTAACGCGAACTGTTTAAAATCGAATCTACAAATGATATGACGAGGTTACAGAATTGGAGTGTGTGTGACAAAGATGACTGAAACGGGAAACAGCTGTATCGAGTTACTAGTTAACCGAGTAATTAACTAAGCCTAGTATCTACTTCACCATTTAGGAATTCCGAAAATGCAGTGCGCTTGACATTCAGCAGTTTCTAATGGAAATATATATATATATTTTTTTTAATGCACTGGTTTAGATGAAGTACGTTTAAAGTACTTTAAACAGTAAATCAATATTTTGAAGGCATCTTAACTTCATTTCTCGAATGAAGTTAAATTCATTTTATTCATTTCACAACATCTAACTTATTACAAGTATGTCGCTTCATAATTAATTTTTTTTTGTACAAAGTATGTTTTCTTATTTTCGTAAAAGCTGTAGAGGAGGATGATTACTATTAAATCACTTTTTAAGGTGCTGAAACAGAATAAGAGGGAGATATTTACGGCTGAAGTCTTTTATAAAGCGTTAGTGCTTTCAATATTTTCTGGCGATTTACTTATCCTGAGTAAAATATGAGTTACAACGACGCGGAAGTTTATTGTTAAAGTAACTCATAAACCTAGAAACGTTGAAACATTTTTTAAGGGTTATAATTTTAACTTCATAGATTTCATCATAAAAAACTTCCACTTATAATTTAAATTAGGTAAATTCAATAAAATCCACCTTTTTAGCTAAACAAGTTATTAGAGGGAAACCATTACGTCAGTAAGTTTTTACCGTCTGTGGTTCGGTATACTTTAAAATTTTATTGTGTGGTTCCCCCACTGTCCACGTAACGTGAACTCTTAGGTAGAATTTCGATTAATTTTTCAGAAAAGCATGTGTATTGAATGAATGAGTGAATCAGGGGTATTTTGCACAAATATATACAGGTTGTTTCTAAAATGGTGGGCTGGCTATACTTTTTCTACTTGTAAAACTAAACAAAATATACCCTTAAGAAAAATGGCAATTTCTCCTTCATTCTCCCCTGTCCACCATTTTTTTAAATATAAATTTTATATCTCAAGTTCGGATAGACGGAACGCAAGAATGGCGGGAGTTTCAATATTTCTCCCTACAGATCGCAAAGCCTGGACAATGTCCCTTGCTGCTGTATCTTTCGATTATCGGGCAGGAATTTCATCGGTTATTTAGTGGCGCTTATAAATTTTATGTTTTATTTATGGACGGATTTGGTAATTTGCGTTCCTATCCGTATGGACCATCGTAAAATTTATTTACTGGTTCTGACCGTGAGCGACTAAGCTTATGAGCCTAGTTATCCCGGCGTGATTCCCCTTCAGTCTATCCGCTGAAATCCTTTCGGTACCAGCACTTTCGGCTAGCAGGAGTGCGCCTACCGGAGCCCTAGTTATTTGAAGGGAGAAATGTGCCCCGTTTTCCGGAGGGAGTCGGAGGGGAGTCTGACGAAATGAAATTGTGGTCTCTTCGTGGGACAGTGTGGGGTGTTGTCTAGATTTTTATAGTTTTAACAAAATTTAATTGCGCAAACGGTCACTTTCGCAGCCAGATTTCCATTTATAGGTTACGCGATATAGAGGCTCCTAAGCCTGGTTTGTTATTTTTTGACTGTCTTACCGCCTCTTCACGGTGGTTAGTTTAATAAGGCATGAGGCCGTTTTCTTATACCCTGTGAAGTACGGTCCTCTCGGCAGATGTCCCGGAGATGGCCGTGTTCGGACACGGTCGCTCTCCCGAACAGTCTGCGTGCCTGCGCCACCCCCACCTCGGATACGGTGTGTAGTCCCGCATCGTAGCGAAGAGTGACGTTTCTGACGAACCACGGTGCTCCAATTATCGTCCGCAACGCTATGTTTTGGACGACTTCTAATTTCTTTTGAAGCGTGGAGTTCAACAAAGCTCCATGCCGGGTAAGCATATGTTAGAATTGGCAGGACGTATAGCCGAAAAATCAGCAATTTGGTCACCAGTGGATATGGGCTGGCACTGTTCAGTACTGGGTATAGTGAGGCCCTGACGGCCTTTGCCCTTTGGGTCGCATTTTTAACATGTTCTCCTAAGGTAAGCCGTTTGTCCAGGACTACTCCCAGGTACTTGACTGTTTTCCCAAAGGGGATTTTCTCTCCTGAGATTTCCAGCTGCTTGGCTGGAGCACGTGTGAACATCACTGCCGCCGATTTTTTACCGTTGACCTTGATTCTCCACATATCGAGCCACGTCTCTACTAGATCCAATTGCCGTTTTTCGGATAGTCGAATCACATTAATATTTAATAAGCGTCTTGGTAATCAAGTTTTAAAATTAGCAAAAAATCAATAATTTCGCAAATTACAAAATGGCGGCCATGTTTGTTTTCCAATTCGTTTATCTCAATAAATATTAGTTTTATCGAAATTTATGTTATTTTTCTAAAATATTAAGCCTTTTATTTTGAACAAGATGAAGTTTTATTTTTTTTAAATCGGATAACAGATAGTTGAGTTATGACAGAAAATTGATGTAATTTTGTCTGTTTTCATGTCTCCACTTTACGTTCAATTCAATTAAATATTATTTGTTTTTATCTTTTGTTACTGCATCCCTTGTATTGTAAATTATTATCAAATTAAATAATAATTTTCTCACAATAATATTCCTAATAATTATGACAATATTACAACATAAATTTTCTGCTATAACTCAACTATTTGTATACCGATTTAAAAAAATTAAATTTCATTTTGTTCAAAATAAAAGGCTTAGTATTTCAGCAAATAAGAATTTTGTTATAACTAATATTTATGGAGATGTAACGGATTGAAAAATAAACTTGGCCGCCATTTTGTAATTTGAAAACTTTATTACCAAGACGCTTATCAAATGTGATTCGTCTATCCGAATTTGAGATATAAAAATAACAAATTGGCGGATAGTAGAAGAAAGAAGAAAAAGCCATTTTTCGTAAGTATTCTTTTTGTTTAGGTTTACAAGTAGAGTCCGAAAAACGTATAGCCAGTCCACCATTTTAGAAACACCTGTGTATATATATATATATATTTTTTTTTTTTTAAGTAATAATAATATTGTCTCGCTTAATTTGTAAAATTTGACTCTTTGATTAAAATTGTTTTCATTACTATTATTATATTTTTATATTCAGAAGATTGATGCATGATTTATTTTATGTTTTCATGGTGCTGTTCAAGCAATGAGAAGTTTTAAAACATTTTTTCATTAAATTTTTCGATTTAATAACCTGGTTGGTTATTATAATAAGCCCTGGCGGCTTCTTTATCCGTAATACATCTTGTTTCTTCAAAAAACTTTCTTAAGCGTGTAGATTTCAAAATATATTTGCAATTAGGAATATTACCATTAAACAGATAATAAATTAACCTTATTAAACAATATGTTCTAATCATATTGAAGAATAAAATGTCATTAAGATGGAATTCCTTTTTTGTTCATCATCCTGTTACAAAACAGAATGTTATAATAGTTAAGTTCGTAAGTATATACATACTTTTTACAGTTAAGTATGTAGAAAACATACATTTATAGTTAACTAGCTCTACCCGCCACGCTTCGCTGTGGCACATTGTGGTTGCATGGATGAGAAATGAGAAACAAAACAAAGCATACGTTTCATAGTTTAATTTTGCAATACTTGTGGATATACAATATTTTATGTTTTTCCACTGTCTGCGTAGATATAAAGGCTATCTGGTTTGCCGACTCTGGGAACACGCAACATACAGTTGCCCATGTGAGAAGCAATCCGCATCTAAATCTAAACCACACAATTCTAAAGATTGACCTTGAGCTTTATTGATTGTGAGTGCAAATGCCAATCGAATTGGGAATTGCAATCATTTAAATTAAAATGGTGTATCGGTCGAAATTATGGGTATTCGAGGAATGAGGACATCTTCACCTTTGAAAGGCCTCGTTAAAATCGTTGCTTCCACTACGTTATTCATCAATTTCTTAACTGCAAGTCGCGTGCCGTTGCAGAGTTTTGGCTGATTAATATTCCGCAACAGGAGAATTGTCTTTTTTTTTATCGAACCGTTGCTAGAATCAATCTAATGAGGAATGTTTTCCCAGTTCTTCCTGGGGCATCCAAGAAGAAGGTCCCCCCCAACTCCGTCATTTATCATTTGCATTATGCGATCATAAATGCCTTTCTGTTCACGCGTTAATTTGGGAATGTTTGATTGGACATATGACTAAAGATCACCAATGTTGTAACTCTGTTCACGGCGTAAATCCACATCAAATGAAGCAATCGCAGCTCGGGTGGGTGCCGGCATTCCCAATTGACTAAGAACTTTATTTGCAATAGCTAAGCACTTGTCTTCAATATTTATCAATGCTTCGTTGTAAATGCCTTCCGTAAATTCCATGGTCATATTGGTATTTTTTAGGCGAAATATCCTCAGCCATATGCAATTGATATATCTCTCATAACTCTGTGCGAGATGAAGTGAAGCATGCGGTCAATATAATTGCGAATAATACGCGAATTTGGTTTGGATGTGCAGTGTTGCACGCGTCATTAATACATATATTACACTGTTGGTCGTTTTCTAATAAATTCAGAGCTTGGTGAAAGGCGCAGCTCAATCACGACACGATCACACAAAAGTACCTAGATTAAAGTGAACATTTAATTCAGATTCTATAATAATCTGAATCAGATGCATGTGGATAGGTTTTTTTTTTGTTGATAAACAATGTAATTGGGGACGGGTATTGTTTAACATGTGACTGCGGTTGTCGTTAGCTAGTATGGCGAGTGTTACCCTCGCTTCCGGCAGATGGTGCGGTCACTGGTACACAGCTGACCGTTAAAAAAAAAAAGTTTTCTCGCTGTCGCGGGTATGTGACTGATGCGAAAAATAGATAAAAACAATTTTTGATGCTGGTTATATATCGTGCTAAAATTTGAGCTCAATCGGTGCAGAAAATTTTGAGTTTTTGAAGCGTACACAAACGAACTTAACATTTTTATATATAAAAATTTGTGGGCTGCGAAAAAAAGCCCTTAAGTCGTGCAAAAAAACACATCGTTTTAAATGCTTACAAAAGCACAGTAATGCTTACAAATTACAGAATAATCAAACGGCGTTGATTTCAGATATTAATAAACTGCTAACGTAAGTAGAAGTTGTGCTGCTTCAGTGTACAACGTGATTCTCGAGTATGAATCTACTAATGAATTACGGTCTTCAAAGAAAACAAAACCCCGCAGGTCAATCGAGAAAAAGGTGAGATTTTGATAAAAACGCGATTCGTAAAAAAATTACTTATTTAGAAATAGATTAGCGGTGTATTATGTCCTTTGGAAGAGAATTCGGTTACTGTCTTCGATAACGCTTCTTATCATTAAACGAAAAGAATTCCAGCCGTGTTATAGAAAAACGATGATATCAAAATGTGGCTTAGTTCAAAAGGAATAATTTTTGAAGAGGTTAAAGTTAATGTTCAATCATTGCAAAGGGTTTCGCGTATTAAAAGTAATTATAGTCCGTATAAAATTGGTTTGACACACAACGCCATATTGGTAAGTAGTGTTTTTATTCGGCTCCTAACGAATATGTTTGCCGGCCTCCGTGGCGCGAGTGGTAACGTCTCGGACTTTAATCCGGTGGTTTCGAGTTGGAATCCCGGTCAGGCATGGCATTTTCATATGCTATAAATCATTCATATCATCACCAACTGCGGTTGTCCTTCTTGGTGGCTTTTCTTTTTGTTTTGGTGTTTTTTTTTTTTTTTTTTTAATAAAATACAGATGATTTAGCTGTTAAATATAATTCATAGAAATTTGTTACTTAATCAGTTGTGATTTTGTTTACATTGGCAACGGCCATACGGGCTCTTTGTGATTGGTCGTTGTGTTTGACAGCGGCCATCTTGCATTGATCTGATTGGTTTGCTTTGTTTACATTTCCATCTGATTTATTAGCTTCTTATTTATTAAAAAACTGTACAAATTAAAAATAGATAGATAGATTTATTAAAAATAGATGAAAACAATCTTTGATGCGGGTTATATATCGTGCTAAAATTTGACCTCAATCGGTGCAGAACATTTTGAGTTTTTGAAGCCGTACACAAACGAACTTAACATTTTTATATATATAGATTAATTCAACAATCTTACATGAAATATTAGGACAGAGTAAAAGTCCCTTAATTACTCATATTACAAGATCAGTATTATTCGTATCTTCGTGAATTTCTGATTAACAAAAGTTTCAGATTTCTATGTCGTATAAATAAAAGTTAATAATAATTAAACTATTCCGTTTACTGAACTTCGGTATGTTGGTTACAAATGTTAATTTCATTCGTACGGTGTAAAATATTCAATTTTTATTATTGGATTATTTTGTGAATAATAAAAATGAAAAAGAAACAATCATACAGGAAAAAGATATATCAAAAATATATCAAAAAAAGGAAGAAAATATTGAAACCAAAGAAAGAATAAAAACATTAAGAGATGATGATAAATATACAGGAAGAAAATTTTAAAACCAAAGAAAGAATACAAGATTAAGAGAAGATGATGAATATAAAGGGAAAGAAAATTTAAAAAGTAGAGAACGTTCAAAAATTAAGATCAGAACAATTATATCAAACCAGAGCGATTAAATGATTGGCAACAAAAAACAAATAAACGAAATGATGATCAACACCACTGATGGAGAATATTGTCCGACAATATCAGAGGAGTAATGAACTAAATGATAAGAATTTTTCGCAATTTATTAAAGATCGGGCATGTATGCCTCAATGTATATGTTGTTCTTGTGAGGGACTATTTTTCAGTCAGTATGTATGTATTTAACTTTAATGTTGATAAAATTAAACAGAATTCCAGAATAATTACGTAACAGTAAACAGTAACTAAACCAGAAAATCTAAAAATAATACGATTCTAATTTATAATTTTCAATTATTATTAAATAGTCAGATGTCTCACCAAATCTATAACACACACATTTGTAATAATGCCTAATTAATTATATATACATATTTTTAAAGGTACATAAAATTCTGTTTCACTAGTAACTTATAACTTTTTCATATATTTGTTTTTATGGTTATTACTGAATTATTTGTTGTAAAACTTTTTTTACAAACACAGGTTAATAATTATTAATAAATCAATATATTTAAATTTAAAAAAAAAAGATAAAAAAATATATTAAACAAATGTTTAAAAAAAGGAGATAAAATTTCATTTGAACTGTCGTGCCTTTCCTTGTAAGATCCAAATATTTCATTAATTAACATTTTGTTAGGCTATAACTCTGGAATCAATGAAAGTAAGTACCACTTTGTTGTAAAGCTCTCAATGAGAGCTTATTACTGCAATTAAGAAAAAGACCAAAATTCAAATATTTTTATGGATTTTGGGCTTTTTTGGATACTTTTCGTTCAGTCAATTGCAATCGAAAGGAAAGCTGCATAACTAGATGTTACAACAGTCCTAAATTCAACATTTTAATTTACTACGCCTAATCGTTTTTGATTATGTGAGATACGTACGTACCTAAATACATACATAGGTACGTTCGTATAAGACGTCACGCAGAAAGTAATCAAAATGGATTCAGGAGTGGTAAAAATGAATATTTACGTTCAAATTTGAATACCAAAATTTTTCGCGATTATAATACTTGCTTTACTTGGTATAAGAATGTAAAAATACTTAAGATAACTGTTCTTGCAATCAGAAAACAGTCTAAAAATCTAACAATGAAGTTATTTTCCATTCATACAACCGTTATGAGAATTGTTTAACATTGAACAGTTACTCATTTATTTTGTATTAAATTATTATAATTTAAGTAGAATTTTTTTTTAATTTAGTTAAATTGAGAATGGATTGATTTATGAAATATCTTCGGTCATTAGTTTTCTTTTAATTGTTAACTAAGATATATTAAGCGTTATTTATATTATTAATTTTTATATCTTCCTTTTTTCATACTTTATATTTTTTACATTGTATAGGTATATAACAGATAAAAATTGTACTTTCATCTTTACAGTAGGTTAACTCTACGATGAAAAGTTAGATAATATTTTGCGAACTCTACCGCTCTGTGGAAAAATTACTTGAAATTATTATTATTATTTTTTGTTTTAATAATCTAATGGAAATTTATAATTTAATGAAATAATGAAACTTAATTTTCTCCTTCTGAAATTTTAAACTCGCCTATCGTATTGCTTTTTCTTTACACCATTTTTCTCGTCTTACAGATTTCTTTAAAATGTATGACGTATAATGGATGATACTATTATTTATATTTTAAAATATTTATATATTGTTCTAATACCTATCAGACAATCAAGAGATTGTAGATATGGCTTTATTCCGTCTATAACTTCAGAAGTTTGAATGTTGTCTGATCACATTTTTGATGTGTTAATTATTTAAAACCACTTCAGTGATTAAAACGGTTTTTAATATTTTAGTCTCACCTGAATAATATTGAAAGAAAGATTCATAAAGTTGTTGACTGTACATTAATTAAATCCACGTTCCTTCGTAATTTAACAAAAAACCAGATATTTTTATTTTTTAATCATTGTAAAATAATTTATTTTTTATTCGATTTTTCTAATACATATTTTAAGAGAGTCGCATTTTGTATAACGTAAACTTATTTGTTTATGAAATCATATTTTTAAATAGATAAGTTTAAAAATGTTATTTTATACAAAGTTTATAAAATAGTTTTATTTAACGTATTATCTGAAATATGTAACTGAAAATAATTGTTTTTATTTTGTTTTTTGTAGCTGTTATATATACTAAATAATCCATTATATACTATAAAAAATAAACCAAATAAATAACGTAAAATAAAATAGTTCATTAATTTTTGTTGTTTAGAGCTTAGTAAAAAAAAAAAAATAAATAAATAAATGATAACGTCTTATCTATATTTAAGTGTGTTCTACGGCACGAGTAAGAAAAAAGTAAAGAAACCAGCTCATTTACTTTTCCGTTATTTTTCTCCCGTACACTGTTTTTTCCCTTATCTTTCTTTTCCTTTGACTCTTTTCTCTTTACTCAAAGATTAAGTATAGGTCATTATAGCCGAAGTTTTCTTTTTTAAAGGCAATTAATTAATATATCTTTCATCTTCTTTTTCTCTTCTAAAAAGCGTTTATAAACTTTTTCTTCATGTTAGTATCTCCTTGATTATAAAATATGGTTATATGCAAATAAATAAAAAAAAATAAGACTACATGTGTGATTGTTATAAAATGTATGTTTAGTTTTGTCTTTTGCATTTTTATGCGTAAATATACAAAGTGGCTATTTCATTACGATTTACACATTATGAAGTACGTGAATAAATTTTTGTTTTTTCTATGTATATGAATGATTTTTCACAGCTGCCGTTTAATCCGTTAATCAACGATTAGTTATGATTATCGTAGTTATGTATCTTGGTAGTAATAGAGATTTTATAGATGTCAGTTTTGGTTTAGTAAAATAAACTTAGATTATTTTTATGACTTATTAAATCGAATTTGAAGATTGAGTATTACAGTAAGTCTTTACTGGATTGATTTTGTTGTAATAATATGATTCGGTGACAAATATTTCTGTAATATGTGCTTTTTTACTTTGCTTTATTATAATCAAAGTCTTTATTTTAAGCAATCCAAACTTAAAAAAATCAATAGAAATATGTTTCTATCCCTCACATGTTTGCCTAGTCTCGTTGAAGATATGTTTCAATCTGTATATATATATATATATATATATATATATATATATATTTAGAGTAAACATCGTTTATAGTGACCTCCAAGGAACCGATTTAAGTCATTATAACCGACAGTCACCATAGCCGATGTTTAGGTAGCTTAGTGGTACTACTTTAATATGCCATCTACACGGGTATTGTAATACAGTAAAATAATAATAATTTATTTCCGAACTAAAATAATAAAAAAAAATGCAATAATAAATACAATTACGGTAAAGTAAATAAGATAGAGAAGAAATGTAAAAACTACCTTACTGCAAAAATTTGGTAATTTTACTTTGATTCGAAAATTTTGTGTTGTAATACAGTTTTTGACGGTTCTTTTCTAAATCAAAACAAACACTCTTTGTTTCTTCATTAGCAATTTCTGTAAAACTGAGAAACCGGCAAACGGTTTTCATTACCGCTAAAACGTCTGGAAGATTTGGCGGGTTGATATCTTCATTTTTGTCGATATCGTTACCTTCGTTGTCATTACCTACGTCGCCGTCTATTTCTGCTAGTACTGAACCACTACATCACCATCTGTTACAGTTTCATGCGTTTCTAAATGTTGGTCAACCTCTTGGTGATCTTCAAACAATGCATTTGACAACGATTGGTTTTGCAGACTATTGCCCCACTCCACTAGATTCTTCTTCGCATGCGACGTCAGTAACTTTGCCATCCTGTGGTAAAAATCCTGCATTTTGAAAGAAATTTTTTACAATTAGCGGATCTTTTTACAACCTCATTCCGTAATCTTTCTAACATAATTATAGCATCCAGAATAGTTATTTGTGTTTCCCTTTTTTTTGTTCTTATTTAAAAATTAGGTGTTTTTGTAGTGGACTTTTACCGACTTGATCACGCCTTGATCTAAGGGCTGTAAGACTGCTGTTGTTTTCGGTGATAAGAACACTAACTTCATACACGAAAGATTTCAACGTATGGATAAGTCGGACAGTTGCCAATGAAGCAGCAGTATTTAGCCATTTTCAATCTTTAATTCACGTAACCATTTTGTGTAACCAAGACATAAAGATGTAACTTGCCATCCAAACTTTCTTGTTACTTTCGTACATAGCAGAAGCGATTTAAAAATTTTAAACCATCGGGAAAAGTCCTATTCCCTATAACCAGAAGTTTTTTTTTGTCACTTCAGTGATATTGTAGCAATTAGTACCGTTAGTATTTCTTTTGATAATTCCTCCCCCCCCCCCCGGACACGTTTCGCCTTTAAACCGAAGGGTTCTTTCTGGCGTCAGTTTAAAAAAAAGACCGGATTCATTAGCGTTATGGATTATTTTGTCCGAATAGCCTTCTTTTCATTTTGATTAAATGGTTTTTAGCCATTTGTTTGACACACCGGTTGGAGCTGCTGCGGCCTCGCTGCTTATTCTCCCCAACACAATATTGCGTCGCTGAGGGAACTGTTGTATCCAAGCTGAAGATATTTTACGTGGTTTACCGAATTTTTCAGAAAAATCGTTCGCCTTAGTTTGCAATATAGGGCTGCTAATAGGTATATCACTAGCCCTCTGGCATTTAAACCATTTTTACAGCGCTGGTCTATATGACTATGTTGACTAGAACGTATTTTTTTTGATTTGTAGAATTCGTTTCAAAATTTTTCTTAATTTTTTCACGGTACTTCCATATCACCAATATAATCGAATGACCTACGCCGAATTCTTAGGAAGTGTCCTTATTAGTTTCACCATTCCCTAACCGCCTGATAATGTGCTCCTTTTCCTCTATCCTGAATGTTTTTCGCGAAGTCATAATTAAATCCGTATTAAACGAATTGTACAGGGTATGTAAAATAAAATACTATACTCGCACGATATGATACACTCACAGCAAAAATATTAATAACAACTGAACGCGGCTTTTTCAGTTTACAATAAT
This sequence comes from Lycorma delicatula, assembly GCF_047948215.1. NCBI lineage: Eukaryota > Metazoa > Arthropoda > Insecta > Hemiptera > Fulgoridae > Lycorma > Lycorma delicatula. The sequence continues at coordinate 56,017,846 of NC_134456.1, forward strand.
CTGGTACAGAAAGAACATAAGAAAAACAAGAACTACATTAGTCATAAGTATTAGTATTAGTAATAAGGAATTGTTACTGTTTACAAGATCGAGTCATTAAGCATTTTTATATATGTAATCAACTCAAGTGGAAATGATAGAACATACAACAACATAAATGTATTGTTTGGGCGCCCGTATTGTTTGTAAGTCGAAAAATTAAATAAAAATAATAATTACGCCCAAAAATAATGTAATGAGATGTCAGCACGTGACATCACAAACTCGTAGATTCCCTGGGGAAACTATACATATGCAGGTTAAAAGGAAGGGTGACTTATTTTAACCGTCAATATATTTCTGTAGCTACAATGTAGATATTCTACGTTACTGACGAGTTACTTCCGTCCGTCATTATAAGCGACAAAATTTTGCATTGCAGTAGAAAAAATAAATCGTAATGATCGAAATGTCACTATAACTGATGTAATTATAAACAAAATACATACTGTATTTTGTATTAACAGCATACCAAACCAACCAAGAGACAAGTTTTGTATAACTTGAGTATATATTTATATATATATTTATTTATATTTTCACACACATATACACACATAGGCAGGCAGGCATATACACAGAGAGAGGGAGAGATTAGAGCTAGAGAAAGAAATTGGGAGGGTATTACGGGAGGTATTGGACAAAATTAAGGTCTGAAAAGATATAAAAAATAAACAAAAAATTAATGTAGTCAAATGCTCTCTCTCTCGCTTCAATTTCCCTCTCTCCGAAATTTTGGAATTTCAAAAAAAAATTATGTTAAGAATTGATTGAGATATTTTAATAAAATTTTGTGTACATGAACCAAATAACATCTATAAAATAATTTTGACCTCCAAATTGAAAGCCATTTAGATATTTTAATCATTAGCTATCTAAAAATTAGTATAACAAGTTATATTTTATTAAATAAGTTTTTTAATATGAAAAAAGTTACACCTTATTTATTCAAATCGGTTGATAAACAGTTGAGGTACTGCTGTTGTTATTGTTAACGTGGTTCCCAAAATAGTTTAGCAACTTTGTGCCTGCTTTCACTTCCTTTACGATTAAATTAAAAATAATTAATAATAGATTCTATTATTGGTAAGTGAAAACACGCGAAAGTTTTCAAAATATTTAACTTTGTTTTTTAACGCTGCCGGCCCTCCGTGGTACGAGTGGTAGCGTCTCGGCCTTTCGTCTGAAGGTCCCGGGTTTTAGTCCCGGTCAGATATGGTTTTTCCACCCGCCACAAAATTTCTATTTCATCTCAGGTTCCGAAGGCTAAAAAAACAAACTTTTGGCTTTAAAGTACTTTTTCAGAAAAGTTAAATTATTTTTTACAGAAATATAATGTGTTACAATTCAAGGGTTTACTTTTAAAAAAACCAAAGTGGAATTTTCTTAGAAAAAAATGCTTATCAGATTGTTACAATACTTTCCTGTCGATCATACAAATTCTGAATAATGTGGCATCTGTACTTTTTCAATAATAGGGAAGTTAAATATTGATAATCTTTTCAAACGAAAGTCTTTAAAGTATTTCTTCAAATGTTATCTATATGCGTAAGGCAAAAGCAAATAACCTTAAATACTGTATATAAATTTGACGCTTACATTCTCTTCAGTTATATCTTTTCATTCAATTAAGCTTTCGATGCTAAATTAGAAATTTCTATAAAGCTAGAATAAAATATGGTGATGGCAATTGGACACGATAACTTCACTATGATTTAATCTCTTCAAAATTCATGTTCAAATACCATAACGCCATTCTTGAAGAATTAGATTTATGTAACAGGAAGTTGCGAAGCCTTTTTTAATTCGTTTTAAGACTACTACAGTCTGAGGATATTTTTTTTATAAAGCAGATTATTTTGGATCTAACGAATTAAAATAAAGTGGAATGCATTCATTAACAAGTAAACCGAACTTTTGGATCCTTTACATTTCGATTTTTAACCCCTGATCTCTGTTCAAAGCAAATACTATGAATATTACTTCTGTTTTTGTGTTTATTTTAAAAAAAATGTAATATAGTAAATATTAAAGAATTATTTTACAAATCAAATTTTACATTAGGTCTGTGTTACATACAGATCTCATGTAAACAAAAAAAAAAAATAGGGTGTTAAAAGTAAGGTCTTGGTCTAGTGGTGAACGCGTCTTCCCAAATCAACTGATTTGGAAGTCGAGAATTCCAGCGTTCAAGTCGTAATAAAGACAGTTACTTTTATACGGATTTGAATACTAGATCGTGGATACTGGTGTTCTTTGTTAGTTGGGTTTCAATTAATCACACATCTCAGTAATGGTGGAACTGAGACTGTACAAACCACTTCATTTACACTCATATACATCATCCTCAATTCATCCCCTGAAGTAACAACTAAATGGTAATTCCCGGAGGCTGAACAAGAAAAAAAAGTTAAGGTGTTAAATGAGGGGCCATATAAGTTATTTTTTATTGTATTGTCTTTACATTTGCCTGCCCTATATTTATATCGATACTCTTTTAATTTAGATCGAAATGGAAATTTCATTATTTTAAATGTTGAACGCGTCTAAGTTCAAGATAAATTAAATCTTCCAGTAATAAAGATTTCAAATAAAAAATTGTAGAAAATAAATTCGATAGCGTAAAAACAGTTTCTTTATATTAACAAATCGATGTTTTCCTCTAGAGTTGAAATTAAAAGGAAATAGATGGAGCTTTATCAACGGTAGATAAAGAAATGAAGGAAGGGTTTTTGGGAGTAAAACTGGAGAAGGGTGGTGTAGTATTGTTACAGGGGTTATTAGCAGTATACAACTCGATCAGTTGTGTAGAATGATGAACAAAGGTTTTCAGTTCAGGAATTCCTTTGTAAGTCCGATTCAATCTGTCTGGGAGGCAGTGCAGTGTACAAGCAAGCGCATTGTGCAACTGCAATCTGCATTGTTCAGCCTTCATCAGCGCTATTTCTACATTGCTACTCCTACTTCCTTTTTCTCTCCCTTTTTCCTGCTACCCTCTTTCGGTTCTTCCTTCCTTTAATCTCGTCCTTTGAAACATCAGATGAAGATCTCATAGAAACAATATATCTTTAACGTACGTCAACCATTTATTTGAAAAAGCTTCGTCCATATCAAGCAACTATTCGAATTGAAAATCTATTGTTGTATACTTTATACAGTATTAATTTTACAATACATTAACTCATATAATCAGAATATCTTTACTATTTGAAAAACATTCTTTATTCTGATCAAACTAATATCTTTTTGGGTAAAAAACTTTTTCATACAAATCTATTTTAAATCATTAAATAAACTTAATACGGTAAATGATGAGTTGATTCCAATAATAAATTGTAAATGTATCTTTAAATTCAACTTTGATGTGATTCTTTGAAAACGTTCACCGGTAACGTATTTCTACCAGAAGATACTTCTTTTATTGTTCGGTAGATGGAGCTTTCAAAAGGGTTTTGTAACTATGCAGAGAATGGTAAACAAAGAAATTTTAAGAATAACATAACTGTAATATGAGTGAATGTAAGAGAGAATGGCGTGAAGAACACCACAGAAAAATTATAAGGGCGTTTCATAATGTTCTTAGGAGTTAAAAAAATTCAGTACAAAAAAAGTATTTCACTTACCTAAATACGAGGTGATGCAGGGACTCAAACAGTTTTTGTTAAAATCTATAAATGTTCAATATGTGCTCCTTTGGTGACACGGCACACATCAACACGAAAGTCTAGCTCTTGCCAAACTCGTTCTACCATGCCATTTCGAAATTTTTGTTATCATCAAACTTGCATATCTTTGCCCTGACAGTGCACAAGAAGCTATAGCTGAAAATTATCTTCTTTCATAATTTTTTTTTTATAAATATACCATTTTAATGGTATAGAATTGACGGTTAACGCTTTGAAATATATCTATTCACAACTTACCTGTCCGGTGAGAAAATAAAAATATTTTACTTCATTAGAAAAGATTCATTTAGTGAATTGTGATTGGTTGGAAAAACAAATAATAATTTTAAGATGCTGTTAACGACTAACTGTGGCGCTAAAAATACTTATTTGTAATTTACAGGTAAAACATTGCTTCCCACCTTGTATATAATTTTTCTGAAGATCCGTTGGAATTTATTTTTTTAAATTTATTAGTGTTAAAAAATTTTAAAATTTTATAGAATTTAATAGATATATTTAATTTATTTGTAATACTCGTATATATGCGAAATAAAAATTTTAAACATATCAGAAATTAAGTAAAAATATGTCGAAATATATACATCGAATAAATTTGCATTATACATTACTTTCCCGGTCCACAAGGGTGTTATAAAATGAAAAAGATTTTTTCGTGAATTTAGGAACAGTGCATTATTATGCAAATTTCTGTGGGTGGAATGTCGGATATAATTTAGCTACCGTTCCCATCACTCCATCCACCCGAATCCCCCTTTCTACGGTCGACTCCACTCACTCACACCTGCTATTATTGATTAATAAATAAATTAACTTGTACAGTATTAAAATTGCAAAACACGTTTACCTATCTGAGTGTAACATGCTGGCAGATTACATTCATCGTAACGATTACATTCATTCAGTCATTCATTAATACATTCTTCTAATTAACATTCGTTTATAAAAGCAGTGCAAATATAGATATTGTTTCTGATAATATTGTATAATGCTTTCAGTTTAATTGATAGTCCCTGTTTTTTTTAACGTAAAAAAACATTATATATGGAATGCAAAGTTGGCAGGAGTCTATTACTCCCTACTTTATCGCAGAACCTGGACAGAGTCCCTTGCTGCTGGATCATTCTAATCGGGCTTGTTTTTAAAAGGGTTATTTTTTTAATCTCGGATCTAATTTTTCAAGTTTTGTCTATTATTATTTTAGTGAATTTAAGACGGATTTAATTGCATTCCAATCCGTTGTTAAACCAGCGTTATCGAACCCATTTCATGGGCCGACCGCGGAAGGCTAGGCTTATAAAGCCTGTCCTCCCGACGTAATTCCCCTTCAGACCGTCCACTGAAGTCCTTTCGGTGCTAACTCTTTAATAGGCTAGCAGGAATACGCCACAACGGGGCACTAGCTATAAGGAGGGAGCAATGCGTCCCCTTTTCCGGAGGAGTCGCAATTGCTGGGATATTTTGTCTTACTGTAAGTTTTTTTAAATTTAGACCGCGTTTTTGTTTTATGCGCGACTTACCGTGTTTGACGTCTTCAAACTATTCACTCGCGACCCCGGAAACGCGTCTGACGCACTATTCCGTTTATGGCTCATGCGATATGGAGGCCCCTAAGCCTGGTGGTTCACGGTGGTTCGTCCAGTACGGCGTGAGGCCGCTTCCTTACAACTGTCGGAGTTGGGTCCTCTCGGCAGATGTCCCGAAGATGACTGTGTTCGGACACAGCCGCTCTCCCGAACAGTCTGCGCGCCTGCGCCACCCCCACCTCGGACTGAAATCTCGCATCAGATCGGAGAGTGGCGTTCCTGACGAACCACGGAGCTCCAAAGATCGTCCGCAAGGCGATGTTTTGGACGGCCTCGATCTTCTTTTGAAGCGAGGAGCTCAACACTGCCCCCCATGCCGGGTAAGCATATGTTAGAATCGGCAGTACGTACAGCCGAAAAATGAGGAGCTTAGTTGCCAGTGGGTACGGGCTGGCACTGTTCAGCACTGGGTATAGCGAGGCTCTGGCGGCCTTAGCCCTCCGGGTCGCATAATTTACATGTTCGCCGAAGGTAAGCCGCCTGTCCAACACCACCCCCAGGTACTTAACTGTTTTCTCAAAAGGGATTTTCTCCCCTGAGATTTCCAGCTCTCTGGTCGGTTTTCGTGTCTTGCATGTGAACATCACGGCCACCGATTTTTCACCGTTGACCCTGATTCTCCACATGTCGAGCCACGGTTCCACTAAGTCCAGCTGCTTTTGGAGCCTCCGGACCGCGTAATCCACATTTGCGGATTCGTAGAAATATGCCGAGTCGTCTGCGTAAAGGGCCGTTTTGACCCCTTCCGACAGCGGCATATCGTTCACGTACAAAGTGTACAAGAACGGGGAAAGTACTGCTCCTTGGGGAACCCCAGCGGCTATTTCTCTGGTAGAGGAAATCGTTTCCCCTACGCGCACGACAAAATGTCGGTCTAGCAGATATGACCGCGTCAGTCTGACATAGCGGTACGGGATCGCCGATCGCGCTAGCTTATAAAGCAGCCCGCTATGCCAAACTTTGTCAAAGGCCTTGGCCACATCCAGAAAAACGGCTGCAGTCACCCGTTTCCTGTTCAGGCCTCCGACAAGGTCGTCTATTATTTTTACCAGTTGGAGGGTGGTTGAGTGACCCTCCCTGAACCCAAATTGCTCGGGCCGCACTTCTCCCTCCATGTATCGCCTCAGTTTTTCGAGAAAAATCCTCTCGAACAACTTAGACAATACCGGTAACAGGGAGATTGGCCTATAATTCCGTGGGAAAAGTAAACTTTTCCCCGGTTTGGGTAAACATACGACTTTGGCCGTTTTCCAACAATTCGGGAAATATCCAACGTACAAAATGGACGTGAATATCACCGAAATTGCTGTAATCACGGAGGCCGGTATGTTCCGGAATGCACGGGCGCTGATCCCGTCGATACCCGGGGCCTTGTCGGGGCTTGTGGCCTTAATGGCTGCGGAAACTTCCGCTTCAGTGACTTGGTCAATCTCTAGAAGGGCGTCCTCCACCTGTGAGAAATAATCTACAAGAAAGGATTCCACCTCGGTTGTGTGCTCGTCGTTCGGGGAGGGAGGGGGGTTTGGAGTGAACTGCTCCTCCAAGGTATCGGCGAATACCTCGGCCCTCTCCGCCTCCGAGTATGCAAGAAAACCTCGCTGCCCCACAACCGGATGGCGAGGCTTCTTCCCTTCTCACAGTCTCCTGTTCAACCTGAACACCGAGGAGATGTCGTCAGAGACCGAGGCGAGGTATTCGTTCCACGAATCCTCTCGATGGCTTGTCAGCAGTTGTTTTACCCTGTCCGTTTGATTATAAAAGGCCCGCTTATCAGCGGGGGACAGGGTGATTCGATATCTCCTCCTCAGTCGTCGTTTCTCCATTATGGCTTCGGAGATATGAGGAGGGAGGTCGTTTCGAACAACTGCTCGAGTTTTGGCCGATGAGCTGCCTGCCAGGGCCTCGGTCATTGACGACGTGACGCGCCCGACAGTGTCGTCGATTTCCTCCGGGGTGTTCAGGAGCTCAGGATTTACCGGCCTGTACTCCCGCTGGAGGGTCTCGTTGAACCTTTTTCAGTTGACTGACCTTCGGGGTATAGGCGGGGGATCTCGGCCACCCCCTGTCTGACCTAGTTCCAACAGGACAGGGGAATGGTCCGAGCTGAGGTCTTCTATCGTTTCAATCATGAATGGGAGGGTACCCCCCTTCATGACTGCGATATCCAGCACGTCAGGCCTAGATCTGCCTGAGCGATGCACGAACGTGGGCACCTCAGGGCCTACGACGACCAAGCGGCGGGCTCTCGCCCTTTCGTACAGCAATCTGCCATTCGGATTTGTCAGAATGCTGTTCCATGACACGTGTTTGGCATTGAGGTCGCCCATGAGTATAACGGGCCCATCCCAATTTTCCAGCACGGCATCCAGATCTGCGCCGGTTACCGCGTCGTTCGGCTTGCTATAAGCCGAAACCAGCCGATACACCGTGCCCAGATGCTCCACATGCACACACGTTTGCTCCATCACGTTTGTATGAAGAACAACGCGCGTATGCATGTGGCGTCTGTGGACTAAAACCGCAGTTCCACCAGAGGTGCGAGATCCGGGTCGAACTGGCCTATCCGTCCTATATGTAAAATAGTTCCGAAGGGTCAGTTGCTTGTTTGGGTTCAAGCACGTCTCAGACAACAGTATCACGTCTATCAGTAGATCCTCGGCCAGACGGCATAGTTCCTCCGTCCGGCCTACTACTGAGTTGGCGTTCCACTGCAAGAGTCTGAGGGTGGGCCTAACCATACCTGGACAGTACAGCCATGAGGCACTCTATTAAGGACTGAATACAGATTTTGCCTGGAGCAGGCGTGGCAAAACCATCATGATATCTGGCAGGATATCCTTCACTGTCATCTGCGACAGGAAGTCCATGCCAGTGGTCTGCAACGGGGTAGCCGGTTTCGGATTGCCGCTGGGGGTGCCTTTTGGCGCGGCCGCCCTTTTGGTGGGGCGCGGGGCCACAGGGGCCGCGGTGTTTTTAACAGCCTGCTTGGCCTTCCCAGCCGGAGCAGGCTTTGCCTTTCCCGTCGAGGAAGGCTTGGCCTTCTTCGCCGGGGCCGGCTTTGCCTTTCCCGTCGAGGAAGGCTTGGCCTTCTTCGCCGGGGCCGGCTTTGTCGCCGCCTTTTGTTTCACCACCTTCTTGGTGGTTGCCGCCGGTTTTGGCTTGGCGGGTGTTGGGGAGGGTACCTCCCCTTTTTTCACGACCGCTTTGGCCACGGGTGCGGCACCTCCGGTTTGGGGACTGTTTTTCCCCCACCGGCAACACGGGCCCAGCTGCGGCCGTCCAAAGTCGCGGGCTTTTTGAGTCCCTTGACTTTGTTTGTCTGCTCCTTATAATAGGGGCAGCCCCTGTAATTGGCCGGATGTGGCCCCTTACAGTTGACGCATGAGGCTGGTTCCTCACGCGGCTTGACGCAGGCAGAAGTGTCGTGGTTTCCACCACACTTTACGCATTGCTGGGCCCTCTGGCAGTAATTGGACGAGTGTCCAAATTTCTGGCATCTGTGGCACTGGGGTGGCCCCCCTCGTGACACAAATGCAGTCACTGCGACCTTGCAGTAAAAAATACTGCCAAGGTCATAAATGGCCCGGGCCAAAGGGGTCCTCTTAAGGGCCACTTGGCAGGTCGGGGTTTCTCGACCGTCCCTTGTGAGGAGCTTCTTAACCGATACCACCTCATAGCCAAGGGAGGTCAGTTCCTCCCTTACTTCCTCCGGGGCAGCCCCATAGGGGATCCCCCGTATAACCACCTTCAGCTCCCTGTCCTTCGGGAGCTGAAAGGAGTGAAAGGCGATTCCCTTCGAGTGCAGAAAACTTTGCACCACCCGGTAATCCGCCTCGCTGCCCAGCTGCAGCCTTATCGAGAGCCCAGTGCTTTTAGCCACCAGGCGCCCCCCAATCCTCGACTTTATGTCCCTCGCCAATGCTGGCCACTCTTTCGGGCAGTCCAGCATTATCGGCGGGATTTTCTCCCGCCTGACGGTAGCAGGCTGTGATGGGGCCCCATCATCAGCCTGCGAGTTGGCGGCTGCTGCAGCCCGCTACGGGCTCCGCCTCCATAGGAGGCGCGGAGTCCCGGCGTTTCTGGCGCTTCCTAGCGCCAGACCCGCTTTCCTCTCCACCGTCGGACAGTTCCGTGGTGGGAGAACGGGTTGGAGGAGGCCTTATTTTTCCTTCCATTGAGGAAAATAAGGAAGAAAAATTTAAAAATTAGAATTAAACTTAATTTACACTTCTTAATCTATACTTGCTGTAAAATAAAATCACTGACAGAAAATCAATTAAAAAATAAAATTATTTTAAAAGTAGCACAATAGTCCTATAATAATAGGCTATTTACTTAATGTATTCACAATGACTACAAGAGTTCACTTTACATTATTAGAAATATTGAATAGAATAAAAGTAAAATTAAGAAAAGGATTATCCTTTTCTTAATGTGACTGGCCTGTAGTCCAGGTAGCTGGCCGCCCGGCTGATGTCCTAGCAGACCCTTCTCACATTGTCTGGCGACGCAGGTAGAAGAACTGTTGAACACCTGGCTGGACTGGTTACAACTGACAATTCACAGAGCACAATAAAACACAACCTTTCACTACAAGAGCCAAGGATGGAATCTCAATATATATATAATGTTTTTTTTTTAATGTATTAACTTCCTTCTTATTCGTTCACATTGTAATTCACATGAAAAGTACTGCATCAATTTCTAAATTTCATGTATTCAAAACATCTCTAAAGTCTAAATATCAAACATCAATTCGATAAGATTTATCCGGCTATTAGCAAAAATTAAAAAAAACTTTGAAACATTTGTATTAGGATATAATTTTCTTTTTAACTTTATGAAACTTTGTCACAGAGGAACTCACAACTTATTTCTGATTGATAAAGACATAAAACTGTTTTGACTGATATTAATAACAATGAAAGTTAAATCGTAACATTTACACTAATTATTATTTTACGAATAAATTTTTTAATTTTTTTCAGTGAATCTAAAGGTCATAGAAAAAAATTATTATAAATACATTATATATTTCATATTCTCATATGATAAATTTTCGTGTAATTAGTAACAGTTGTCAGACTAACGCGATGTGAATCTAGAATAGAAAAGTAGGAACTTTCATTTTCTATTTGAAAAACTTACGGTGACCATCATTAACGAGAGCTATTTGATTTATTTTTGTTTTTTTAGATTGGTGAAGATCTTTCTTAATTGATATGCCCCAAAAAACTGATTTTTATCGACAATAGGACTTTTTTTAATAGTTTTATTGTTATATTTATGTTAAATCAGAAATTTATTTATATAGCGTGATAAAAAGTCGCAGATAAATATTATCATGGAATTAACTGTTTGTATATCCATCTGTAACTTGAAAGGGTACGGGCAAATTCCCACTGCTTGGAAAACTCCGCCCGTACCTCAATCGTCGCAACCTTATCCAGCCTACTGGAGAAGGAAGTTGTCTCTTTCAACAAGAATTTTTTTCTTGTTTGCTATGTTAAGAACATTACAAAGTTAAGTACATTACCGTTCAATAAAATCAGGTTTTTTTCTACCGTACTATGTACACACTTATTTAGTTTCATTTGAATAAACGTATTCTTAAAGAAAAAACAACAAGGAAGTAGTTAGAGCTCTGTAGACCAGTTTGACCACAAATCTCGAGAAATTCTCGTTCCAAAGAAATCGCATTACACTTGTGTTATGAATTTACTGTTACTCCGTGTTGTTTCATCCAACAGCATTTACTATTCGTAAGGCTGCAGAAATGATGTGACGTTAACGATAACTTCTTAATAATGGGCCAAGACATGGCCCATTAAGCGTCAGTTTTCATAAGATGAAATATTGCTCCTCTGTATTTGAATATACGGGTCAATTAATTCGATACGCATGAGAAACGTCTTCTCGACATTTTACGAACGACTGTAGTTTTCAGTAAGCGTTAACGATAAAGAAACGTTGGAGCAGCGAATGATAACTGTGCTTCGTACACGCTTTAACAACAGTACTTAACTGATGAATGATACACTTGTTTGTTACCATTGCAAAACTAGTGAAAATATAAATTATCTTGATATTAGCCAGAAATGTTTTAAACTGCGTACATCGATTTGCATAACTTTATAATCACCTTGTGTAAGAGAAATTCTTACTTTCTTTATCAGTTACCTTGTAACTAAAATAACTGATAAAGTTAATCAATTGGAAAAATAAATAATTAATAGATTAAAAGATTGATTTTACTTGTACAGATTCCATTAATTGATGACTAAAGTTCACGTTAGATTGCGAATGAAATTAAATTAAATTTTGTTAGATTTCGGATTTCACGTTAAATTTCGGATGAAATTTATCTATTTTCGTTTTTATGATGGTTTTTTGTGCTACTTCACCTCTCATTGTATGATTTTTATGCGTATTCCAGTAGGTAGCTTTGTTTCATTTAGAAGACACCATCAGTTCATTTAGAAGACGGAAGATCTCTTCCGAATTCACGTCGAAACGCACGTTGAACTAAAATTACGGATTTTAATTCAGCCATCAATAAAACACACTTTGCTTTGTCTTTATCCGAGAACATAGTAACTCACTAAACTCACCGCAACAACAATACAAGAACTGACGTTGTGGTTACAACTGCTGATAAACAAACTTTTGCGTTGGAGGCTTTCAGGGATACAAATATAACTTCTAGAAATTTCCCTACAATCTTCCTATGAATTACTGAAACCGCACCATTCTTTTATGATAACCCTGTATTTATAATCTTGTTATATATCAAAACATTTTTCTTTGTTGTTGAACAGTTTGTAATAATACTTTGATCTTTATATTTTGGAGATTCACAAACGTGACTTTAGATCTCTAAATTTCGGATTTACAAGATAGAGAACAAAAATTATTTTGCTTAAAGTTCTATTTTAATCTTTTTAGCTCTTTTTTCCTCTAATTCATATTTTCTTTCATCTCGGGAAAAGGAAATTTCACTTAGCAGCCAGCCGTTTAAAGGGCAGTAATAATTTGCATTGTTGTAACATAAAGGCAGATTTGTTAAACAAAATTAATATTCAAGTTATTTGCCGATGACAAGCTTCAAAATTGTCTTTCTCATTCTATAAAATTTAATTTAATCAAACCTACGTTGAATTTAAACAATTGCCGAATTTTTGTTTACTTAACCTGTAAGTGTTCTTTTGAAACTAGAATACTTTCTTCAAAAAATGTTATTTTAAAGCTGCTTAATTTTTTCACAAAGTAACTGCTGAAGAGATTTTGATGAATAGCTAAAAATTTAATTTTAATTCTGTTGCTTATTCTAAATTTATTTTAACGAAATGTAAAGTCGCTTTATTTAAAACAAAAATAAAAAGAGAAAAACACAAGAGTTGCGTTATTTTAACGTCTTTTCAACTAATGGAATTGGATTTCTTTCTTTTCTTACAAAACATCTGTGTTTGAATAATAACTTCTAAATCCATGACAGCATTTCCACCCTAACATAGTTCTGCTTAAAGTAGAATTAATTTAGATTGAATAATGCAATACTTTACAGAGATTTAAAATTCTATTTACTATTACGATTTATACGTACAGTCGACTCGTATTCAAGATGTATTTAGTTTCTTGACTGGAATAAACTTTTTTCTATTGCATGGTTTCATATATTTTATTATTTATTTATTTATATTAGTTTATAAGATTTCTTATTAAACAGTACTAAAATTGTTTATTTTTAGTCTGACACTAACGTCTAACAAATAATTTATTGTGATAATAGATTGAAAAATAAACTTTCCTTACTTAAATTGTTTCAAGTAACGAATCTTATATGTTATTTATAATATTAAATATCTTGTATAATATTTGTCAACATTATAAGCTTTTCACTTTAGGCTTTTTCACTTTTGTTTCACTAATAAATTTATGTAAAAAAGGTGACAACAAAGTTGTTATACTTTCCTGACACTGGTTATTTAATCTTTTATAGTGGAAAATAATGACACATGAAAAAAATTTAACTTTTATCGACTCTCCTCCAATATTACCCCAAAACTATTTTATTTGGGTCGTTGACATTATTACTATGCTTAGGAAGACATAAAAAAATTCGGTTTTAAAATATGCTATAAATAAAAAGATAGCTTTTTCGATTTTTGGAGGAAGGGTGAGAATTTGGACGCAAACTTTTATTCAGAATAGTAAAACAAGAATGTACGTATGTACTGAGATTAATATAAAGTGAGGTTATGTTTGCAAAATTTTGAGAAAATTGACTCAAAGTCAACCCCCCCCCCCCTGGAGATATTGACCCCAAACTGTTACCAACAAATTGCAACATATACACGAACTTCTGTGCCAAATTTCATCAAAATCGATTTATTCAGTACAAATTTATTAAGCTTTAAACCTGTCAACACCTACACCCCGCCACACCACCGAGGTTTTTTTTTTGTTTTTTAGTTGCTTGGGTCATGAAACGTCGAGAAATGAAAAAACCCATTCCCCATTTTTCGTCTGATAACCATATTTTCCTCCTTGCTGGGTAGCTCTAGGGCATTGATGCCAGGAATGTAAAATCATTGCTCTATAATCAGTGAGACTGTTGTTCTAATATAGGTAAAATGTGAATTTATCCTTCAAATTTAAAAAAAAAATTAACATAAATAAAACGGAAATCTTTTGTTAAAAGGTTGCGATTTTTATGACTCTCTAGACCGAGTTTTCCTTTACAGTAATCTTTATGCTTATCGTCTTCTTATCTTTACCTCTATCTGAATTACAAAACACCAAAAATACTGCTAGAACCAATGTGTAATCGTGCGTAAATTCATAACACACTGTATTTTTCACTTGCTCATAAAGGATGTAGACGCCCTTACCTCTGAGGTGAATTTGATGCGTGATAACCGCAAGACAGCTGAATGCTCAGTGACGATAGGTGTCCTCTCCTGCCGCCCTCATTTGGGGATAGAAAAGTGGCAGCGGTGACGGTACTGCGTCTACTCGTGGATAAATTGCTGAAGGACGGCCGCATCCGCATTGGGTAGATGATTGGATAACTGGGTTTCAAGGAGTTCAGCTGAGGAGCGTTGCTATAGACGTTGAGGGATTGGGCACCGGGCTGGGTCCTGCGGCTGTTCCGATAGGCGGGGACATTGATTCAACTGCGGGATTATGGGGCATCTACATAAGAATTGCCCAACGGAGGCCAAATGTATTCTTTGTAATTCTTGGGGCCATTCTCTCGGGGAACGCGGTTGCAGGGCCAAGATCAAATAAGGAGTTGCTTTTCCTCTATTTTGGGGAAGACCTGGGTTGTGACAGCTCTGTCCAGGAGGGATGGACCGCTTAGGTGTCCTGCTCCCGGTGTTTGGACAGGGACTCCCTTAGTGTTCCGATCGGACTTCGATGAGGGGAGTAAAGTAAGACGTTGTCCCGGTGAGGGATTGCTTGGGGTTCCTCATTTGAGGCGTGGCGTCAAAACCCAAGAGGAGGTGGAGTCCCGGCGGGTGGATCTCTACGACCGGGTTTCGGCTGTCTGGGGGAAATGTCAGTTCTCGACTAGGCAGTTTGAGGGATGGCACTCCCTGGAGCCGTATTTATGCTTGATTGCGAATTCGGCTCCACGGGTGAATAAACACTGATTACTTAAAAAAAAAAATTGTATTCCGCTATTAACTTGTTAATTTATAATAGAAAATATATATAATGTATAGAAATATTATTGATGTGTTTAAAGGGCATTAATGTAACTGATACAATTACTGTGTTTGTTAACCCAATAATTTTTTGACTGGATCTGTTAACTGAATTTCAACGATATTTATTATATGTTGTATAGTTTTATTTAACAGAGTGATTTACGAAGAATGTAACAAATTTTCACACTGGGTTATACTGGAGAAACTTATACGATTACACGGGAGGAGAAAAACGGAAAAAAGAAGGTTATATTGGAGAAAATAAAGAAGAAATTTCATGTATACATAGATAATTTTGTTTCGTTTAAAAAGTAGATCTAATCTGCCACATTTGATTATAATAAACGTTTGACATTCTAATATTTTTATTTAATTTCCTTGGAGTTTATTCATATCATTTTACTCAGAATCAAATTTCTGTAAGTTTTGTTTAAAACTTTTATGTGGGTATTTTATTACATTATCAATGGATAAAGCCATATTTTATTTTATTTTGATATTTTATTATCCATTTAAAAAAAATATATTTTACGGCAACATGAAATAAGTTATATTTTTTGACCCCAATCTTTTATCTTTTACCCTAGATTTCTCAAAAAAACTATTAAAAACACAGTTTTGGGATCTACCTTTTTTCAATTTTTCACGTCATATACCACAAAATTTACCCCTTAATTTGAATCCCAAGAATTACAATCTGGCTTAATTCTACTAAAGGAGCAGAAATCAGGGCGAAACTTTCGCCAGTTGACACTCGCTAACGAAGCGTTTCCGAATCTATATTTATATGATCTTTCTTCTTTATTTTCACCATTGAATATGTCCTGAAAGTTTGTTACATTCTTTGTAAATCAATCTATACAGCTTTATTGTATACAGCTTATTGTAGCTTTATTCTGTATCTTTATGATTGCTCCATATTTTTTAAACGTAGTTTAAAAAAGCAAGTATATGCGTAATTATTTTATACATTTAGCCTTAACTTTGTTTTTTGATGTGCTCTAGTTTTTATTACTTTAAATCCAACATTGATAAATATACGATTATAATCTTAAAAATCCCTTGTTTTATAAATAATGATTAGATTGTTAAAAACAGCGATTTGGTAAATCTCAGAAAACAAATGATGATGCAGTTATTGAGCTTTCATAACAAGCAACTGTTTACTGTATGAATGATTTTAGGGTCAGAACCGTAGTCTTCCTAACCTTAATCTAATTTTTTTTTTATCCGAAATCTGATTTAACTTTGGGGTGAAACGATCAAATTTAATTACAATATGCCATCATTCAAATTGGTGTTATTAGATCTTGTATATTTTTAAATTATGGATTGGATCATTTTGTGTTTATAGTAAAACCGAACGAAATTCCAAATTTTTAGTTTTACGTAGGTTACATTATTTTTTTGTTAAATCAGTTTTCCCCATTTGTAAGTAAAACACAGCTCAAAAAAGAAAGAAAAATTATTATAATCATAAATGCATAAAGTAAAATCTAGGGAAAAACCATATTTTCATCCGTAATTGGTATACTACCTACATTCTTAATGTTAATTAATATTAAAAAAGATGGCTTATTTAAAATACTTTGTCTTAAAAAACAAATTAAAATTACTGTTATACTAATTTGTTTTAATAATTTTATAATAATATATTCTTATGAATAAGTGAAAAGGTTAATCGTTGTGTGAATATGAATTGAAAACAATAAAATTATTAACTTATTTTAGAATTTCAGATTAATAATATAGTTGTATAAAAATACTTAACTTCAGAAAACATTTCTATTAGTCGTGCTTTTAGAACCTTGGACGTGCTTTTAATATATTTGGGATTTTGTCGGAATATTGTGCCATTTTATGAAATATATGCGATCGTAAAGCCATTGGTAGTTATGATTTTATTTTTCGAGCAGTATAAAAACATAACAACTTCATAATACCGGCATAAACACAAAAGGTGAAAAAAAAATTATTTTATTAAGCAATAACGAGATTATACGTTCAGACATTTTTAAATTTATTTTAATTTAATCTCTTAATTTGTGTACTCCCAACAAAACATTATAACGTAATATTTTAGATATTTTGTTCTGTAAGTTGAGATTAATGTAATTTGATAATATTGCTTTTAGGCGTGGCTGGATCTTGTCTAGACAAATACGTACCAAGTCTGTGACAATGTTTTTGTAAACAGTGTTTTTGTTTCTTCTCCAAAGTCCAACATACGGTATATCTTCAGTCGCTGAATTTTATTCAAAATTAACTTTTAGATTACAACATGTTTTCCTGGGTTTACCAGTCTTTCAACATTGCAGAACGGTTTTTATTTTTGAATGTACTGTTACTCAACTCTGGATCCCCCACTATTCGTTTTTGGCAAATTTTAATAGACATTATTTTAATAGCTCTGTGGTAACGAAATCGACGTCAGATCAGATTGACCTATCTACGTAGATAAAGCAGTTTTAATTTAATTTTCATAGTGGTTTTAATTTTTGTATTAACTACAAAAATCACTTGAAATATTGCGAATAGTCGATCAAAGCAAACATCAGAAAAATATCAAGAAGCTCATTCACATTTTATTCCCTTAGTGAACAACTTTTTTTTTTACTTTAGCTTTTTCATTTTTTATATAAAATAAAAAAATTATATAAAAGCATGTTAAAAAAATAATTAAAGCATAATTTTAATGTTAAATAATTTATCCATTTTCTAATTTTACTAAATCTTTCTATTAATTTTATTTAATAAATCTGACAATAATTCTACACACAATTAAAATAGTGTTTTTTACTTGATCTGTATTTAGATTATTTAATTTATAACGTACAGTTTTCAACCCACTTACATGTAATACTTTTAATAATGCGATATAGATAGCTCCGATCATTTTAAACAAAATGTCACGTACATTTTAATAGAAATAAGCTTTAATTAAAAATCTAATTTGAATAATACTTAGATAATCCTTATTTCATAAATTTTAATGTAATAAAATGCGAATGGAATTAATATCAGAAACAATCTTTTTTCCTCAAAATATACATTTGTACATGTTGGCAAAAAGTGTCCAAATATAAACTGATGATTGTAAGATTAAAGTAAACCATTAGGTATGTTGAGAAATAGAAAATTTGTGTATGTATGTGCGCGCACTGGCCCCTTGCGCGCGCGCGCGTTTGTATGTATTTAATAAATTTTATAATTATAATTAATATATAATATATGTATATATACTCGTATGTATAAAATATTACTCAAAATGTAAAAATATTTATAATAAATTAACTATCTAGTTGTACAATAAATTAATTAATATATTTTCGTCTGTAATCTCCCCGTCCGCCGGAGCCGAATCCGCAACTAAACGTAAACTCAGCTCCGAGAGATGCCTTCGCCTCAAACTGACTTCCAGCACCGAAAACATAAGTCATCAAAGGTGCCACCTCATCGCCCGGCAGGCCTTCCACCCAATTCAAATTAGCCCATCGGACAGAAGCTTGTCCGCCAAGATGGATCGCACTGCCAAGTTACCACTTGCGTCGCCCCAAATGCCGGGCGCATGAATAGTATATCTAGTGAGACCTACTCCTCTGTAACGTGACCAAGTTCCTTTAGAAACTCGTCCTTCGTAGGGAGTACGTCCACGTCCTTAACAACAACGTGGATCCTCCGGCCACCTATTGCCGTCAGAGCCGTAGTGGCACCCTTACCTTTTCGGCGATATCCTTGCTCAGTTGTTCAGCCGCACCACTATCGGCTCGCACCAAGAGATGTAGGCCCTCCCTCTGTGCCTTTCCTGCGGAGAGGGCCCCGACCTCAACCAGCGACTCCGCCCCCTTACTGATCGAAGGAAGTCAGCAGAGGTCTTACCTTCTGCCCTAACCACTACCGTTATTGTCGCCGGACCTACAGGTGGTTTCTTGATTTCTTGCTCTGTAACGACGATGCCGATAGTACTCGTGAAAGATACACAATGTTTCTTCTTCCCCCCGCCTACACATGTACTCCACGGAACACCGTAGAATCTGCAAAAGCCGAGACCTGAGGGCCTACAAAAGCAGACTAGTCGATTCTGTCTATCTTGCGTCACTTGCGATACGGACCTGCAAATGACCGAGGCCACCTCGCAGTCCCCAACTGCCGAATCAACCACCAAAGCATAGTCAGTCCGATCTATATCAATTTTACATCCATTTTGATCATGTACAGTGGACTGCTCCACATGGCCCGTCTTCAATTTGCCCGCTCGGGCCACGTCCCGAATCCATGGAACCTTACGGAACACCGGTGCGTGCTGCGGGTGTTCGACTCCCAACGCCATATCTATAATCCAAGCAGTCCCAACATTCTCTGGCGGTGTCCTCCATTAGAGTAGAAGATAGGAAGACCGGTTCTTTCTATCTTCGGTTGGTTCTTAGAGGCCAGCCTCTAAGAACCAACTGCTCAATGTCTGCCTTCGCAACGCCGCAATCAATAGTTCGTAGGAGCTTGTCAATCGACGACCAAGTTCCATCCCGTTGTAGACCCCCATCCGGAGTCTGCGACGCCATATAAGTGATGATAAAAAGTGTTTGTGTAGCCTCATTCGCTGTGCTCAGTAAAGTAGATGATCGCTCCAGATTCTCCACAGGTATTTCATCCAAAAAATCCGCGAACTCCTCCAACATACAAACACGGCTGTTTATACGGTAGGAGCACTCTTTGATCTCAACTTTAGTGATCGTATGTAGTTGGACCAGTGAGCGTAACTCCCTAACTTTATGCAGCAAGAGAGTCATGTTACGTACAAAACATTTCTTCCGTGATTGAAGGCTCTTTTCCATGCGACCTGTACGCTTCCACCCTTCTAGCACCTCTTCTCCTATACATGATAATATACAAAAATATTTTTTTTTCTTTATAAATATTTGTAACTTACAATGCTTTAGAAAAATATGCTCAAATCTACGTGCGAAATGTGATCATAAGTGTATTGAAAATATTATTTTTAGAATTATTCATATTACTGGTAGTTATCGTCAGGTACTTGATCTTTCATTTGCAAAATAATAAATGAGATTCTGTTTTAATATGTAGTCATTTTTTTAGAAAATGGTAGATGTTACGTTTGATACACATGTAACTTATGTTTAATGAGAATTTACCCTACGTCATAGTTATGATTTAAATTATTATTTTATTAAATAAATACGTTATTGTTATTTATTTATTTATTTATTTTTATAATAGTATTATAAATTTTGTAATTTAATTTTTTATTGATAACATAATTATATTAAATTAAATTAAAGTAGAGCTAACAATTATAAACGAGTTATTATAAATTTTTTCATTTAATTTTTCATTAGAAAAATTCTACTAAAATATTTATTTCTAGGTGCAATAGTTAGTGAGAGGAAGCTGATTTGGTGATTTTATCCTGCGCGGCAAAGGGTAAAGAAAGACCACGGCTTCCAATAAGAGTAAATGGCATCCAGTCGTGGAATAGAAGTGTTTGATTTCCAATAACTGGGGGTCTACCTTCTAACATTTTATTTATTTCAGAATTGTGTTCCTTTCTACTTTGTATAGCCTACACACGCTATTTTATTCATTTCATCTCTTCAAATGTTCACATTAAATTCCCTTTTATCTGTATCATCCTTTTTTTATTTTTTATATAAAAGAGTATTCATACGAATAAATTCTATTTCTGTTTATAAATCTCATTATTTCTTTTTCCTTTGACGTCACGTTATACTGAAAACGTATATTTTTTGTTATAAACGTATATTTTTAAATGAAATCAAATAAAACCAAGGTACATTTTACGTGTTACTATTTATCATTTATCCGCAATAAAAAATGGTTTTTATCCCTTAAGGTCTGAAAATCTTATTATTATATTCCATTTGTAATGAAATTCGTACAATCATGAATAATATTTTGATAAATTATCACAATCGAATTTATCTTCACCAAAATTTTGGTGAATAAATCATCAAATATTATTCTTAAGATATTGATTTATCGAGAAAAAAATTATTAGACATTTAGTATCAAGAATATGTAAAAACGATTCAAAAAAATTTGTATAGCTATGTTATCAAAATCTGCTTACATTTATCTCTATATAGGTAACAACCGGTAATCATGAAACGGAAATAGGAAGGTGTTTATAAATTTAATTTTCTTCAAAAGTAAGCATATGTAGAGAGGTGAGAATTATATTACATTGTTTTAAGTGGTATATTTTCCGATATATTTAATTAATATCTTAAAAAGAAATCCTAACACCGTGCGTTTCAACATGAATATCGAGGATTTAACGTTAAGTGATATTATTAAGTTTTACTTAGATTGATAAATTATACATGAAATGAAAGAACAACTCAAACAGTTTTTCGTATAAGTGTTCAGTGTGATCACCATTTGTCATACGGTACACATCCAGCCGATAGGAGAGTTTATTTCTTATTTTAATCAGCAAGTATGGAGTAATTGATGCGACAGCTACTTCAGCCCTGTGTTTTAAGTCGGGTAGGTCAGCTGGTAGGGAAGGCACATACATTTGATCCTTTATAAACCCCCAAAGAAAAAATCTCACGGGGTCAGATCGGGTGAACGTGGAGGCAACGACAAACAAGCCCTGACATCTAGTCGCCGGCGACCAATCCAGCCGTCGAGCCAGCATTACGCCAGTCCAGCATTATGCCAGTGAGAAGACGCATCTTGTTGCCAAATAAAGTTCTGTATTTCGTACTGCATATGTGAAAAGAGCTGTATTTGTAGCATACCAAGATAGTTCATTACAAAAATACTTGCTTTCCGCGAAAAAGAACGGACCCGTAAACTTGTCATCGGAATACGGCACAAAAAACATTCAGTTTTCTTTACAAATACAACTAGTAATTTTAAATTGTTTATTACCATTTATGAATGTTATTGTCACTCGGGAATCACTTCAAACGGAGAGCACATCGAACGTTAATTACATATTCTCACATTTTGCAAATTACTAAACCCAGAACACTTACTGTTGGGGGTCGCCATCTTTGCGCTTTCAATCAATGAACTTGAAACGTGATAAATATTATATCTTTAAAACTCCGATATTCATTTGGAAAAGCACGGTATTAGTAAGAAAGAAAAATACATTATTGGTCTGTTCTTTTGTTTTTATACGTATGTACATAATTGAAAAAAGAAAATAATAAAGCCTTTTGAAACAATAAAACAATTTTTTTCTGCCCTGTTCGTAAGTAGCGCCCATAAATATACTGGTAAAAACTGAAGATATTTTTGTGATGTTTATTATACTTTCAATTTATAATGTATCACTGAATTCAGATTTTGCTTTGTACTCTAAAAATGTTTAATTGTTATTAGCTTAATCTGAATTTTAATCGAAGCTTATCTTAATCGACTTTCCCTTATTATTCTTTCGACATTCAACAGTTTTATATAATCATTTTAATGCGTAACTCTAAATATTGAGTATGCTAATATATATATTTTAAAACGATCGTACATAATTGAGTAATTCTTTTATTGCGTACAATCATATTTATTTAATGTTAAGATACAATTTAGTTTTTATTTGTGTATTTCTATATACTGACAACTAGTATGTAACACATTTTATGGTAGTATTTGAAATATTGTAATCCAATATACACCTCCGTTCACTACCTTAACTGATAACGGTTGACTACTACGCGCGTGTGAGAATTCGAGAAGTGTTAAGTCCGTTGAGATAGGAATTTGCGGGCTTAGGGTGTAACCGAAGCACGGTGAGACAGTCACGTACCGGCTTCATAATGTTTACAAATTGTTCCCTTAGTCCTTGTACTGCAGTATCTTTCCCGCAAGAATCGCAATTCTGAGATTAAGGCGCTGTACTAAAATTAAGGCTGCTCCACATCATCGTATTTTCCTAATTACATAGTGAAATACAAAATTGTTGTTACCTGATAATTTAATTATGTAATTGCATTTTGTTGTTTAATGTTTTAACGAATTCCAGTTTCAATGTAATTATAAAGAGATAAGGAGGCTATTAAAGTCTACGTAAGGTGAATATTCAGACAAATATAATGTAAACAGAAATTATGTTGCAGTATAATTAAGGTAGCGCATATAAAATGCTCGTATACGCACACACACCTTTCCCCCGAAGACATCTGCGTATTAAATTTACTACACAACTAAATCATTTACAAAATATTTTAGTAAAAGAATTAGATTTTTGTATTAAAAAGCTGACGAAAATAAACACAGGGAATTTTTTTCTGAATGTTGTTTTAATTTCTTAACAAGTAATTAAGCGTTTTATTTAGAAATATTTCGGAAACATCAGAGAAAATATCTGAGTATCTTATCCTGCACTCTGTAAATTCCTCGGTCAACTGGCTGTAGATCCTGTTATCTTTGCGCTGTAATTTTTTATCTTGTTTAATCCAAAATGAGATCCTGTTTCGGTAATACTTCTAAATCAGCGTCAGTAAAGGTTTATAATGTTTATATAGAAGTATATATATATATATATATATATATTAAAAAAAATTGTAAAAACATACTTTAGGGTTTTACGGTTGGTTTTCTTATGTACACGCTCTCAGGTATCAGTGTTAAAATCACAGGTAGATTTATCAGAATGCGGCAATAAATCGGGCGATTTTGCAACACTGTTTTTTTTTTCAGATAGAGTTAAGTAGGAATTAAACCGTTGCTGGAATTTCGTAGCTAACTGAAAGTCATTTAGTTGCAGTGTAACAGTAGAGCGGAGGACTACTGGCGGATTGGTCTACTGGTGAACGCGTTTTCCCAAATCAGATGATTTGGAAGCGAGTTCCAGCATAAAAGTCCTAGTAAAGGTAATTACGTTTATATAGATTTGAATACTAGATCGTGGATACCGATGTTCTTTGTTAGTTGGGTTTCAATTAACCACACATCTCAAGAATGGTCGAACTGATAATGTACAAGACTACACTTCATTTACACTCATACATATCATCCTCTTTCATCATCTGAAGTAATAACTGAACGGTAATTCCCGGAGGCTATACAGGAAAAGAAAGAAAGTACGTGCACCCGAGAACATTGCGACTGAGAGAGGCATTTTATATAAAATTTAGAAACTCATCCAATACGTGAACGTGACTATTTAAGTAGAGAAAATTTCTTTCAAACCTTACTGCAGTTAATTAATAAAAGCAAAACCTATTAACAATTTACTGATGAGTGATGAGGTTCATTTTTATTTATCAAGATTTGTTAACTAGCAAAATTTCCGATTCTAGGCTTACAATAAATCTAGAAATCCTCTAGAGATGCTGCAAAGAGTAATGGGTGGCTTTAACAAGAGATTTACTGAATGTGTACGGCGGAATGACAGTCATCTGCAAGATGTCATTTTTGGAAGATAAATTTCTCTTTTCGGTTACTTGAAATAAAAAATAATAAACTCTTTCGTGTCTTTGTTGTGTTCATACTTGTTAAAAGAAAAGAAAATTATTGATTTACTCTTATAATGAATGTTTGATCTCCGTGGCTGAGTGGTAGCGTCTCGATCTTTCATACGGTGGTCCCAGTTTGAATCCCGGTAAGGCGTGGCATTTTTTTCATACGCTATAAAAATTAATTTTCATATCCTAGGCATAAGCTTTAAGCTTATGTGATGATATTATGAAGCAAAAAAGAAAAATAAATCGCACGATTCACTGTCGCACCTTTATATGACAAGGATAAACAGCCCAGTTTGCTGTGTTACTGGATACAGATTAATCGTTATTTAGATCGAGTATTAAAATTGTTCACATTTTATATTACATTCGATATGTTTAAGACTCTTTACTAATATCTCCCAGACAATTAGTTTATTTTAAAAAGAAACTTGTTTTAGGCCTACCTGATCATGGATTATCTCAAACGCCACCTATATTTTCAAATTATATATTCAGCTTACAAAAATGTTGACGGTCTGAAAAATTTGGTATAAATTTTGTTCAGAAGTAAGTTGGTTTAGAAATAGGTTTGACAATATTGTCGTGTTGTTTCTTGTAAATGGATTTATAGTTTTATATTCGCATATTTATTTCAAAAAATAAAAGATTTAAAATTTATATTTCTATATTTTTTTTTTTAGAATTTTATTTGATTTTATTATAGTATTTTGACAATACCGTAAATGATTCTTCTCATACCGGTAGTAAAATACCTAAATCCTACCATAAAACCTATTCCTAATGTATTTTTGTGAATTATTTAAAACGTCACGTTCTGTTGTGAATGAAAAATTCGGTTTTTGTCTCGGGGTATTATTTGAAGCAGAATATTTTTATACCTAAAATGTTTATGAATGTCAAAGAAAGTCATTAGTATCTTTACTCAGAAAATACGTTTCAAATAAATTAAAATCTAGAGATTTCATTGTAGTTAACGGTCGGCTTACTCTTACTAAATCTACACTTAAACAGCCTATCCCTCTTTATATCTTACAACGACAGACTTCTCTCTGTTACCCTCAAAGGCTTTTGTTGACATAAGGAAGTCCAATAACTGCCGTCCTTCCAACCGGGTGAATTTCTCTCCCTTCCAAGAAAGTCTTACTTCCTTTGACCGTAGTAATTGATTCCGGTCTAGTCTTCCGAGAACCAACAAATTGCGTTCTTCAGATTTTGATTGCAATGCTCTTAAGATGTCGCACTTATTTATGTTTCTAACAGTAATATGTTAGTATTACTTGAATCATTTTCAGTTGAAGTGGATTTTATATCATGTTAGCGGAAATCGGATGATCTGTTAAGTACTTAAGAAAGTTATTTCAATTTATTAATTCCTGAATATTTTAATATGTAAAAGGCTTTATAAATATATATCAGTCGGTCGGTTTGGATTATTATAGATTACGTCATGGCCGTAATTATTATTAATTATTCCCGTATGAAAACGGTTCCTGGGTATAATCCTCAGTATTACTGGTCATGATTTATTGGAACGTACATTACATTTTAAATATAATCCTTGTTCATGTATCCACTGCATGCCCAAATAACTTAGTAAAATGTAATGTTGCTTTCAATTCTACTGTCAATTTAGCCTTATCTTTTGCGTTCAACGGATTGAAATTTTTTTAAAATTATTGTTATATTTGGGTTATTTTTCATAATCTGAAGTTTTTCGCTCTATATTTATCTAAAATGTATAATATATATTATAAATAGCAGTAGATCTAATCTAAACTGTAATTACGTCATAAAGTATATACCAATTATTAACGAATGTAGTGTAGCATTACGTACATAATAAAACTGATTTTTACTTGAATGTTTATACTTGAATTAATTAATTTGTTTTTATTGATATTATATGAGATAAAAAAAGATTAATTTAAGGTTTCATCTCTTTAAATTATATTAATTTTTGTTTCTATAATTACTACTAATCCTCAGTGAAATAGTTACTGGATAAGATTATTTATCTGACTTTTTTAACTACAAGCATGTTGTAAAAAACATAGTTAACAATTACACAAATATTTTATTTTGTAAAGTTACAATTTAGTTTCAATTATTAATAGATTAAAGAATCGATTTTAAATCTATTATAAAAATGTAATTACCTGACATTTTTAATGTGTTTATAAGTTCATAGTTCATAAAATTATTTTCAGTATATTTAAATAAATTTATTTTATGTAATTATTTCTGTTTTAATTTCTTTTTAAAATAATCATTTATACTTTCCCGTCTAGCGCTATAGCAGAGCTAGAAGGCAAAGTACTGTAATCGGTCCAATTTGGGCATACGCGGTTTTCACTGGATCTTGACGTTTTGACAACTAAGGAACCGAAAAAACCAAAAACCGGATGGAAATTTTCCGGATAATTGTATGTACGTATATGTGTTCGGTGGTGCACTCTGAATCACCTTATATCTCCACAACTATTGGACCGATTTTTACCAAACTTAGTCAGATTAATTCTGTATATGGGGCATTGGTGCCATTAAATTTTCAACTTTAAAGGTCAAGGGGGTGAGGTTGTAGAGCAAGGTCACCCTCTCAGTATCTCGAGATTTTGCTTAATTAAGGTCTTATTTTTCTTAGGCATATTTGTTAACAATTAAAAAATAGTATTTGCAAAAAAATTTTTTACATGATTCCACTCCCACCACAAAAAATGTTCTAACTTAATAGCTTAGTGGGTATACTGCGTCAATAGTACCCCCTTTCACCACAAGGAGCGTTAGTGTAACGCTGACGTATTTTAAATTAACTTGTCTGTGTAAGCCACGCACCAGAAAAAAGCCGCGAAACGGGAAAGTCCAACTGTGTTGTCAGATTTTTTTACAAATTTATTATATATGATCTTTTTTTAAAAACATTGATTTAATTAAAATATTTCAAGAGCCGCTAAAATTCCCAGCATAAGGGAATTCCCAAGTATAAATTTTAATTTTCTATATGTGAAAGAGAAAAATGAAATATGGAATAAATACTTATAAGCAGGTTTAGTCCATTTGTAAACGAAATATAGACATAACCACATGTAATTAATATTTTACGTTATTAATTGTTTAATTATAATTATTAATTGCTTAGTACTTCGTTTTACGTTCAATTCAATTGAATTAAAAAATTATATCATTTCTGTCGGTACAATTACAGTTTTAGTAATAATATGTTGGATAGCAAATTACGTTCGATAGGTAACCTGCCAGAATGGTCTAATGGTAAAACTCGTCGTAAATCAACTGATTTCGAAGTCAAGAGTTCTCAGGTTTCAATCCTGAGGTGCTTTTATTCTTATTTGAATACTGTATCGTAGATACCGGTGTTATTTGGTAGTCGGGTTTCAGTTAACAATATCTCAGGTATGGTCGGCCTGAGTCTGTACAAGAATATATCTCTCTCACACATCATGAATAAGGGACGCGGCTGCCTACAGGCCCGAATCAAAAAGCTGTATGGGATATCTGGGAATTTCCGAAATATTAATAAGTAAATAAATAGCATGACAGTTTGAAAAATAATGTTTTTAACTTCGAATTAAACTTTTATAATGAGTCACGGAACCAAATTATATACGAGCAATAAACATTTTGTATAACTTTCTTCAAACCATTTTTTTGTCTTGAGATCATTCTCAGTAAGCTTTTCTGCAGTTTTAACGCTAGTATCAGTAGATATTATTGATAATATTTTTTTTTATTTAGGCAGACCTATAATAAGGATTTGAGTGAAAGGATGTCAGTTAATTTGGTCTATGGTTATTTTTTGTTCGTATATTTCATAATGTTCAAACGTGTTAAGGAAGGGTTCTCTTTTGTTTATGTCAAATATCAAGGATCTGTTGATTTTTGTGGATTTGTAATTTGTATCCATAAGGGGGTTAGCAAATGCTTACTGTATGTTACTATGAAGAGTTTTTAGAGGTTTTTTGTACCTTTGTTTAAACTTGCGTTCCGTTTTAACAGTATAGAATACTACGCAATTGAAACAGTTGCTAGTAATTTATATAGCCGATTCTGTTTATTTAGTGAATGAATTATGTCAAATGATTTTTTTTTTTGACGGCTAGATCATACTAAGGTCTTGTAAAGTTGTAAATTAATTTTTATTTATGTATTTTTATATGATGTATACTTTTGTTTTGTTGATAATATATTCTATCTGTATTTAATTTTTTGTAAGAGTGTATCCAGTGCGCTTTAATATTTATTTATGTGTGCTAGATAATTTGTTGTGTTGCGTTCAATGCAATCTTCAGGTGACATGGGTGTGTTAAGCAGTCTGAGGATTATAATTTTAAGAGCAGATAGTTTAAGATGTTTGGGAGGTTTTAATTATTGGGAACAAGAATGTCGGTAATTATCTGAACTTTGGATTACGCGAGTCATTGCTGCCAAAACTTAAATTGGATTATCCATTTTTAATACATATGATACGTTTAAATACAATTGATCCATATGAAACAATTTATAATACATATGTCTTGCAAACTTAATCTTAAATTCACATGACATTCATTAGTGAATCTTCTATACTAAATAAATTTTATTTTATATAAGAGTTCATAACAGCTGCCAAAAACAGTAGTTGAACCGTCCTTTCTAATGTTAATTTCCTACGACTGCTTATTCGGGGGTCGTAGTAAAGAACTAGTAGATTACAGTAAAAAAATATTTGAAAAGAATGTTATATTAAAATAGACAATAACACTGTTAGTTGATAATTAATTTAAGTATATTTGAACTTAAGTGAATTGGTAAGCATGAAAAATAGATACTAAATTATTTTAGAATCTTTTTACTACTACAATATTCTACTGCTTGTACATTTACATCTCTACTTCAGTAGTTAAGTAAGAGACAAACTCATGACCTAGATAACAACTACCGCGAACCTAAGTAGAATGAAGGCGTCTCTTCATTCAATAGACTATCTTATTGTACAATACGATTCATTATTTCCCTTTAAATATTTCCTTTCCATTGAGCAGTAAGAATTTTCTCACTTTCCAGAGCGTTCATTAAACTAGTCTTAATAATACGAGTAACATATAAAATACGTAATGCAGCCGTATGTTGATTCCAGTTGTTGAAAAACTCTTATTAAAGGAAAGATTTACGCGTGTATTTATTTTTATTTTTTTTTAATTTTATTAAACCTTTTTTTGCCCGGAGACTGATCAATTTTAGCGATATTTTCACGGCATTAGATTTTTGTATAATCTATTTATTTATATTAGATAACAAATATGTTTTAGATGTAAAACGGGTTTTTTACAAACTCATCATAGTGTTAATGTGATTTTTAGTTATACATTTATTATTTTAATTTTTCGTGGTGCAGACGTTTTAAGTCAAACTCTCAGCTGAAATCTCGTGAATTTGTTACACTATTAGATTTGTGTTTCCCTTGCTTTAATTTAGTATGAAATATTGAAACATCGCTACCTTTATTGTATTAAAAGATTATAAAATAAACAATAAACTAGAAATTCAAGTACTTAATAAAATAAATCTAGCCTAAATTAATATAAGAATGCACACACACCTTAAAAAATTTACCGAAAAAATTATTTCAGCATTAAAGTATGACCAAATTTAGTGTTGTTATTCAAAATTAATCTATTGTTCGCTAAGAAGTAACTTTTAAATTTTATAATTTAAGCTCTTGAATGCATATTATTTTAACGGTACGTAATTTAATCTGGAATATGCATAAAATGGAATGCACACTGTAATATCCCTTTTAGTATATTAAGTAGAATATTGCAATAAAATAACATGCACTTTTGTTAAGTTATTCAATAAGACACATATATTACGCAAAACATAGCGTATAAATAATGTTACATTTAAAAAGTATAAATACTCCTCTGAAGAGAAGAATTAATAGATATACATACATAAATTTTTTAGTATTTAAATTATATTCAAATAATCTATTATTTACATGCGCGCGCACGCGTACACATTCCCATACATACATACACAAGTATGCATATAGTACTTCCGAGAAGTCCGACTACCTCTTCCTATAATTAACATCTTAATTTGATAGTCACGTGATATCTAGTTTCTATTTTTTTACCGAAATTGGTAGCTCTGTTCTTAATGTTATACAGGATATTTTCACTTGTTTCCTTTTTGCAGTTGCGATGCCTGATGCGAGTAAACACAATTTCTGCGTTTAGGAGCGGTCGCGAAAACTTGTTTGGGTAGATGAACGACAACGTACGGAGCAAATAATTCCACAAACAATGAGCAAATTTCGTGAAAAATATAATGTCCACCTTATAAAACTCGTACAATGCTTGATTAAGCGTGTATTCGCTTTCGGCAGTACTAAAGAAAGGCCGTTTAGTGGACAAAATAAGAACAAAAAGGTTTAGTCCTGAGTACAAACATATATCACGGTCACCGATTCGATTAAGCAACCTTTAATTAAATTTGTTGGTAAACGAGCGGCTGAAATTTAATACCCTGCGGTCAGTGTATGATCATATTTAAAAATTATAAATAAAAATGATACCATTTCGACCGACTTCAGTAAATGATCATACCGGGACAATTGAACAATTGGAATAGAATATTACCGTTTGCAGTGTTTTATAGTACGATTTTCGAATGCGGTTTCCTATACGATGTTCTTTTCTGATGAATACGTAATTTTTATTACTTACCAGGACAGAAATGAGGTTTTCTATGCTAACGAAAATCCTCATTTTGTACGCGATTTGAATATGATTCCTGATTTTGTACGCTGTTTCTTATACTTAACTAATATTTAAATCCATCTCTGATGTAGAGTAAAAAATGGGAAAAATAAAATTAAATTAAATACTGTGTTTATCGTTTTACGTAGTAATTTATTTAATAAAATAAACAAAAGTAAAACATTTGACAATGAAGTATTATGTACCGTAATTGAAAATGTTCGTGAGAAATCAACTATGTATTTTGTTCGAAAAATATGGTCGAAAAAGAATAAAATTAAAAAAATGTTAGAATTATAATTATTTCTGCTTAAATAAATTTAAACTTATTTTCTGCTTAAATGAAAGTTAGATTCATTTATTATCCTTTGTTTAATTATTAGTAGAGCGGAAATGAAAGTCTTTTTTGTAGCACTTTCTTTGAGAAAATATCAATTTTAAACATCCATGAATAGAAATAAAAAAATTTCCCTTTAATTTATTCGTTTGTTAAAACACACCTTATAAGTTTACACAGTTTTTAACTTGATAAAAAATTTAAAAATCATTCTATGTAAATGTGTATGTTATTTCTTTTAACAAACATTTATATTAATTTATAGTAATTTATATTAATTTAATTATTGAAAAGGTGGGACTGTTTGAATTTTAGAAGCATCAATATGATTATTATATTTTGTAAATAAATTCAATGCTCAAATTTGTATTATCCCATCTAACCGGTCTAGCGATTAACTCGTCGTCGCAAATCAGTAGTTTTAACAGCTGATTTTCGAAGTCGAACGTTCTGAGGTTTAAATCCTAGTAAAAATTAGTTGCTTTTATGTAGATTTGAATAGTAGACAGTAGATACCGATGTACTTTGGTGGTTGGGTTTCAACAGGAATGTCGGCCTGAGACTGTACAAGACTACACCTCATTTAAAGGACATACATATCATCCCCATCTCATTGGGCCGTCAGGGGGACTGCTTATTTTACACAAGTTGAACAGACTGCAACATGCATATTAGGAAAATAAATAAAATTGATATTAAACAATTTTAATCTATAAAGAATTGAAAACGAAATGAAAAGTTAGTTAAATTTTAAAAAAATTATTGTACTTCCGATTTCTAGTACACTAGATGTCGTGTAAGGGATCTGAAACATTTGTCTCAAAAAATGCCTTTTATATCTACTAGTTTGTTTTTATATTCTATTTAGCGAACAGAAGTTATAACGCATTCATACTTTTTTTTATGAATTATCTACAAAAAAGAGAAAAGTTAAAGGGCTATTTGAAATCAACCTTAAGAATTACGATCATACAAATACATGTATACGCTACGACGTACAATCGTCGCATTTAACAATACACAAAAATAGTGAAGAGTTCTTTTTGATAGCATTTTTAATGACCAATTTCTATATCTATACACCTTTCCACTCTTCTGCTATAAATAAATAATTTTTAACAATCGCAAATTTTTTTTAGTAATTCATGTTTCTGTTTAATTATGAATCTTTCATTAATTTTATTTCCATTTGTTTAAATTATGACCTCATCTAAATGTACGAGTATATCTATAGAACTAAATAGAATGTTTTGTTTTAATCTGTGGAGAGTTTTACTATTACAATTAATATTACAAGTAAATTCCTTTCTAGGCAATGAATAATTTTTCTTTTCTAGTTTATAAAAACGTATTTGGAACAAATAATAATTATTATTTTTAGTAATGGGAATTTGTCCCGTTGTGTTGATATAAATTAAATTAGTTATTTCATCTACTTTAGTTATTGAAAAGGTTAATAGAGTTATTTTTATCAATTAAGTTAAAACATTGATGCAATCAGTCGTTGATTAAATACAGCATATATTTTATCAGTTTGTTTTTTCTTTATGTAAATTTTTGTTTGTTTAAAATTTTGTAGTTTAAAATCCGACTAGCGACTTACTGTTAAACCAAATGAATTATTTTTATAATTAAATGGTAATATTGATAAATTATTGTGGTTTTTTATATTGATTAAATAAAATTCACCTTATTATTATTAAACATAATTGATTAATTATGTAGTTGCATCCCCCGAATATTTTAAAAAGTTGTTTCACTTCCGAAAATATAGTTATTATTAGATCTGATTGTCTACTTTTCTGAAACATAACAAATAATAAGGGAATATTAGGATTCGACTGTAGTTAGAGGCCTAGAAAAGTAATTCTACTCATATATTACTCTGAAAATCCCAATCTTATCGGGTATCGATACTCGAACGTGAAATCTTAATTTCAGCAATCGACATGTTAAATACTATTCATCTTTTTTTTATGCAATATCCTGTTACAAAACAGAATGTTATAATAGTTAAGTACGTAAATACATACATACATTTTACAGTAAAGTATGTAGAAAACATACATTTATAGTAATTATGTAGAAAAATTCCGAGGTTATTCCTGTTTTCATAATCGGTGATTATTGTAGGTTATTGGAAATATTTTCGACTGATAACAGCGTAGCAGTTTATCATACCAACCATAAGTATAACATCATACAAACCGATCTCAACTAAAGCAAACTATATCATTTGTCTCATGCAGCCTTAATCTGTAGGACATTAAAAAAAATTTTAAGTAAACCTACAGAAACAATAATTAGTAAATCATTTATAATTTAATATTTCTTTATATTTGGTTAACTTATAAGCCATGCTTTAAAAATAAAAAAAAATTGTTAGATACTCCGTTCTCATATATGTTTTCAATGATACGCTACGTATGTTTTATTGTTACTTTCATTTTATTTTAAGTGTATTCTTCTTATGAATACATTTATTATCAGTATAATAACTTAATTTTAATGTTAGAAAATTGAATAATTTTTTTAATAATAATTATCAGCGGTCGTGTAATTTCATTTTTTTTTCTTATTATTATTTTTTTTTTTGGTAATAATAATAATTCGTAAACGTAGCATGCTCCTAACTTATACATTGCGTGTACTTCCTACATGCGTGCTGAATTATAACGTTTGCGTGTTAAGGTGTTGTGGGGACCGGGATATATTATCATTGGAATATTAAAACGTAATACCCCAAAAACTTAGATTGCTATATATAGTTTTCTATTTTGTTTGTTAGTTTTGCTTTTTATCGCGTTACTAAAAAAAAAAACTCAGGATTATCTACAATGTTATTGCAAGTAGCCTCCATTAATATCTGAATTTAAATCGGAAAATATTACTATTTACTGTACACCATCAATTACAGGCTAGCCCTCCAATTTTATTATATTACCCTGCTGCAGATACTCGTTTATATGTATGTATTAGGTCTTTATTTTGTTATTGGTATAAGAAACATTTTTTATGTTATTGTTTTCTTTTCTATTTAAAACTGTGTAATGTTCTTTTTCGTTAGAATATAACTTCCTACAGCATGTAGGCAGCCTTCTGAAAAGAATTTTGATCCTGTTCTTATTTTGTCAATAACGCCACACAAGTGGTCTAGAGGTAGAGATCACATATAATCTAGAGGTATTTAAATAGTGATAATATCCCCTTAAATGAATTTAAAGAAATAAATAAAAGGAATAAAGGATTACTTTAATAAAGTAGACATTATTCATACCAAATCAGTAGTACTTTTTCGTCTTTATAAAATAAATATTTTATACCCTTGAGAAGTATGATTATTCAGCTAGCTACTTTAATAAAATATAATTACAAATATTGTAATTATAATTACTTGTACTAACTTTTATATCATTAATATTTTTTTTATTTAACTTCAAACAATGTGGGTTGAAATAATTTACACCTCCTCTTTATAATCAATTGGTTGATTCGGTTTTAAATTATATACATTAAATTTTTCAATGATTTGAATACATTCAGCTTTGATAAAATTTCTAAATCTGTTATTCTCAAATAACTAATAATTTTTCAGAATTATCAGTTATTTGCAGGAATTAATGTCTGATTACCAGTTCGTAATAAACAAATTATTTTTCTATTCAAAATCCCAGAATTTAATTACTAGCTTTATAAATATGTATTCAGTTTTAACCTTGTTTTCTTTTGACTTAAACTTTAAATTAAATAGTTTCAACCATTCATATATAAATTAAATTAAACACCATTTAACCTGTCATATATTGGTGTTTCTTAGCAGGAGTCAAACCGTAACTCATTATACTGTTTTGTTATCCAAGATAGATTTTTATTGCATTAGAAACACCTGTCTTCCTCACTTTTTTTTATTATCTTATTATATTACTCGGTTCTATTTTAGAATGTACAGACACTTCTCTATTGTCTCTTTCTTCCTTGAACATCGTGTTGTATTCATTTCCCAATAAGAATTTTTTGTTGGGCATAACTAATGAAACGGTGGAACGAGGCCAAATGATAGGAAAGAAAAACAAGCCCAAAGTTTTTGGTTCAAAAACCGAATCTAGGATCTTCAATGGATTTTTCGGTTTTTCCATCAACTTTAGGACTTGAATAGCGACTGATTAGAATTACTGCCGCTACCTCTTATTCACTTGCTTAACGTTATATCCAAAAGTTGGTGAAATTTATAAAAGTGGCCCGTTTATCAATTTGATCCATTTGAAATCATTAAATGCATTTTAATTTTTTTACTGTAAAAGCCTGTTTTATTTCTTCCTATCTTTTCATTTTTTTATTGACATTAAATAAAATTATAATATATTTCTATTTTTCAGTTGGATCTTGACGGTCTACGTCAACTTTTATTTTAAATATCTTAATAATCAAACGTTTTGTTTAACAACTTTTAACCTTTTGTTTAGAGTTACTTTCGATACACGATAGAAAATCCTAAATTGATATCTGGTTCAGTCATTCTCTATTTTTCTGAGCGATAGGATGATACAAGAGTTAAAATATTATTGGACAAAGTAAACAGGTCGACGTCTAGGTGTTACACTAAAATATTAATGCCATCAGTTGCTCAGTTTTATCTTGTTTCGTCTCTAATGACTATTTGTCTTAGGGTTTTAAACACATACAAGGCAACAAAAACTAAGATTAACACAATTATTGTATATTGCATATAAATCACGAACAATGAACGAGTTCCTACATGTAAAACTGTATCATAATCTTTGGATTCTTATTGCTGGATGTTAAGTTAAAGACAATTTTTCCCAAAAAATTCTGGATTACTGATTTGGTTATGAAGAGACCCACCTGCTTATTTTATTTCCCTTTAAGTGAACGTTACGTGGCCTGTTTAAAAGTATGAATTTTAACTAGTCTGTAAACCATTTTTACAACAAAATCACAAATAGTTTTTTGATTAATAAGATGTCAAATACCTGGATGAAAAAACTCGTATATGTATTTTTTACGTAGTATGGACATCTGTCGAAAACCATATGATCTGTAATGAGAAATTTCTTCAGTTCGAAAATTGTTGAAGGGACTTGTTTAATAGTAGATTATAAAGGCTTTTGAAATTCGTTTTTAAAACATTTTTTCTGATAGTTTACTTGAGTTTCCAAACGGCCTTGAATTTTAAGATAAAGAAAATGGTGTCTAACATTCACTATTATATTTTCTTCAAATACTGTTGTATACACTGTAATTTGAGTAATGTAAACGAATTTAATGAAAATCGGTACAGTCGTTGTGGAGTTAGATGGGTGGAAACAAACATGAAAATTCGACACAAAAAAATACAACCATACAATCCGAACAATAAAACAACCATAAAATCGTCTTAATGGAGTGGGTAATTAAACGAAACTTTTTAAACTTTAAAATTATCTAATAGGTAATATTAAAGAAGTTTTCTATTATGTGAGTTTTCTAAATCTTAAACCAAAGTAACGAACGACATTGGCTGTTGTTGGTTGCGAGACCCGTACTGGTAATTTGGTAAATAATGGAGACTTACGGTGATAAGCAAACGGGTCACGCGAACTGTAAGGCAATCAATAGCGTCTTGCTGTTCTCACGTCTCTAACAAAACCATGCGTCACTATTCTCGTCGACCCTCTTGTTTTATTCTCAACCGTCTATTGGTCTTTTTTAATAAGGTAAAGTCCTGTTTTGAATATGTAATAAGTGCGCTTCCTTGAGTAAGACAAAGTAGTAATTTTAATTACTTATAATTGTTCTACCTTTCTTCATTTTTTTTTTAGTCACGTTATTTCCGTAATATTTATTAAAATATTGAAATCTTTTAAAATTATTTATATTATTTTTGCCAGTATTAATGACTGATGTGGATATAGATTAAAATTGAGGAATTCTTTTAAGAATGAAATCTAATAGTTAATAGATAATAGTTTATGTGAAAAGACAAAGCTTCCGGAAGCTAGTGGAAATACTTTTAAAACTGTTATTTTTTAACATAATCTGTGAAAACTTAATGAAATGTTTTGTTGGAATATATTTCATAATATATATATTATATTATGAAATATTTCACAGGGATTAAGGCGACCAGTTGGTTCTCTTCTATATCAGAAATCTCATATTGTAAATTAATGTATCTCGTTTTATACAGAAATTTATACGTAAAGTGTATTTAATATATACATATATTAGAAATTTATGTTGACTAGGTTTTTACCTATATTATTTTCATTTGATACACAGAACGTGAACGCATTGATATTTATGCATGCTGAAAAAAAAATTAATGAAGAAAGTTATTCCTGAAGACTTTAAAGCAATTATATATGATTAAATGTTTTTCTAAAAATTTGTTTTGTACATCTCGTTTTAGTCTATATAAATTCTCTAAGTAGATTTGAAACATTCTTGTAAAATTTAATCTGAATATAATTCATTATTTATAATCTTTTATATTTATTGTCTTAATTTCGTTTAATGTTCCTTGATAAAATATCCAGGATTATTTTGTTATTTTTCCCTTTCTTTTATAAAGAAGAATGGAGCGTTAGCCTATCGCTGTATGTGCTCACATTTTTATTTTCTTCTTTTTAGCAAGATACAACAACGTAGCAAGCTGCATTTGTTACTTTGTGGCTACGTTAGTACGCTAAATTTTATTGTGCATTATGAACAATACGTTGTTTATATTAAAATTAATTATACTTATTTTTACTTTACTTATTTAGTTTTTTACTTTTTGTTAAAAAAAATATTGTAAACATAAGTTTTTTTTTCTGTGCAGTGGTCCTGACAGGACCGGCCAATGTTTTAACTGCGGGGAGGTTGGCCATGTCAAGATGAATTGTCAGAAGAAAGCCCGCTGTACTTCCTGCAAAACCTCTGGCCACGCTTTGGGGGACCGAGGTTACAGAAATGAAAGTGAAGTGTATTCGCTGTAGAGCGTAGAATTATGGTGGCTTCGGCGCGGAATAGCCTCATCTAGAAGGGGTGGGAGGCTCTGGCGTCTCATCACCGATGAGTAAACGGGGACTCCTGGCGAAGCCATGAGGGGAGGATAAATAAGACCGTATTCACGGTGGGGGTTCCCTATTAGAGGCAAGGCGGGGAGAATATAAGACCGTAGTCCCGGTGGGGGAGCCCTCTGGGGGGTTCCTTATGTGGCGTAAAGACCCTGGTGTGAGTCCATGTGGGTGAGTGCTGGTGGGGGATTCCTTCGGGGTTTCTCATTTGGGTCATGTTGAATATTCGAACATCCCAGCTATCTGGGTGCGACCTTGAGTTCTGCCGAGGTAGTTTGAGGCGATGGCACCTCCCGGAGCTGTATTTATGCTTTATGCTTTAATTTCTTTTTAAATAAAAAACCCAAGTTGTTTGAAATTTAAAAAAATAAGTAAGTATATAATAAATGTTAATATAAGCAACGTACTGTTGATAGTAGAAAATATAATTTACACAGTTGTTAGTTCAATTTTTTGTTATTAATTTTCTTCATTTTGATCTTTTTGGAATTGTACGAACAATATAAGATGAAAGGAGCTGCTCCAGGATTTGCCTGGTTGAATCAGGAGAAACCATGATAAAGCTTGAGAAGAGCAGCGGCATAAAACATAAAATATTTAATCCTCTTTATATTATAAAATTGTAAGAAAAATGCTAAAAACACGAAAATTGTAATAATTTGAGACCTAATTGATCTACTGGGAGGGACAGTGACTTAAAACACTCAGATAATCAAAAATACAGCTAATGAGGTCTCGCCCAAAGTTTTCCTCAACTCTGAGCCCAGATATGAGCGAACATTGGTTCTCCCTATATTATGACAAGGTAAGAAAAACGCTGAAATGCTGGCCGCAAAGCAGCCAGGGTCGCCTAGTTATGATAAAGAATTATACCGAAACACTGATACGAAATGAAAGTTGTGAAAAATAGGCTATTAAAAATAATAAAATACAGAAAAAACAGTTTAAAAAAGATCAATATTTTTAAAGGGATTAACAGAATAAAAGTATCAGTATAATTAAAGTGAAATAATATTAGTAAATAAAAGGAGAATAAATTTCAAATAAATACAAGAAAATTGTGTAAATACTTTCTTTATGTCACGGATTAATTTTTTTAGAACTACCGTCTACCAAATATTTTATATCCGATGATTATTAATTTGTAAATATTAACTGCTATTCAAAATTAATTGCCAATTTTAATACTTTTTACAAAATGATTACTTGCAGAATGGATACCATTTCAATTCCGTCTATCTTTTGAAGTTGAAGTCTATTTGTAATTTATTATTTATTTATATTGGAAACTACAGAATGATGTCCATTTACCTGCTTTATTTTGAAAAAAATAGTTTTAAAGTTAATTATATATATTTTTTTTTATATTTTGAGGCCTATAGCCTGAGAATCAGAAACGAAGAAAATTCCAAATAAAAATAAAATGTACGTCAATAAAGGGCCGAAAAGGAATCAGTCATTGGCATTTGGAATACAGTTTGCGGCTAAAACGAATAAAATTAATGTAAGTGAATG
Source organism: Lycorma delicatula (assembly GCF_047948215.1). NCBI lineage: Eukaryota > Metazoa > Arthropoda > Insecta > Hemiptera > Fulgoridae > Lycorma > Lycorma delicatula. The sequence continues at coordinate 56,057,996 of NC_134456.1, forward strand.
TTTACTATTGAGAGCTAAACTTATTTATTTTGATTCTATCTTTAAATACTGTGTTAAGTTGTAGTTGTATAATTAATCGTAATTTAATAATAAAAAATGATTTAATTTTAAAATAATACGTTAAAAAATATAGGAAAATATAAACCTGTTATATGAGAATTATGTACGTAGTAATTTTTGGTTTACGAACAAACCCCTAAACATTAATTTTTCATAAACACTAACGTTAGTTCTATTAACGTAAAACACGCACTTTTGTAAATGAAAAATTAGTATGAGTTTTTTACTCGTATGTCGCTATCAAACAAAACGTAGCCATATCCTTTTTAAAAGCAGATTATAAAAGTGTTCATATTGGAATGTTTATATATTGAAGTCGTACTATGTAGTTGTTAAATTTTAATATCTTGCATATACTGTGTTGTAATATCAATCGATTCTAGTATAGCCTTTACATACCCTTATATTCGTTAAGAATATATTTTATTATCATAAAGGACCATTATATATGTATTATATATATATATATATATATATATATATATATATATATTTATATATAGTATTATTATTATTATTATTATTATTATTAAACCTTCTATAATCGGAATTTTAATTAGCTGCTAATTAATTAATGTAAACTTCAATAATTAAACAGATTTTCCCTTTCTACTGGTTTATTCCGCAAAAAATTAATTAAATGTAATTATGATGGTATTAATTAATGATGTTTTTAAAAAAATTATCGTGCATTAAATTACTATAAATAATCAATAATATTATAAAATTTTAATGTTTTTTAATATAAATCGGGTAGAAAATAAACTTTCAAACCGTGTGACCTGACATCATGAAAGATAATTTTTACACTAATTTGAATCCTAATATCTGTTTTAAAGTTGTTTTTTTGTTTAAATTTATTGCAATACGCCTTCCATTAGTTATTTAAAATAACTAAATATTACTGCTGATACATAAAAAATAAATAAAAATTCTTGCGCAGTTCTGCGCAAGATCAACTTTTCTTTGCCGACGTCCTTACTATTTCGCAGTCAGATACGCCGCGGTTTTCATAGTACAACGTACTACATATTTTCGATTAAGGAGTTGGCCCGACAAATAAGCGTAAAATATAAACTCACCACTGTGACTCACTGCATAAGCGCGCGTGAAAAATACACCAATACAAAATCAATATAACCTCAAATTGAGGTTATGTATTCTCTTGTTGACCTTAAATTGAGCGTAACTGAAGAACAACTCAGCCAGTCTTCATCAATTTTTTTCATGTACAACTTTAGACAGACTACTACATTTTAATGAAATTTATCTAGTAAGTTTTGGAGATTTTCGAGCCACAATATTTTATATGTAAACATTAGTTTTGAGATTATCGTGCCACACAATTTTTATACACGAATGCTATTTTCGTAATCCTCATACCAAAAAAAATTCATTCTTCCCCAGTTCTACCATGCGACCAAAAATAATAACTGAAATTGTGGTTATGTTGTCTGTTGGCGACCCTAAATTTAGCGAAACTCTGAAACGACGTAACCAATCTTCAAAAAATTTTCACATGCACTACTTCAGGTACACTACACCACATATAAATCTCAATGACATTGATCTAGAAGTCATAGATTGATTTTCGATCCATAGATTTGTGTACATAGTATATATATATATATATATATATATATATATATATATATATATATATAACGAAATTTAATTTTAAGTGAATGGTATTTTCTTACTCATACCTCAAAACGTAAAGAAATTTCAATTTTAACCCTCAATACCGTGCAACTGAAATTAATACCGTACTTTTCTTTAAAACGTTGGTAAATATTTCTTTATATAAAAATAAATTTTTTAAATAATCATTAAAAAGCAGAACTTAAAATACTTTCAATCTTTTTTAAATCTCGACTGTTAGAAGACTGTGTCAAATTAAAACCACTACTAACACTTACTAACCTTAATTTTGAGGATATTGTTTTGTAAAGGAAATTTAAAGACTTAAAGAAAATTAAAGTAAACGTTTTCCAATAAACGTTCGTAGAAAATTGAATCATATTTAAGAAGAGTTGCGCACAGAATCTTTCAGCCGTCTGGTATAAAGTCTACATATATTAGGATGTACTTGTACACGAAGCAAAATATTTTTTTTTATTTCTTTTGGATATTGTGATAAAGTTAATTTTTAATTTTGGTTGTACTGACTTGATTTGTCCATTCATTTAGGGTATGTACTGTTATACTATTGATACTTTGATTGTACTATTATTATGTTGTAACTATTTCGTTTGGTAGATTGGGAATGGAAATATCGTCTTTTTTAACTGCTCTAATTCCAGAAACAAACTAGAAGATTAAAATTTTCTTGACATTCTCAAAATAAGACTACTGTATAAGACTATTTTCTTCTAATAGCAATTTTTAATGTTATATTTGTATATATAACATGGTCCCATAAAGTTATTGACTGAAAAAAGAACTATTTGTTAGGTGTTAAATATTTCCCTTTATTAACAATAACTAAATTACGTACATCTAAATAATTTTTATAAAATTATTTTATTTAACTAATAGACGCGAAACAGAATACTTTAAATCAAGCTATTCATCAACTATCAAAAACGTTTCACTAATGAGGTAGTGTTCTAAAGCCAGGTTTTATTCTTCGATTCTCAGAATACACTTAATTTTGACGAATAAATTTTGTTCTTTACTTATATTCTGCAGTTATAAAATTTTTGTTTTCTGTTTGCATGGAAAAGATAATATAATTAATTATTTTATTATAAACGTATATGTATATATATATATATACACGTTTTTCAATAGAAAGACAAAAAATAATACTATTATATTTATTTTGTTTTTTAAAAGTTGCAAATTTTACGCACGAGTATATTATTTTAATTAAATAAAAAGTAATCAAATCCGGAAAGAATGTACAGGAATTTAGAAGATTGCAAGTTTACCAAATAAAAAAAAGATAAGCTAAATTTAATAAAACTTTCTGTTTTATTAAAACAGTTTTTCCGTATTTTTTTATTAACTGTTATCAAAAAAAAAAGAACATATCTTAGAGTATTATGTATTTTTCATAATTATTATTTTAATTATTTGATTTGTATTTTCTTAGCTAATAATTAACAGCTTAGTTTTATAATCAATCAGAGTTATAATAAACGTATTCGATTATAAATAAATAGAAAAATCAACGTCAGTATTGATAAACGACACAGAAAGTGTAACTAACAAATAAATTTATCTGGTACTCTTTATAATGATCTGAGCCGGGGGTGGTATTAAGTATATTATAAAAATAACTTATACCACCCGATTTCAAAAATATTTCTATTACTTTAATATTTTTAGAAAACGTGCACATATTCTAATTTCCTGTTTTATTCAGAATAAACATTGTCGATATTTATAAGTTTACTTTCTTATCATGATACATACTACAAAAACATAAATAATTTTCACAGGTAAAATTTCTTGGCAACTGCTTTTTTGGAATTTCACTACATTTTTTATACAATAATGCAGTAAACTAGATTGCAACTTTAGTCTAAACAGGGGTGTGTGTGTGTGTGTGTGTGTGTGTGTGTGTGTGTGTGTGTGTGTGTGTGTGTGTGTGTGTGCATTGATAATATTTCAAGAATGAACTAAGTGTAATCAAGAAATTTGGTATTATGCATATGGAGATTGAACTTTTATTACATTTTTATGAAAAGCGGATAAAATAATGGAGGCTGTTTTCTCTAACTACTACTACAATCTCAATATAGGCGCGTTTTGGTAATAACTTAAATAATAGTATAAATTCGAAGTCTGAAAATGTTTCCTTATACTTTCCATCTAATAAAAAATAAAAAAAACTGATCTAAATTTCTGGGTTCAGGTTTTGTAATATTACAAATAAATATAAATAATTTTTTTAAGAACTAGAGGAGCACTTGATTCGAAAAAAGCAAATAAAAAACTAAATTTTTTTGTTTCATTTCCCGAAAATAAATTATTATTAATTATTTATTATTATTATTATTAATTATTTATTTTCCAAATAAATAAGAAAATAAATTCGGTCGTTCGGATAATAATTAGTTTTATTATTATAATTGAGGAAAGGGTTTTAATTAGCGCACGCAATTTATTATGAGGGAATTCACAAACATCGTTGCTAGCTTTTAGTGTCCTCATAGTACCATAGAGAATTAAAAATACCCTCCATTCATTTATCTAATTTCATCTTTGTTCGATTCGATGAGTTTTATTTTTTGTAATTCGTTCCTGAAATCATTAAGATATGTATTTCAAAATTTTATTTGTGTTAAATTATAAATACAGTATAAATAAACTTTACTCCTTAAAAGTTTTTAATTTAATTCAATTATGTAAACATGTTCTTAAAATATTTTTTAATATTAGAATACATAAATATTTTTAAAAAGTTTCGGAATAAAATTAAAATTGGATTATTAAAGTTCAAAGTTCGGGTAGACAAAATAAATTTTACAGTACGAAAATTTGTATACATGTGGTATTTTATGGTATGGTTTTTATAACTTATTAAGGGTTGATGACAAAAAATAATACTAGTAATAGGGGTAGGAATTCAACATGTTATGGAATGTAATACAAAAGGACAAACAAGTCAATTTTTTCTTATTAAATAACGATTAAATTTTACGTCAAAGTTCAGTGCGCTTGGAAATTTTTTAATAACACGTTATGTTATTATAAAGTCGAGAATATATTGGCTCCTGTGGTATTAAAGAAAACAGGTTTGTTTTCTTTGTTAGTCAAAGAAAATATCTTATTACAGCAATCTATTGTAAATTATAAATATTTGGTATGTAAAGTTACTTAAAATTTTAAGTTTATTCAGTTTTAAATTAAAAAAATAGATTAAGTACTCTATTGTAGTCCTGTGACGAAAGAAGCACTCAATATAACTCGAGAATATTGTTTTTTTTTTTAGAGATGTACTGTAATTATTTTGGTTCTATTATAGATTGGACATTGCATGCAATATTGCACATGTTCGGAGGAGGTAATACAAAATAAAGAAATAAATGGGTTTCGAAATATAATTGTATTCCGTTATGCTTCCTTTCAAAGTATTCTCTGATTTAAACGAAATGACTTAAAACAATTTAATAAATTATGTATATCATTTCGCTTGCTGAAATTAAAGCAATGTTTAAAACAAATTGTTTTACAATTTTGTGAAATATTAATGCGTTGCTTTAAGTCTAGCTGTTTCAGTATTTCTTAATGTTGTCATGCGTTTTAAGCATGTTAGGTACATGAGGTACTTAACCAGAGTTGCTTTCTTTAAAAATAATGATGTTCACTATACAGCCAGTCACTATGGTAAAAAAAATGAAGGTGCTCTTTGTAGAGTTGAGTAACACCTATATTTCAATGGCCTTTACTTCTTTATATGTGAGAGCGTATTTAGCTCATTGAAGAAGTCAGTGGGAAATCGAATATCTTATCATTTTCCCCAGCCAGTTTGAAATGGGATGCTTAAGGATAGGTATGTTATTTTTGAAAGTGGTTCAAATTCAGTTTCAGGTTACGTACAACCTTAAAATTATGGTACCTAACATCCATATATCCGTATTATGTAGCCAAGATATGTAAAAAGGTTTACAGTAAAATTTTATTCATTTCTTTAAAAATAGTATTAACGGTCTAAAACCGTCAAAGTTTGACGATTCAGATCGTGATCGTCTAAGTTTGACAAATCACAACTACGTCAAAACATATTGGGTTTATTGATATTATAGTGAAACAGTGTGAAATTTGATGTATGTAAACTTAAAAAAAAAATATGTGTTTTGTAACATTTTATTGAAGTTTTAAAGCTTGAAAATTATACGAACAAACGTAAAATTTAATTTTATCATTATATAAAGATAGATTTTTTTGTTCCTGTCAAATCATATTTTATTCATTCCTTCATTTTAAATCGCAAAAATATTTAATCAGATTGATGATGCAAAAAGAAGGAAAATACAGCAGGTGATTACTTAACAATGAGAACAGTTATTTTAAAAACAAGAATATAAAATAATACAAATTAAAATTTAATTAGTAGGAAACTTACAAAACATACACACAATACATCATAGAAATACAACAATTACACCTTCCTGACGTAGCAAACAAAAAAATAATACATATAAAACACGTTGCTGAACAGAAAATTTTCAAAATGGACAGAAAGCAAATACGTAAGTAATAGATATATCCATCTTGTTTTATTATATTTATTTATTATTATTTTCCGTTATAATAAAATTATTTAAAAGAGAAAGAAAACTGTGTAAACTTATATCGTTTTCAACTTTCCTTTTATGAATTGTGGCACTTCGTTAATTAAATTATTGTTCTTTTCTTTAATTTAGTAATCACATTATAGCAGATCAATTATCGTTAACCTTTTATTTTCGGTTATTTCTTTGTAAACTAATGTATTGATAAAAATAGTTATATGATTTTTACGGTATTATTTGAATTTATTCATTAAGAAAATAAAAATAAATAATAGCGTAAAAGAAATTTTAGTAAATATAAACAAAAATATCGAAGGAATATTTATTTACTAGCCTGGATAGAATTTATTTTGAGGATTATTAAGTTTCATTACTCTGGTTAATAAGAATTAAATAAAAATGTTAGCTATAGTCAATATAGTTTTCTTTTGCACTTACTTTGTTAAAGTTGAAGTACAGATTTTTTGGAACGTGTTGTGTAATAAAAGTAGTTTAGGCACATCTTAAAACAAAATTAGAATAATTTTATTTTTAGATTTATATTTCTAATTGTTTAAAAACAAAATGATATTAATGATCATAAAATACTAAATCTTTTTTTTAAATTTGCTTTTAATTACAGTAATAATTATTATAAAATAATTTTCACTACAGCAATAATATTATCATAAAAAAAAGTTTCTACAACAAAAAAAAAAAAAAATGTATAGAAAAGAAAATTTTAGCTATTTATTAAACTTTACCTTGTTTGGAAACTTTTCCTCATACAGAAGATATAAAAAAGTTTAATCTTTCCATAAATGTTCCTTTTACACGCTACATCTCTAGAAAATTAGTTAGACGTCAGCAGTATATAATATATATCATTTTAACCCTTTTGTTATTTTATAAAAGTTCATATTTGTTTTTTGATTTTTTCATATTAATAATATTTTAACTTATGTCAAAAAAAAGTTATCTAATGTTTTCCAGTTCTCTCTATCTCATGGACATGAAATTTAAGATAATAACGTTGCATTTTACAGCAGACTAATTGTTAATAATAAGTACGGTTCAACAAATTAATCTAAATTTAATGACAACTTTTAATCTAATTATATTAAATAGATTTTTCTACACAATTCAATTTCAAAAATTGGATTTTATGTTCACAGGTTGAGGTTTTGTGAAATAAGTGCGAGTAATTGCTGGTAAGTGATCTTTTTTAATAAATTTTTAAATACTGAAACAGTAAGTTATATTAAGTTTTTCCTTGCGTTAAAAAAAAAGTTTTATAAGGATTATGTGTCATTACAAATATTGTAGTTGTAAGTCCACTCACCTATTAATGCACTATTGTATCTATAATAACGTAAATTTTAACAAAATTCACTGATTTGGTTTCTTTTTTCCTAATTCGAAATAAGACTTTACAAAATCTTAAGTTGTTAATCAGTTTTTTTACACCTTGGTCACAAGGAATTTTTACTGTTCTGTTTCTTTCGATATATTTTTCGGCTGAATTCCCATCATTTAAGTTTTATGTCATTACCTATTCGTGTTTTCTATTTTCATCGTAAATTCAAACAGCTGTTTGTAGATAGTAGCAAAATCTGAACAGTCCACCTCGTGAACTAGTCGCTAAGTGAAATCAGCCGTTGTAAAAATTCTGTAAATAAAATATTAAGTTAACAGAACCTTCATTTAATTAACGCTGAGTAATATGAAAAACCTTTTACGAAGTATTAGAAGAAGAATTTTTGGGATACAAGATATTAACGAAACTGACAAGCGTATATACGTGTTTTTTAATACGTAGATAAAATTATAATTATTTTTTAAAACCGTTTTAAATTAATTTACATAAATATTGTTAACACATTATGCTGTATACCGGTTTGGAACAATTGTGGGAGTTAATAAAAAGGTTGGTCAACGATGATTTTCCTGGCTAGTTTACGTATTTTATTTCTTTCAGCTATTACACGGAGCTACAAAGTACAGAAAGAATATTGAAAACGGTCAAAAATGTACCCTCTAGTTTTAATAATCTGGATAATTTCAGGTCTCTGAATAAAAAAATATTTAAATGTGTAAATAGAATTCCACACGTAGGCTATGTTTGTCTATCCTGAGTAATACAATATTTCTTGACAAAAAGGAAAACTTATTTCGTTACTTCACAAAATTTGTTCCACTTTCTTATGGTCGTGAGAAAAATGCAAAACATTTCGGGTGCAAGAGCCACTCATCGTATATTGCTTCCTCTCATAATAATTGTGTTAACTGCATCGCCAGTTTCTGCAAAAACAGTCCCTGTTTATTTTTTTCTCATTAAAATACACGAAGAGTAATCCTCTTGGTTTAGAATAATAATAAATTAATTCGAATGGGCATATTTCGGTCTAATCTATTTTCGTAGCTTACTATTTTATTTCATTATTTTAATTTAATTTTCAACTATTTTTTTCGGAAATATGAACACCGTGCATAAGTATGAAAGAATTACACGTAATGAATTACCGGTATTATACATTGAACCATTGCCAAAATCCTTTTTGATCCTGTAGTTGGTGCCCACCAGCAGAGTAGAAACGAACTGCACAACACAAAATTATAACTGCAGAAACGTATATTAAATTTTTATAGTAAATTTTTGATAACCATTATTTTAAACATTTTAATTCATTTTTTTATTCTTATTTTTTAGAATTTACGCGAAGGAAAAAGTACAAAAGTAGAGATTAGTTTATAGATTAGTTAGAGTTAGTTTATATTATACATAACAAAACCAATTTAATAAAAACATTAATAAGTTCTTTATGTAAAAACTTTTGTGTTTGAATAGAAAATATATTTAAATTGTTGTAGTCGTGTAACGTAGATAAACGTTATTAAAGTGTGTATGATAAATAGTTTTTTAACGGTTGTATAAAAGAAATATTAAGTAATCTGTAACAGTAAACTAAAAACCGATATAAATGTGTATATTTACTGTACTTCTTTTTTAAAAACTTGGCTCTTAAGTTTCTGCAGTGTTTTTACCGCTTTGTGATACTAGAACAATCACTTTAGCTGCAACAAACCATGGTTATCATGTAAACAAGTAGCGTAAACATTTAGAAATTTTAGCATCACTCTATATGTATATATATATATATATATATATGTATATATATATATATATATATATATATATACACATATTCTCTTTCTCTTCTCTATCACCCTCTTTCTTCTGCTCTCTGTTCTTTATCTATTTTACAAAAAGATTTGTAAGGAAAAAATCGTGTGTAAATATTTTCTCTTCCTAAGTTTAACGTTCTTTTGAAATTTGACTCGATAGTTGATCTAGCTGTCAGCACGGTTGGTTCTCGTCCAGCCGGTTCTAGATTCGATACCCAGCAAAGATATAGCATTTATATTCATAATGAAAATTTCCTGCTATTGGAAAAACGCTTGTTGTAAAAAGGAATGTAATATTTTCAGTATTTCCTAATATGTCTTTTGTTTACAATGGGTAGCTTTAGCTTGTTGTGTCAGCGCAGCGAGGAATTAATTCACCAGTGACACGCTGAATAACGTACTCTGCTAATTTACAACTGTAATTAAAAATTCTATAATTATTAGTGAATGAATGCCAAAGAGGCTCGAAACGCTTGTCTCCCGTTCGGAAGGTTTACTAGTTCACTATTCGAGACTTGGCTAGATGTTACAGTTGGGTTAACGGCTCCTTGACACTAATTAGTATCTCTACTGTTCAATTCTAGCTAAAAGCATATTTTGGCCTGATAAGTGTAACAAGATAAAAACTAGTACAGTGAGGCTACACGAATAGGGGTCTGAGCTGCCCGCGGACATAAAATCTAAAAAGCCGTAACTGAATATCTAAAATTTTAGAATATCACACGATGAATAAAAAAATTTTTGGTATCAAACAACATGTGAAAAATAATTAACATAAAAAAATTAGTTAACATGTTACTTATCATATTTAAAAGAAATTACTCTTAACTACGGTTTTGTCCTGGCTGTGATCATAATTTGAACTACCTAATCAAAGAAAAAATGTCCATTAATCTTCTTTAATTTTTTACGTTCCGTTGAATCTAATATATTACAGCCTATATTTAAAAAAAAGTATTATCAAACATAAATTAGTAGTAATTCCAGTTTATTAAATCTTTCCATTTTATAACCTTTAATAAATTTATAAATTGTGTTTAAATGAATTCATTAAGGACTTAATTAAAAATTATGCTTGACAGAAATTTTGTAATAGTTTAAATTATCTAAAATAAATAATTTAAATATCTAAATTATGTATTTATCTAAAATAGATAATATATCTGTTACGTATTCCATTTGAAAGATATTATTTTAGTTATTCAGATAGTGTTTTTTCTTTTTCTTTTCTTATTTCCAACATTGGTCTCCAGTTTGAAGAAATAAAGCTTTCAACTTGTGTCGCAGTCAAGAGATTATGAAATGCTATAAAAAGTAATTTTTTAATTTTTTTTTGCGATTTGTATTCGCGAACGTGAAGTTTTACCTTGGATGAAATATTTTAATTATTTAATCTATGATGCGGTAATCTTATAACTGATCTATTTTCTAACTAAAACAATACATTTATGGTTTACTTCATTCTTGTTTGGTTTGTTTTTTAATCTTTATTATTTCAACCTATTGTTTAGATAATCTTAATTTCGGTTAACCAGTTCTTGTGTATTCTACTCTTTTTCATTAGAATTTAATTATTAAGAAAACTTTTAAACATTATCTGTCAAGTTAATCGAGTTTGTAGGTAAGTTTTTAATTGAAACCATTTATAAACAGTTTATAAATTCATTAAAGTTTATAAAATGAAAATGATTAATTTAAATTACAATGGAGATAAGAATAAAATCGTAGACATCACAGACATTTATAATTGCATGTATTTCCAGTATGCTTGACGTAAATTGATCGTAAGTTTATATTTTTAGATTTTAATTCACTTTTCTAATAATATAGAGTTTTGAAAACTCAAATTTTTAATTTAGCTTTTTTATTTACACTTTTTATTGCAGTATTATGAAAATTTTATATTCTAAGAAGTAATTTTGTTTCGAATTTAAAATCTTCATTTTATTCTCAAAAGTAAAAATGAACATGTTGTGTTTGAACATTTCATTTATTTGCATTGCCCACCCCTCTGAACCTCTGCATCTTCAGAAAGATTAGAACTACGGCTTCATGTAACGTCAGATACTCCCTTTATAACTCACACAGCTGTTGTGTTTTATGGTTTCTTCTTACACCGGCTAATTTTTATTTAGTTTAAAATTTTCGTTGCATGTACAGTGGCTTAGGGGAGAAAAAAGTTAAAATATCAGTCACAAAATCAATATTAAATACAAGTTATTTTCTGTTAGTATTTTTATTTGATGGTCCAAACGAATTTTTTTTATAAAACAATTAATTTTGTTATATTTTTTACACGACTGTAAAATTATCCAATTATTATTATTATTACTTGTCTTTGTGATTAATCTATCGTTTAGAAAGTAAATCCAATGTTTTTTTTTTTGCTGATCGGAAATTGAAAATGTATTTTATATAGATGATAAAGAGATATTTATTAAATGCTGGCTTGTCTCTCACACATTAGAGAAGGCACTGAGAATGTGTTCCTTATTTACTGCTAACACGTAATTAACAGTTGTCTTACAACACTTATAAAATTAAGTTTATAAAATTAAATACGTTACTGTTGTCTGTCTTCACTTGAGCTGTCATGTCTTCGATATCTTTACTTTCATCTCTCTGAATTAACATAAGGTAATTTTAAGGAGCTACAGACAAGATTACATGATAAATTTAAAATCATTCTCGTATATTTTACAATAGCTAAATTTATAATCATTTTCGTATATTTTACTGTAGCAACAGTGATTCATTCCTTGATAAAATTATTCGGTCAGATTGTATGTATAATCCTGATGTGAATCATTTTTACATATTTTCATCAAGTTTTGGATAGTTTTTTTATAAACCAAGCTTTTAGGTAATTTATAAGCTATGAAACTTATTTTATCGGCTAGAGTTCATGCTGTCCTGATCTGTAATTTTAATTTTTGTGTATTTAACTTTCTTAGAAAAGTTTTTATTTTTTTGAGGATTTAATTCCATTTTATTAATGTTAAAAGGAGTATAAAACAGGTTAAGTTATGGTAAGGAGCTCATTAAAGTATGATTACAAAATAAATACAACCATACTATATTGTTGTACTATTGCGTATTATGTAACAATAGCAGACTCTCTCTCTCTCTCGCACGCGCGCGCGCACACACACACACACAATGAAAGATTTATAAAGTTGGTATATCAATCACACTCCATTTCGGTTAAAACATCACCACTTTATTTAATTATCAAAATTATTCATAAATAATTCAAATAATCTAATACTTGTAAAATGAAAAACGTATGACGCAACAAATTAATTACATAAATATCATATTAAATGTAAAAAACAATCATTGTATTATATGATTGAAATGTTTAGAAATAAACTGTTGTATATTTCTATTGTAAAATCTTTGAGAACATGTAAAAGTGTGAGAACATGTTTAGCAATGTGTGAAACTATTGATGTAGCTGAAAAGTAAATGCTTAAATATATTTCATAAAGTAATTTCATCAGTAATATAACTATACAAGGGTTTAGACTTGAGGAAATCTGTAATTTCGAATTTTTTAAGAACGCATAAGACTGACCAAAAATTTGCCAATAGAATAATGAACCATGAAGGTGTCACTATTTTATTGATATTAAGTAATGCGTAAACCAATTATATAAAAAATGAATATATAATAAATGTTAAGTAATCTTTCAATAAACATTGTAAAACTAATAATCAGCTTCGGAAAAGTAAAAATAAATACAGATAAATTCAAGAAATAATAATAAAACAGTTTAACCACCCGTTAAATCACATATATTGACACAACTTGCGTACAAATATTCAAATGGTAATTAAAATGCAATTCAAAATTTGTAAATCACAAAAGATAACTTACATAACATAAAATTTTATAAAAATAATAAATAAAATAAAAAATTTAAAGATGCAACTAAAAAACAAAACACAAAACTTGATATCTCTTACAGGTACACAAATAAAAAACTCATTGTATGGATTAATTATTAATGTACAGGACAAAGAAAACAGCATATAGCTTTTAAGCCGAATAACAAACGAATTATTTTCAAATTAAGTAAATTATACATATGATTTCACTGGTACATTTAATAAATTAAACGATATACTAACTAAACAGATAAACCATTCAGAAACTGATTCTCCGAATATACTAATATAAAAAAAATAAATAAATTGAATGAAAGAAAACATCTAAACAAAAAAAAAAAAAAAATAGTGGTAAAAACATCCAAAAAGATTTTACGATGAATATGACATTTTTAATTTCTAGAATATTAAAATAAATTACAGAGTACAATAATGATGTACATAATTTTAAGAGTAACAGAACGAATTAAGAAATAAATTTGCAAATTAATTTAGCAATCCTTGTTCGTTTAATCTAGTATAATATACACACTCTATATGTTAGTGTCTCAGTTATCTCACACACACACACACACACACACACACACACACGCCGTCACACATAGACCAGACAAACACACATTGTGTATATGGCACTTTCTTTATACTCACAAGTTCATTCTATATAAATTGGTTTATCTTTTAATGTGTTTAGTTATCTAATTTTATGTAGGGAATTAAGATAAAATAATTTAACGTCCACATTTCGTCGGTAATATGTGTAAGTTCAATAATGGTTAAATTTATTTTAAAATTGAATCTTTTTCTTTCTGCACTTTAATTCAGGCAAAACCGTGGTTGTGTAAATAAAAGCGTGTTTGGCTCAGGAGATTGAAGAAGCCTGGTGATTTTAAGCGAAGAATAGGGTCGATTGGAGAGCCCCATTCATCAACATTAGGGCTCTGGGATTGTGTTTATCGACAGCCTTCCTTCCTCTTATTCACTCTTTTTTAACACTCACTCGCACTCTTTGTCAGTCGGTTCAATAGTAGGTCTAACTTTAATTATATACAATCCTGTTTTGTTTGTAATTCAAGAAGAGCCACTCGAGTCTTATTGCTTTTATTTATTAAAGAAATCAAGCGTAGATAATTTAAAAAAAATTTAATAAGATTTTTTAAAAACAATATAAAAATATAAACGATTTTTGTTAAAATTCAGATACAATTGCTGTGGAAAATAGCAGTGCAAATTTTTTTTTTTATTAATATTTTTTGGCTCCACAAAATCAGTTTTTGTAGTGGTCCCTGGATTTTATATATATATATATATATATATATATATATATATATATATATATGTATGTATGTACATTATTATTCATTCATATTTATTGTCAATACTGTATGGAAAATCACTTAGTACTTTTGAATGGCAGAAGAACTGTGAAAATGCTCAGAAACAGATCAAAGCGATCTGTTCATAAAACAAACTCATTAATTCATTTAAAAAATGTATATATTTTTACCGACAGAAAAAAATTACGGTATAACTTTCAACTGTACGTTGAGATTTGGGGATGAATTTAATTTGTTTACGTTTTGAGGTAAAACGAAATTTCGTTATAAATATATAAATAGGCGTATGTATAAAATTTGTGGCTCGAAAGTCTGCAAAACTACTTGATCAATTTCATTGTAATTTAGATATGCTGGAATAGTGTACCTGAAGTTTGTGAAGGTGAAAATTTGTTAAAGATTATTTGGGGTCGTTCTTCAATTACGCTCAAATTAAGGTCAACAACAGACAAAGTAACCTCAATTTGAGGTTATGTTCACTTTTATATTTGTGTATTTTTATACCCGCTAATACAGCGAGTCAGAGTAGTGAGCGAGTCTAAACTTAATGATTGCGTTTAGAAGAATCTACTGTTTATTTCTAATCATTTCATCAAATTATAGTAATAGTAATTTAATTTTTTGTAAACAGAATATGTATTATAATATTAGATTTTTAAAAAAATATATATATTTTTAAAAAATTTTTTAGATTTTTCATTTAGTTTATATTTGTATATTTCTTGCGCAAAAAAAAAATTATACAAAAAAATATTATACGGAGTAAAATAACGGAAAGTTGGTGTTCTTATACAGAACTGCGCAAGAAGTTTTAAAATAAATTCTGAAAACTTGTTTATAAACCTTTGAATTGTTATTATTAAGCAGCCGCATTAAATTAAATTACAGTGGTAATTTAAAGTTTATCGAACATTCTGAGTTTTCTTTCTTCTTCAAGTGGTATCTCCTTTCATGAGGCTTGCAATCATCATCGCTACTTTGACCTTTGAGTAGGCAGCTCGGAACAGTTCAGTATGGACGTTGCGCTGAACCATTCCCTCCGATTGCGCAACCATGAAATTCTGCGCCTCACCAACGTTACGCCTACCCACTATCTTCTCTTGCATGATCAACTAGAGTAACTCGAACTTCTTTCCCCTCGTTATGTGACCTAGATGATGTTTGATACCTTATCTTTCCAAGATATCCTTAGCATGTGTCTATAGCACCACATTTCAAAGCCCGCCAACTTTTTCACGTGTGGTTTTTTGCAATGTCCATGTCTCCATTCCATATAGCAGCAAAAGAAACGCATAACATTTTACCATTCTAGTCCGCAGATTATATCTGCGGGCTAGAATGACCTACCGATCACACAAGAAAGTACACATTTTGAGAAATGCGCTTTAGCCATTTCTATCCGGGTATTAATTTCCAGTGTTTGGTCCATGTTGTTTGTCATCCAAGTACCAAGGTATAATGTGAGTTTTCTTTGCTATTCCAAAAAAAAATAAATTGTTTTATCTTAATTTTAGAATCGTTCATTGAATTTTCTGCCTGATTTTTATAGCATATTTCTATAATACAACTAAATAAATAAACTAAATACCTCCCTGGCTCTGAAAGACAATTAACATGTCAAATCGATAATATGTGTAATTTTAGCACATTTTAATTTCTGAATTGACTAATTTTGAACTTACTAATTTTATGTTTATTTCAAAGAAAAGTTGGTTAATAACCAAACTTAACGATATGACTGTGTCCTAAAATATTTATTCATCTAATGAATACTCTTCTAAATCATACCATTCTAGTTTCATTGTTTGTTGTAGAAATGAAATTAATCTATTTTAACAAAATTAAAAAAAAAATTAGTTAAGTTAGATTTTTATTTAAAAAATTACGGTCTTTAAGTGATGTAATACCTTAATAAAAAATTATTAACTTGTAACAGCAAAAATTATTTTCACAGTAAACCAGATCTTAAGCAGCACTGAAACAATATAATAAAAGATGAATGACTGAGCGAATTATAGAGAGCAATTTTAAAACGATGAATAAAGAAGAATCTTCTTTAATGCGTTGGTAGAAATACTAAAAAAGGCGTGTTTGTTTTAATTTTCTTATAAATTAAATCTCATTAAATTTGAGATTTAATTTAACTCTTCTTTCACTACATAGTCTAGATTTTGGATATTTTTATCTACTTATTTATAAAAATTTCCCTTTTTATATTGCGTTGAAAATTTTATTTCTATATCTTATCTGACCTACCACGTTTTTAGTACGGTTGTTTTAGTATTTAAAATGGCATGAAATCTCGTTTTTTTAAAAAAGTCATATTTCATTACCGTAATCATAATTATTTAACAACGATACGGCTACAAAATTAAGTGAACCTGTTTAAATAATATCCGAATAAAATGTTAATAATCAAGTTAAAGGATAAAATTTTTGTATTTTTTCAAAATAAAATAAAATTTTAAAATATTTTAAAGAAAGATGTGATGTAACTTATCAAAATATAAAACGTTTATAAAGTTTGTATTGAACAGATAAAAAAAAATTATGAAGTTACAGAATGTAATAAAAACAAATTCAATAGAATCTATGAGAAACAATAACTGTGTGAGATGAAAGGAGTTGCCCGTTTGTTAAGGAGACAGACATTTGTGGCGTCAGTCGCATCCCCTTTAGGGATTCTGGTGGTGTAGTTGTAGAACAGCATGGTGTCGCATTGTGTGACCCAGTTGCAGAGATCGATTCGTATTACATTTCCATTCATAGCAAGGTGATATTGCGCTGTAAATCGACTTTATAACTACAACAAAATGACTTTTTTTAAATGCAAATTTACATAAACAACTCTTGTATATTTTCGAGTTTAACGCTAACCCTACTCATAATACAGTGGCAGTGGACAAGTAAGACACCCACACACACTCTTAGTTAGACGAAATATAATCTTTAAGATTTTTCTTCCAATATTTATTAAAAAAAAACAACCCTTAAAAATATATTAATACTTAATGGTAAATTATCATCACTTGAATCTAATTATTTTTCTATAAGGCGCTATTAGTTTATTATATGTGGTAAATTGAAAGTACCTTCATCAGTAATACTGTGTTTTGTGAAATAGTATGTGTGGAATTTTCTAATCGTATTACAATTATTGTCTGTAGTTAGTAAAATAAATATTGCTAGTTCGTTAATTCTGTAATTGAATGCATCCAACTATTTCGATTTTACTATTTTTGCAAGAATACATAACATAAAATTATCGATCCATCAGTCGAACAAAAGTATTGAAAGTCTGAGAAAATTTATTTTTACCGTAAATGAATGAAGTTTTTGTCCTAAAGTTTTTGTTAACTCTGTTAGAACGAGGAATTCATGACTGCATTGGGAAATTGATGCAAAATATAACAGTATGAGACGAAAACTTGTCTCTGAATATCTTAGTTTCATATATTTTAGTTTTTTACTTCTATTTACTCTTTACTCGAAACGAGAAATCTAATTTTACATAATACTTCATTATGGTTATAATCATGAGTTAGTTACTGGGGAGATTAAAACCATTGTTTAAATATCAATCAATAACAAAACTCATCATCATAAAATAAATTAAAAATTTTCACAAAATTTGTAAAATAAATTAAAATAATAAATTAATAATTAATTAAAAATGATTAATTTATTAAAATAAATTAAAATTTTTTTCAAATTTTTTTTGTCAAAAGCATTAACTTGTTTTAAATTTTTCTTGAAAATTAAAGTATGAATAACAAGTCATTAAAAATTGTGATAGGATATCAATGCGTCAAGACAACGCAGTAGACATGTCTGATAATAACTTAAAAAATTCAATCAAAATAAATTACGTTATCAAAAAGAAATCCGATCTTTTCTAGGAAATAATTTTATTATCTATTGCCATCATTATTTTGAGGTTGTAATCAAGATTCTCTGTTTGGGTGTCGAGTGAATCTCCGCCTAAAGTTCACAAAAGAGAAAAAACACAAGTAAATGACAAAGGTATACTTTAGTGAAATGGTAAAGCTTCTTATGAAAGGTGAACTTTTCGTTCACCAAAAACCATAACAGTAACATGACAACCGGTAATAGAGCTTTGTTCTTCACTTTTCTTTATGTATAATCTATTTTCATTATTAAATATTTATTAATTGACACGTTAACATGTTTTTACTTTTTTTACTTCCTTGTACGAAGTAAACAAAGTATTGTGATCGCGAAAATCTCGGTTTTTCAGATTTAAACGGAAATATCCATTTTAACTAGTTTCGGAGTGACGTCTGTACGTACGTATCCATAACTCAAAAATGATTAGCCGTAGAATGTTGAAATTTTGGATTTAGGACTGTTGTAACATCTAATTGTCCACCTTCCCTTTTGATTGCAATCGACTGAACCAAAAGTGTTCAAATAACCCAAAATCCAAAACAATTTGAATTTTGGACTTTTTCTTAACTGCAGTAATAAGCCCTCATTTAGAGCTTTTCAACGATATATCATAAGTGGTACTTATTTTCACTGGTTCCTGAGTTATAACCAAATGAAATTTTAATTTATGAAAATTTGGATCTCATAAGGGGAAGGCACATCGATTCGAATCAGATTTCATCTTCTTTTCTTTTTTTCAACTTTCTTCTTTTAATTTAAATATATTGATTCGTTAATATTAACGAATCCAACCAGATTAACATCTGGTTGTAAACATTTTTTTACGATAAATTCTAATTCAATAATAACAATTTTTAAAAAATTATGAAAAAATATCAGAAGTTATTAATGAAATACAATTTTATGTACTTGTCATTTTAAAAAAAAAATGTGTATATGTAATTTAATAGACGTACAAGGAAATCATGTGATGGCTACATCAAATTTTTTCATCAAGAAAAATGAAATCGCCATTTTTATTCTTCTCTGACAACCAGCAGGCGTTCGTTTCGTCTATATTTTGTCAGATGGCGCATGCCATTAGGGTTGGACAAACAATAGGATGTTTCAAAAAGTTATATTGGAAAAATGGTTTAATAAATTTCATATATAAATATAATATTATAATGAAAATGAGTATTTATTATTTATTAACAAATATATTAATAAAGGTAATTTATTTTTTTGTATATATTATTAGGTTGAGTATTTATTATTTATTAACAAATATATTAATAAAGGTAATTTATTTTTTTGTATATATTATTAGGTTGAAATAATAAAGAATATTACTAAATGTTAGTAAAGAAGTAATCAACGTACACTTTAACAAAATATAACAAAAATAACTGATATCACAACCACCAAAAAAGCGATTTCATTGTAAAAGTGTTAGAGAATCTTTTTATCATACCCCCTCCCTTAAGCAAAACGTATTTCTTGTTGAAAGCAGGCCAAAAAACAATTGTTTGTCCTGAATATCAACAAAAACAGAATAATATAAATAACTGTGAATAATACAAATAGCCGACAAACACTTACAGTGTGAAGGAATCCTTATAAAAATAATTGTTTTTCCTGAATCCGAAAAAATTGATATACAAAGAAACTAATATCATCTGCTGCTCTCAAACTTCTCTAAAAAACACTTCTTTTCTTCAAATGATGAAAAAAATATTTACGCAAAAAAATAAAAAAATTACTAAATTTCACTCGCCACAGGGCTGCTTCAGTTATAAAACAAACAGCAAAATTATGTTATAAAAAATTGTTGGGTCCTTACATCCAAAGAAGAATAATAATAATTAAGAATAAATAAAAGATTAATAACGTTTTCTATCTTATAAGACAATAAGAAAAGACTACTTTGACATATGAACATAGAAAAAAACAACCCCGTGAAGTTTTTGTAATTTTTTTCAAGTTTTTGCACGACTTAATTTATTAAATATTTTTTCTTTACATTTGGAGCAAAAAATTGTTTTTTTTTGAGAAGTTTGAGAATAGCAAATAGTATTCAGTTTCTTTGTATATTAACTTTTTTCCGATTTGGGGGCAAATAAATTTTTTTTGTAAGATACCTTCGTACTGTAAATATTAGTCGAGTGTTTGTATTACTCACCATTTTTTTGTACCATTCTGTTTTTGTTGATATTCAGGTCAAACAATAGTTTTTTTGGGTCTCTTTCCTACTAACAATATTTTTTGGAAGGGTGGTATTTTTGGGGAATAAGAAATTCACTAAGAGTTTTACAATGTGGTTTTTTTTGGTTGTGGTTGTGATCTTTACATCAGCAATGTAAGAAATATTAATCTTATGGGTATATGTAACATACAACGGAATAAAATTGTTTTAAATAAATAGTTAATTTAATAGTGGTGGAAATAAAATTCAGATGAAAATAAAGTGAAATAAATTGGTTGTTTGTCGATCGATTTTCAAAAGTATGGTGTCATTTTGTTTAAAATTAAAGGCTTAATATTTTATCCAATAAAGCTAATTTGATGAAATTCACGATTACTGAGATATGTTTGTTTTTTTTTGTAAGTAGAATCCGAAAATGAATAGACTGGTACATATTTGTGCTACACAGTGAAAAACCTGTGTTGTTTCATATTCCTGAACTATAAATAAAATAATCCAAATTGGTTGAAAGATCACTTCCATAATCTCCATTGACCTTCAATCTTTCTTTTTCCTGTTTAGCTTACGGTAATTACCTTTCAGGTAATATTTCAGAGGATGAATGAGAATGATATGTATGAGTGTAAATGAAGTGTAGTCTTGCACAGTCTCAGTTCTACCATTCCTGAGATGTGTGATTAATTGAAACCCAACCACCAAAGAACATCAGTATCTACGATCTAGTATTCAAATCCGTGTAAAAATAACTGACTTTACCAGGACTTGAACGGTGAAACTCCCGACTTCCAAATCAGCTGATTTGGGAAAATGTTAATGATCCGGTAACTTTGAAGTATTTTCAAAGTTACGGGATCATTATGGTTACGGTTGATGGGCTTATATAAAAGTACCAGAAAAATATTCCTGTAATTCCTCAACCACCTTCATCACCTGACTTGAAAAAACAGAATTTTGGGAAATTAGAAAATTTTTGAAAAAAGGTATGCGACCACGTGAAGGACATTTCGGTTTCTGAGTTCCAACACTGCTATGAAGAGGGGGAAAACCGTTTGAGCGTTGCGTCGCTACCAGTGGGAACTATTTCGAAGGTGATAGAATCCATGTATAATTTGATTGTTTAAAAAGTTTTTTGAATCAGTCTTATTACTTTATTTAGAGACCTCATAAGTAAAATATAAATATTATTATTGTTATAATAATATAAAATATTTTAAATTAAGATCAATTATTATTTATTAATTTATAATAATTTATTATATCTAAATAATTTTAATCTCTACAAAAATATAGAACCCACTATAGTCTTAAGACCAAGATGAATGACCAACATGAAATCCCATTCGTATCTACCTTTCATCCCCATTACACTTACAAAAAATCCTAAAAAATATTAGATGTCAATGTTTTTTTTGGAATAAATATATTATTTAAATGAATAAAAGTAATTTTTCAATATTTATAAAGAAATACAGGCAATAAATTTTACATTAATTTATTGATTGGTTTTTATTTCTTTTAGTTCTTTAAATGTATTTACAATTTACAAGTCTGATTTCTTGTTTCTCTAGGTTTTAAAACCTTTCTTTTGAACAGTAAAAAGTGTTTTTTTAGAACAGTACAGAAAGGTTTTCTGAAGTGTTGCTAATTAACTGATTGAACCTTTTTCGACTGGTCTTGTCTGTGTAAATATTTTGTTTATTGCATCATTCACTTAAAAGTAGTACTTAAAAACGGATCTCAGGGAGACTCCAAACACTTGTAATATAAAATAACTAAAACGTTATTTACGCATTTAAAAACAAGATATGGAAGTAAAATGGATGAAATTTATTAAAATTAGTTTGAAAACTATCAGCCCCTATCGAAGATTAATGACGTACCAACAAAATAAAAATCTTAAGAAATTACCCTGATGTTTAAACGTTTGGTTCAACATTTAGGAGGTCATTTTTTTTAAAAATTAAGAATAATCAAACCTCTATAAATATTTTTCACTTTATTAAATATATTGGGTTTATAAAAATAATAAACTAAATTGCAAAATAATTTAAAGATTTGGTACAAAATTAAAAAGATTTATTAAAAAGTAAAATATTTTCAATACAAATAATCTCACAACTACGAATAAATGTCTTCAATTTCATTAGTTACTTTCAATAAAAAATAATTCATAAAGACCTTGAATTTTCAGCACGGTGGCCCTCCACTAACATTATGGTTTTATTTCTATTTATTTTTTATTTATTACTTAGATAGCTTTCTTCTTACATTATTAGTGTTAACTGGTTTCTTTCCGATTAATAATTTTTTCCTTTGGGTTTTAGACTCTAACCTATTACATAAGTTTTATATTGTTGTATTTCTGCTTTACTCTTCACTTCTTTATTTCTGAAATATTGTCGGTATTTTTTGATGTGGGGGCCCTCCTCCCCACCTCACGTTATCGCCACCCCAGAATAACCATGTTATTCATCCATTTCTGTTTCCGCTTCACTTCTTGAATTAGAATTATTAAAAACTTTTTGAGGTGGGGGCCCTCCTCCCCGCCTCACGTTATCCCCACCCCAGAATAACCATGTTAGTCATCCATTTCTGTTTCCTCTTCACTTCTTGATTTAGAATTATTGAAAACATTTAGTGGTGGGGGCCCTCCTCCCCACCTCACTTTATCACCACCACAGAATAACCATGTTATTCATCCATTTTTGTTTCCTCTTCACTTCTTGATTTAGAATTATTGAAAACTTTTTGAGGTGGGGGCCCTCCTCCCCACCTCACTTTATCACCACCCCAGAATAACCATGTTATTCATCCGTTTCTGTGTGACTTCACTTCTTGATTTATGAATTATTGGAAATTTTTAGAGGTGGGGGCCCTCCTCCCCACCTCACTTTATCGCCACCCCAGAATAACCATGTTATTCATCCGTTTCTGTGTGACTTCACTTCTTGATTTATGAATTATTGGAAATTTTTAGAGGTGGGGGCCCTCCTCCCCACCTCACTTTATCGCCACCCCAGAATAACCATGTTATTCATCCGTTTCTGTGTGACTTCACTTCTTGATTTATGAATTATTGGAAATTTTTAGAGGTGGGGGCCCTCCTCCCCACCTCACTTTATCGCCACCCCAGAATAACCATGTTATTCATCCGTTTCTGTGTGACTTCACTTCTTGATTTATGAATTATTGGAAATTTTTAGAGGTGGGGGCCCTCCTCCCCACCACACATTATCGCCACCCCAGAATAACCATGTTATTCATCCGTTTCTGTGTGACTTCACTTCTTGATTTATGAATTATTGGAAATTTTTAGAGGTGGGGGCCCTCCTCCCCACCTCACTTTATCGCCACCCCAGAATAACCATGTTATTCATCCGTTTCTGTGTGACTTCACTTATTTATTTATGAATTATTGAAAATTTTTAGAGGTGGGGGCCCTCCTCCCCACCTCACTTTATCACCACCCCAGAATAACCATGTTATTCATCCGTTTCTGTGTGACTTCACTTCTTGCTTTATGAATTATTGGAAATTTTTAGAGGTGGGGGCCCTCCTCCCCACCTCACTTTATCGCCACCCCAGAATAACCATGTTATGCATCCGTTTCTGTGTGACTTCACTTCTTGCTTTATGAATTATTGGAAATTTTTAGAGGTGGGGGCCCTCCTCCCCACCTCACTTTATCGCCACCCCAGAATAACCATGTTATTCATCCGTTTCTGTGTGACTTCACTTCTTGATTTATGAATTATTGGAAATTTTTAGAGGTGGGGGCCCTCCTCCCCACCACACTTTATCGCCACCCCAGAATAACCATGTTATTCATCCGTTTCTGTGTGACTTCACTTCTTTATTTATGAATTATTGGAAATTTTTAGAGGTGGGGGCCCTCCTCCCCACCTCACTTTATCGCCACCCCAGAATAACCATGTTATTCATCCGTTTCTGTGTGACTTCACTTCTTGCTTTATGAATTATTGGAAATTTTTAGAGGTGGGGGCCCTCCTCCCCACCTCACTTTATCACCACCCCAGAATAACCATGTTATTCATCCGTTTCTGTGTGACTTCACTTCTTGCTTTATGAATTATTGGAAATTTTTAGAGGTGGGGGCCCTCCTCCCCACCTCACTTTATCGCCACCCCAGAATAACCATGTTATTCATCCGTTTCTGTGTGACTTCTCTTCTTGATTTATGAATTATTGGAAATTTTTAGAGGTGGGGGCCCTCCTCCCCACCTCACTTTATCGCCACCCCAGAATAACCATGTTATTCATCCGTTTCTGTGTGACTTCACTTCTTGATTTACGAATTATTGGAAATTTTTAGAGGTGGGGGCCCTCCTCCCCACCACACTTTATCGCCACCCCAGAATAACCATGTTATTCATCCGTTTCTGTGTGACTTCACTTCTTGATTTATGAATTATTGGAATATTTTAGAGGTGGGGGCCCTCCTCCCCACCACACTTTATCGCCACCCCAGAATAACCATGTTATTCATCCGTTTCTGTGTGACTTCACTTCTTGATTTATGAATTATTGGAAATTTTTAGAGGTGGGGGCCCTCCTCCCCACCTCACTTTATCGCCACCCCAGAATAACCATGTTATTCATCCGTTTCTGTGTGACTTCTCTTCTTGATTTATGAATTATTGGAAATTTTTAGAGGTGGGGGCCCTCCTCCCCACCTCACTTTATCGCCACCCCAGAATACCCATGTTATTCATCCGTTTCTGTGTGACTGTTCACTTCTTGATTTATGAATTATTGGAAATTTTTAGAGGTGGGGGCCCTCCTCCCTACCTCACTTTATCGCCACCCCAGAATAACCATGTTATTCATCCGTTTCTGTGTGACTGTTCACTTCTTGATTTATGAATTATTGGAAAATTTTTAGAGGTGGGGGCCCTCCTCCCCACCTCACTTTATCACCACCCCAGAATAACCATGTTATTCATCCGTTTCTGTTTTACTGTTCACTTCTTTATTCATGAATTTTTGTAAGAATGAGCAACGAAAATTATCATGGAAAATATTACGCCGCATCAAATTTTATATGTTTATTATTACACCATTTATAATTCTAAAAATCAATGTCCTGTTTGCTAAACTTTTAGTTCTTCGTAATTTTTATGGTGCACGTAATCGTCCATCAGAGCAACTTATTCGTCCGAATGTTGATAATTTTTGAAAAACATTAATTCTACTTCATGAAAAACCAACAAGACCTGTAAGTATAGACGAAAATATCGGTATTGTCAGTGATAGTTCAAGAAGATCGGAAGTATCTAAACCACATCCTGCTACCAAATTATTCCATTCATTTAATCAATTTTGCGACCGAATTATTTGACGTAATATTCTAGTGAATTGTCCTCCAAGATCATGTGACTTAACACCAGTAGATTATTTTCTTTGGGGATGTTTTGATCTTTGTTTATGCTGATAAACCAACAACAATTCACGCTTTGGAAGGAAACATAACTCTTGTTATTAACAACATAGGTCCCGAATTACATTTAAATTGGTTCAAAATTGGAATTGTCTAGTCCTGTTGATCTAAGTTAATCGTGGTTGAAATTATTTTCAAAAATAAACGGAAAAATTATCTTTGAGAAAAACAAAATTGTTTTCAAACTTACCTTTTTATGTGTTTTATTTCAATTCAAAATTCTATCACTCTAAAACAAACACCCAATATAAATGTTGTAAATGTGTACCACTTGTCTTTTCCAGGTCTTCTGTATCACGCCTTTACCTTATTTGAAGCTTTTGTTTTCTTTACTTATTATAAAATTATTTTTTTTAATTTATGTAATTTGTTATTATTTTAGTTTTTACCCGACTTTTTTACCCGACTTTTTTAACCGACAGTTTTTAACCGACCCATGCACTTTTATTAGATATTTGAATAGAATTAAATATTTAAATTACATGACGTTGCTGTGTTACGAATTAAACACTGCTTAATTATTGTTTAATTATTGTTAATTATTGTTAATTATCACTGTTAATTATTGTTTTAATTTTTATTAATAAAAAATAAAAATATTTTATTTAGATCGTATGTATCTAATGTTATATTTTTTATAGATCCAGTGAAAGTAGTAAAAAAAGTTGATGGCTCTTGTAAGGGACAAATACTGCATGGCTCTCCTTGTGACAGACTTGCATGACAAAATATGATGTCCCAAAAATTGGGTGTCAAATGTTTTGCTAATATATGTGTGTTTTGCACCGCTTTTGACCTTATATCTCAGGATAGACCGAACCTATTTTCTACAAATTTTGCCCAATTATTATGTGGGTCGTCTATATATGGGTAGTATTTAAAAATTTTTAAAAAGAAGAGTTTTAAATTTTTACTTCGTTATACCTTCAATCTACGGTATAGGAACATAACTTAGTAAAAATTATCGAGTAAAAATGATGGTTAAACGCAGAACTATCTCGGTAAATTTTCTCTTTATACAGCCAAAATTTAATCACAACCATACGAATGTAATATTTTAAAGAAAATTTCATTTGATTATGCTTTTTCTATCAAACTTTACTATTTCAACTGTATGCGTAAATACAAGATCATTTGTATTTAAAGTCCATCCCGATTATCTAAGTTGATGACTAACATTAATTTTTGTCTTCAAAAGCACACAAATGTTTCATATTCATACCTATACACAAATTATAGCTTGTCCAAGCCGAATTGGCACAGATCTGGCCTAAAGGCCTAAGTAAGGTATATAACTACAGTTTATAAGCTATCGTGATTTTAGTTATTGTAAAAATAATACGTACAAGCCAAGCATTATAACTCAGGAAATGAGTCAATCACCTTTCTCAGAATCATTCAAGTGTGTGGCGGGACGGACCAAAAAAAATTTCACAAAATTCACAAACAACTGCCGACGGTGAAAAAGATAAGGTTAGCGATTAAAGATGCCATTGGTTATTCAGGAATAGAGACTTATTTGAAAAAAAGTCGAAAATGTCGGAATAGTTCTCAGAGCGACATGACATAAGATTTAAGCGTATTCAGTATCGTGACTACCGTAAAAATGTTTAGAACCGAAAATAGGCCGAGAATATATCTCGAAAAATCTTTCTCTCACTACATCGTAGTGTTTTGATTCAGGTGATGGATAAAAGTTACTGTTTCGAAAGGCAGCAAATTTATTATAGTGCGTGTCGGAGGAGAAATGGATTTTATACCAAACGCCTTACTAATTTGGCAAGCAAGTTTAAAAAGTGGTAATTACAGAGGTCAAATAAAAGCGGAAAATTACTTAAAATGGACAGAAGAATTGTTAATTCCAACCTTCCCAATAATTGTGTTGTAATTTTTTACAACACACCCTGTCGCAAGGCCGTTTTAGAAAAATTTCAGATTTCCAATTTATAAAAGAAGATATGATAATCGGTTTCAGAAGCATTATGTTCTTCATTCATTCCTGCCGTTTGATTTCTGAAACAACAATTGTACAATCTGGTAAAAGCAAACAGAAAACGTTTCTGTTTATGCGTTTGACGAACTTTTACAAAAATAATGGGCATGATGTTCTCCAAATACCTCCATGCCACTCAAATTTAAATCCTATCGAGATGGTCATAAGTTAACGGACGTAACAAATCATACTGTAACTTTTGATATCAAAGATATTCAAAAGCTATGTGAAAATAAAGTGGCGGGTTTGAAAAAAAAAACGGGAAGCTGTATTTTAATAAAGTTAAGGAAACAGAAGCTGAATTTATGCCACAAGGACGCATTTTTGACAATGCTATTGAATCATTTATTATTTTTTTACTAGAAGATAATGAAAGTGACATCGATGATTACGATGATGATTCTGATGACAGTAACATCGTAAATTCTAATAATTCTTGCAAAGTGGATGGCGTTCATCGTTTTATTATTAAAATAGTTTTGTTTTGTTCTACCATTTAAAAATAATTAATTTCTGCTGTAATTTATTATTCCATTATTTACTGTTTGTAATCATTATCTTGCATTTACTTTTCAATATCTGTTTGAAAATAGAATGATTTATTTTATTGCGAATCAAAATGATTTTGATATTATACCTTTTAAGAGTAGGCTCTCTATTTCACAATTTCCCGCTTCACATAAGCGCTGCGCTTTTGTAATTCTTAGCACGTTTTCCATTTTGAAAAATGCATAATAATAATTTCTTTCGAAGAAAATGGTCGAATATTAATTAAAAGGTTTCAGTTAGGAAATTAAATTTGACATAAAAAATCTATATATATATATATATATATATATATATAATTAAATTAAATTAAAATTAAAAATGTAATAATGTTCGAAATATTAACATTGAGGTGATTAAAATATAAAAAAATTGTGTTCTGCGATCCAATAATAACACCACAACACATCTTAAGAAGGCCTATTCGTTGTTAGGTAATGAAGCAAATATGTGGCTCAACCAATACAGCCTCTGTCACCATTACTGTATTTGTGACTGGCTGTACTTGCCTCCGATTACCTGACTAATGAATATAAAACAAACAGATTGACCACTACGTGAAACGCAAGTAACTATTTAACTATTTACCGCGAGCTGCGACAGGAACCTAGTATGTATATATATATATATATATATAAATACACACACACGCACACACATTCATAAATGAGAATAAACTATGAAAATGTTTAAAAGAAACTTTTTCAACTGAGAAAAAGTAGAATTTAGCAAATTCTCCTTTCTCAAAACGATCTATTTTTCTGTATGAGACCATCACACTTCCAAGCCAACAGGGACTCGCATAGGTGAGCAAATCAAAAATTTTAAATGGATGTTTTAAGAATCAATGAAAAAAAAATTTATTTCAGGCTACTAAGGGCTACGTAACCGTTTACATACACCTTACTATTATGTTAGGTATGTAACCAAAATGGCAGTCATTTAAGACTACTTACAACTTTTTTCAAAAGTGACCTACATTATATTCCAAGTAGTAATTTCATATCTAAAAATAGAATGAAGTTAAGAGGATTAGTTTAATTCTATTTCTTTATTTTTTGGTATTAGGTAGCTATTTAAGTAGCTTTTTTTTGATTTAGGGGGTTTTATATTTAGACAGGTAAAATAATGTATCTCAAAAATTGTACTGTAAGATTTGATAATTTAATAAAAAATGTTTAATCTATAATAACGTTACTGTAGTACTAAATTACGTTAGAAAAGTCAAAATGTATGTAATGTTACGTAAAACGTTTTTAATATTTATACAGTACAATAGCTTTGTTTCTTTTTTTTTTTTTCTGAATTTTTATGGGCATCGACTGCTAAAGGTCATTAGCCCTCGTCACAATCTTTAAAAGAAACTACTATCACCATCTGGATCGTCATATGTAAGGGTGTAAAGGGCCCTTACATTTTATTTAAAAACACAAACTACACAAAACATTTAAGACATAAAGACAAGAACAATCACAAACACTTATGGGGTGTAAAGGGCCCCAATATTAAAATTTGAGATAGGTTCCCAAAAGACCATTAAATTAAAATTAGAATTAAAACTTATCCTACCATATCTTTCTTTCTTCTACGAGTCTCACCTATAGTTTGTTTAAGCACCCTCAGGGCGACCAGAACCGCCGTTGAGCAGTATATCAGTCGCGCCAGGGTGCCGTGGCAGTTGAATCTTTCTTATAAACAGGCTATAGGCATGCACAGCGCACCCACAGCCTCGCGCCCTCAATCCACCCTTGAGGGTCCCCCATGCCATCATCGGACACACCCCGACTCACTGCTCTTGAATGCAGGTGGGCCAAAATGGCCTAAGCAAGAGGGCTACCTCCCGTCACTATACGTGCCACGCTTCCAGACTCCCTTATATGTATATATAAAACTACCGCTTAGAGATTCTTTTGTCACAGCTTTAAACATTCATTTATAGACTTTTAAGAAGTCCACTGGCGTGTAAAAATGCAACTATATTTTCTTCATTTCCATTATCCAGATCAGCACTAATATTATTTGTAAGACGGAACCTCTTTCTGAGGTCCTCATATATGGTACACTCTTCTATTAGATGCTTGATTGTCAGTGTTTTATTACAAACACCGCACATTGGTCTCACTTCGCCGGTTAACAAATATAAATTTGTTAATCGCGTATGACCGATTCTAAGTCTGGTCACCGCTACTTGTTCACGGCGAGTCAACTTATAGTCGCTTTTCCATTTATAAGGAGAAGATTTTACTGTGTTTAATTTTGTATTTAATCTCCTCCATTCAGCATTCCACTTGTTTTTTACTATGTTTGTTAGACGGTTTTTAACATCTGCCACTCTTACAGGAAATGCATCCAAATCATCGCAGACTGTTGCCTTTCTGGCAGCTTCGTCTGCGATTTCATTACCTGTAGTACCAACATGCCCCGGAGTCCATACAAATACGCATCGCTGTCCTCGTTGTTTTAGTACGTATAAAATGGACAGGATGTTTGCAATTAGGACATCCTTAATGTTCTTTTTCCGAATTGCGACGAGTGCACTTAATGAATCGGAACATATTAGCACTCTCTCTTCGCAATAGTGTTCAGTGTAGCGAAGAGCTTGCTGAATTGCAGTGAGTTCTGCCGTGTAGACACTGGCCACATCTGGCAGTCTCCAAAAGTGGGCTTCTTCATTTACATATATCGAGCATCCAACACCATGTTCGGTTTTAGAACCGTCAGTATAAATTCTAATATGTTCTTCGTAATTACTGACGGTTGCCAAAAATTCCTGCTGGATGATCACTGCTGGTTTCTTTTTTATTTCTCCTTGAGAGAGATCCAAACTTATATTTACCGCTGGCAAGAGCCATGGCGGTATTTCTCTAGTAGAAATTGCCAATGTATCTGGAATGGCAATTTCATATTTACTTCTTAATTCGTGGTACCTAATTCCGGCTGGTCTGGAATAGGTAGCACGACGTTCGTATAATGCAGCCATGGGATGATTCGTAAACAATTTATTATTTATATGAGCAGGGAAAGCCCATATATTTGCTGCATATCTTAACAAGAGGATCTCTCTTCTATAATGTAGTGGCATTATTCCGGCTTCAGACATCAGACTCGCCGCCGGACTTGTGCGGAAAGCACCTGTTGCGTATCTTATTCTGCTATTATGAACTACGTCTAACTTTCTTAAGTGCGACTTTCTAGCGGATGAATATACGATACATCCGTAGTCTAGTTTAGATTGAACCAATGCTTTACACAATCTCAATAATGTCTCTTTTCCTGAGCCCCAATTTAAGTTCGATAAACATTTTATAATGTTTAGGGCTCTTTTGCATCTATCACTCAAGTCCTGTATATGTAATCCCCATGTAAGGGATTTATCCAATACTAGTCCTAAATACCTTACGCTGTCTTTATATTGTATTGGATTATCATCAATTGTCAAAGCAGGAATTTGATAAGGAATTCTCTTCCTACAAAAGTGAACACAGCACGTTTTTTCTGGTGAGAATTGGAATCCTGTATTCCTTGCAACTTCATTTAGAGCATTGATCGCTCGTTGCAATTTGTACCTCACCATAGCAGTCTTGTTGCTGGCATACACGATTGCCAGATCATCAACATAGACGCTTTTGCTGATTTCTGCTGGAATGGCTAATATCAATTTATTAATGGCAATGGTAAACAAGGTACCGCTCAGCGGCGAACCTTGCGGTATGCCATTTTCCAAGATTCTTTCACATGAATATTCATTGTTGACGCGTACTTGGAAGGTACGGTCATTCATGTAGTTGCTGAGCAGTATAGGCAGATTGCCACGAATGCCCCATTCATGTAACTGGAGCATTATACCATGACGCCAGGTCATATCGAAAGCCTTCTGAAGATCAAAGAAGACTCCGACACAATGTTTCCTTGTAATAAAGCTGTTGTATATAATGTCCTCTAAGCTGATCATTTGATCAGTGGTAGAATGGTATTGTCGAAAACCTGCTTGATACGGTGATATCAGGTTTTCTTTCTCCAAAACCCAGACGGGACGATTATTAATCATTTTTTCCAATATTTTCCCCATAGCACACGTCAAAGAAATAGGACGGTAGCTATTGGGGTCTGTTAAATTTTTATTTTTATTTGGTACTGGAACAACATAAGGTTTTTTCCACTGCTGCGGGTACGTTCCATTCCGCCATATTTTATTATAAAGTTCTAATAATCTACACTTTGCAGTGGTATTCAGCTGCCTGATCATATTATAGTGGATTTCATCCGGACCAGCAGCTGTGTTACCTGCTTTTTCCAACGCTTTCGCGAATTCTTCCATTTTAAATGGTACATTATATGAGTAATTATACTCAGTTCCAAAATTTAGTAGACCTTCATGTTCTTCTTTTTTGGTTCGAAAACCTTCCTCGTAGTTGGCCGTTTTGCTGGCCTTTTCGAAATGATTGGATAACAGCTCTGCAATTTCATATGGAGTATCTTTTATTTCATCTTCATCTTGAAGGCTAGTTATGGGAGCAAAATCATTACGCCCACAAATCGCCTTCACTTTCCTCCAAACATCTGATGCAGTAGTAGTTTTGTCGATGGATGACACGTATTGCTGCCAGGATCGTTTTTTGGAATCTATCATAAGACGTTTTGCGTACGCCCTGTATTTCTTAAAGGCAACAAGATTTTCTATACTAGGACGCTTCTTAAAGGCGTTATACGCCCTTTTCTTTCTTTTTATAGCTTCACTTATTTCATCGTTCCACCATGGAACGGGTTTCTTTGTAAGTTTCCCAGATGTTTTGGGAATATATCTCGATGCCGACTCAATTATTGCATTTGTTATGGCGTCGACATCGTCTCCGATAACTCCAGTTGTTTCCGGGAGTATCGTTCTAGCTGTGAAGCTCGTCCAGTCTGCCTTTTCAAATAACCATCTTTTAGGGATGGGATATATTGTTCTTGTAACATCAGTTATAATTTGCATCGGGAAATGATCGCTTCCATGCAGATCGTCTATAACATGGAAGCTGTACCTCGGTGCTATCGATCCGCTTATAAGTGCAAGATCTATACAGGACGTCGATCCATCTCTGGCATTGAAAAAGGTTCCTGATCCGTCGTTTAAAATAATAAGTTCTGAATTCATCAGGAACCCTTCCAGTTCTCTTCCACGGGGATCTACTCGATCTGATCCCCAAAGAGAATTATGAGCATTAAAGTCACCCACCAGTAAAACAGGTGGGGGAAGCTCGGAAATTAGTCTTGCTATGTCATCCTTATTCCAATCAAAATACGGCAAGTATATGCTGCAGACAGTGACCTGGAGCGGACGCTTCATTCTAACGGCGACCGCTTGTAGGTTTGTGTTTAGAACAACCGCTTCAGTGGTAGCTCTAGTCGATGTTAATATAGCTACTCCACCTCTAACTCTTATATTTGGCGGTTGATCTCGCCGAAATATATTGAATCCTTTTAATTTAAAATTTTCATTTCGGCGGAAATGTGTCTCTTGCAGACATATACAGATCGGGTCTACATCATGTACCAAGCGTTGGAGCTCATGGATGTTTGAAAAACATCCATTGATGTTCCACTGTACTATCGACTCACTAATTTTTAATTAAATTATTGTCTGGGTTTTCCTTTCGGCCATCCTTTTTTTCGCTTCTTCTCCATGTTGCGAACAGCAGCATGCTCGCGGAGAAGGTCGTCGCCTGTAAGGCTTCCGGTCTCCGTGTCGGAGACCACCGAAGCCACCGACGACGACGGACATGGATCGGCGCCGGTTTCAGGCGCCGATTGAGAGGCGGCAACCTGGCCACTCCCCGACACGGGGATAGCACCGGTCACCGCCTGTGGGAGGGGGGACACTCGCCCCCCCCTGTGTGATGTTTTGTGGCCTCTGAGGCTTAGAGGCCACTTCAGTTGCAGGAGGCTTGGGAGCCTCCATAACAGTCTCTGTAGGTATTATCGTTTTCTTGTCATCAAGAATCTCACTAAGATGGACTTGGCATTCTGCTTTGGCGTTTTCTTCAGAGCGAGAGCAGCTTTCGCTGTTTTATCTTCGGGAGGAGGCTGCACTAATATCTTTGGCTTTATTGGATCTTTAATATTGAAAGATTTCATTTTATTGTCAATAATTCTTTCAATCATGTTAGCCAAGTTCGGAGCTAGTTTACTGATGAGCTGACTTTCATCTACAGCAATTGGAGCAGGAGCAGGAGCAGGAACAGTAGCCGCAGCCTGAGCATAAGATGTTGTTGCTCTGGGTTTGCGGGCGTTAACAATCTTTTTGGCTTCGATGTAGCTGACTTTCTGCAGAGTTTTAACTTCCTGCACAGCTACTTCTTCTTTGTAGACAGGACAATTCCTGGATCTACATGAATGCTGTCCCTTGCAATTGATGCATGTAGGGGGCTCTTTACACGGCCTTCCTCATGCACCTCTTCGCCGCACACGCATATTTGCGTTCTCTCACATTTGATGGCGGTGTAGCCAAAACGTTGGCACTTGAAGCATCGCATTGGTTGCGGGATAAATGCCCGCACATCCAATCGATGTATCCCAGCTCTAATCTTCTCCGGCAAGGTAGGCCGGTTAAATGTGAGAACATGAGAGGCTGAAGGTAGGACCTCGCCATTCCTCCTCATGCTCAATCGGCGACACTCTATGACTCCCTGCGTTGACAACTCCTCAACAATTTCTTGTTCCGTACAATTTAGAAGGTCCCGACAGACGACCACACCTCTTGAGGTGTTGAGCGTACCGTGGGGATCAACATGCACAGCCAGTTCTCCAATCTTTTTAAGCCCTAAAATCTTTTGAGACTGGACATCATTTACAGTCTCAACATGAAGTCCCATGAAGGTCTTCCTTATTTCTTTTACAGGGCCACCAGCGCATTTGGTTATCTCCCGAGCGATGAGAAAAGGACTCACCTTCGAAAAATTTCCATCCTCCTTGGTAATAACCAAATATTTAGGTTTTGGTGCATTATTGCTCTTGAAAAAAGCTTTTTGTAAGCTCTTTCTAGCCTCAATCTCTATCCTTTTAGTTTCCGCCCTTTTTCTCCGTTTTGCCTCAGGCGAAACGGCTGGTTCTAAACGAGGGTGTTTGCGTGAACCCTCTGCCATGTTTAATTGTTCAATCTGCATGAACAATAAATCCCTTCTGTAGTAAGGCTAGCCGCCGGGGTACACCCCCACTCCAGGGCTACCAACCCTGGAGGTCCGTTCCGGTACTCCGGTGGAACCGGCATATGTCCTGGCAGAGAGCGGATGCGCAGTCTCTGCACTGACTCCAGGCCCTTACACACCGAGGCTTTCAGGGCTCCCATGCTCCGAACAACATGGGCACCTTAACTACATGCTTGCCATCGCGGGGGGGGCATGTGGACGACGTAAGGTCTCCGTTACACCTGCAAATAACTTCGACCGTGGCCGCCACATCGCCAGCTCTAAGTTTGGTATATGTCCACTTCCTAATCCATAAATTGTTCATATCCTGCAGGTAGCCAAAAATCCAATCCATGAGGGGACCTGAAGGTGGAAACAGGTCAAAAGAAAAGCATATCCGAGGAATTTACTCGGAGCCCCGTTAGCCAGCTATATGTATTGTACATAAGTACGGCTGTTACCGCCCTGGACGTGGAACGTAGATGTTGTGTTCCGGACGTGGGGATTACCTACCTCAGGGCACTTTGTTTCTTGAAAAAAGTCTTAGTATTTTTTTTTTCTTCTGGCAGACTTGAAAATCTATGAAATTTTTCAGTCTTCACTAAGGTACTAAGTATCTTCTAGTTCGTTTGAACCTTCGAACAATGTTCGAAAATTATTTATTGGCGATTTCGCAATAAATTTTTGTTCTTTTACTGTAACTCTAATAATTTGTTCCGTTTCGTTCTCTTTACCGCAATCCTTACCAATGGTAGATTGTGACACTCACACGATATCATTATCGGTAGGAGTGCCGCTAATTGCAATATCATCTTCAAAATGTGCGAAGTCAAATTAAATTTCGTCCATACTAGTGTTAAAGTTTTTACAAATCACACACCATCTTCTGAAATTGAGAAAGGTTCCACAAATTCATCTTGATTTTATACACTATTAAACTGAATTTACTACTATCCAGGCTTCTTTACAAATCGTGTACAGCATGTAAATTCTTTATTGAAAACGTTTAAAAAAAGGTTTTATTCGAAGAAATAATATATATAAATCAAGTTCTCGAAATTGTCGAACAAAGGATAAAAACCTCCTTTGTTCGTTTAAATTTAAAGATGATTTAATAATTAGATTTTAAAGATGATAGACATAATATTTTTCTTTTTTTAAATCCTAAGGAATCTTTTTGCAATCCACGGTATCAACAATCTTCATTACTACTATTAATTTTTACGCATTGATTAGACATTTTGCTAGGCATACAATATATTTTTGTGTGAGGCATTTCCAGATATTTTTTCCATGATATAATACCAGATTTCTTTCGGTATTATATAAAGATACCTGATACCTTGCAGTATCATCTGGCTTTTTCCATGTGTATATTCTTCTATTATGATTTTTAAACAGGGTGTTGACAATATACTGCGTGCAAAACTCTGTAAGTTGGTCCCCTCTTTCATTCCTTTTGCCCAGCCCATATTTATCTACAATATTTCCTTCCTTGCCTTTTCCAAAGCTTGCATTCCAATCTCCAACTATTATTAAATTTTCATCCCCTTTTATGTGTTTAATTGCTTGGTCAATTTCTTCGTATACACACTCTACCTCATCATCATCATCATAGGTGCTTGTAGGCATATAGGTGTTAACAATCGTTGTCGGTAGGTTTTGATTTTATCCTTATTACAATGATTCTATCGCTATGCATTTTGGAATACTCTACTCTCTTCCCTACCTTTTTGTTCATTACGAAACCTACTCCTGCCTGCCCATTAATTAAATCTGAGTTAATTATTCTAAAATCACCTAATCAAAAGTTGTTTTCCTCTTCCCACCGAACCACGCTAATTCCTACTATATCTACATTTATCCCATCCATTTCCCTCATTAAATTTTCTAACCTACCAACCATTTTTAGACTTCTAACATTCCACGCTCTGACTCGTAGAATGTAATTTATTAATTTCCTGGTGATCCCTTCCTTAGTAGTCCCCACCACGAGATACGAACGAGAAAATAGTTTACCTTCGGAATATTTTACCAAGCCTTCATCTTTGTTATATGAAGATGCAGAGTTAAATTTTCTTGAAAAAAAGCAGCTGTAGTTATCCATTGCTTTCAGCTGCACAGTTCTCAGAAGATTGAGTGATGATATGGCCGTTTAAGTCTCCTGACCTACGCCCTTAACAAATACTGTAAGAGCTGCTTCCCTCTTTCAGGAATCATTCCTTAGTCTGGCTCCTAACAGATCTCTCTCCGATATGGTTGCATGTACAGTCCAGCTACTCTCTATCACTGAGAACTCAAGCCCCTTTACCCCCTCACTATCGACAAGGTCTCATGATTCATATATGTACATGTATATATATATATATATAGTCGCCGAATGGCTTCGACGGCACGTGGCACTTAATAACCGTATGATAGCCCTGAAAAGGACCGTTTTTATCGTCTATTGGCTTCTACAGCTCGTTGTAATTAATCTTATGGTAGCCCTGAGAAGGGCTGTTGTCGAATGGCTTCGACGTCTCGTAATTCATAATCTTGTGGTGGCCCTGAAAAGGGGCTTTTTTGCGTTAGCTCTGAGAAGAGCTGTTGGGTCCGGCAACTGGTCTCCGAGGAAGTCGAGGATGTCGAGGATTTGCGGCGCGTCCATTGAAGTCAGACCGGGCTTCCACTCAGCGGCAGTTGGGTCCCCCAGAGCCCCGCAGTGTCGGGTCGGCGTCGGTCATCCTTCGCCGGCGCGGCCGAGGCGGTTCTCGCCGAGCAAAATTTATCAGTATTACCAATTCCTAAATATTTATTTTAAAGTTTATCGTTAGAACCTAAATTTACGTTACCACTAACATGAAATAATCACGAGCGAGACAGTTACACACAAACCGTTGCCAACAAAAAATTCGATTACAAATATTGAAAACGCAATTACAAATGTTGACAGTAAGGAAGAAGAAAATAAAATACTTAATAATATATGAAAGTAATATTAAAGTATATAATAATAAAATTAAAATGAGAGTATACAGTAACAACATGGTAAATGCGAAAGCGAAGAAAATAATAGAAAATATCGTCACAAATACATCAAAAACATAAAACTTCATACAGCTAAAATACAGCGTAATACAGATAAAATCATAATCCTTAATGCTAATAAAAGTAGTAAAACAGTTATCATGGACAATAATGATAATTCAACAAAAATGGAAAATATGTTAAATAATAAAAGTACACACAGAGAAATAAAAAGGGCTCTGACCAATAAATTATAGCTAGAAAATAATAAACAGTTGTCTGCACATATAACAAAAGAAGCGAAATTAATAAGTATCAATAACGCGATGCCGCCAAGAATTCACGGTATAATAAAGTTACATAAAAATGATTGTCCTATAAGACTTATAGTAAACTGCATACAAAGTCCGAAGTACACGTTTATTAATAATCAAATAATAGCCACACATCACAAATTAATTTCGCTGGATCATTATACACCAGTATTACGAAGAATTTAGCGATTGAAGCTATAAAAAGAAGATGGAGTGAATTTGAAAAAATAATTAAAATTAAAAACACAGAATTTTTAGAATGTATAAATATTTACACAGATAATATTTATACAGATATGTATTTAAAATTTTAAATTTAATTATATGAACAGTGCCCCATGATTTAACGATGTAGTTACCAATCTTCTGCTTAGTAAACCTAACTATAGAATATTTAAAAAATAAAGTAATAGAAAAATTAAATACTATGGTCTCATTCTATAAAAGATATGTAAATGACATTCTAGTATGTGCAGATGAGAAGGATATTGATAATATTAAAAGAATTTAACCTATTTAATGAACATATACAATTTACAAAGGAAGTTGAGATTAACAATAGTATAAACTTTTTGGATTTAACAACTCAAGTCGAAAAGAAAATACTAACAAAATGGTATATAAAACCAACAACTTCAGGCAGATACCTAAATTTCCTATTATTAATACAACCAATAGCAAAGAATAAAAGCCCATTAATATAAAAAAGGAACTGAAAGCGCTCACAAAACATGCAATAGAACATAAACACTCGTTTCATTTCAACAGCACCTAAATATTAGAACAAAATACACATAAGAGGACTATTCTAGACATTATATATATATATATATATACTGAAATAATTTATTAATAATATTGATGACATTTTATATATATATATATATATATATATATAATGTCATCAAGAAAAATACAAACGCTGTCAACAATAGAACGGACATTTCCGGATTAAGCATCATACATGTTAATTTAATATAAATAGAAATAAAAAAAACCATTCTAATGTGGTCACCAAATGACTTCCTTGTACGCCTATTAAATTACATATACACATTTTTTGCTGCACTTCATTTGAAAGTGAGATATGATCCTCCAATACTTTAATAAAGTGGACAGTTATACACAATTGCAGAAATATGAGTTTTTATTAACAACAAAAATGTATATAATTATTAATTCAACAATCTTACATGAAATGTAATGTAGGATAGAGTAAAAGTTATTACTCGTATTACTAGATCAGCATTTATTCGTAACTCTTCGTGAGTTGCTGTTTATA
The DNA here is from genome assembly GCF_047948215.1 of Lycorma delicatula. Taxonomy (NCBI): domain Eukaryota; kingdom Metazoa; phylum Arthropoda; class Insecta; order Hemiptera; family Fulgoridae; genus Lycorma; species Lycorma delicatula. Next base: position 56,098,556 of record NC_134456.1, read on the forward strand.
TTAATAAAAGTTTTTGATTTCTGGTGTGTCGTATAAATAAAAGTTAATAATTAAACTATTCCGTTTAGTAAACTCCTGTATACTGGTTTCAAGTGTTAATTTCGACCTTACGGTGTAAAATATCCACTTTGCATTTTTGGATTATTTGATGAATAATTAAAAATGAAAAAGAAAGAATCATACAGAATAAGAAAGATAACATAAAGAAATATAGCGCAAAAAACTACAAGCAGATGAATATGAAGAGAAAGAAAACGTTAAAACCAAAGAAAGGATAAAAAGGAAGAAAATGTTGCAAACTAAAGAAAAATAAACAGAAAGAAACTACCTCCAGTGAGGTTATTGATTGAGGAATGAACCAGAGACGTAGAGGACTGGCACCAACAGAAACTAGGCAGCAGCTTATAGCGGCCTGGCAAGAACAGTGTGACACGTCGGAGAAGGGGTGGTGGACCTGGAGGCTTATCGCACGAATTAAATCGTGGCAAAGCAGAAGGTATGGGGGGGGGCTGAATTACTATCTTACACAGCTCTTCACTGGCCATGGCGATTTTGAAGCTTACGTGCACAGATTCTGCCTACGTGTGCAGACCCTGGGTATGTCTAGTGCGGGAAGTAGATACCCCAGAGCACACCTTCTTCGATTCTGGAATGTGGATACCGCTATGGAGGGACCTCGGGGTCCTCTAACTGACACCGGACAATATGCTGGAGTATATGCCCAGGGAAGATAGAGAGTGGCTTGCAGTAGCAGAACTAGCCACAAAGATTCTGTGAGGATCAGGGTGAACAGCTGAACAGATAGTGAGAACAAAACGGGATGCAACTATGTCTAGGGTGCCTTGGCTGACTCAACTCAATTGAGGAGGCGAGGCTCCGCGATAATAACATGTGTACCGTCCAGCAGAACACAGAAGTCCAGCGAAACCTCAAGAAGTGAGGTGAAGGATACCGAACTGGACAGTAAAGGGAGAACAGACTGCCCTCTGCAGAGCTGGCGTTCGTTCGTGGTTGCACGGATGGGCGACAGTGATGATGTACGTGGACCCTGAACACACTGAGCTCGAAGGTACGTCCTTGGGCTAACTAATGCTTAATTGCGGTTTCCTGCCTCGTAAGGGGGGCTGGTGAGTTGGAGGTTTAGTCGGAAGGGCGCAGGCTACATACGCTGTAACATCTGCGGAACTTGATAGCGAGCCTGACACTTTACCCGTAAATGGGATTACTCTCCTAATCGGAGGAAAAAAATATATATATTTAAACTGTCGTTAATTTTGTAGACATGTTAAAAATTACTCGAAACTATGAAGATTGACATTTATTGTTACTAAATTCACTGATATAATTATATTAAAATTTTATTTTTTATAAATTATATATTTTTTTCTGATAAATTTATTTAATATTGATTTTCAAAATTTTTAGATTAATTTTATTAAAAATAAAAAAAGATAAAAACGTCTTTCTTTGTGATTAATGGAAATTTATCCTTTCGAATTTGTGTGGAACTTATATTTCCGAAGGTCTTTCGGTATAACTATCAGCAACACCTCTTCTGGTAGCATTATAATTAATAAGTGCCATTTTAAAAATAGTATTAAATTCTGCATATTTTCTGTTTCTCCCCACAATGGTTTTTTTTTACGTTACGTATTATATTTATCAGAGTGTATTTGGAGGTATTTGCAGAGAAATTATAAATATATAATTTCCCTGTAAAAACGCAAAATATAATCCAATTATTCCATATTATAGCACAATGCTTTTATTGGACCTTTCTCAGGTACATTTGGAAGACCCAAGAATGAATAAAATTAGGTTAGCAAGCGAAGCGAGCGTAGGTTAAGTTTGATTAGATTATATTTATAATTTCTCTGCAAATACCCACTTATTTGGAAGAAAAAATATAAAATATAATAAGTAATACGTAACGTAAAAAAACCATCGTATGGAAAAACAGACAAGACCCTAAATCCCTTAAGTATATAATCTAATATTATATTCGACTTACTTTCTGTTTGTTTAATATATTGATACACTTTGAAATATCATTCTGAATAAATGAAGTGCTGATTTTTATTTTCTACAAATGAAAGATCTTGTGGTCGATGTTATTGTGTTTGTGTATTCTGTTTCTTAAGGCGTTATTTATAAGTTAATTTCACAGTAGGTACTGTTTGTATAATTATGAGTGAATGTACATCCAGTCTGTCTGATGAAATACTTATGACAATTATTGCAGTGACATTGTATACTCCTGGATTTTAGTGTTCATCAGTGAGTGTTTTATTACAGTCTATATTTTATTTGTTGTTAAAAGCAACACAGTGTTAACTTCTTTGCTAAAAATATTTGGTTGTAGAGTTTCAATATTTTTGTCGCAGCAACTTCTGAATGGGCAAGAAGTCTGTCTGTTCGATGTAGTATTTAATACATGTTTTCTTACTTTATATGTTTGGAACTTTTTATTTTGCCCGTATTTTTAAAACGATACAATAATCTTCTCCCTAGAAATTTCAGTAATTTGATATGACGTCTGATGTACATCTTTATTTTTTGTCCCAAATTGTCATTATGATTTTTCAACAATAATAGTTAAATCTAATTTAATTTGTTAATGACAAATTAATATTACTAACTTAATGATTTTTTTCTTACGCCGCTCTCCGTGGCGCGAGTGGTAGCGTCTTGGCCTTTCATCCGGAGATCCTGGGTTCGAATGTCGGTCAGGAATGATATTTTCACTACGCTATAAATCATTCATCTCATTCTCTGAAGCAATGCGTAAAGGTGGACCCGGAGGTTAAACAAAAAAAAATTAATATTTTAAACTGTAAAATTTCAAAAGTCAGTATTTCTATAACCTACTTTATTTTGTAGTTTAGAAGCTAATATGTGAATATTTTACCAAATAAATTTATAATTTTCGTTTAGTGATAGTGGCCGATGCTCCGCTTCAGAATTCTGTTTAATTGCATATTGCTAATCGCCAGTAAACCCAAACCCGATTATCAGGCAAGATTAAATTAGTTTTCCTAATATCCTTACTGCTGCACAGCTTTCCCTCATTTTATTTGTTATTGTTTGTTTCTTTTATTTTTTAATTATTGTTCGCATTTAATTTTTATTTTTATGATCAAAGGTGTAGAAACAATAAAAAAAAACTGATCTACAAACAAATCAATCTGAGAAAAACTTAACTTAAAATTATGATGTTGTAAAATTATTGTAATTATTACGATTAAAATGTATACTACAATCGTATATTGTTAATATATGATTAAGAGGAGAGATTTTAACTTAATTTTTATTGATAAACATGACATTTTTGTGAAACTAATACATTTTTAATGACTTAATTTCGTCAACGTTTAAAATAACTTAAACATTAATATCATTACATAAAAATTCTATTATTGAGCATTTACATTTTTTCTATTTCAGTAAAGTTTAGATTATTGTGCCCTTTTATAGGGTTTACTTCTAATCACTATATGTTAATTAAACGTTAAATATAAACCGTACGTACAAAGATAGTATTAAATAATGAGATATTAGAACAAGTAGCTGCATTTGATTACCTAGGTTGTCTGCCTTTTTTTAATCAGAAGATGTTGGTAATAAACTGCATAGATTTCAGAAGCTGTCATTCGTTCCTCACTCCGTCACGCTCTCATCCTTCTCTAGTTTTTGACTCTCAGTTAACTCCTTCCGTAGCCATTCGGGCTTCATCCCCCCCTGTTGGTCTATCCTGCCTCCTCAGTTCCTTCTGCAGTGTTGCGCATATCCCCTGTTTTCCAGACTTCGTTCCCCCTGCTAGTCACCACCTTCTTATCCGGTCCACCATAGATGCGGGCCATCGTACGGTAACCTAGTTTTCCGCATACTATATACCTTTGCGGATCTTTACAGTCCGCTCTCAAGTGTCCCGGCTCAACGCAGTTGTACCAACAACCACGACGGTCAGGACCTGTTCACTGGGAGACCACATGACCACCACCACAATAGTTATTGTGGTGCCAGCAGACCTTGATCCTTCCTGTTGCAGCTAGCCTGTAGCCCCCTCCAAATGGAGTATCACAGTCGCGTTCTGTGTCAAACCATATACTGGCCTGAGCGAAGTGACCCTCGCAGTCGAGTCGCCGCCAAGGGCACTCCTAATAGCTTCCAAGATATCACGCTGTGTCCTCGGTCCTCGGTATAAAGATCTTTAACGTGAATTGCTACTTGTTTCCGAGAATCCTTCTCTATAATCGCAACTCTCTGTATACTAGTTACAAGTCTTTCTCTCAGCTCCAGAGATCCCTTGTTTCTGGTTCTCAGGCGGACCTCCACCTCATTCCCTTGCCCTTACTGACAACGAGGATGTCTCAGGACATACCCGTTGTAACGGAACACTTTACCTTACGTAGTAAATCCGCATAAGATACACCCTGTTGTTTAATAATCAGGGTGGTCGCAGTCGGCGAGCCTCCCGGAGCGCCACCGAGCCCGTCGACAGCCAAAAACAATTTAACTACCACACCCCGCCTCCTGGCCCAGTATTCTAAAGCTTTTTAGAGCTTAAAGCTTCCACCTTCGGAAGCAACCACTAGCAGTCCACGCTCTTCTGCCTCATCAATCCTGTCAAGTCTACTCAATAAGTCCTTGGCCACCACACGACCTTCACCTTCCAGCAAGACAGAAAAGTTGCCCCTGCGTCTTCAATAGTCACTTCACCAAGTGAAGTGACGCCACGGTGTCACGAATGAGAGTGCCTGAGGGGAGGCCTCCCGCAAGAAGCCTCCTTCTCAGCCCGGGCGCAACTGAGCAAACCTTCTTCATGTAGGAGCTCGTCCCGTCACACTGAGCGTCAATGACAAAAACCCTCGCCTGTTCCTTCAAGACCTATGGAAATTCATTCTTCTATATGTCCTGTTTGAACACTTGATCAGGCCAACGCCGTTTTAACGACTCAAGATCTTCTTCTGTCAAACTTGACTGAAGCTGGTTCTGCTGGGATGCCCCTCCCCACAGTATCTGAGTATTTTTATCCTCTATATACTTATCTAGCTTTTCGACTGTTTCCTTCACCTCCAATGCAATATAGTACAATCTAACTGCTGCATTTCTGATAGTCTTTCTCATTTCCGTATGCTGTTTACAGAGGTCGACCAGCGACCGTGTCTCAATATCCATTAAAAATGTTCAACATCCGTTAGGCTATTGCCTTCCGATACGCTGCTAGATCCTTATCTTCCTCTTCCCAGGCTTAGTTGATTTACCAGATATTTTTTGCTCTATTGCAACTTCCCGCAACTCTTCCGGAGGCTCCTTCATCGGTGCGTCCGTCAACAAAAAATACCAACAATAGTGGATTGTCCTTCTCACTCCGATTTGGACGACAACCCACAATACTACTTTTTCTGAGAAGGGGTGTCGGGGAGGAGAAATGTATGTGGCCGAATATGGAAAAAAACTTTGCTGTGGTGGCAAAAGATGGAGATTGCCAGTTTTGGATAGATACGATCGAATTTGACAAAAAGATGAAAGGTAATGAAGTTATAATATTTGGCAGTTCCCTTATCAACTGGTAAGGACTTAGAAATTCCGAGGTCCAAGAAAACTAACGGTTAGTCCAAAGGGGGGGTTACTCACCCACTCACACACTCTTACATCATAGTGCAATCGCATCATAATAGGAATATCAACAAAAACACATCAGACAGAAAAAACTAATAAGACTTAGAAAAGTTATAAAAATCCTCGTTGTAAAAACCTCGTTATAAAAACCTATCGAAAATAATACAAGTCCAAATGTCAAAATGCTTGGCAAAAGTAGTTTGGAAAAGAAAAGAACTACAGGTGCTTGTAAACGCGGGAACAGCCATCGCGCCAACTAAAGTAGGCTAACCTACAAACGTTAGCCGACTTCCGCCAAACTAACCGATTTACCGCTAAACCAAGCAACAGCTTTTAAACCTCTGGGACCACCTTTAGTTATTGCTTCAGAGCATGAGATGAATTTTTTGTAGCGTGTGAAAAATGCATGCTTAGCCGGGATTCGAAGCTGGGATCAATGGATGAAAGCCGAGACGCTACCACTCCCGCCACGGAAGCCGACAGCTGATATAACCTAGTTATACTGTACGTGAAAAGTGACGTCACCTTCTTGTTGTTTCTTGTCTTTAAGCTAATTAATTTAAAAGCTTCAACCAGAACCGACAAATATTAAAAAAATAACAGAAAATACTATAAAAGAACCTGTAACTGATTAAAGCCAAGCCCAGTGCCCTTCCTCACTATAAAAAAACACACTTTGAGTCCACTTAATAACGTCAAGACACCTTGATACGTCGAGACACCTCGACTTCATCCTAGCAGAGAAAAACCCAATAAAAACAAATCGGTCCGTTTTCCGAAAATCAAGAACCGCTACGCATGTCTAAAAATCAGTATACGACAAGTTCTAAATGTCTGTACCGTTAAAAAAGCCAAAAATACAACCGAAGACACAAGTTAATCGCAGAGAAAAAACAAATACGTGCAAACACCTCCATCAGTCTAACTCGACTTGGTTCTGAGACTAGGATTCTTACTTCACATCAAAGTCGGAGAATTGAATCTACAAAAATGAGATTTTTGCGTAGCGTGTTGGGTGTTTCATTGCAGGATCACATAGTAGCGGTGCGATACGTCAGCAGTTAGGAGTCGACAGTATTGAAAGCATAATTGCAAAAATGTGGGCAACAGTGGATGAGTCATATAAACAGAATGGATGGAAATATAATTCGAAAGATAATATGGTATAATAGAGCGTTTGGTATGAGAAAAATAGGACAGCCAAAGAAGAGATGGAGGGAGCAGTTGCAAAACTTGTGAGACCGAGTATTTATGTCTATGGCAATAGAACAAGCTATATAGCCTACCCAAAACGTTCTTGATAATGATGAAGTATTAAATAAATATTTTAATTTTTTTTTACAATAATGCATAACTCAGAAAAACGCTTTTGAGCAGTAATAATTGAATTTTAACCGCGGAATCATCATCATGTCTCGTATATTGCAGTTTTTTTTTCTTCCTGTTTAGCCTCCGCGAATCACCCGTCAGGTATTACTTCAGAGGATGAATGTGGATGATAGGTATGAGTGTAGTCTTGTACGGTCCCAGGTAGACCATTTCTGAGATGTGTAGTTAATTGAAACCCAACTAACAAAGAACAGCGGTATCCGCCATCTAGTATTCAAATCCGTATAAAAATAACTGCCTTCACTAGGATTTGAACGTTGGAACTCTCGACTTCGAAATCAGCTGATATGAGAAGACGCGTTCACCACTAGACCAACTCGGTGGATCGTATATTGTAGTCTTCTTTTTTTGTTTTACGTTGGATGAGGGAAAATCTTCTGCCAGACGCCCAGCGGCCCGTACCGCTGGATGTGTGGTGTTTCCCGTGTAAGGCGGTGACTCATTAAACACCCTCCCCATCCCAATGCGTGGTGGCGGAACCACCAATTGAGGTGCACATCGCCACCACACGTAGCTACGGGTACTCCGGGTGTGGTCCTTCCACAACGGCTTTAGGCGTACCCCAGAAACACCAAGCGGCGACAATCCTGTTGGACCCCGCCGCCCACCCCCGAGGGCTGGCCTTCCATCCCCAGTTCGGGGCTGCACACTACCCTATTCTCTTCTTTCTTGTAATATCATGGAGAGAACTCTTTTGAACCATCTCGAGCACCTGTCCCAACCTGCGCTCGAGCTGTTCATACTTTCCATCACCTCCACAAATGAAACCGCTCTACAATAGGGTCACTGCAAAGCTCATATTGGAAATCTGAGAAAAGTATGTTCTACGTCATCCTTGTCGTCACGTAGCGACATAGAGATGAGCTAAGCCTACCCTTGGCATGGAGGTAAACCTCGAACGATCCTCGACGCGTAATCCATTGGGCCGTCCAAAAATCCACCTCCCCATGTCTTGTCTCGGTCCAGTTCTTGATCTGCGCTATCAACTTGAAGGTCCATCTACCGATAACCGCGGCGGACCATGCTCTTACCATTTTTAGATTAACTCTCTCCTAGCAACCGCAACGTCTCTACTCTCATATCTTTCCAGACGTTCCACCGCCAGCAGTCCACCGGAGGCATTCCCGTTATCACCAGCACCGCCTCAAATGACACTGATCTGTACGCCTGGGTCACTCTGAGTGAAAGCCGTCATAGACACTATTAATCCTACGTCTATTACGCTTAATTTTAAAGGTTTCCCACCACACCGGTGCTGCATACATGATTGCGGAGGTAACCGTAGCCGCAATAATCCTTCTGTTTGGACGTCTAACATTCGTCATGAGTCTGGCAACTGTTGAAGTCAATCTCTTGGCCTTGTGGCACATCTCCGTTATGTGTGTTGTAAACCCCCTCGTCTCATCGAGCCTAACACCAAGGCATTTCCCTCTCCTCAAGGGGATCGCTTCAGTACCTTGCAGTTTAACCGAAAACCTTGACATCCATCTCCTACCTGTCATCAGCAATATTTTGATTTTATTCGTAGATCCTTCAAGACCTCGCATCCTCAGCCACCGCATCAAGTCTGCCAGTACATTGCTAAGGTTTTCACCTTTTCGATCGACCTCGCTGTGACCAGCACGGCATCCGCATATGCAACAAAGTCCACTCCCGCAGAGAGCTTCTTGTCCAGCAGGCCATTGAAGACCAAGTTTCACAAGAGAGGGCCCAGGACCAACCCCTGGGGGATCCTTCTCTCCATAACAACGACGACCTCCTCGCCTTCCACCGAAGAGATCTTCAGCTACTTACCCGTCAAGAATTCATGGACTATCCTCATCAGGATAGTCTACCTTTTTTTACCAGCTGACTGATTATTGATTTTGATTATTGATTTCCAACTCACGCTATTAAATGCGTTTTTTATGTCGACTAATATTACCAGCTGAATCTTCCTCGTATGTCGAGTACCCGATGCCGCGTCATTCACCATTCTCATCACTTTCTTGATCGCATCAGAGGTTGATCTCTCTTTACGAAATCCATACTGTTTATTGGGCCAACCTCCTCGTCGTTCCAATTCCACCTCCAGTCGTCTTGCCAATAGGGCCTCAAAGACCTTCCCTAATGTATTTGTAAGGGCAATGGGTCTGAATTCCCTCTCTTCCCTCGAGATCAACACCAGACATGCTCACTTCCAACTTCCAGGAATTTTCTATATATTGAACCGCCCGATTAAAAGAGTCTAAAAACGACAATGGGGACGTCTCGACAAAAACCTTAAGTACTAACACGGAGACGCCGTCCTTGCCGGGACTTTTCAGCGGTTAAAGCCTTGAGATTGCATGTTCCAACTCCTTGCATGTAAACGGAGGTATCTCTTCCGCCACAGCCTCTCTGCGCCGTAAATTCGTACCTCCAGGAAAAAGCTCACGGAGAACATCCCTCAGTTGATCTCCAGGTAGCCTGGGCAGCGATCTCCCAAGTTTGCCTCTTGCTATCTTGTAAGCCTTGCCAAACGGGTTCTTGTCCAATTCATCGTAGAGCTCAGCCCATTTTTCTCTCTTTGAGCTAATGATCGCTTTCTTTACTTCTTTCTTGGACAGTTTTAACCTCCGAGTTGCATCTTCAATCCCCCGTGAGTCTATATATTGGAGTTTAAATTCAATCAACAGCACCTTTACTTACATTTAAAAGTAGTATCTATCTAGGCGTTGAATAACAAGTTTTATAACAGCTCACTGCCGAGAATGCTAACTTTTAACCAGTTGTACAGCATCAGCAAGTGTGTGTTTATGGAGTATTTATGCCTAACATGCATTTAATATTGTACATGCTGCCAGCTGTCATATTAGTTTTTTAAGGTATCTAATATCCCTAGGCATTCTCATATATCTATTATAATTATATTTATCAACAATAATTCGGGTAGCGTGTTTATTTAAATTTAAATGAAATATTTTCATTACAAAATAATAAATGCTGTTGCGTATATCAATTATTTCAGGTTTTAATACAAAAAAGTTTGTTATTTATTAAAATTGAATGAGTTAATAATAATAATAACCTAATCATACAATTTAACATATCATATTGACGTAGCAATATGTAGAAATATGTGTTAATGGATGGAATATAACAAAATCAAACTACTATATTCCATCCCGCAAATTCCATTATCTTAATATCAACAGAAAGTTTTTATCTGTTGTTGAACTGCGATTTACGAAATGTAAGCGTATTACATCTAGCGGTTCAAATAAAATTATTAACAAAATCTTTAACAAATCTATTTTTTTTTTATCAACCTTCGTTTCATTAGTAATTTTGTGAATGTAATTTTTTATCTATTAACAGTCTCAAAAAAAAAACATTTTCAGTTTATTTTAGTGTACTAGTCTTCACCAAATAGACTTCATATTTTAAAAGTTTTTCTTGATATTCCGAATTAAGTTTTATTCATGTATTTTAATTAGATTTGTTAAATTAAAAGTTAACAGCCTCTACACACGATTAGAAGATATTTTATTTTTTTACCACCATCATTGATTTCAGTTTGATTGTAATTTATTTATTTATTCATTCATTGTTAATGATTGCAAATTTAACGTTATTTTGATATTTCAAGTATTTAAGTAACAAATTTTTTTAAAAAATTAGTTGGATATCGGCAAGTAAAAAAATTAAATACTTATTTTTACATTCTAGAGAGCTTTTGCTGACACTCTGCAGCAATTTCTACGTCATTTCTCAGCATTTTATTTCTTATTTATATAATAGACAGGTTTTTTACCTTTGTATTTCTTTCGAAAGGTGTCTGTGTCTATGGGTAGCGATTTTTTCTTTCATGCAAATTCATGTTTGAAAGAAAAATAAAACTGAAAAATCTAATCTAAAAAAAACAAAATAAGATTGATTTTTGCCGATTTCTCTAAGTAAATTTAAAGAAGAATTGTGAAAGGATTATGTCGTATCTCTATATACTGTTTTTTGGGTTTTTTTAATTCGATTATACTTATTTATTTTTTCAAAGTTTACGTATTGAAATATGTCTTACTGTTGTGATCGTTTGATTTTAACACAGCTACTTTTTTAATATTTTGTTAATCATATAATTCAATACTCATTCACAAAAAATAAAAAATAGTGATATTGAAGCTGTAAGATCCAGCTTTGATGGAAGTAAAAAAAAAAAAAACAGAACAAAATGTTACTCGTAATTCATTCATAAATATTACGAGCAGGCATACTTATTTCATTTATAAAATTTGCATAAGATTCATAAAAAAAATAATTTTTGATTACGTATAAAAAGTTTTACAAAAAAAGTAAAACGAGCGGAAAATTTAATTTAGAAACGGGTTGCAGTATTCACCGTCGGGTAAATGTTTTAATAAAGGATTTAAATTTTCAGTTTTAAAATTTATAAGACAGGGACTTGGTAAGGCGCTTATGGTTTCCTGTTCCAATTATTAACGGGCTGCATTTGCATATCGTCCATGAAGTAATCTCCGGACTGAGGAAATTGCACCTTGTTCAATCACCTGACGCCTTCCTGTACTTAATACTAGACAAATGCCAACAGATTGCCGGTGAATCCTACCCAAAGAAAAAGTTTTTTTTCTAATATTGTCATCTCCTTAAAATAACAAAATAAAGTTTTAATTACGAATTTCAAATGAAATAATAATAATATTGTAGAAACGTTACAAACATTTCAATTGTTATCTATGTAGAACCAATGAAAATAGAATAAAACAGGAATTTTTCCTTCATCTCATAATATTCTGAATTTGTGAACACTACTTATCTTTATTAATTGTTACCATAAAAAAGTTAATAATATTTGCTTAGCAGTTAGTAAATTATTTATTGTGACAGAAGTTATTTCGAATTATGACGATTTACAACGGTCTCTAAAAGAGTTTAATGTAATAACGTTTTGCGGTAGCGTTTAATTGATGTAATCGAAATAATAGTTAATATTGCTATTTATATTTTCAATGCGCTAAGTTTATTACTCTGTAATTAAATATTTTAGTAATATTTTTTACTAACTGATACAAAGTCAGTACATGATTGGCGAGTTCCTGTTTTAACTCGCCAATAAGGCGAAAAAACAGTTCTTGTTTTAAGTTAACTATTTATTAGTTAACTTTCGTTTTAAAGATGAATTTATAATTTAAGTTTCTATTTAGCGAATTTCAATAGAGGTAAGTTCAGATGATTTATGGATTGTGTTCTTTAGATTAAATTAGGGTGTTTCATTGTATTTAAAGTGAGATTTACAAGTTAGAAAATGTGTAAATTGTAAAATTGAGGCAAGATTGTTCATTCAAGAATGATAATGAGTGAAGTTAGTTTACTCTATAAATAATACAAGTACATATTCCCTTCGGTTGCCAAACAAAGAATTTAATACTTAACATTCAAGATAATTAATGGGATATTTGAGGACAGGGAATACTCATTCCTCTAATAATTCTTCAAAAAGTTGGTGAATTTTTCTAAAAAATACCCCATTTAGAACTGGGACCTAATACCTAAAGGAAAAATTCTCCGATCCCCAATTAAGTAGGGTGTAATGGTATCCGAATAATTATAAATTATATAATCATACCATACTGTTTTACCTTAAAAGTTTTTTTTTTATTCAAAATGAAGATGTAAAAACAATGTGCATCCTTACTTTCGAAGAGGTCTTAAATATTTTTATCCGATTTGATTGACTTACTCAGGTTTCATAATATACTGTTATGTATATACAGTTAAATTATCATAGTTTACAATAAGACTTAATTTTTTTTTTATAAAAGTCCCTCTCATTTTTAGCAGTGTTGTTGAATTTTTTCGTAAGGATATTATTGTAAAAATGTTTTTTTTCAGTCAGAGGTTAATAATTATTAATAAATTAATATTTTTAATTAAAAGAAAAAAGAAAGTAACAAAAGGAGATGAAATCTTATTCGAACCGATGTGCCTTCCCCTTGTAAGATCCAAATATTTCATTAATTAAAAGTTAATTTGTTTATAACTCTGGAACCAATGAAAATAAGTACTACTTATGATATATGTTGAAAATCTCTCAATGAGGGCTTATTTCTGCAATTAAGAAAACGTCCAAAAACTAAATTATTTCGGATTTTGGGCATTTTTGGGACGCTTTTGGTCCAGTCAATTGCAATCAAAAGGAGAGGTGCATAACTAGATCTTAAAACAGTCCTAAATCCAAAATTTCAACATCCTACCGCTAATCGTTTTTGAGTTAAGCGAGATAAATACGTACTTAGAGATGTCACGCCGTCAAAACTACCGATGGAACTAGTCAAAATGGATTCAGGGATGGTCAAAATGGATATTATTGTTGAAGCCTGATAACTGAAAGTTTTTCCGAAGACAATTCCTTTACTGCGTATAAGGAAATGAAAAAGCGAGACTATTTTTTTTATAGGCTGCTTAAAAAAGATATCCTTTGATTATTTTTTAATCGCTCAAAACTCACGATTTGAATTTTTTTCGATAAATTTTATTATAAACAGGAATAGTAGCTAATGTTATAGTAGTCCTGTTTATAATAAACTATTTTTTCACAGGAGTAGATGATAAATGTTAATTATTAATTAAGTCAAAATGTTTTAACTAACTCTTATTATATCGTAGAACATTTTTTTCTTAATAAGGGTTGAATTTTAATTAATCGAAATTTTGAATAATTTAATAAATTAATCCAGAAAAAATTTTATTTGTTCCCTTCAAATTCAAAACTAAATAAAATCTTTAAAAAATATGGTATTTTATTTTTATAATTTGTGAAGTTTTTAGTTTTAAGATCTGTAAAAATGTTCGAAGATTCAGCAGCGTTATTGTTTTTTTTTTTTCAGTTTACCAACCTTAATACTTATAAAATTATTTACATTATTACTATTTTTATTAAAGAAAAAAATGTGAATATCTGGAAAAAAAATGATTTTTTCCTTTTAGATTCAACCTATCTTAATTTGCGAATTATACTTTAACTAAGATAAAACAAAAGTTTTAGCATTATGTCAGAAGAACTTACCACGTAAATTCTAAATTACAAATTAAAATATAAATCTTTTAAGGTAGTAAAGATTGATAATGTTAATAATGTAGAATGGAAAAAACACAAAATCATTTAAAAAAGTTTATACATGTAACCCCGCCGGGTTAATCTAGTGGTTAAACTCATCATCGCAAGATCAGCTAATTTTCGAAGTCTTGAGTTCTAAGGTTCAAGTCGTAAAGGCAGTTGCTTTTATATGGATTTGATTGCTAGACTGTGGATACCGGTGTTGGGATTCAATTAACCACACATCTCAGGAGTGGTCGGCCTGAGTGTGTTCAAGACTACTCATTTACCGGTACATTTATAGCCAGACTGCGCATAGATGCCTTGGCATCTCTGCAGTTTCCATAACTTATTGTGTTTTTATGAACAGGAAAAATGTAGACTTTTTATTGTCGAAATCCATTTCTTGCATTTATTTATGTATGTATTTTTTTTCTATTTATATTTTGGTTATTACGTCTACTGATTTAATTAGTAACTGTAAAATTTATTTAGAGATGAATATTATAAATTTCATACATTTTTTTTAAAAATAAATGTTTCTTTAATAAAAAAATTATTTATTTTATAAATGTTCATGTTAGTTTGTTATCGTTCTACCGTAAACAGACTAACTCTTTGAAGAGTGAAAAAGTAAATAAATAAATATATTTCTGAAAATTTATAAAATGTTGTATTAAGATTGAAAACATTTGTGGTGAGTTTTTTCATCGTAACTAAAAACCGGTGGGAATAACAACTATAAAGTTTGTTCGCTTCTTCTCTAAAATGAAATTTTGCTTTTTTTGACTTGCATTCATTTAACACTCTTTCTTTGAACGAAGTATATACACACACACGCGCACGCGCTCGCGATTTGAAAGAACTTAATATTTTCAAGCAGTAACTATGTTCTAAACTTTTAAAAGAAATAATAAAATAATAAAAACGTTATTTCCAGTGAAGCATATTAAGAAGGAGGCAGGGAAGTCAATTTATAAGAAAAAACTTTCCTTTACATACGTACCTTACGAAGGTTTTATTTGTTTATCTGTCGCTTACTTTTTTTTTACATTATTTTATCTACCATATCATTTTTTCAAACAATCAACGAACTGTCAATTCTTTTAAAAATCACATGTTATGGGTATTAAACGTAAGGTCTTTAATTTATTTTATTTAAAATATCTGGAAATTATCAGCGAAATTTAATTTTGTTTTAGGTTAATAATAAACAATTATTGTTTCTAAGCCGAAAAGAACATATAGCAAAGATAAAATCTAGTTGATATTTGATTAGTGAATGGACTGGAAGTTAAATATCGTTTACGTCTGCTCTCGAAATATTGGTTGGTCAAATTTCGAAATCAAGAACTCCTCCTTTAATTTAATTTTCAGTCAATACATTAGGAAATCTGTAAAAAAAAATGATTGTACAAATTAAACAATTAAAAATTAAACAAACTAGGTACAATTATTCAAAATTAAACATATGTATTGTAATTCAATAAAAAAGTGTTTCTATCTTTTTTTACGCTGTTTCATCTTTATTTTATATTTTTATGGTATTTGTAATTATGAATAATTTATCCAATTTTATACTTTATTGCAATTTCCTTTTTTTCGAATTTTGCATCGCTTCTTTGTCTATCGTTGACTTTGAAATAAAGTTATACTATCTGGTTTGCTATATGTATTCTTAGCTTATTATAGCTAAGATAGTATGGCGTTTGTGTTTAATTCTCAGAAGAGGTGTAATTTTAAATCTCATGTTAAAATTTTCTGTGAGGGCTCAAGTTATAATCTTAAAAATATTGTGTCAGGAATAAAGCAGAGTATCCTCGATGTTAGTTTAATTGGATATTTTCTCATGCTACGCAATTCAAAGGATAAGCGACTTCGTTCTTTTAAGATCCCTGCACTTATTCGTGGGTATCTCTTTAATTTCTAGAGGAAAATTAATTTATGTTGCTTACTGATCGACCCAAAATCATTAATAGCTACTTCTAGATAGATAGAAACGGCTCGATTTTAGACGAAATACTCTACCAATGCCTGAAGAGACGATAAGTTATCTGTTAGATGAGTTCCTTTTTTTAGTAAAGGGTTTCTTCATCATTAGATTATCATTATGTACCTACCATTCAATCCTTTTCCTTACCCTTGATTTCTTTTTATCCATTTTGACATCTATAGATATCGGTTAGAAAGTGCTAGATTCAACTGAAGGTATTAAAATCGTCAGAATCTGTTTATCCTTCGTCGGGTCTGTCAGCCAATCACGGATTTTGATTCCGCGTACAAGTTATGCAGTAGTCAGTGGTTGTGCAATAACCCTAATGATGACAAGCCTGTCATGTAAATTTGGTCTTACTAATCTATAATAAAATGCGTAGTTCAAAAGAATCAGCAATGATAGGAAAAAATCTCTTTCCTTTGAAAAGGATTTCTACGCTATCGATAATAATATACCGGTAAAAAAATAAATATTCAGTGTTTTCTTATATTCATAATGGTGTAGTATAATTTTAATATTTGTTACATTATAATTAATTTAAAAAACATTTTTTTTTAAATATACTACTTTCCAAAGACATATATTTTAAATTAAAAACAAATCAACATTAAGAAATTAATAATCGAGTTAGCTGTTTTAATTATTAATTCTGATCATTATCTAAGAATTTCTGTTCTTACAAAAGAGCAGTGAAGGAAATATGTTGTTTTTTAAATAAAGAAAAACATTGAAATACAAGCGCTGTGAAATTGTATCAACGTAATTCTCAGTTTCCCTTAAGTGGAAAACGCCCGAGTTACCTTCCTTCTATTTGAGTTACGCACGCCTGTATTAACTTTACTTGCACTTTGCTCAGAATAAACTGAACGTGTGAAGTTATTCCTTTAAGTTGGAAGTTATTAACTCTCTATGTTTAAATGTCAACAGTTGATGTTAATTTTATATTTACTTTGCATTATGAAACTGAATTAAATTTAATCTTTTATTTTTTATTAACTTTTTTTAGACAGAAAATATAATATAAAACAGTTCCTTTCAGATTTGATTGCATGTGTTTAAAATAATTGTAAAAAATAAATATTTAACATTACTTTGAAATAATAATCATCATAGCGTTATATTGAAGAAAAAATGAAATAGAAGTAAAGATATTTCACAAAGAATTTTCTTTGAAAATAAAAAGCCAATTTCCTCTAGTGGAAGTTGATCTTGGTCTATTATTGCATTTCCAGTAGATTTTCTCTTCTAGTTTTCTCCCTTAAGTATACTTTTTCCTTTTTCTTCAATATCGATCATATAATTTCATTTTACTGCAATATTAATAAGTATTTTTTCTTCTACTGAAAAAATATAATTCTTATTTGATTTAAAATTATAATTTTAAATCAATCTCGTTTGCCTTGATGGTTTTCATGTGAATCTTTATTTCAGTATTAAAAAAAAATTGTTTCACAAGTGTTCATTTTCATTATACGGTATGCGCATTAACATATTTTTGAAATGAAGATTTTATAATTTAATCAGAATTTCCAATATTTTAATTTAGATTTTCCTGTTTCAGAAGATTTATTTAAATATATATTCTTTGTTTATGAAAAGGAGTATTAGCTAAATTTTTGTTTATGAAGGTTTATGAAGGATAATTTAAAAAGTTATAAACGTTTTACTTCTGTACAACAATCGCAGCCTCGATGTAATATCCTGGTTATGTAAGCTCTATATTTTAATTGCCGGATACAGAAATATTTATTGTACACTCCTTTATTCACCTTAATTAATCATTACAGTGAATTATATTTTGTAGTTAAAGTGTACATTTAAATTATATATTTAAAATTCTGTCTAGCCAATTCCACGAATGTGTTTTATTCAACATTTTAAAGGAAAGTGACCATACAATTAATGAAGTGTAATAACATTTAATGTCAGCTAGTTCAGTAAATAATAAGAACATGACAGTAGCTTGATTAAATTGAGTAAGAATATAAAGAAAATAAACGAATCTTAACATCTTCCTTGCACGAAGTAAAGGAAGATTTATTAGGCTCAATTGATTAATGTTTTTACTTTATTGTACGAAGTATTGTGATCGCGAAAAATTTCGGTTATCAGATTTTAAAAGAAATATTCATTTTGACCATCCCTGAATTCATTTTGACTAGTTTTGGCGTGACGTCTTTACGTCTGTACGTACGTATGTGCGACGTATGAATCTCGTGTAACTCAACAACGATTAGCCGTAGGATGTTGAAAATTTTGATTTAGGACTGTTGTAACATCTAGTTGTGCACCTCTCCTTTTGATTGCAATTGACTGCACCAAAAGTGTCCAAAAAAACCCAAAACTCAAAACAATTTGGATTTGAACTTTTTCTTAACTGCAGTAATAAGCTCTCATTGAGAGCTTTTCAACACTATACTTATTTTCATTGGTTCCAGAGTTATAGTCAGATAAAACTTTTAATGAAATATTTGGATCTTACAAGAGACATCGGTTCGAATCAGACTTCTTCTTTTTTTTTAATTTAAATATATTTATTTATTAATAAAATTATTAACCTCCGATTGTAAAAATTTTTTTTACAATAAATAATTATTCAATAATAACAATAAAACAAATGAGATAATATCAAAAGTTATTAATGAAAAAAATATTATGTACTTTTCATTTTAGAAAAATGTGTGTATGTAATTTAATAGGCGCAAAAGGAAGTCATGAGGTGTCGACATCACATTTTTTACTGAAATAATGAATCTTGGTCTTTGGGAACATCTCCAAACACCGCTACTGCTGTTTGCACACGGTAATGTAATTACTGGAGGTTATTGTTTTTAGGTACATGGATATTTAAGATGTGGTCGTTAAGTGTGTATGATTTGAATTGTGATGTATAGTATGACGCAATCAATCATCCGATACCGTTACACGCATGGAATTTTTCTTGATGTGAGAAGTATGCTAGTTGTTTGGTGGATTTACCCCAATCGGCAAATTACAGTTTCTTTCTGGATATGGTGCTTTTAGTGATAGGTTGGCCAGATTTGGTTTGTTTAATTTAGGCTTGTAGCCGGAGTGTGAGGCCAGTGATGGTATGCGCCATGTCTTAAATGATTTCCCAAGGCATGAACGTACCAAAATAGTTAAGAGAACTTGCGAGGATCAATTCAAGTTTTAATCTGCAAGTTAAATGGAAAACCTAAAGGAAACGGAACATAGTTACCGACTTCCTAAGATTCTTAGCCCTGCGGGGGGAGGCTGAGGGGGTTCTGATGCTTTTATGAATGTATAGATACGAGAATACCAATCCCGGTTTTTCCATTACCAATACCATTCCCGGTTCCAGGGGCCTGCCTGGATGCTTACTTTGCTAAAATAGGCGTTTTGGCATCGAGTCCTAGTTAGCTGAGATATTCGCTGTTAGGATGAGAATGGATGTGTTGAGAATTGTGTAATGGTGCTACGGTCTGGAAGGGTGTAGCCATTCACCTCGCTTCCGAAAGAGGACCAGAGCAGAGAGAGATAGGATATGCTTTCATTAGAAGCTTATTAAATTTGTGAATTAATTTATTATTTTTTGAGTAAATCAGGAAGACGTTGAGTAAATTTAATTGTAGAACAACATGGTCGTTGCGATTAACACTAGTTTTCTTGTTAACCTTCGGTGTTAGAGAAAGACGCGGGGATAGCGCAGTGAATCCTACAACCCTCAACTATTGCTTCAGCGATAGTTGAAGGTTGTAAGTTATGGTATGTTGTTCGGCTGGAGGAAGCCACACGAGGGAAATAGTAAGTTGTATAGATACACTGATAGAAATGTCTGCCGAAGCATTTGCATCGGTGGCATCCTGACAGGCCAAATTGATAACTATGATAATATCAAGTTTGGAGGGTCTAAAAGATGGACCTTCAGTAAAGCCTATCAGGATTAGTAACGGAGGGGCTAGTGTGGCCACCGGGATCGTCACAAGGTGGTCTTCTATTGAGGTCAGGATGATATAGTATCATTGCAGTATGTTTTAAACAGTTCATAATTTTCACGTATGAAAATGAAGATAAAAACTGTGTCCCATTTTTGTTATGTATAAATCAAGGTTTTAATCAGTATGGTGGATTTGTGATTTGGTGTACCAAATGTTTGGCAAATGTTGACTTTATGATCCTGTGAAGGGCTTTTAAGGGTCTGAAACGGCTTTTCGTTATACCAATATACAACATTGTGCATTCTGTTTATATTTAATTCAAGAACATTTGGGTTTTTTTATGTTTGTGTATTACGATTTGTGCTGTTTATTATTCAATTGTGCTATTTCCTACGAATTTTTTTTATGTTTGCTAATGTGATTTTTTTTTATTATCTTGTGTAGGAAAGTCTCAATTACGGTACTGTTACGTCCATTTATTTCTACTTAGAACTCTATAGTGTTGAGTAAAGTTATGTATTCTTCTCATGACATAATTGTTGAAAGTCCTTTAATCATGTTTCTAAAACCAAATTGTTTATGGGAATTGTTTGTGGTATTATGAATGAGAATGTCTGTCATTGTTGGATTTCCGTATACGAGTATTTTAAGTATGTTTTTCAATTTATATTTTATTTGGAAGTACACTCTTTTTAATTTAATTTCCTAAGGATTTGAATGAAGTAATAAAAAAATGTATACCTGGGATACAGCTACAGGTCTTAGGGGTAGAAATGATCAGTACAATAGAGTAAATTAATTTCTTAAATGGAATTATTTTATAAAATTGTTCTACTTTTGAATTTGACGAAAACTACTGTTAATTTTTACATTAAATTAAGCATTTCCATTTTATTTCCTGTTCATTATAAGCATAATACTTTTCTTCAACATAATCACAGTTTTTAGTCTTAAAAAATAATAATGGTATATTTAATTTTCTAAATCTGATTTTATCAGAATAAAACGTTGTGGAGAAACTGTTGAAGAGTGTTACGAAAAATTAAACTATGAAAAATCTTGGAAGAGATTAAGATAAAGGAGGAAATTATATTCTGAATGATTAAAGTTTGACCTATATCAGTAATACGAATTGTTTTTAATTGTTTTATTGATAAAACGAAACTCTAATTACAGAATATTTTGATATATACTATTGTAATGAAATGAGTGGGTGCGTTTGTATGCAGTCGATCGTTACTAATGAATATAAAAACTGCTACAGTATAGGTAACTAAGATATTTATTACAAAAAGTAATAAATAAAATTTAAAGAAATAACTCTCGTAGAATGTAAATTTTCAAATGATGAAATAGTTTGCAAATTTTGTCAGCTTTTACGTAGACATTTCAACTCTTAGATTTGAGAGACAAAAGTTTTATCATATCCTTAACCTTATTTTCATTAAGGTTAAATAATTTTTTCAAGAATTTCACAAACTAGTACCTTGTGAATATAAAGTTAAATGAATAAAATTTGTTTAGAAGGAATTGGAAAATTTTATTATTATTTTGTTACATTATCTGTACCGCATTATTAAAATTGAGATTCTACTAGGTTAAATACAATCTATTCAGTTTGTAACAACACTACGGTCAATCCAGTGCATTATATTGTTAACAATGAAATGTTTAGTAAAACAAGGTCTTGTTGTATATGTAAACACAAAACACTACCGCATAAAAAATGCATTTATTTGAACAAAATATAGTTTTAATTTCTAACAATAAACTTTCAAATAATATTCAAATCTATTAATTGGAGTTAATAAACTCTCAGAAGAAAAATATTATTTTAATCGACCAGAATCAGTTAAAGAAAAACTCGAATGATAAAATTAAAAAAAAAAAAATGGCATAAAATCTCCAGAATAAAAATATTTCAAAAACCAGTGGGGAAAAACATGAAATCAAAAAAGGTTAAAAAGAAATAGAAAAAGCAAGTGATGTTATTAAAATTTATTTACCGTCAAGGAGAAGAAAGTAGTAAACCTAACTGAATTATATATTTTTGAATTCTCTGAATAAATCCAAAGTTATTACACCGATTTTCATGAACTATATAAAAAACGATTTGTCCAAATCATTTAAATGCTATTGTGTATACTGATTTATAATGTAGTTTTTCTTCAAACTGAAAAATCAAAGTTATTTGGAAATATAAAGTAGAGAATTAATGAAAGATGCGAGAAATATGGATTTCAGATGTATTACCGAGATCTAAACAAAATTAAGTTTGAAAATTTTATTTACAGCTTATTATGATCATGATAACATACAGAAATTTTTATAATTCATAAAGTATCGTTTGTTTTATTATCGAGTGATACTTCTCACATACTAATATGAAAAAAAGTTTTGCTAGAAATATTATTAATTATTTGTGATATTCTTACGGCAATGTTTAGCTAAAAAAATCCCCATCAGGAATTTTTTTTCTTTCTTGTTATTTTATGCCCTACTTTCCCAATTTTCTTTCATGACAAAAGTAATTAGTTTACTTTGATTATGTCCATAAAGTTGATAAAATGTAGTTAATATTGACTGTTTTCTGCATTTTTTATTAATTTTAAAATTCTACTTCATAACTTAAAATTACCTTATTTAAATAAACGAGTTTCCTTTTCGTAAACTTAGACAAAGTAATTAAGAAAGTGAAGCAAATATTTAAAAACATTGCAAAATGAAGGAATTCTGATAAAAGTAACAAGACGATGGAATGGGAAAACGTAGTAGCAAAAAGGGGGAGGACTTGGACTTATACCATCAGGATTAGCAACTAGGAAGCAGGTGTGAGGGAAAGCAGAATAACCGTTCCCGAGAGTGCTAGCTCTACGCTTCTACATTTCTAGAGATGCCTAATTTTTAGTTTTCGTCAACATTTCCATAACTTTTACTTGAGAAGTGAACTTAAGTGAATGAAGACTGCCTTATTACAATTATGTTATAACTTTAACCAACTAATATGCCAGCTCCTAAGTTAGTATATTTTGGATATGTATATTTTTCTTTATTTAGGTATTAAAATGTTTTCTCATCCATTTTTATTAACTTATTCTGTTTAAATTTAAAAAATTAATTTATTCTCTTTTCTTATCTTTTTATTAAATTTTTACTGATAATTACATGTGTTTAAAGAGTATGAACATCCACGGTCACATGAATAGTTTTTTATCTATTTTCATTTTCATTGATATTAATATACCTCAGTTATTAACTTTATTTATATACACGCATAACATATTAACACATAAATAAGCAGTTATCAGCTGTTTCTATTTCAATTTGCTTTCAAATTTATGAATGTAATATTTGGTGAATCTGTTATAACAGATTTTTTTAATTGGTACTCGTACGAGTGTATTCAGTGATGCATAAATATATTTACAAATTTCATGCCACTGGTGTTCAATTAACTCTGTTTTCAAAGTACTTGTCCGTTTGACTTAGTAAAAGTAAATAGAATATTCATGTATCATGACTGAATACACCTTATCTTCTTTAGTATGCAGTGATGTACTGCAAATATTAGCTTTATAAACACTCTTCAAATTAAACAAAAATGAATATAGGTTAAAGTAAAGTTCGTTGAAAATATTTTTGCGATAGCTGACTAAAAAGTACATCGGTACAATTTATACCATTTTTATGACACGTAATTATAATTAATTAAATTTAATTGTAGTAATTTAATTTATGAATAATAATAAATTAGTAAATTTTTTGTGGTTAGGTAGGAAATTTTTCTGTATAGAAAATAAAGAAAAAAGAAGTTAAATGAAATGTTTAAATGATATCCTGTACGTTCTATAAAATTAGTTTGTCACTTTTTACTCGACTTTGTCATGAAAAGACTGATATACATGGATGTTTGGTTTTTCAGAGCGACTCTGAATTGTTTGGGTTTGTACGATAATAAAATGTTATTATTTCAGTAAACCGTTATTATTTTGCTAACCGAAGTAACATTATTTTACAAAAAAGTTTGTGATTTAATATTTTCTCTGTGCTTATTTAAATCAATTGATATTTTGCTGGCCCACTAATTATTCACTGGTTTGGATAATTACTAACTGATTTATTGTAATCAGCTGAATTACCGAATCTGAATTCATTGGTAAAAAATGGAATGAAAACATAACAATCTTTCTAAATTTAAGAATATAATAGTCTTTTAAACTTAAGATCCAATACTTATCCGATATGATAAGTCCTCATTTACTACTCCTCAGTTAATTTGAGACCTCATTTAATCTTTGGACTTAAAAATTCAAATTTTATATGATTTCTTTGTAACAGTTATAATAGAATAAAATGATAGAACACAGTAAGAGTGTTACGTGTTTCTTAATGGTTCAAAGTATACAGTACTGAAAAAAAAAAGAATTATTAACGAAAGAAATATTATCGTTTGATATCAGTGGATGGCTAAACATGTCGTTGACCAATATGTGGGGGTTACAGTGACTTCATCGAAGTGTATATTGGACAGCATAATAGGCGGAAGTGTATATTGCTGACAGAAATAAGACCAGCGATTTATGGAGGCTGCGATAGGAATATCGCATACGTACAATAGAATTCTGGCCGAATGGCAACTTAGATGGGACATCTCTGATAAGGAAAGGTGGACTTACAAGTTAATAAGGGACATCAAGCCGTGGTTCGGGAAGAAGACTGGGGAGCTGAGCTTTTGGCTCTCGCAGTCCGATACGAGCCGTGGCTGTTTTAAGACAAGCTGCATCGAAGAAGACGTGTAGAAGACGACAGGTGTTCCTATTTCCTACTGGTGGATTCGCCGGCAAATGTTATGTCCCATTCTTCCAGAAGGGAAGCCCAAAGACAGCAGTTGTATAGAATTACTGGGCCCTTAGATACCAGAATTATTATTAAAATAATGCTATATATATATATATATATATATATATATATACAGAGTGATTCAGGAGGATAGGACAATACTTTGACAACTCATTCTAGAGGCTAAAAATAAGAAAAAAGTTCATATAAACATAGGTCCGAAAACGCTTCGTTAGCGAGTTACACAGGGTGTAACTCGTCCGAGTTTCAGTTCCTCCGGGTAAATTAAGGCTTTCTGAAATCCTGGGAAGGTCAATTAAGGAGCAAATTCAATTGTTTCTTATGGTTTTTGAGCTGGGAAATCGAAGAAAATAGGTCTTTTTTTGGTAAGGGGGAGATAAAACCGTAATTGTTCAAGAAATATGTTTGCATGATTTAAGCTAATAAATAAAAACAGTATATAAACAAAAATTAATAGTAATTACAATTTAGAGGATAATTTATAAAACATATTTCTGGATAATGAAAATAATGTGAAAATTAAAAAATGAATAAAAATGTTTAAAGCAGTATCTGATAACTTTAAAGCAATAACTCTTTTTTAAAATATGTTATTATTTGTTGAAGAATAAATCAATGTAGACACTAAATGACTTCCTTCTATGCCTATTAAATTACATACACACATTTTTTTTTAAATGAAAAGAACATAAAATTTTATTTCATTAATAACGTCTGTATTTTTTACTTTTTTTTATTATTGAATTATTATTTATCGTAAATATTTTTTTTTACAATCAGGGGTTAATAATTATTAATAAATCAATATATTTAAATTAAAAAAAATATATATTAAAAGAGAAAAGGAGGTGAAGTCAGATGCGAACCGATGTGCCTTCCCCTTGTAAGATCAAAATATTTCATTAATTAAACTTTTATTTGGTTATAACTCTGAAACCAATGAAAATAAGTAGCACTTATGATATATTGTTGAAAAACTCTCAATAAGGACTTATTACTGCTGTTAAGAAGTGCAAAAGGGCTTTTTTTGACACTTTTGGTCCAGTCAATTGTAATCAAAATGAGAGGTTCACAACTAAATGTTACAACAGTCCTAAATCCAAAATTTTTAAATCCTACGGCTAATCATTGTTGTGTTATGCGAGATATAAAAACGTACGTACGTACAGGCATCATGTTGAAACTAGTCAAATGGATTAAGGGATGGTCAGAATGGATATTTCCTTTGAAATCTGAAAACCGAAACTTTTCGCGATCACAATACTTCGTTTACTTCGTACAATAAAGTAAAAACATTAATCAATTGAATCTAATAAAAACATTCAGGTAGAATAATAAAATCGAATAATCAAATAACTTGAATCATATACATTCTGGTAAAATGTTAGAGTAATTACTATTATTATTATATTATTTAAATTGCCATTTCAGATAATTTATCTTTCTTCACTATACGATAAATTTATTTTTTAATATTTATTTCGTTATCTGTTATTTATTTTTGTTGAATATAATATTAATTTTATGTAAGTTTTAATTACAATATTTATTATTTGATTTTTAAAAATAATTACGTTAACATATTAATTTTATTTTTTAATTACGTTTAAGTATTTATAAGTTTTTTTTTATAAATATAAATACGTTGTGTTGTAAACATCAGTGCACGATCAATCGTAAAGAAAGAAAAATTTCAATTGAATTATCAATGAAACTAAGGTAGAATATAATTTTTTTGGAAATGTTTGAATAAGACAGTATGAATAAAAAGTGGCAAGTAAGACCACTAAAAAAATATTTTTAAGCTCGTAGAATTAAAAATAAAAATAACAGAATTAATAAAAATAACAGCTAAAATTGAAAGCAAGTTGATTTTGCATAAATATTTAACTGGCCCGTAATATAATGGATAACTCCCAAATCAGTTAACCTGATTTTATTTTCATCGATAAGAGAAGTTAAAGATAGTAAAGAGTGATGTTAGCCACATCACGTCCTTTCTGTACCATTGGCTGATAAAGAGCGATACCTGCTTTACATTTAAAATTCTTCATTGAATAAACTTTTGGTTCATGGAATACCTCATCTTTATTAAATAGTAAGAATAAGGAACTGATCTCATCTGTTATTTCTGCAGAAACGTTAAATAACGTAAATGTTTGCTTTTTACAAAGAATAAATTCTGCTTCTGTTAGTTTTTTTTAAAATTAGATTTAAAAAAAAGAAATTCCTAAAATATTTAGAAAAAAGCGGAAAGATTCTCTCTCCTCCAACTTTATAGTCGTTTATCTTTCTCACTCTATATAGTGCGTTTTTAGGCTGAATACACTTCAGTTCATGGAATACACTTCAAGTCAATTCATAGAGATTAAAATTTGAAAAATAAATTAAAAATAACTGTAATAAAACTGAATGACTTAATAACTGTAATAAACTTAATGACTGAATAACTGTAATAAAAGTGACTTCAAAATATATATTTGCCTTTCTAGCTCGCTTAAAAAACTTCTAGCAGAATGCTGCGGATGTACATTCTTAGGGATTGTGTAGAAATTAAATTATTATTTTAATTATATTCACTATATATATATATATATATATTAATGTTTAATGAACACATTTAAATTCGTAATATAATAAGATATGAACTATAACTTTACTTGCATT
The DNA here is from genome assembly GCF_047948215.1 of Lycorma delicatula. Lineage (NCBI taxonomy): Eukaryota > Metazoa > Arthropoda > Insecta > Hemiptera > Fulgoridae > Lycorma > Lycorma delicatula. The sequence continues at coordinate 56,126,082 of NC_134456.1, forward strand.
CTATTGTATTAATTTTTAAGATAAAACTTGTTATTCCTATTTAAGTTTTAAACGTATATCCGTTTAGCCTGAATGATACGGATAGATAATGAAGACCGTATCATATGTTGCAAATAATAAATGTTAGGATACTTAATACAGATACAAATATATTCTGTCTTACGAGTCATCTTTATAGTTTATTTTGTTATTGTATTTTTAAACTTTTTGTGTTCGCATACGAGTTTGCAGTACGAGTGTTTTAATCGGTTATTCTATAATCGATGATGAAACAGTATTAAATACCGGCTGCCAATCTGTCAATTATATATTTTTTTAAAACATCATATTTCTTTTGCTGCCAGAGTTGCCGGCAAATAAAAAAGTAATAATAATCATTAAGTAACTTGAACCATGAAATAGTTAATTTTTATTATTTTTTTGTAGATTCTTTGTTTTAAATTTCAGCATTTTCAAACGATCGTATATTATTTGAACTGATACGAGTTGAAATGACAACCTAATAGAATTCTACAATATTACTTGACCTAGTTTCTAAGTATTTATTTCAAGACTTTTTTGTTAAAGGAATTCTTTAGATTCCTTTTATTAATGAGTTATCTTTTACGGAGTGTAAGTAATTGGAGAAGTTGAAGTATAAACAATTTATTACGGAAATTGTCGTTGAACAATTTTATTAAAACAGTTACGATGAATTGTTAGATTGTGATGGAAATATGAATTATTCAATCAGTATATTTGTTTTTAAAGGAGTACGTTATCATCTGGATAATTTCATATCTTATCTTGTTTTCATAAAAAATTTCAAATTTCTTTTATCCTTCTAAATTTTAAAAAGTTTTTTAAGGAACTTTTTTTAATTTTTTTAGAGATTAAAGATTTTTAATCTCCTTTAAAAATTTTCATTAAAAAAATTAAGAAAATTATTTTCTTTAAAATCAGTTCTAAAATTTAAAATTAATGAAATGATAACAAACTCCCTATTTAAAAAGATTGAACAATAGTATCAACTCGATATTTCCTTAGAATATTAGTGCCCCAAACCATAAATTTATTATTGTATCTTTCATAATTTCTGAATTCATTGTTGTACTACTTTCCTTTTTTATTATGAAAAAAAAAAGATTATAAAATAATATCATAAGCAAAATATTTGTTATGTAAAACAAGGTAAAGTTAAATATTTCATGACGTGATATAAAATCTTGTCAAAAAAATCGACATGTTCGTTTTTTAAATAAAAATCTTAAGTAGGTCTAATATTTGAAGTGAAAAGGAAAATTCCAAATGTGTTACGTTTAAAATTTGTAACGTAAGTATGTGAAGCTCGTTTTACATACCTGGTTTTGGTAGTACATAATCTGCTCGGATTCACATTTACATAAACTTTTATTTATTTACTTTTTTTATGATTATTTAAATTTTAGATTTTTCCCCGTTTTTAAATATTCAAATGAAAATACGGTATTTCCATTTGCATTTCAATAATCAGGAAGATAGAGGAAAACGTATCCTCCCATAACAAGGGATTACTTTGCCCGTTCGTACCCTACTTTATCGCCTTAGTTATTTTCATAATGCTCGGAATAAATCATATCATATTTTCTGAAGTATAGTAATAACAAAGATTTATATTACTGTTTATTCCTGAGAATAAATAAACCATGATTACTCCTACCAGCGACTTCATTAAAGTTTAAATTCCCATTATGTAATTTGAAACCGTTTATTATTAGTCATAAAAAGTTTTAAAAAATTATTTTGGGGTACGCTTGGTAATAAATGTGGATGAAATAATTCAATAATACAGCACTAGCTTTTCAGTCACAAAATTATTAGTTTGAATCCAGCTTTTATATATAAATAGATACAGCTCTTAATATAATGAATAACTTCCAAATCAGTTCACATCTTACAGAAATTTTATTTTCATCGATAGAAGTTGAAGGTAGTCAAGTGTGGTATTAGCCATATCACTTCATTCCTGTACCACTGGCTGATAAAGTGAGATATCTGCTTTACTTAGAAATTTCTTCATCGGTTACAACCTTAGGTATAAAGAATGACTCATCATTTTTAAAGAGTAAGAAATAAGAAGTTGATCTCTTCTGTTAATTCTGAAGACATGGACTTACTGTTGAATTTTATGGAATAAATTTCTTCTACGTCACTAAAAATAATAGTATTGGTTATTAATTTCATTTAGTTTAATATTATATTTTATAATTTTACTTTTAGTAACAAAAGTTACTATCTAATTATTTCTACTCTGTCATACTATGAGCCTTACTCTGTCAATACATTACTAATCCAACGATTTGTCAGTATTTTATTGAAAATTACAAAATAAACTAAGGCAAGTAAGAGACCAGCAATATTTACCGCTATTTTGGGAAATTTCAGTAAATTTTGTTTTGTTAAATTTTGTTAAACTTTTTTTATTTTAATTGGAAAGACGATAATGCAGTATACTATTTGGGCTAAGAATTATCTAATAAAATTAGATGATTCGGTAAGTAATTCTTACACTAATTTTAGCGCCATCCAGTCATTTCCGATGGTTCCGCTTGAATGTGGAATATGATGTAAATCGATTCGAATTTAAATCGCCTGCATAATTTTTAATATTTAACTTTACAAAATAAGTAGGAGAGGACTATTTTCTGCTATAATATCTCTTGAAATACAGGAACAATCATAAATTTAAAAAAATGCTTTCATTTTTTACAGTTTATTTTCGCATCCCATTTACTCTGCCGTAAAAAAACATTTCTAAGAATTTGATGTCAGATCATCCCATACATCATTTCTTAATTGTAAACAAATGTATTGCTGGTCTTTTGTTTTTAATTCCAATAGGTTTTTTTTGCAAATTAAAATTCTGTTCAATTAAGAACATTTTTTTTTTTAGTTACTTTCATATACTGACTTGTAAAACTACATTCCAGTGCAACACAATCATTAATTTAAACGAATTGAAGTATCAAATAAAAATGCAAAACAATTAGCAAAATTATTTTGAATATCATTTTTTTTTTTTTTGCTGAGAAAAGTTATCTTTAATGACTTTAATGATTGGCGATAGCATTTGTTTTTTCTTATGTATATGTGGCATCATACGGTCTCTTACTTTGATCGATTGAGCCATGATTCTATTAAAAAATCATTCAAATAAGTTCACTAAGCTTTTTTTTTCTGTTATCTTGTGAAAATTATAATATAGAGTTTTATAAAAATAAAATCAAGGTCGAAAACTGATTCCTTCAATTTTCCTCAAGTAAATTATCAGAAATAGTTTTATTTATTTATTTGGTTTATAACGCATAATTTGTGCGTTGTTGAGGAAGTCGTGAGTATAATCGCATTGTTTTACAACAAAAAGAAGTATATTAGTTTTGTTATTTTACATTATTTATGCCAATGTTTCTTGCTGCACTGCATACAACTTACCTGAAATACATGAAACACTAATTGTGAGTTATGTTTTTGAGAATAATGATGTTTATTGTACATCCTATTCCCGTGGTGAGCAAGAAGAAGCAGTCAGATGTAATGTTAAGTGTACTTATTATAGAGACATGAAACTGTGTAGTGGACTCTGTAATGAAAGAAGTTGGAAACTGCTTTATCCGTCACTTACTCTAATTATAGTCAGTGTCATTTTCAGGAATGGCTTGTGTTCATAGAAGGTCGTATTACTGTTGTAGTTATTACATTTAGCACACAGTAAATGTCTTTTAACGAATATATCTTCTGTGTAATGAAAAGAAAAAAAATTCATAACTTATAGAATATATTTACGAAAGGTTTATACTAATTGAAAAAGAAAATTACCTTTAAAAATATTGAATATACATCAATTTGAAACTTATTTTAAAATCTTACTATATAAAATATTCATTAAAAAAGTTTCACACCTTCCAAAAACACTTCACTGTTTTTTATTTTTTCTGTCATTCATTCTTTACATTTTATGTCATCCATTTAATATTACTTTGTGGAATGCTCAAGACTACTCGGTTATTTTTTCTCGTAAACATATAAACTTATTGTTTTATATTTCTTAAAAGAAACAATTTGGTAATCTGTTATGAAATCTGTTTGGAGTTTGTTATTCTTTTTTTTTAAATAGAATTCTGGTATCATCCTCTTAAAACTGAAGGATGTTCACGTTATAAAGTTTTCTTTCTATATTTTCCCTTTATCTCTCTTAAATTCTAAAGAAATTTATTTTATTTTTCTCTTCTTTTCTGTATTGTTTTATTTTAACAGCATCACATATCTTAAAAAAGAGATTATTTTTTATGATATACCGCTTACTGTTAGGAACATTATTTTGAAGAATCATTGAAAAACGTCTCTTTTACATATGTGTCAACAATCTGAAAAAATAAATTTCAAGAATATTTGTAATTTTTTAATGTTTATTTTTGAAATAGTTAATAGGTATTTTTTCAACAAAATTATGGTATTTATATTTCATCTATTTAATCCTACACATAATTAAAAAAAAACCGTTCCAAATTCTATTATTGTTTACAAACTATTTTATTTACTAAACATGTCTAAGAAGTCAGTAGTATTTTTACTTTAATAATTAAACAGATCATTACACAACAGATTTATTTTAATGATAAATTTTATTATTAGGTACGGTCAAATAAATAACTACATGATTGTTGTTTTACTGTTTTAATTTTTTTAACACTGAAGCTGACCACATCTTTTTATTGATACTGCATGATTGGAGAAATTTCCATTTTTTTCATCCCATCGTAAGAAATACGTTAAGTTTCAAACAACTTCAATTTTTTCAAGTTGATAAATAACCTTTATATCTCATCTTTCTTTATATCTTCCTCATGTATTTCACTCCATTAACAAAAGTTCAGAAATGGCTTAGTGCCATTTATTTATTTTTTATTATGAAATATGAATAAATAAAAATTATGATGAAAAAATTTTTTTAACAGGAAGGGGTAACTCCACCTTGAAGGGAAATTTAAAGGAAATTTGAAAATTTCATGTTGAGAGGAAGTCCTTTGATCATGGATATAAGGAAGAAAAAGGGGGCAGTAGGATGGGCGAAAAAAGTTCCAGACAAATGTGTGATAACGTAAAAGATTATACTCACTCTAAATCAGGAAAGATTAGAGAAAAGTATTACATATATTGAATTGTTTGCTTAATTAATGTAATATTACAAATTAATTGTTAATAACATTAATGAATAATGTTCATCTCGTTTTAGTTTTTATTTCAAAAATGTTTGTGTTGAATTACTATTATTTTTTTTTATATGCTTTTGTAATACTCGTACATATCAATAATCCAGTTTATTTATACCAAGAAAAAGTTTTGTTTTACTTGTTTGTGTTTTTAACAAAACAAAACCGTTAAAATTTTTAATTTTTTCGTAAAATTTAGACACGAATGTATGTTATATTATCAAAAAGTGAGAAATTTTGCTTCATATAAGGAAAACAAAAGTCAAAAGTAAAAAGTTTTGCTTCATATACTTTTTTTTTTTTTTTCATATAATCGTGCATAGAAGGGATTCAAAATAAATTTTTACAATATATTTATTTAAAAAATTTTCATTATTATTCATTTCTTACATCATACCCAGACTTAACATGTCTGGGTAATTTACAGACTTAACATGTCTGTAAATTGTTTGAATAAATCAGAGGTTAGGCGAGATTTTGTAATATCCTCTTTTTTATGTTAGTAGTCTATCTGTTATGTTAGTAGTCTATGATAGTAACATTGCTAGTCTATCTGTGTTGGAAAGTATTAATAAGTGTAAATTCCAGCTATTTTCAGTAGTTCAAAGTATACTTTTTATACCAATCAAGCTTGAAATTATTATGACTTTACCTAATAATGATATGATTCAGTTGTTTAATGACGTCAGGTCTCATCAGGAGATCAATATTTTCTAGGGAGAAAATAGTATTTTGAACTGCTATCATCACTCTGTTGACGAAATTATAATCATTGTTACTATTTCAATAAAAGAAAAACAAAAAAATTGATCCAAAAATCTTGGAAAACAGCTTTGAACCTCAAATCCGACTTTAAGTTTTGTTTGCGTAAGGATTATTTTTTCTTACATCATCATGAACAATGCTAAGCGATACATTACTTTTTGTATACCTTTTCAGATTCTATTTTGTTCAACTTTGTGAAAATATATAGGAATTGGTTTTATTTCTCATAAACTTAAATTGAAAGCTATTGTTGAATAATATTTTATGTCAATATTGAAGTTACCATTCTTGAAACGTAAAGCATTTTTACTAGTAAATTTCCAGGCAGTCCATTGGTGCGTAATACTACGTTACCGTATTGTATCGTAAACAGTATTACATCACAGATGTAACAATGTCTTCATTATCTTTCACGACAGAGAAACTGTATTATAATGTAATGTTTATGACAGAAAGGGGTGTTTTCACTAATTTGCTGATATTAACTATCTTTCCTAGTCTTTCTTACTTTCAGGCGTGTGAAGCACCTGAAGTAAAAGACACACTAATCAAAGTTGCAATTATTTCAGAAATTATGTTTATTATAGAATTGTAAATAGCTTAGTTTGTCGCTACTATTTAAAAAAAATAATAATAATTAAAGTGATTTTCTTTTATACAAAAAAATATTTTAAGTGATATTCTTAAAATACAAATGAAACAATATTCAGAGGTTGTGATGTAATGGGATCCGGCTAAAATAAATATAAAATAGAATTTGTGTAAAAAATGTACACCAATCCTCCCAGTAATGTAATATTTTTAAATATTGAATTTTGATTAAATTAATATATTGATGTATGTATAAAATACAATTTCACTTATTTATATGCTCATATCAGCTGCATTTCTACGGTCCTAGTGCGCAACGCTAACATGTGTTTGGTCCCGCAGAAAAGTTAACAGGAAGCCATATCTCAAGCTTTCCCTAGTAATTCTAATAATGCTAAGAATAATAGGTGTTAACTTGAGTATGACAATACCATTTTTCGAATGTTACTTCTTTTTCACATTAGATCATATATTACAGTTATGAAATTATATCTAATAGACATGTTTAACTTTTTTTTTTCGTTTTAATTTTGTACAATAAAATTATATGATTTCAATCTGTTGTTTGGTTTTATTTTTTCAGCTCTGTCTTCTAATTTCTCGACTGTTCAAAATTTTTCAGGTAAATTATTTAATATTTATTTCTGTAATTCGGATAGTTTTATAATATTCTGATAACTAGATTTTTATTTTCATACCATTAACATTTATTCATTTACTTATTTTTATACTAACGAGTAAAATATGAAAACATTTTTAATATTTGGTGAAATTTGTTTAATATTTATTTACTTTCATCATCAGTTATCAACATATGATTTAACTGCTAACTGAATGAAGTGTACACACACACACACACACACACAATCACATATATATATATTCGCGCGTGCGCGCGTTTGTGTATGTATGTATGGATTTTGATTAATTAAATACTCCTCTATCCTTTTTTTCTGCCAGTTTCTGTAGATTTAAATTTACTTATTGAAAATAATTCGTACATTAAATACATAATTAAAATAATTTTGTAATTATTAATAATAATTGAAATACTGTTCGTTGTATAATTAGCAAAAATGAAAATTCATTTTATTCCAGTAATTTTTCTTCTAACGTTTAGAAAATTATCAAAACTTTTCACCACAAATTTAGTAATGGTACTTTTAGAGATATTTTTATAAAATATGGTACGATACATTTTTTGCATTTGAAAATTTTCATTGACGAGAACAGCTCATTTGCATATCTTAAAACAAATACTATTTTAATAGCTTTCCTAAAGAAGGTGTACGTCTGAACAATGGCTTTACTTTCTTTTTATTTTGTGTTGTTTTTTTTTTTTGTTAACCAGAGACTCTTTGTTCGTAAAGACTCAGGTGCACAAGACACTACTGCTTTTACCTTTTGTTTTTCTAGTCGACTCTAATTGTCCTTTTTTTTCCTTTCTCATTATTTTATTTTTGAATTTTCATTTTATTATAATTTTCGGATATTATTTTGCGTCATATACAGAAAAAGTAATTTTTTTTTACATTCGAGTACAGAAGGCGTATAACGTTACACGCCTTATGTGTTTTATAACTGCATTAATTAAGAAATATTACAAAATTGTTATTTAGTAACAGTTAGCTGTTTTTTGTTCTGTTACGAATAAACAAGAAGTGAGAATGGTCTTTTTTTTCTAACTCAGAAACCTTTCGATTTTATTGAAGCTAGTAGACACTTCTTAATATGGAACGTTGTAAAAGGTTTTTTAATAATAAATGGTGGTTTATGAATGATCTTTTACCTCAACTAAACTTACGGAAAAGAACTGTCTAGGTCTCTCGATTTCATGTAGTCATATAGATTCTCAAAAAAAAAAATACTTCTTTTTATTCCGTTATATATGTTTTTATTAAAAAATTTTCCTCTATCGAGGGAAATACATGAAATTCACTATGAAAAGCAATTTTTGAAAAATTTAAAAGTAGATTTTTTCGTGTTGCACAGTATACAATGGAAAAATTACTAGATGATTAATGTAATAGTGTTTTTTATATTCTATCTTATTTATTACTATTTTGTAATAATAGTATTTAAATGTTTTGGTTGAAACTTGTGAACACTTCAGTCTAATAAACAAGTGTAAGAAGTTTATTATTTACGCCAATAGATTCTTTCCATTATCAAATATTTTTCAGTATTTTTGCTAATATTTACGAATTTATTGGACTGACATAAGAATTTCTCGATATTTTTTTTACCTCACTTCTTCGTTCTGTGATTATTAATATATATGTATACACGACAATACTAATTAATATACACTGCTTTGAAATATGAAAAAATAAATTCTTGTTTATTTTGCTTTATTACGGTTAATCTCTTTCAAATTTAATGTTGTCAGAGGGGTAAAAAATGTCCTGAGAAGTAAGTACTAACCGGTTCATTTAATAGTTATTGTTTTTATTAACATTAAAAATGATTTTATAAAATTCTTTATATATTCTTTTATAATTTACAAGAACATTGTTTCTTATCTGAAATAAAATTACATTTTAATTATTTTTTTTTAAATTCTTGATTTTTATTGTTTTTCATATTGTTACTTTTTTAGTGTATTTATTATTATTATTAAGTTTATTGAGTATATTGAAAAGAACAATATAAATTGTTGTTTGGTATTCATAAGGAGATAGGTAATTATTAAAGATGAATTTGAAATTGATGACTATATAAGATTTAAAGAAAGATTGAAAAAGATTTTTATTGAGTTTTTTGTTTATTCCTGTGATTGCACTAAGATTAGTGATCTAATTACACAGCCTGCGATGGTTGTGTTGTTTATTTTTTGGTAATCGATTCTTATGTATTTTTTAGCGCTGAATCGGAAAATAACCTACAAATTTTCCATCACATCCAATTTTTCGCAAATCGCAAATTTCAAAATTTGTAAAAACTTAATTGTAAAAATGTGTTACAATAAAGTAGATATAAAAACGAATTTTTGTGATAAATTAAAATAATACATTCGCCGGCCTCCGTGACACAAGTGGTAACGTCATAGACTTTCATCCGGTAGTCCCAGGTTCGAATCCCGGTCAGGCATGGCATTTTCACACACGCTACAAATCATTCATCTCATCCTCTGAAGTAATACCTAATGGTGGTCCCGGAGGTTAAACAACAAGAAATAAAAAAAAATTACTTTGTTGGATTATATTTTGCATTCTTGTAGCTAAATTGTTTAATGGCCTAAAGAGAATGACAGGGGGGTGTCATTGACTCCTTAATTTCTAATGAAAATTGCCACAAAATAAGCCTAATTTCTATTATACTGCAGTTTTAAATTTATTTTTATTTAATTAATTTTTATGAGGTACGTCATGTCATGCTTTTGGAAACCACTCCTCCTCTTCGCTCACCCTTAATGACGAATTATGTAAAATACTTACAATTTTGTTTCATGTGTCGAAATTTCTTTGGACGAATTATACTCTGTTTTGCGCTTTTCCCTCTATGTTCTCTATAGGGTTCATCTCGGTTCAACATCCAGCAATAGTCTGCCATCATCATAGTAGTCCACACTTTCCTTGATACGTCCTTTCCGTTTACTTCATGTCCTGATGAGATCTCTCACCCATCTCTTCGTTAACGTCACCCAGATTTTCAGGAAAATAGTCCACATGTGAATTTAGAAAGTGAACCTTCAAGCTTATGGAACTTTTTCTAAGCCTTAGTAAGGTTTAGAATTCTTAGTTTTTACTATCATTTAATAATTTGCTTCTTTTTTTATATTATCATCATTATAGGGGGTATTATAACACAATAAATTGGATGGTACTTTTATCCTAATCTGCTCGGTACATTATTCTAAGCAATGGTTATGTTCATTTTGGATAGTAATTTGTTTTTTCTACTGACAAAAACGAATGATTTTATTTTGTACTCTTTAAACATTTAATTAAGTACATAATTGTTAAACGCTTTTACTGTGGTGAGAAAACGTGCTAAAAATGACGATGAAGTAGAGAAGAACATGCTGAATTGTACGAACGTAATTCGTAATTTTCTTTAAGTCAGCAGTAACAGGTGATGAAACTGAGTTTTTGAGCACGACTCACGATTCGAGCACGAGCACGACAATAACCGTTGGTCATTGATCGGAATAACTTCTGGTGAAAGGCACTGGTAATAAAAGGTCTTTTCGTGGCTTAAAACCAAAATACACAGACATTGAAAAAAATGTACGACTTGGTTATGGAAAAAAGGAAATGCGGTTATGCTGTCACAACAGAAATGTGTCAATCATGTGCTCGTAAAATCGCTAAATCAGTGAATAAAGTTGATTTTAAAGCAAGCCGAGGATGGATAACACGATTTTTTGCACGAAATTATTTGTCAATAAGACGAAAGACGACCATTTCTCAACGACTTCAGACGCTTATGAACAAAAAATATTACATTTTCACAAATGCATAATAAATCTTAGAAAAGATAAAGGCTATTTGCCTTCTCAAATAGGAAACGCTGATTCAAACCCCCGTATATTTTGAAATGCCATTTGACAAAACCGTAAAACAAAAAGGTGAAAAAAGTGTTACGATTCGCACTGGTGGTAATGAAAAACAAAGGTGCTTTGCAATACTTCTGATGGATGAAAATTACTTCTGTACATTGTTTTTAAAAGAAAAACTCTTCCTACCGTACAAGTAAATGGAGTTATTATCAGAGCACAGGAATCAGGTTGGATGGACGAAAGCTTAATTTTAGGTCGGATCAGGTGTGTATGGCAAAAGCGATCAGGAGATTTACTTAATAAAAAAAATACCGGTATGCTAGTAGTGGATAGTTATCGGAGGCATACGACTGATAAAGTGAAAGACATTTTAAAAAAGGGTATGACAGGCCAAGTAATAATTCCAGGTGGATTGACATTTCTATTGCAACCACTAGATGTCTGTATTAATAAACCGTTAAAATCTGCATTATAACAACTGTGCAGTAAATGGATGGCTGAAGAAATTTCTTTCTCACTCCTACAGGAAGAATCAAACGCCCAGATTCTAACCAGATCTGTGATTGGATAAAAGATGCTTGGGAAGGTATTTCCACGGAATTAGTAAGGAAAAGTTTTAAAAAATCCTGAATATCTAATGAACTTGATGGTAGTGAAGCGATCACTTTTGGCAGAGCGACGTAGAGACTACCGGTAACTCTCCTACAGACATTGAAAGTGACAGTGATTAATTAAAAATAAAATCCCATATTAAAAAGTGTATTGAAATAATTCTTTTCAACACGATACTTTCTTTTCATTTTACTGGCCTACTGATTCTGAACTAAACTAGTACTTACAGTAATTAATTATTAATGTAATATTAATATTGTAATTTAAATGAACTAATTAAATGTTTTACTTTCTGAATATTTTCGTATTTCTTTATCGTATCTGTTGCACTTTAAAATACCGATATATACTCGATTTTTTTTTAGATTTTCGGTCCGGAAAATTGAGGTGCGGGGCTTATTCGGTGGCGGGGGGTACTCGAATAAATACGGTAACTTTATAATGAGAAGTTATAAATGGAACATCGACCCACAAAATCAATAAAAAACGGATTTTAAGAGCAATGACATTTTTAAAATATTGTTTTTTCCAAGGGAAGAAGTTTGTGTAAACGTAGGAATATGAAGAACTTTAGAAGAAAAAATAATTATTAAGTAGATAATTCTGCAAAAAATCGTAAATCTAAAAACTGGTTTTAATTTTATAAAAGTGAAAAGGAAACTCTACCAGTTATAATGTTAATCGAAAATTTAAAGAAAATATAAAAAAAAAATTACAGTAATAATATATAGAAACTTGAATAACAGAAAATACATCTTTTATCTAAAAAGATGTAATTTATGTAAAATATGTTCGTATTTTAATACGAACGTAAATGTAATTGAACGATTCAATCAGTCTTAAGGTACTCAAACTGAATTAAAGTAAAATACGCAAATATAGGGAAAGATTATTAATCTTTATAAAACAAAAAAAAACTTTAATATCTTGAACCGTGTAATAATATATCTTACAGCTTAAAAACACAGACTATATGAAGTGCAATCCTTTAGTTTGATTATTGGAAAAATGTTTAACATTCTTGAAATTTATATTAACGTATTTTCAAAAGACATAGTACATAAATATAGTACAAAAAATCGTTTTAATTTTTTGAGACAGGGTTTTCCATCATTAAGTGTAAATTCATTTCAGTTAATGCTTTTTAAGAATGCTATTTTTATGTTTAAAAAACCATTTTTGAGAAACAAAAACCAAATCTGATGACAAGTAACATAAAATTATCCAGAGGTACCGGTTTCGAATCCCGGTCAGGCATGGCATTTTTCATACGTTACAAAATTCAATTTCCATATTTCACGGACAAGCTTCAAGCTCATGTGGCGAAATCATCAAGAAACAAAAAATTTGAGGTTGTCCAATTTTGTTGACAAGCGGAAAGCTTTCCGGGTAAGGTCAATTTATAACAAGAAGTTTCACGCCGGTGCTTTTCACAGAGTAGTATTTGTTGTTCTATCGTAGAGCAGAGACCATGTAAACTCTGCACCTTACGTTATACCAACAAACACGAACTACCTAAATCCTACCACCCTATATTGAGCTCTGTGCCAAAATTTCCTTTACCTAAATCTTACATGTTTGTATACTGTTCTGTTCCTCAATGATATATATTTTGAAAAAAAACAAGCTATATTATTTATATTAAGAAGGTTAATGTATCAAAAAGTTAATGTACCAATACAGCTTTTGTAGTCATAGTTTTGATTTGTTTTTTCTTTTAGTAAGATACTGTACATTATTGATTTCTTTGAAAGTAAAATAAAAAAGCAATTATTTTGACAAATTAAAAACATAACTAAGTTTAAAAAGTTAAATTATTCCGCTCTTAAGATTCTCAAGTATTTTTCAGTTTGTTATCTCAGTGCAATTTGAACTATTTAGCCAAACAGATTGTATAATAATTGTGGCTAGATTGCTGTAATATCAGGATTAGTAATTCAAATTATTTTTTAACATAAAACATAAAATGTGACTGTAAGAAAATAATTTTTCTTTAAAATCTAAGATCTAAGGGAGGGAATTAAGAAATCTAACATGTTACTTCCTATAAAACAATAAAACAGTTAATTAACACTTCTAAGTTTGTAGACGTACCAATAATAAATTGCTAGGCCAAACATGGAAAAAATACTACATCCTTAAAAACAGATAATACTGTAAAAAAACATCTGATTTGAACACCACATCACTTCCTTGTTTTGTTGACACCTATTTACCAACGGCTATTAAATTACACATATATATATGTATATATATATATATATTTTTTTAATGAAAAGTACATAAAATTTTATTTCATTAATAACCTCTGATATTTTTTCATTTTTGTTTAATTGTTATTACTGAATTATTACTTATCCTAATTTTTTTTTTCTATAATCAGAGGTTAACTAATCTCTATTAACCTATTAATTATTAATAAATCAATATATTTAAATAAAAAGAAAGGTTAAAAAAAAGGAGGTGAAGTCTGATTCAAACCGATCTACCTCCCTTATTAGATCCAAATATTTAATTAATTATAATTTCATTTGCTTATAACTCTCGAATAAATATCACTTACGATTTATCGTTGGAAAGCTCTCAATGAGAGCTTATTACTGCAGGTAAGAAAAATTCCAAAATCCAATTTTTTTTTTGGATCAAATTTTTTATTTATTTTGGGCTTTATTGGACACATTTGGTCAGTCGATTGGAATCAAAACGGGAGGTACGCAAAAAGATGTTACATCAGTCCTAAATCCAAAATTCCGACATCCTACGGCTAATCGTTTTTGAGTTATACGAGATAAAAAAAATTGTTCATATGTACAAACGTTACGCCGAAACTAGTCAAAATGAATTCAGGGATGGTCAAAATTGATGTTCCGTTGAAATTTAAAAACCGAAATTTTCGCGATCACAATACTTCCTTTACTTCATACAAGGAAGTAAAAACATTATTTCTTATTTAACAAAGATTCTTTTTTTTTTAAAAAACTATTAAAATAATATATTCTCACCAATGCAAATTTACTAATCTTCTGATAACTAGTATAAAGAAAAAACATTGGTTAGTGTGGAACTACGTTTCGCACAAGATTCGAGCGTGACAACTTTTTTACCTCTTGAGTAAAAATTTTTTTTTTGAATGATGAAAATTGGTCAAGGAAAAGCGAAAAAGTAGCAGCAAATCTTTCCAATTAAATTTGGTTTAGATCGGTTTAGGCATCTTTTAAAGATTGCACACTCAACATTTTCATTACGATCTATAATATCCATATGTAAATTCACTCAATACGAGAGCTGGAAGCTTAAATATAAATTAAATTAATTTATTAGTTATATATTATATCCAGTTTACGAAACAAATTATCATAATATGAAACTAACCTTCCTTGACACAATAACAAAAGAGAAGTTATCTTCAAAATCAATAAATGGCTAAGGAGGAAATATAGGATTCAAAATTCTTCTAATTTTGACCATTATTGTTTCTTCTAATTTTGACCTTTATTGTTTACCATTTGTTTTCACTCACGTGTTTTGACTATAATGTATGTTTAGTTGTAATTACAAGGCCGAAAAAAATCATGTTTACGATTCTAAATGAAAGCAAGCCCTCATTATTTTTACCCTTCAAAAGAATAAATAATGAAAAAATATAAAAGTAAAGTAATTGAATAATGAAAAGTATGAATAATGAGAATTTTAAATCCTCATTATTTATACTTTTGTTATTTTCTGTTGTGTTTTATTTATTATTATTAGGATATTAGTGAATCCATAGTATTTTCAGTATCGATTTATTTGTATCGAGAACAGTTGTTTTAAGATCTGCTACGATATTGAATGAATGAATTACGATAGTAAAATTTATTAATTTATTTTGCAATTATTATTACTGTTATTTATTGTTTATAAATATTTAAGAAAAACTTTTATGATTTTTTGACAGGCAGTATGTTCAACCATGTAAATATGTTCTTTATTTTTTCTCTTATTTGCTGATGTTCTTGTTCTTACTTATTGTTTATAAACATTTAAGAAAAAACATTAATTTTTGACGGGCAGTATGTTGATAATGAAAGCACGTTCACCTAAGAGGAACGCATACACCGACAGATACACATACAAGTGCCTTTAGTAGGATAGGACTTAAATGCAATTTTAAGTAAAACTCGAGTCTTTTTTTATATTGTCCATTGTCCTTATGACAGATTACATGTGAAATTTTTAAAGAAAGTTAATAAATATTTAAAAAAGAATCGCGGGCACTTCGCGCCCCCGATATTCGTCGATCTTTGATTGTAATGTCGCAAAAAAAAACTTGTTATCCTTATGAAGTAAACACATGTTTTTTTTAGAAACTGGCGTTGGGCTAGATGAAAATACTAATTAATTAAATTCATCCTTGATTTGGATGTTTTAAAAAATGACTTGTTTAAACAAACAAATTGAATCGAAGTGATTGTTTAATTAGCTAATGAAATAATATTCAATTTAATGTTAATATTCAATTTAATAATAATAATTAATATTAATAATTTTTGCAAGTTTAAATTGAATGATTTGTTCAAAAATAATTATGAACAATTTGTTATAGAAATAAACTTTATGTTGATAAAGTGTCAATTTAAAACGATGAAATTGAAATCATAAATCAAATTCATGAAATTGCTGTTTCTGAAAAGCCCGCCAAAACCTGTTTGACATGATAGTATATTCCATTGCACGACGGATCGGCTCGGCTCAGGCGGAACGGGACAATTTTTCGTGCGTGCTGCAGGCGTTCATCGATTTATAAGACGTTGTCACGTCAAAAATAATTTTCAAAAAATGAATAAACAAAATATTTTTTTTGTTCTATCGTACGTAAAACTAGCAAAAAAAAGTATGTCTTCTCACACGAATTAAAAAATCACTATAATTAGAAAATTTAACCTGTCATTACAACGCTCCTATCAACCCGTAAAGTGCCTGTAAGATAGTCAATCAAAATTCTTTACTACCTTTAAAAATAATAACTTTTTAAAATTAATTACACTCTAGGGGAATATACACCCTAGGGGAAAATGTCTATATCTGAAGTTTATTTTTACGTCCTTGTGTGAAGTAAAGGAAGTATTGTGATCACGAAAAATTTTGATTTTCAGATTTCAACGAAAATATCCATTTTGACTAGTTTCGGCGTGACGTCTGTACGCAAACTCAATAACGATTTACGGTAGGAAGTTGAAATTTTGGATTTAGGACTGCTGTAATATTTAGTTCAGAAACTCCTTTTTTGACTGCAATCGACTGAAACAAAAGTGCCCAAAACAACCCAAAATCCAAAAATATTTTTAATACATTTTGTTAACTGCATTGAAGAAGCCATGTACATATCTTATGATACGTACGTGGAAAACAAATATATTACAATCAGTAGGAACCTGTTTCAAAATTTAAAAAAGCTATTTAACATCGGTGTTACTAATTATAATAAAAGAAAATTACTCGAATCAGTAGATAATATACTCGTAATTAAAAAAAAAAAAATACAAATGGGAAAGTTTAAAGATATGTTAAGAAAGATAGAGAATTTGGAAACTTTCAAATTACTCTCCTATAAAATTGGTAATTTGCGACTGTGACTATTCTTCGCTTACACTTTAATTTGGTATTATTTTTTTGTACCAAGAATAAATTAAAAATTGTTTAATAAGTAAAAAAAAATAATACTTTCTCTACTATCTTTGAATTTGAATTTTTAGACAATATTAACTTAAATATTACTAGTCATAAGATTATAATTTAACACCAACATAGAATAGTTCACTTTAAGTTAAGATTAAATTTTCTGGCCTAGCACAGCCTCTTTCATACACTTCAAGCTTACCTGGTGAATTAATACAAATTGAAAAAAACATAAATAGGATCGTGTTATTGGTTACTTTTTACTTGGTACTCTCCAGTTGGATTGTTATTATTTCTTTAAATTTTGTTTATTTATTAACTTTATTTTCTATTTAGAATAAAAGTAGACATAAAAAAAATTCTCAAACATGTTAAAAGTACTTGAAGGAAAATTATACGTATAATGTTAAACAAAATACTAAGAAAAATAGTTAGATAAGAGATCTAAGTGTCGGTAAAACTGAAAAAGGACTTTATATGAAATGACATTTAATAACTATCACTGAATGTGAGCTAAGACCATTTGGAATGTTTGAATTTGCATTATTTTTTTACTTGAAGTTTTCTAGCTAACTTTCTACGGTTTCCTGAAAAAATAAATAAACCACCTGAAAAATATCACCCTATTCATTACTATGTTATAACAATCGAAACTAATTAATAGTAATGAAAAATCGATATAGCCTAGCTAGTGACACTGAAGAAAATTCCTTTATGAAACAGTTATTTTTCTATTTTGTGAATTTTAAGGCATGGACATAAATAAACAATCAAGAAATGAATTGAAAACCTCTTCTTGTCTTGGATTTGGTTAGTACGAGTAATAAAGAGCGAGAGTTAAACCGTTTTCTTTTTTTTTTTATTTAGTCTCCGGAACCATCGTAAGGTATTAGTTCAGAGAACGAATGAGGATGATATGTATCAATGTGAATGAAGTAGAGTCTTGTACAGTCTCAGGTCGACCAGTCCTGAGAAGTGTGATTAATTGAAACCCTACCACCAAATATGGAGTCGAGTTTGTGAATATACTGTGGTAACACGTACTGAATACTGCTCTGCGTTTTTGGCTAATTTTGATAAGCTGTTTGGTTGTCTTTTCTGTCTTACGTATTACGGAATTGTTGGCAGACTATTGCTGGACACGTGTGCGAAATTTTAAGAATTTTCGTTGACAGATTGATTAGTTATTGTGATTTTTCAAAAAAGTGTTTTATACTTCCGTAAGGAACAGTGTATAAAAGGACAACATAACCTGGTAATTTAGTAAAAACTTTACTAAGTTATTTGTTTATTTGAGGCAGATCAGTTGTTTACCTCTAAAAGTTGGACTTAGAAAATTTTCGTGGATTTTGCCTGATAAGTTGAGAAAATTTTTTAAGTGTTCGAGGTGAATTATAAGGGAAATTTCTATTTGCTATAACTTCCGACCCAAATCCTTCAGTATCTTGACAAATCCCGACCTACCGTCATCCAAATCCGACCTCGGATTTTCGTGGATACATTTCCGGCCTCTCCGATTCACCGGTACCACCCCTCAAAAAGTGAGAAGTGGGTACTCAATTTACGCGGAATTGAGCCCTGAACACGTTTTTGAAGTCAGAATTTAAAGAAAAATACGTTTTGTGAAGAGTTAGAGGCGACTTTGTAAATTTTGCTGGTGTTAAGAGCATTCAAGAGGAACAGGGGTTCAGACCGAGGAAGAACCTGCCTAGGTCACCTGTTAGAGAGCAAAAGAAGGTTTTGCCGCGCGAGGAAGAAGCGGGATCCTTTGCTGTGATGTAACCTGTGGCAACTAGAGTGTTAATTAAATTGCCTAAGAGAAGTAGGTCGTTGGATCAGCTGATGAAAAGGCGTAGAAAAGAAACTGATGATCGAGAGGTAGCATCGGGTGAGGCATGTTCGTATGAACAGCCGTTAGTGGAGGTCGTAGTCCAGGTCACAAAGTTGGCAAAATTAATGGGTGCGAATGTCAACACGAAGTTGGAGATAAAGGAGTGATCTCTCTGGCTTACTGAGCTATTGAAAAGGAGAATCGAGTTGACAGATTCTGGATATTCGTGTGGAGGTGCTATAAGTGGTGGTGCAGTGGGCGCGGCTATCCAGACTGCGCGGGTTTTGAGTAGGAGGCTGCTTGGCCAGGTGGAGGAGGGAGTACTAGAAGAGGAGGTTCATGATTTGATGATTAAGAGATGGCCTACCTCGTTTTTGAGAAGTGCGAGGAGAGGAAAGAATCGGTTTTTGGTGTGTCGAATGACGACTTTGTCGATATTTTTGATCTATCCAAAGACTCTAAAACGGAGTATGGGAATAGGATTTTAGAGCGCACTATGTCGTTGAGAAGACTGCTGAGAAATGGTAAATTGAAGCGAGGCCAAGTGGTGGTGGAAAAGGACCAGACGGAGGTATTATTGGGTAAGCTTGAGGAAGAAAAGTTGGGGCCTGCTATGCAATTGTCATAGATACATCTGTGGGAGAGCGGTTGGTGGCTGAAGATCTATATCGGGCGATAAAGAAGATCAATCAGCTTAAATTAAATGTTGTTTACGGGGCTGTAAGTAACAGTACAGGTTGGCTTTGTAAAAAGGTTTCGGAGTATGTGGCCAGAAGACGAAATGAGAAGGTGATTTTTATGGAGGAGGATAAGTCACGAGTGATGGATCTTAAGGGTGAGCAGGAGATCAGAAGTGAGGGGTTTAATGTAATAGTTTTGAAGGAGTAGGGTACCTCTTATTCGGACTTGTTGAAAAAAATTAAAAAGGAGGTTAGTAAGGAGGAATTGGGTGGGTGAAGTATTATCAATTAAGTAGGGAGGTGGTGAGGCTTTGCATAAAATAATAAGAGGAGCTTATATAATACTAAGAGGAAAGAGAAGCTCGCTGGTGTGAAAGTTACGAGAGAAATGAGAGGTAAACTGGCGTCCATATTCATTAAATAGACTTGATATATGATATCTTGAGCTAGACGTGTCTGAGAGAGATGTTTTGTCGGCTGTGAGGAACGAGTTAGAGAATAAGGATATGAACCTGAAGCTTGTGTCCCTCAAAATGCATACGGTGATACGAGGAATGCAGCTGTCATGAGGCGGAAAGGCTGGTGCGTAGAGGTAGAATGCAGGTTGGATGGGTGTTGTGCCGGATCTCAATTTGTGATTTTGAGGTGAGATGTTTTCGTTGCGATGAGGGAGGGCAATTAGCTGCCAGATGTGTCGGTCCTCATAGGTCGGGGATATGTTTTTAATGCAAGGATGCTGGACATACGGCCAAAGAATGTAAGAAGAAGCCAATGTATTTGATGTGTGGTTAAGTTGGACACAAAATCGGAGGAGTGCAATGTGCAAAGAAAAATGGTAGATTACTACAAGTAAACATGTATAAGAATTTAGCCTCTCATGACGCTATAATGGAAATTGTGAAGTGTAGAGGTGTGGATCTAATTGTCGGAGCATAATGATAGGAAGATGCAGGATGAGAATTGGCTGCATGATGCTACTTGCAGTGCGGCTGTGTGTAGTTTCAATAGTAATACTCCTATTGTAAGACAAGTTGCCGGATTGGGGCAAGTGTGGCTACAGACTGCAGACATTCTAGTTTGCAGTGTAAAACTAGAATGTACACTAAGTTTGCAGTGTAAAACTAGAATGTACACTAAGTTTGCAGTGTAAAACTAGAATGTACACAAAGTTTGCAATGTAGACGGCTGTGCAGAAGGGGCAGAAATGTTGATTTTGGGGTTTTTGATGAGACTCTGGATGAATTGAGAAGGCTGAGAAATGCTGTGTGTAAGGATGTGGTAATATGTGATGACTTCAATGCCAAGAATGTTGCATGGGGAACAGATAGACAGGGTCTATTTTTAGAAGAGGAGGTGATGGCAGAATTGGGACTCATCTGACTCAATGATGGTGAGTTACCAACCTTGGTTCGGGTAAATGGAGTATCATTTATAAACGTGTCTTTTTTTCACCGGGACTTGCGAGGACGGCTAGATGGACGTGAGTATTGCGTTTAACTCACTGCCGTTTGGGTGGATTCTGAGTGAACTTAAGAGAAGAGGGGTGAGCCCATATTTGCGGCCCTTATTCAAGATTACTTAAGAGAGTAGGTAGTAGTGATAGGTTGTGCAGAGGGGGCCCAGATTCAGATTGAGACGCAGGCCGGAGTACCCCAGGGTTCAGTGTTTGGGCCAACCTTGTGGAATGTAGCCTATGATTGGATTACTACTCCGCCTGGATTATCCAGAGGACGTGTACCCGACTGGTTTTGCCGATGATTTGTTATAGCGTCTAAAACGGAGAATGAATTGGTGAGGAAGGGCAAAGAGGCCATGCGGATGGTATATGCTTGGTTGGAGGAGAGCGGTCTTCATTTGGCCTTAGAGAAGACCCAAGTTGTGGCTATGTGCAGAAGGAGGCAGTTGGCTCCAATACGTTTAATGGGAAGAGGAGTGGAGATTGTGCCGGTAGGTAGGGCAAAGTAGTTTGGAACCTGGCTTGATAATAAGACATCTTTTCAGCCTCATGTTTTTTGTTTTTTTTGTGGGCGAAAAACGCCTGGGCGTTATCATCGCCCGGAATTTTATTAATAAAAGGGTAAAATAACTCCAAAATAATAAGGTATATAAGGTGCAAACGTAATATTAATTATATAATAAAAAATTATTAATAGAGCCAAGAAGGCCAAATAAAAGTCAAAAGTACTACCACAGACGAAGTTGATAAAATATAAAAATTAAAATAATCGAATAAAGAAACTATATAAAACTTACCTAATTCCGATGGGTTGTGCAAAAGTCCCCTCCCCGGATAGTAAAATTAAATACATAGAACAAAAAAAAATCAAAATTGAAGGTAAGGTCAAAATTATTAAAAAAACTCTTTTTAAAACTTAAAAAACTCTTTTTTTATTAAAAAAACTTTTCTTACAGAAAAACATATATGATAATATTAAACTCTTTGCAGTAACCTGGTATTATGCAAAAAGAGAAACATCCGGTCCAAAATTCCATTATTATTGCACAAGATATCACAGATGTTTCTATGTATATTAAACGCTCGGATCGGTAGTCGCCCGTCACTTTGCCACCTTGCTCTCAGTGATTGTTTTACACGATTGATAAAATCAAAGGTAGTAACTCGGGTGGTGAAAGGAGGTTGAATACACGCTTCTTTGGCAGCAAAATCTGCTCTTTCGTTACCTAGAATCCCAAAGTGGCTAGGGATCCAGCAAAAACCTACATCTTTGTTGCATTTATCTAACTCAGCGATTTTATCATAAATGTCAATGACGACAGGATGTTTGGAATAAAAGTTTTATAACGCCTGGAGAGCACTGTACGAGTCACTGCAAATAAGAATGCTCTTATATTTAGGGCTAACGATACTTAGGGCCCTATTCACAGTGAGTAGTTCTGCGGTGAACACACTCGTAATACCGGGTAGGACAAACATATAAGTCTTTTCATTGTTAACAAAAGCACAACCAACGTTACCGTCATGTTTCGACCCATCAGTGTATATCACCGCGTCTGGGTTCAACTTGGTGAGAATAAACTGAAACATCTGCCGGAAAACAGTAGGTGGTGTTGATCGTTTATCGTATGTTGTATGGTCAAATGTAAAATTTAAAAGGTTTATTCTCCTCGGAGGATTCGAGCACGGACATGGTGGAAAGAACGAGGGAGTGTCAACATTTATACGCTGCAGCAGACGTCGTGTACGGACACCCACAGACGCAGTACAACGTGGACGGTCCTCATATTTCCTTACATTAGGATTCTTAGGAACTGGGTTAAAAGCTGGGTGATTTGGCTGTCCTTTGAGACAGGCAAAATAAGATAACAAAAGCTGGTCTCCTCTATCCCAAAGTGATGGCTCGCCAGTGTCTACAAGTAAGCTTGCGATAGGGCTCGATCAAAACGAACCTGTGGCAAGCCGAAGAAAAGCATGATGTATCCCGTCCAGCATTTTAAGCACGGTTTGACGAGCTGAAGAATAGGCGACACAACCATAATCCAAAAGGAAACGAAAAAGGGAATAAGTAAAATGTAACATACATGACCGATCATCTCCCCAATTAGTGTTACTAAGGACCCGCATCATCTCTAAATGTTTGGAACATTTTGTCCTCAATTCATTTATATGTTTGATCCAGATAAGACGGCTATCAAAAAGCAAACCTAGAAACCTGACTAAAGAGAGACAGCAATAAGCTCTCTGTTCAGAAAAACCCGCGGATTAGAAGGGTTCCGTAGCCGAGAAAAGACTACACATTTCGTCTCTTCGGGTAAAAATGTGCAACCAGTAGTTCTTGACCAAGCCTCAAGGTGAAATATAGTGTTCTGCATCAGTCACTCCGCAGTGGGTGTAGAGCGGCTCGCAACGTAAATAACAAAATCATCAACGAAAAGAGAAAAAGAGATAAGAGCATGTACACAATTGGCAATGCTGTTTATCGCCACAGAAAGCAAGGTGGCACTTAATACACTACCTTGACTTTCTCCATTTTCCGAGACGACACTGTCTGAAAGTGAATCGTCTACACGAACACGAAACGTTCTGTGATTTAAGAATCCCCGCATAAAAGCAAGCATATTGTCATTGATTCCCCACCTTCTAAGGGTGTTAAGAATGCCACGTCGCCAGGCCGTGTCGTACGCCATTTTATGTCAAAGAACATAGCAACGAGGTGTTGGCGGTTCAGTAAGGCGTTTTGTATGGCTGTCTCCATTGACACAAATTGGTCAATGGAAGATCTCCCTTGTCGGAAACCACACTGTTCCGAAGAAACAAAGCCATGTTTCTCCAAGTATCATGCAAGCCTGCGGTTTACCATTCTCTCCATTATTTTACACAACAAGCTTGTTAAAGAAATAGGGCGGTAGCTTGAGGGATCGGTTTTCTCTTTACCAGGCTTTAGTACTGGTATAATAAATTCTTCTGACCAGCCTTGCGGAAAGACTTGTTCGGAGAATAAACCATTGTAAATATTCAAAATATGTTGTAGTGCTGATTTAGGAAGGTGTGAAAGCATACAAAGGCGAACGTTGTCTGGTCCAGGGGAAGTGTCACGTGAGTTCTTAAGCGCGTACAACAATTCTTTAAGTAAGAATGAAGTGTTCAATTCACCAACCCAAACACCAATATGTAACACCAATATTTCCATCTGTGCTTTGTATCTCTGAAAGTCGTTACTATATGACGAAGTGAGAGACACCGAGCGGAAAGATTTTGCTTAAGTATTTGCTACAGCCGAAGATGATGTAAGGAATTCTCTTCATCGATGAGACCGAGAATAGATTGCCTTGGCGACCTGAAAATTGCATGGATTTTTTTCCACACATTAGACGTGGGAGTAGTACGTGAGATGGTGTTCACATATTTCGTCCATGAATTTCTCTTAGCGTTCAAGAAGACCCGACGGCATACCATTCTAGCCCTGCAGTACAAATTTAGATGTTCAGTTGTAGGTCTATCATTGAATTTGCGTAGTGCCCGCCATCGATTCCTAATAGCACATTTGCAATCATCATTCCACCACGGAACGGAAGGACGTTTAGGATTACCCGATGTTTGTAGGACATATCTGCTGGCAGTTTCAAGTATTATGGACGTAAAATAGGAAAGTTGCTCAAGGATGTTCGAACCGACGTCATACTGCGATTGGAAGGTTTTATGATATCCATCCCAATCTGCCTTTTCAACAGTCCACCTCCGTGGCCTTCTCCGAATCTCGTGGTCCACACTGAAACCAATAACAATTGGTTTGTGGTCACTGCCATGAAAATCATCACAAACAGACCAATCAAAATGAGGGAGTAAATTCGGCGAGTATATTGAGAGATCGATGTTAGGCACAGTATCAGATGATAAAGACATGAATGTATTAGATCCATTATTCAGCAAACAAAGGTCTAAGTCCTGTCTCACGTTGTGTACTATATTTACCCGAGTGGAGCAAAAAATCGAGCCCCAAGATACATGGTGGGCATTGAAGTCTCCTACTATTAACGATGGAGATGGTATTTGTGTGAGGAGGTTTGAGATATCCAGAGCACTGAACTCAGTGTTCGGTGAGAGATACAGATTGCAGACATGTAACTTGAAGGGGACAGAGATCTTCACTGCAACAGCAGGAACGAGAATGGTCAGTCCTTGTAGCCGATCCTTCATCCTTCATGAAAGTAGCCACTCCACCACTCTCTCTACCGTCTACTATACAGTCTTATCTCTCACAGAAGTATCCTCTGAGTGCTATTGGGTCATGTGGCAGAAGATGAGTTTCCTGGAAACACATGATAATCGGATAATGTACTTGCGCCAGTACTCCAGTATCATCAATGCGGGACCGTACACATCTAACATTCCACTGAATAATGTTCATAAAAAAATATATATATAATAATAAATATACTTAAGGAAACCATATAGAATTTAGTTGTATGTGATTCTGTTTTTCTTTTTCGTGTTCCTTTTTAATTGGCTTACTGCCAGCTGAGGTAGCCTCCGCCCGTACCGGTAGCACTTTGGGAGCAGGAACATTTGTATGGACCACACTGTTGGATTCAGTTATTGCGACGCAGGACTTTTTACTCGCCTTTATCAGCCCGGAAATAGTAACTGTAAGCGAAGTAACTTGATCAGAAAGCATCTGAACGAGTTTCTTAAGTTCAGTGCAGGATCCGCAGTGTGGAGTATGAACAGTTGAAGTAGTCTGTTTTGACGCAGCGGTGGCGAAGGACACATCTGGTTGTACGAGGTTCCGTGAGTTAACTATCTTTCTATACTCGCTGCGTGCAGCCGGGAAAGATAGTTTCTACTCAGTACAGATCTTGAGAATTGCCTTTTCTTCCTTAAAGGTTGGGCAATCTCGGGAGCGGGCTGTATCTGAACCACTGCAGTTCGCACAGTTTTCACTTTTCTCGCAATTAGTGTCATTGTGACCTTCGGTAGCACATCGAGCACAGATCTCCGACCTCGAGCAAGATGTTGTAGTGTGACCGTACCTTTGGCACCTGAAACACCGCCTTGGGTTGGGTATGAATTGGCCTACCCGAACGGAGAGCTAACCCACTTTATTCTTCTCTAGAGGAACAGGAAGACTGAACGTCAGTACAAGAGACGGCGTCGGATCTTCTGTCCCGTTCTGCCGTTTCATCAAACGTTTCACCTCTACAACACCTTGAGTATGAAGTTCATCAGTAATTTCCCAATTTCCAGAAGGTCATGACAAAAGATTACCTCTCGGCTGGTATTTAGAGTCTTGTAGCATGTTGTACTTACGATTATGCCGCCCATATTGGTGATACGTAACAAAGAGCGACTCTTCTCATCGTTATATGTCTCCATCAGAATTGTCCCATCACGTAATTTTTCAATGTTCCTCGGAGAATAAATGCATCCTGTGATGCATTTATTAATCAGGAAAGGTGAGACCTTTTGAAGGGAGCCATCTACCTGATGATTCCTAATAACAACAAAGCGAACATTTTTGTACCTAACACCATCCTCGTCGGCTGTAGCAAAATTATCCTCGTCAGACGAAGCTGACCGATGCCTTTTCACCAGACTTAAATTGGCCGTTTTTTCAGATGGACCACCAACCATCATAGACTTTTGGTCCCACGAGAACCGGCGATATAATAGACCACTCCAGTAGAGCGAACGCGTACCGAAGCTAGAGCTAAATACAACTGGGTTTGCTCTGGTACCCAGAGGACATCGTTCGATACTCATAACGTAGAGCCATTCACCCATCAGCACGATAGTTCCCACCTTTGGTTACGGTTGCGTTTCGTACAATGTCGCAACACCACCGAGTGTAAATGAAAGAGAAAACTGTGTTGGGTGTTGTTGTGTAGTCGAGTAAATGTATATGTTGTAATTCATGTAGTGTACCTGGTGTAGTATACGTGTATAGTGAAAAGTAGTCTGCAGCTAAGTTTGTAGTAAGAAGAAAAGCTGCAGAGGCTAGGCCCTCGATCAGCCTCATGTGACCGAGGCTGTACAGAAAAGTAAACGAACAGTGGCTGCAGTATGCAGGTTAATGAGCAGTATTGGCAGCTCGAGTTTGGCGAAAAGGAGGTTACTGGTATCGGTGGCTCGATCCGTCGACATGTATGCGGTTGCGGCATGGAAACGAGCGTTGAAGAAGAGGGCCGGGAACCAATTGTTAAGCCTCCAGAGGCTCTTAGCTATTGTTGGGATATTGTTGATAGTTGGGATGCCGCAGTGGGATCTTGTGGCTGACAAAATGGTGGAAAGTGCGGAAGGGCAATCGATGAGTTAGGCGAAAGGGAAAATGTTGGATAAGTGGCAGGAGAGGTGTTCCAGAGGTTAGATGGGTAACTGGACGAGGAGGCTAATGCCGCAAATTAAACCATGGCTGGCTGGTCAGCGACATGGTGAAGTCAACTATGAATTGACGCAATTCTTGACTGGCCATGGCTGCTTTAATAAGTCCCTCTGTGATAAGAAGAGGAGGAAGTGGCCGGAGTGTATGTATTGTAAGCAGTGCGGAACCGTTTTAGATGGGAGGAGGCTAGGAGGAAAGTGCTGGCTACTGTTGGTACAATAACACCGGATAATGTAATAGAGGCAATGTTGCATAGCCCCAGGAACTGGAACCTAATTGGTAGGATGGTGGGTAACATTTTAATAAAAGGAAGGCGATGGAGGTAGGTGAAGAGGAAGAGGATGGTACCTAGTGGGGTAGTGTAGGGTTTGGTTGGATAGCCCCGTTCATGAGGAGTGCGATGCTGAGATGTCGCACTTCCGATGAGTGAACGGAGACTCCTGGGTTCAGTATGAAGGTAAAGACCACGTCTCGGTAGGAGATCTCCTGTTTGGGGGACTTCTGATTTGATGCAGGCAGTTAAAGACCGAATCCCGGTTACGGGAACCCCTTGGGAACCCTCTGATTTGAGGCAGGTAATTGAGAGGACCTAGTCCCGGCTGACCGGGTGGTACCCCGTGCCGGGGACGGCGTACGGAAGGTTAGAGGCATTGGTAGGAACCTAAGAGAGAGTGGGCTTCCACAGCGGGTCCGGGCCAGAGGGAATGGGAAAAAAATCACCAAAGAACACCCGTATCCACGATCTAGTATTCATATCCGTATAAAAGTAACCCGCCGGGCTAGTCTACTGGTTAACTCGTCATCGCAAATCAGTTGATTTCGAAGTCAACAGTTCTATTCTAAGGTCCAAATCCTAGTAAAGTTACTTTTATACGGATTTGAATACTAGAAACTGGATATCGGTGGTCTTTGGTAGTTGGGTTTCAATTAATGACACTTCTCAGGAGTGATCACCCTGAGACTACAAGGCTTCACTTTATTCACATTCATGTATATCATCCTCATTCATCCTCTGAAGTAGTACTTTACAGTGGTTCCGGAGGCTAAACAGAAAACGAGAGAGTTAAACCGTTTAAAAACAACGCACGCGCGCATAACTGCGTGTACGTGTGTAATATATATTTCTGTACGGTTAAACCCTCTTCTGTGAAACGGCTAACACGAAGAGTAAATCGCTTCATGTGCACTGTATTCTCAATTTGTGTAATTTAATATACAATATTAATTATTGTTAGTCAAAACCAAAGAGCTTCAAATTAAGACTGGTAAGAAAATAATTTAATTTAATCATTCAACTGTCAAAAATGTTAATAAAAAGTTCTACTGAGATAAAAGTAATATTTTTAATAAAATTATAAATCCAAATATAAAAAATATCACTTAGGTTAAAAATGGTATATAAATAGTATGATGATTAACTATTTACATTACTAGCTAGGCATACAGATGTAACTTACCGGTAGATATAAAACTCAATGCATATTTATGATAACAAAACAGTAAAAGAAAGGAGGTTTTCAAAAAAGGGTACAACTACCGGATAATTCCACCCTCATATTTATTCCGCTCATGTACACAAATAAATTTACTTATATTTACCTCATAAAACACAGGCACATAATATCAACAGAGAAAACTTATTTTAAAAATAAAAATTTGTAATACAAGTACTATACTTAAGTAATGGAAGTAATGAAATGCTAACAGAAGTGTTGTGGTATTATTATTATTATTATACGATACACATCAGAACTGATTGATAGCCCCAGAATATCAATTGGGTAACATTTAAATTTAATAAAGATGGCAACATTAGTAAAGAAGACATAGCAACACAGCTCAATCTCACTTCCCTATCGTTAAAAATAAACCTATTTTGACAAATACTTTTTCCACAGAGATTTAAATCCAAACCTCCCATTCCATCATCTAATAATGTTTTGCAATCAATCCCAATACATCAGAAATCATAGAAGATTTGTGTCGTTACAGTTGGCGCAACGGTAAACTATTTTGTAGTATTTTTAATAATATATTTTTGAGAGCGATACACTTTCCAGCACTGATATTTCATCTAAACGTCAACCGGTACCTGGTGATGAAAGAAAAAGTATCTTTCAGATGATATAGCTTAGTCCTACATCAAGCACGCGAAAAGATTCTATACGATTCAACATTCCACGAAGTAAAGTACGGAGGGCATTACAATCTCACGGACTGTTTCCTTAAGTTCAGAGAGTTCAACGCTTCCATCTTCGTGACCGTGCCAGACGTTTGCAGTTTTGTCAACGGGTTAATAATAATTACCACTTAATTCCGCTCATAATATTTTCGGTCGAAGCTAATTTTATCCGTAATGGCATAAAGAACATACGGAATTCACATCGGTGGTCTGAAAAAAACCCTATACTGCAGTTAAATAAAATTTCCAGCAACGATTTTAGGTGAAAGTTTGGTGTGGCACGATCGACAAACAGTAAGTCCTTTCACAATAGAACAGTGTATCACGGGGAGAAATTATCTGGAATTTTTAAACGATGAATTTGTTACACTGCTTGAAAATTTCTCACTGGCGAACTGAAATGTACTATATATTTTTTGGAATACTAACACGTTTCACGAATGAAATAAGGCGATTCTTGGATGGAAAAATGACTGATAAATGGATTTACGTAGATGAGCGGTAAACCGGTCGCCTAGATCATCGGACCGTACTCACTAGATTACTGTTAATGGAATTGAATGAAATGCAGGGTATACAAGTAAAGAGTAGACACACCTGATGAATAGATCGATCGCATTCTCTATGCTGCTGCCCTCATCAAGGAACCCGAAGGTATCATTAGGTGACGACAGGAAATGTAACGAAACGATTTGAAAAATGCATCGATGTAAACGGTTGAATTTTCAAACATATATAATGAAATAATTCAATATAAACCATATTGAATACTAAAAAAAAATAAAAGCTTTGCTTTCGTTTTCTTCTCGAGTCTTAAGGCACTTTTACCGGGAATATTGATTTTATTTTACCAGTAATCCATTCCCACTCATCTCAACCTGATAAAATTTATATAATTATTTTTGTTTGGACTATAAGAAAGGCACTTCGGAAGTAACTTCGTCTTATCGTACAAAAAAATAATCAAGATAAAAGCCAGATTGAACAATTTGTGCAAAAAATACACTTGTGTTAAACAATCAGATCCATTATCAGAACTATAAATGTTAGTAGTTTTGTGATATTTATAACCTATTTACTCGATGGTAATTATTCACATCCATTATGGGTTTAAAATAAATTGCTTTTCTTATTTCCAACCAGCACCTGTAATATATCACTTTAACAGACAGTAAATATAGGTATGTAGTAAGTTAATGAAAACTTTGATTTCATTACC
The DNA here is from genome assembly GCF_047948215.1 of Lycorma delicatula. NCBI lineage: Eukaryota > Metazoa > Arthropoda > Insecta > Hemiptera > Fulgoridae > Lycorma > Lycorma delicatula. The sequence goes on from NC_134456.1 coordinate 56,157,187, forward strand.
ATTTTATTTTATATATCAGCCGTTGACGGTTGAATTTGTAAAAGTACTCAGATATGACGTCATGTAAAACTGTATTCCTAACAAATTCCTTAAGCATTCCTATACGTACAAACTATTTTTCAACCAATATCTTTCGTAAGAAAGAATATCATATATTACACACATCCCTAAAGGGATCAAATCTTTTTTATGTCTCATGCAAATTGATAATAGCTAGAGTACGGGATAGAGCCTGATTTAAGACCCAGATCAGTAATAGGACTGAAGATCACCCAGCAACGAATGAGAGTTGCATATAAAAGACCTAAGACTCGGGTGAAGAAAGTGACCTGAGGGTGAAGGGGTGCAGGATAACCCCCTGTGGAGCCGTCGTGCGTTTGCACTTGTGCAGATGAGCGACAGTGATGCGGCACGGGGACTCTGGACCCCTGGACCCTAAAGACATCTCCTGGCGCCGTGCAATGCTTAATTGCAGGACCGGCCTCGGAAGGGGAAAAACGGTGATATAGGAGTTTTACCCCGTAAGGTGCGGGTACACATAGGCTCTTAATAACATCTAGCCGAACCCTTGCGAGTCCAACACTCCCCCATTCATGAGGGGTGCGAAAATGACATTTCTCAGACTCATCTGTAACAGAAAAAAAATTGAAAATATACTGATAAACCGGATAAAAAATGCATCACTGATCAGTTAAGTACATTAATTTAAAACAATATGTTTATATAACAAAAATATGAAGTATAATTATTATCAACAGCATTCTTCGGCGTGTTTTTTTTATTTTTATTACTGTTCTTCACTAATTAACATGTAAAAATAAAAATTATTTGTAGACACGTATTTCTCTCATGTATTTCTAATGTATTTTGTGACAATAGACACAAAATTTAAAAGAATAGAAAATTAAATTATCTTCTAAAAAAAATTACTAACCATTTTTATTATCATTAACTACAAAAATCATGATATTAATTTCTAAGAAATCTGTTTTTCTAACAACATATCGTAGATGATGAAACACAAATTTTATGCCGAATAAATATTTTTAAAATTTAATTTAATTAATAATAAATCAGCTTATATTTAGAGAACGTGATTTATTCTCAATTTAACTTTAGAGAACATTTATATATAAAGAAATCTCGGTTAAGAATTTTATGTAAAGTTTCACTTTAACTACCACAGACGAGAAATTAAAAAGAAAATGCTTTTTTAGATTAAAAAAAAAAAAATGACTTTCCTAATAAAATGATTCTGAAAACACACGACTTTTATTCTTTTTTTTCTTCCAAAACGGACGGATTAACATGTTCCACTCCTATAAATTTGAGATTTATTTAAAAATACAAAAAAAAAAGATTTTTTAAAATTAATTTTTCGTTAAGTAAAAGACGTACATTACAAAAGTATTAGAGGAAACAATAAGATGATAACAGGTTAGTTTTAGTTTTATATTACACTAACTGTTACATTATATTATCAGGGCGAGAAAAGCAAGCCCTTCCCATTTATCTCGGAATCTCCACCCCTTGAACCCCGCTGCGTTATCCTCATGTTTGTGAGAATAATACTGATAAATAACGATTAAAGCCTGAAAAGCTCTCTTTCCTACACAGTTTCCCTCGTTCTTGACATAGAAACTCTAATACGCTACTGCTGTAGATGAACATATCCTCTTTCGATCCCCTTTCCGTTAAACTACGATACCCTATACATCTTGGGAAGAGGTCAAGGTAGACAGTTGAAAATCGAATGAGTTATAAAACGCACATCAATTTGTTGGTCTATTATCTTTACATAGAAAAACATCAAATACAGAATTATATCGTCATCCAATAGGAACAATTCACAACTTCAGCCCCAAGGGGACTAGGGCCTTGATGTATGGCTTAAAATATCTCTGTTATTCATGTTATCCTTAAGATAACATGAATGTATTCTGAAAATTTGAAATTAATCAGTCGATTGGTTCTCGCGTGATGTTGCTACAAACGGACAAAACCTTCACAAAAGTTCATTAATCATTGAAAATTTTATATCTACATACTAGATGTGTGTGCGCGTGTGCGCGTGTTCGTGTGTGTGCGTTCGCGCGCGCGAACATACATATGAGTAAGTATGCAATACTTTACGATATAAAACCTTTTTCTTCTTAATTTAATAGAACTTTAATAGTAAATATCAAAAGAAAAATATTTGTATTCCAAAAATAATGGAATGTAGTTAACAATAAGTTGTTAACGATTGGGGTATCTTTGACACTAAGTCATCATTACACGTATCCCTGTGACAAAAGAAGTTACATGACAAAAAAAAGTTAATATATTTTTTATAAAAAGTCAGTCAAAATTACAATACCTTTGTGAATTAAAAGTCAAATATGTAATAAAAACCGATAAAATATTAAATTAATTAAAATAATATGTTTATCGACATGAAAATTAAAATATACCGCATAACAAAATATAATTAAATTCCGGTTGGTTATTTTTTATGAAATTGTAACTTTCAAAATAATTATTAATTGTTCATTTATTAAATAATTGTTATTAAAATAAAAATTCTCTTTTCTTTACTATTAAACTGAAAATTTAAGCCCTTATTTATTATCTTTTTTTTTTCGTTATCATTCATTTGACTATTTTATGGTATTCTCCATTCCATTCTATTAATACAACATTTATTTTTATTATATTATACTATGTTTAACAATAAATGTTACTGTGAATAGCTCTCTATTTTATTGTACTTCAAATTTCTCTCTAATCACGTGTTCTAATATTCTGAAATCTAATTAGCGGTTAATCTTAGAATTTTACCTATAACTATTCCATATTTCAATTTGCTTTCTCTGTGCAATAAGACAAAAATGTTAATATTTTTTACAATTATTAGGAAACCTAATAATTGAAACATTTTTCTTCGAAAAAATTATTTTCTGAACCTAATTATCAGCACGTTTTTCAGAGAAATTTCCGAAAGCACTGTTTTTAATGGCGATCATCTCAAAAAAGTTACGAAATCCCTAAAGTATATAATTGAATAATAATGTATATTATATTATATTTTGTTTGATCAACTATTTTTTTGTCAAATTTACTCTATTAGCAAATTTAAACACTTAAGATCTTAGTTGATTTTGCAGTGTAGTGTTATTGCCATTGAGTATCCTGTATCTAATAGGTAATTAACAAAAGCTGATTTTGTTGTGTTTCAGTTGTCTGTGGGTGTATATATATTCTGCCTGTCCTATGTAATTTTAGTTCAGTATCTTCAGTTTAATTTATATACCTAGGTTTCTATGTTTTTCAGTATCTATGTTGGTAGTTTTGTATGACTTATATAATTTATTTTAATTAGTTCTGAAAACAAAAAAATCGTTGCATTTAAAATTATATATTTCTGACAAATATTATAAAATCATTAATATCATTTAAATATTTTGTTCTTATTTATCGGTAACAAAAGGTAATCTTGTTCGCAATGAAAGGAATGTTATATACATATATATATATATATATATATAAATCTGATGTGACATCACATGACTTCCTTGTACGGCTATTAAATTACAAATATACATTTTATTAAAATGAAAAGCAGATAAAATTTTATTTCATTAGTAACATATATATATATTGTTATTATTGAATTATTATTTATAGCAAAATTTTTGTTACAATTAGAGATTAATAATTAATCAATATATTTAGATTAAAAAAACGTTAAAAAAAGGAAAAACTAGGATTTGAACTGATGTGCCTGCCTTCCTCTTGTAAGAGCCAAATTTTTCAATAATTAATATTTTATTTAGCTATAACTTTGGAACCAATGAAAATAAGTACTACTTATGATTCAACGTTGAAAATTTCTCTATGAGGGCTTTATTACTACAGTTAAGAAAAATTAAAAAAAAAAAAAAAAAATTATTTTAGACTTTTTTTGGCCACTTTTGGTCCCGTCGATTGCAATCAAAAGGGGAGGTGCACAACTAGATGTTACAACAGTTCTAAATCCAAAATTTCAACATTCTACAGCTAATAATTTTTTAGTTATGCGATATACATACGTACGTACATTTAGACGTCACACCGAAACTAGTCAAAATGGATTCAAAGATGGTCAAAATGGATATTTCCGTTGAAATCTGAAAACTGACATTTTTCGCGATCGCAATAATTCCTTTACGTCGTAAAAAAAGAAATAAAAATGAGTTTGTTTGTTTGTCCCGTATGCGTTTCTATACCATTCATCCGATTCCGAAGAAATCGGTATTCGGAAGAAATTGTATTTTATGTCCGATTTGGCTCATGTTCAGAATATGTGTTACATGGAAATAAATACCCCTGTAAAAAATGGACCCACTACATGGCGCTGGAGTTGAGATATTTGGAATAATTGCATTTACGGTCCGATTTGGTTCATATTCAGAATATATATTAGTTATGTAGAAATAAATATTTTTGCAAAAAAATTGATCGGCTAGGTGGCGCTCGGGTTGAAATATTTAGAAAAATTGTATTTACGGACCGATTTGGTTTATTTTCAGAATATATTAGTTACGTGAAAAGAAAACGTTTTGCAAAAACTTTACCCGCTAGGTAGGTGGTGAGGGTGTTCAGATATTTACGAAACAAACAAATATACAAACAAACATACAAACTTTCTTCTTCTATTTACATAAATGGCAATGTTTGTATAATTGTCTGCTATAAAATAAAAAAACTACTGGACCGATTTACGCGCAGATTTTTGCAAAATGGTCCGCGTTTTTCGTAGAAGGTTTAAAGCTATTGAAATCCTCGATCTGATTGGTAGAAATTAAGTTAGGGGTATTTTGAACAGAGTACTGTGTTTTAGAGAGTAGTGTTTTTTTTTTTTTTATATATTATTATTATTACCGAAAGGGGTTATTGCATTTTTTTGTTTTTTTTGTTGTAATTTTATTATCAGTTCGGTAAGAAAAAAAGAAAAGTATAATGCACTTTTATCCTAGTTGTAATAATTTTACATTATTTATTTGATAATTATTTATTTCATCAGGTTATTATAAAACTCTATTTAAAGAATGCTTAAAAAATTGTTAATGAATGAAAAGTATTAACGATAATGCTGTAGATATTATTAGATCGGTTACAGCGTTCAATCGATGATAATCTTATTAAATGATGCTCTTTTTAAAAGTCATAACCTTGAATGTTGTTTGCTGTGTTTATCTAAACGGTAAAACTTGAATAACATAATAAAATTATTTTTGTGTGATGTAGTTAAAGACATCAAAGTTAAACTTAATTACCTCATAACGTTATATTTTTCTGATAACCGAAAAAAATAGATCGTTTCGAAGCAGGAACATCTGTTATACTTCATTTTTTTTTAACAGTTAAAAAGTTATTTAAACGCTCCCACATATTATTAGTGTTTGGTTTATAAACATTTGTACGTTCAATTTGTTATTTTTTTCACAAACCGGGTCGTTTCTGGTTGATAACGCTTATTCTATTTTCTAGTGGTAATCCCGTTGTATGTATTTTTGGTAGATATTTTAAACGAAAAAGATACATCATCCGCGTAAACTATTTGAAAATATTTTTCATTTTATTCTTTTCATCGTTGCTTAACATCGAGATATGCAGCCAGCCTGATCATCTCAAACAAATTTGTTTGTTTGATTTTCTAATTAAAATGAGTTACGTTAATTTTCCCGATAAATATTCTCGCTTTCTATACACACCCTTAGCCCTCGTTCTCATATTAATCTCTTTAATCGTTTATTTCGGCGTTCCTTTTCTTAATTTTATCTAGATGCAGCTTTTTTCGTACAAACAAGCTATTTAATTTGGAAAATGTAATATAAAGTAAATTTTACCAATAAAAATTAAGGTAAGTAAAAAAAAAAAGAATTTTTTTTAACTAGTTTTTTTTAAGTTTTGAATGTTTCGAATTGAATTGATCTAATTGAATTTGTAAAATTAAATAGAAACCATTAATATGAAATGTACTGTTTATTATGCCTACTTCTGACGGTCGACATTCTACGAAGAATTGCAAACAATTAATTTACGTATGCGTTGTTATCGAGGTAATTTTTTGGGGTTGGGGTAATCGATGATGGTTTGTAAAATTATCATTATATGTTTAAATAAACCAAAAAATAGTTTAAAAAATTCAAATATTCGGTATTTTTTATTTTTTACCTGTTCCCTCATTTCCAAAATCACATTTCAAAATGTTTTTTTTTTTATAGTTCTACGTTTACTATATTAAATGGAGGAAACTAAAAAAAATTCTAGTGAAAAAATGTACAACCAAAAGTTAGCAAAGAATTTTTTTCGGTGGGAAGGGGGTGAATTATGACTAACATTTATTGTCATTATTATGAAAATTTTAAATAAATAAAGGTTTTAAAAAGAAATTCAAAAAAACAATTATTTTAAATCTAGATCGGCTCTCCCTACCATCAATATTGCCTAAAAGGTAGTTGCTATGTTTCGGATTTCTATACTAGATCGTGGGATACCGGTGTTCTTTGGTGGTTGGATTTCAAATAACGATAAATAATTCAATTATAACAATAAAAAAAAATATCAAGAAGTTATTAATGAAATAAAATTTTATATACTTTTAATTTTAAAAATATGTGTATATGTAATTTAATAGGCGTACAAGGAAATCTGGTGTCCACATCAGATTTTTTTGTGATAATTCACATTGTGAGCTTAAGGCGTGTTGGGGGTGACAACATGAATTTTGCAGCATATACGAATATGAAGGAAACTTTCCTTTTGAATGAAAGAGACCGAGGTCGTTAGTACTAAAACACGTGGGTATTTCTTTATGGTACTTTCCATGTTTTGTTTTTTCAAACTAATTCCGCTGCAAGTCTACGCGAATTTGATTTATGGAGATTATAACTGACCGATAAAAAAAATCCAAATTGCTATTTAACTTTTTTTTAAAAAAACATACAGTAAAAGTAATGATTATCTTGATTACATTCTGTTAAATTATTATCGAATTCACTTATACTTTCTTTCATCTTATGTTAGAACTTGGCTGTCGTGTGACGTGACATAGGGTGGTAAAACGTGAAAGAATGTTTTCTTGCAATGTCGGGACTTGTATTGTACCTAACAGTGGTATTAAATAATTCTTTACGGTGGAGTGCGTTGATCTTGGAACAAGTCTTTTCTCTGTCATATTAAACGATTATTTTGCTCGATACAATAGTAGTGTTAAATCGCTTATGAATTATTTTTCTTTGTTTACGATTTTTAATATTGTATTTTAACAGTTATTTATGTCATCAATAGCCTTAAAACGGCGTCCTTTCATCGCCGATTTTAATTTTGGAAATAAGAAAATAGGGAGGCTGACGGAGGACAATCATGATCCTTTCCACGAATGTTTCATCGTCATCGGCTTGTTTAAGAAGTTGCCGGTAAACGTCCACTCGATGTTCTTCTGCTGTTCGGCCGTCAAACCAGGAACACACTTTGCTGTAACTCGATGCATGTTCAGTTTTTTAGTTAAAATGGCAAATCTGGCAATCAATTGGCGATTTGCAATCGTTGATTTTCTGAACGCGGTTGTCATCAGTCAAAGTCGAATGAATGCCTTCCTAGTCGAGGGTCATCTTCGATCTACTGACGACCGCTTTTAAATCGTGAAAACCATTCGTTACATTACATAAGACCCAGAGCAACATCTCCGTAAGCTTGTTTCAAAATTTAAAACGTTTATGTGATGAAAGTTTTTTTTAGTTTCACGCAAAATTTTATTTGTATCGTTGCTTTTGAAAATCGCTACAAATACTTAAACATGTTGCACTCAAATAACAATAAAAAGAAAACTAAGACAGATATCAATAATGCAAGATCATGTGATTACAGAAAAAATTATGTGGAATACAATGCTGCCAACCGCACGTCACTAAATATCTCCATTGGTGCGTAACTAAATATGTTCTGTTATTTTCTGAACAGACTTCGTATATATATATTGGTCATCCTTCCCGGAATTTGTAAAGGGTATTAAAAAATTTAATACTCTTCCGTCAAGTGATAAAACTGAAAATTCTTATTATTCCTGCCTACTTACTAGTAAGTAAATAGTTTATTTACATAAATAGTAAATACTTTATTTACCCTGTTCGTTTTTCTCGGTTCGAATCCCTGTCAGACATGACGGTTTTAATCGTTACAAAATTGCCATTGGATTTATCATGCACATTTTTGGAGCTTACGTGTCGAATTTTTCGTCAAACAAATAAAAAAGTCTACTTTACAGGTAGCTTTATTTGAAATATACAGAGTGTTTAACAAAGTACGCTAATTCTTTTAATAATGGCAGATAAAAATATGAAATTTTGCAGCTTGTCTTGCCTAAAAGGCTTTAATAAACGACCTATTATTTTATTGTAAGCTAGTTGTTAAAAAAAATAGTCTTATTATAGAAACAGTTAAAAATTAAAAAACATTCTTTAGTTTGGAGTGGAGATGATTATTTATATGAATTTAAAATTAAACATTCCTAATTGTAAAGAATAAAGTGGACATGGTGATGACCGTATCTAAAACTTATTTACTGCTTTATTAGCCCAGTAATGTTGAATAACAAACCATCTAGAAGACAGGAGTTTTGTTAGTTTCCCTATAAAAAAACTGGAGTTGTTCTAGGATAGTTCAGGTGGCTATTAAGTACATAGGAAACTTATATCGTAGTTGGTTATTAAAATCCATCCCACAAAAAGTGCCATTCAACGGCTTGCGACTAAATAAAAGTGAATATAAAACAGTATAAATACAATTAACTTTCTGTTCTGTGAACATGTCGTATACCTTGGATTCAATCAATTCGAGGATCTTAGGAATAATTTAATCTCAATCTCTATTTAATTAAAATCTAAATAATTTATAATAAATCATTAAGATAACATTATTAGGTTCTTACGTATTAGCTTATCGACCATTGAATTGCAAACTCTTTTAGGTGATTGTTAATATCACCCGATATAACCATTATATTACCATTTTTATAACCATTTATGTTTATTTTTAAAATATAATTTAACCAAATTTAATTTACGCTCGATAACTTTGACTAATTAAGACAGTAAAGTTTTGTATATGTAAATACATTCAGTAATTATTGCAATTATTTATTATTTAATCAAAACAACTGTTAATTAGTCGAGGTTAGCGAACGAAACGAGCGTAGGTTAACTTTGAGTAAGACCCAGAAATCAAAACGCCAGAAGATGGAGTGGCACCCTCAAACTCACCACATCCCAAAAAAGCAAAAATGATAAAATCAAAACCATGCTAATATTTTTCTTTGATAGTAATGTCATTGTCCATAAGGAGCCTACAGGACAGACTGTAAATCAGTATGTTTACCGAGAAATTCTTCAAAGACTACGGAAAAGATTTGCCCGCGTGACACCAGCCATCAAAGATAACTGGATGCTGCATCAAGAAAATGCACACCTTGACACGCTGCAGTCTCAAGTAATTAGTTTTTGGAACAGAAAAACATTCCTGTAATTACTCAACCACCTTTATCACCTGACTTGAAGGACACAATTCTGGAAAATTAAAAAATTTTTGAAAAAATGTATGCCACCACATGAAGGACATTCCGGTTTCTGAGTTCCAACACTGTTATGAAGAGGGGGAAAACCGTTTGGAGGTTGTGTCGCTACCAATGGGAACTATTTCGAAGGTGATAGAATCCATGTATAATTGGATTGTTTAAAAAGTTGTTTGAATCAGTCTCATTACTTTATTTAGAGACCTCGTATGTAAAGTATAATTATTATTGTAATAATATAAATTATTTTAAATTAAGATCAATTATTATTTATTAATTTATAATAATTTATTATATCTAAATAATTTTAATCTCTACAAAATTATAGAACCCACTATAGACTTAAGACCAAGATGAATGACCAACATGAAATCCCATTCATCCCTGTTACACTTACAAAAAATATTAGATGTCGATGTTTTTTTGGAACAAATATATTATTTAAATGAATCTAAGTGATTTTTCAATATTGATAAAGAAATACAGGCAATAAATTTTACATTAATTTATTGTTTGGTTTTTTATTTCTTTAGTTCTTTAAATGTATTTACAATTTACAAGTCTGATTTCTTGTTTCTCTAGGTATTAAAACCTTTCTTTTGAACAGTAAAAAGTGATTTCTTAGAAAAGTACAGAAATGTTTTTCTGAAGTGTTGCTAATTAACTGACTCAACCTTTTTCGACTAGTCTTGTTTCTGTGTAAATATTTTGTTTATAACTATAGTGTATTATTCACATAAAAGTAGTACTTGACAACGGATCTCGGGGAGACTCCAACCACTTGTAATATAAAATAACTGAAACGTTATTTACGCATTTAAAAACAAGACATGGAAGAAAAAAGGATGAAATTTTAGTAAAATTAGTTTGAAAACTATCAGCCTTTCGAACATTAATGACGTACCAACAAAATAAAAATCTTAAGAAATTAAACCCTGATGTTTAAACGTTTGGTTCAACATTTAAGAGGTGATTTTTTTTTTAAATTAAGAATAATCAAACTTCTGTAAATATTTTTCTCTTAAATATATTAAATATATTGGGTTTATAAAAGTAAATTAACTAAATTGCAAAATAATTAAAAGATTTAGTACAAAAATTAAGAAGATTTATTAAAAAGTAAAATATTTTCAATACAAATAATCTCACAACTTCGAATAAATGTCTTCAATTCCATTAGTTACTTTCAATAAAAAATAATTCATAAAGATCTTGAATTTTCAGCACGGTGGCCCTCCACTATCATTATGGTTTTATTTCTGTTTATTTTTTATTTATTACTTAGATAGCTTTCTTCTTACATTATTAGTGTTAACTGGTTTCTTTCCGATTAATAATTTTTTCCTTTGGGTTTTAGTCTCTAACCTATTACGTAAGTTCTATATTGTTGTATTTCTGCTTTACTCTTCACTTCTTTATTTCTGAAATATTGTCGATATTTTTGATGTGGGGGCCCTCCTACGCACCACACTTTATCACCACCCCAGAATAACCATGTTATTCATCCACTTCTGTTTCCTCTTCACTTCTTGATTTAGAATTATTGAAAACATTTAGTGGTGGGGGCCCTCCTCCCCACCACACTTTATCACCACCCCAGAATAACCGTGTTATTCATCCACTTCTGTTTCCTCTTCACTTCTTGATTTAGAATTATTGAAAACATTTAGTGGTGGGTGCCCTCCTCCACACCTCACTTTATCGCCACCCCAGAATAACCATGTTATTCATCCGTTTCTGTGTGACTTCACTTCTTGATTTATGAATTATTGGAAATTTTTAGAGGTGGGGGCCCTCCTCCCCACCTCACTTTATCACCACCCCAGAATAACCATGTTATTCATCCGTTTCTGTGTGACTTCACTTCTTGATTTATGAATTATTGGAAATTTTTAGAGGTGGGGGCCCTCCTCCCCACCTCTCTTTATCGCCACCCCAGAATAACCATGTTATTCATCCGTTTCTGTGTGACTTCACTTCTTGATTTATGAATTATTGGAAATTTTTAGAGGTGGGGGCCCTCCTCCCCACCACACTTTATCGCCACCCCAGAATAACCATGTTATTCATCCGTTTCTGTGTGACTTCACTTCTTTATTTATGAATTATTGAAAATTTTTAGAGGTGGGGGCCCTCCTCCCCACCTCACTTTATCACCACCCCAGAATAACCATGTTATTCATCCGTTTCTGTGTGACTTCACTTCTTGCTTTATGAATTATTGGAAATTTTTAGAGGTGGGGGCCCTCCTCCCCACCTCACTTTATCACCACCCCAAAATAACCATGTCATTCATACGTTTCTGTGTGACTTCACTTCTTGCTTTATGAATTATTGGAAATTTTTAGAGGTGGGGGCCCTCCTCCCCACCTCACTTTATCGCCACCCCAGAATAACCATGTTATTCATCCGTTTCTGTGTGACTTCACTTCTTGCTTTATGAATTATTGGAAAATTTTAGAGGTGGGGGCCCTCCTCCCCACCTCACTTTATCACCACCCCAAAATAACCATGTCATTCATACGTTTCTGTGTGACTTCACTTCTTGATTTATGAATTATTGGAAATTTTTAGAGGTGGGGGCCCTCCTCCCCACCACACTTTATCACCACCCCAGAATAACCATGTTATTCATCCGTTTCTGTGTGACTTCACTTCTTGATTTATGAATTATTGGAATTTTTTAGAGGTGGGGGCCCTCCTCCCCACCTCACTTTATCACCACCCCAGAATAACCATGTTATTCATCCGTTTCTGTGTGACTTCACTTCTTGATTTATGAATTATTGGAAATTTTTAGAGGTGGGGGCCCTCCTCCCCACCTCACTTTATCACCACCCCAGAATAACCATGTTATTCATCCGTTTCTGTGTGACTTCACTTCTTGATTTATGAATTATTGGAAATTTTTAGAGGTGGGGGCCCTCCTCCCCACCACACTTTATCACCACCCCAGAATAACCATGTTATTCATCCGTTTCTGTGTGACTTCACTTCTTTATTTATGAATTATTGGAAATTTTTAGAGGTGGGGGCCCTTCTCCCCACCTCACTTTATCGCCACCCCAGAATAACCATGTTATTCATCCGTTTCTGTGTGACTTCACTTCTTGCTTTATGAATTATTGGAAATTTTTAGAGGTGGGGGCCCTCCTCCCCACCTCACTTTATCACCACCCCAGAATAACCATGTTATTCATCCGTTTCTGTGTGACTTCACTTCTTGCTTTATGAATTATTGGAAATTTTTAGAGGTGGGGGCCCTCCTCCCCACCTCACTTTATCACCACCCCAGAATAACCATGTTATTCATCCGTTTCTGTGTGACTTCACTTCTTGATTTATGAATTATTGGAAATTTTTAGAGGTGGGGGCCCTCCTCCCCACCTCATTTTATCACCACCCCAAAATAACCATGTTATTCATCCGTTTCTGTGTGACTTCACTTCTTGCTTTATGAATTATTGGAAATTTTTAGAGGTGGGGGCCCTCCTCCCCACCTCACTTTATCATCACCCCAGAATAACCATGTTATTCATCCGTTTTTGTGTGACTTCACTTCTTGATTTATGAATTATTGGAAATTTTTAGAGGTGGGGGCCCTCCTCCCCACCACACTTTATCGCCACCCCAGAATAACCATGTTATTCATCCGTTTCTGTGTGACTTCACTTCTTGATTTATGAATTATTGGAAATTTTTAGAGGTGGGGGCCCTCCTCCCCACCTCACTTTATCGCCATCCCAGAATAACCATGTTATTCATCCGTTTCTGTGTGACTTCACTTCTTGATTTATGAATTATTGGAATTTTTTAGAGGTGGGGGCCCTCCTCCCCACCTCACTTTATCACCACCCCAGAATAACCATGTTATTCATCCGTTTCTGTGTGACTTCACTTCTTGATTTATGAATTATTGGAAATTTTTAGAGGTGGGGGCCCTCCTCCCCACCTCACTTTATCACCACCCCAGAATAACCATGTTATTCATCCGTTTCTGTGTGACTTCACTTCTTGATTTATAAATTATTGGAAATTTTTAGAGGTGGGGGCCCTCCTCCCCACCACACTTTATCGCAACCCCAGAATAACCATGTTATTCATCCGTTTCTGTGTGACTTCACTTCTTTATTTATGAATTATTGGAAATTTTTAGAGGTGGGGGCCCTCCTCCCCACCTCACTTTATCGCCACCCCAGAATAACCATGTTATTCATCCGTTTCTGTGTGACTTCACTTCTTGCTTTATGAATTATTGGAAATTTTTAGAGGTGGGGGCCCTCCTCCCCACCTCACTTTATCACCACCCCAGAATAACCATGTTATTCATCCGTTTCTGTGTGACTTCACTTCTTGCTTTATGAATTATTGGAAATTTTTAGAGGTGGGGGCCCTCCTCCCCACCTCACTTTATCACCACCCCAGAATAACCATGTTATTCATCCGTTTCTGTGTGACTTCACTTCTTGATTTATGAATTATTGGAAATTTTTAGAGGTGGGGGCCCTCCTCCCCACCTCACTTTATCACCACCCCAGAATAACCATGTTATTCATCCGTTTTTGTGTGACTTCACTTCTTGATTTATGAATTATTAGAAATTTTTAGAGGTGGGGGCCCTCCTCCCCACCTCACTTTATCTTCACCCCAGAATAACCATGTTATTCATCCGTTTCTGTGTGACTTCACTTCTTGATTTATGAATTATTGGAAATTTTTAGAGGTGGGGGCCCTCCTCCCCACCTCACTTTATCACCACCCCAGAATAACCATGTTATTCATCCGTTTCTGTGTGACTTCACTTCTTGCTTTATGAATTATTGGAAATTTTTAGAGGTGGGGGCCCTCCTCCCCACCTCACTTTATCACCACCCCAGAATAAGCATGTTATTCATCCGTTTCTGTGTGACTTCACTTCTTGCTTTATGAATTATTGGAAATTTTTAGAGGTGGGGGCCCTCCTCCCCACCTCATTTTATCACCACCCCAAAATAACCATGTTATTCATCCGTTTCTGTGTGACTTCACTTCTTGCTTTATGAATTATTGGAAATTTTTAGAGGTGGGGGCCCTCCTCCCCACCTCACTTTATCATCACCCCAGAATAACCATGTTATTCATCCGTTTTTGTGTGACTTCACTTCTTGATTTATGAATTATTGGAAATTTTTAGAGGTGGGGGCCCTCCTCCCCACCACACTTTATCGCCACCCCAGAATAACCATGTTATTCATCCGTTTCTGTGTGACTTCACTTCTTGATTTATGAATTATTGGAAATTTTTAGAGGTGGGGGCCCTCCTCCCCACCTCACTTTATCGCCATCCCAGAATAACCATGTTATTCATCCGTTTCTGTGTGACTTCACTTCTTGATTTATGAATTATTGGAAATTTTTAGAGGTGGGGGCCCTCCTCCCCACCTCACTTTATCACCACCCCAGAATAACCATGTTATTCATCCGTTTCTGTGTGACTTCACTTCTTCATTTATTAATTATTGGAAATTTTTAGAGGTGGGGGCCCTCCTCCCCACCTCACTTTATCGCCACCCCAGAATAACCATGTTATTCATCCGTTTCTGTGTGACTGTTCACTTCTTGATTTATGAATTATTGGAAATTTTTAGAGGTGGGGGCCCTCCTCCCCACCTCACTTTATCATCACCCCAGAATAACCATGTTATTCATCCGTTTCTGTGTGACTGTTCACTTCTTGATTTATGAATTATTGGAAATTTTTAGAGGTGGGGCCCTCCTCCCTACCTCACTTTATCACCACCCCAGAATAACCATGTTATTCATCCGTTTCTGTGTGACTGTTCACTTCTTGATTTATGAATTATTGGAAATTTTTAGAGGTGGGGGCCCTCCTCCCCACCTCACTTTATCACCACCCCTGAATAACCATGTTATTCATCCGTTTCTGTTTTACTGTTCACTTCTTTATTCATGAATTTTTGTAATAATGAGCAACGAAAATTATCATGGAAAATATTACGCCGCAACAAATTTTATATGTTTATTATTACACCATTTATAATTCTAAAAATCAATTTTCTGTTTGCCAAACTTTTAGTTCTTCGTAATTTTTATGGTGCACGTAATCGTCCATCAGAGCAACTTATTCGTCCGAATGTTGATAATTTTTGAAAAACATTAATTCTACTTCATGAAAAACCAACAAGACCTGTAAGTACAGACGAAAATATCGGTATTGTCACTGATAGTTCAAGAAGATCGGAAGTATCTAAACCACATCCTGCTACCAAATTATTCCATTCATTTAATCAATTTTGCGACCGAATTATTTGACGTAATATTCTAGTGAATTGTCCTCCAAGATCATGTAACTTAACACCAGTAGATTATTTTCTTTGGGGATGTTTTGCTCTTTGTTTATGCTGATAAACCAACAACAATTCACGCTTTGGAAGGAAACATAACTCTTGTTATTAACAACATAGGTCCCGAATTACATTTAAATTGGTTCAAAATTGGAATTGTCTAGTCCTGTTGATCTAAGTTAATCGTGGTTGAAATTATTTTCAAACATAAACGGAAAAATTATCTTTGATAAAAA
The DNA here is from genome assembly GCF_047948215.1 of Lycorma delicatula. Taxonomy (NCBI): domain Eukaryota; kingdom Metazoa; phylum Arthropoda; class Insecta; order Hemiptera; family Fulgoridae; genus Lycorma; species Lycorma delicatula. The sequence continues at coordinate 56,173,359 of NC_134456.1, forward strand.
CAAAATTGTTTTCAAACTTACCTTTTTATGTGTTTTATTTCAATTCAAAATTCTATCACTCTAAAACAAACACCCATTATAAATGTTGTAAATGTGTACCACTTGTCTTTTCCAGGTCTTCTGTATCACGCCTTTACCTTATTTGAAGCTTTTGTTTTCTTTACTTATTATAAAATTATTTTTTATAATTTATGTAATTTGTTATTATTTTAGTTTTTACCCGACTTTTTTAACCGACAGTTTTTAACCGACCCGTGCACTTTTATTAGATATTTGAATAGTATTAAATATTTAAATTACATGACGTTGCTGTGTTACGAATTAAACACTGCTTTATTAATTATTGTTTTAATTTTTATTAATAAAAAATAAAAATATTTTATTTAGATCGTATGTAATAAAAAAGCTCTAATGTTATATTTTTTATAGATCCAGTGAAAGTAGTAAAAAAAGTTGATGGCTCTTGTAAGAGACAAATACTGCATGGCTCTCCTTGTGACAGACTTGCATGACAAAATATGATGTCCCAAAAATTGGGTGTCAAATGTTTTGCTAATATATGTGTGTTTTGCACCGCTTTTGACCTTATATCTCAGGATAGACCGAACCTATTTTCTACAAATTTTGCCCAATTATTATATGGGTCGTCTATATATGGGTAGTATTTAAAAATTTTTAAAAAGAAGAGTTTTAAATTTTTACTTCGTTATACCTTCAATCTACGGTATAGGAACATAACTTAGTAAAAATTATCGAGTAAAAATGATGGTTAAACGCAGAACTATCTCGGTAAATTTTCTCTTTATACAGCCAAAATTTAATCACAACCATACGAATGTAATATTTTAAAGAAAATTTCATTTGATTATGCTTTTTCTATCAAACTTTACTATTTCAACTGTATGCGTAAATACAAGATCATTTGTATTTAAAGTCCATCCCGATTATCTAAGTTGATGACTAACATTAATTTTTGTCTTCAAAAGCACACAAATGTTTCATATTCATACCTATACACAAATTATAGCTTGGTTGGCACAGATCTGGCCTAAAGGCCTAAGTAAGGTATATAACTACAGTTTATAAGCTATCGTGATTTTAGTTATTGTAAAAATAATACGTACAAGCCAAGCATTATAACTCAGGAAATGAGTCAATCACCTTTCTCAGAATCATTCAAGTGTGTGGCGGGACGGACCAAAAAAAATTTCACAAAATTCACAAATTTTATTGGTTATTCAGGAATAGAGACTTATTTGAAAAAAAGTCGAAAATGTCGGAAAAGTTCTCAGAGCGACATGACATAAGATTTAAGCGTATTCAGTATCGTGACTACCGTAAAAATGTTTAGAACCGAAAATAGGCCGAGAATATATCTCGAAAAATCTTTCTCTCACTACATCGTAGTGTTTTGATTCAGGTGATGGATAAAAGTTACTGTTTCGAAAGGCAGCAAATTTATTATAGTGCGTGTCGGAGGAGAAATGGATTTTATACCAAACGCCTTACTAATTTGGCAAGCAAGTTTAAAAAGTGGTAATTACAGAGGTCAAATAAAAGCGGAAAATTACTTAAAATGGACAGAAGAATTGTTAATTCCAACCTTCCCAATAATTGTGTTGTAATTTTTTACAACACACCCTGTCGCAAGGCCGTTTTAGAAAAATTTCAGATTTCCAATTTATAAAAGAAGATATGATAATCGGTTTCAGAAGCATTATGTTCTTCATTCATTCCTGCCGTTTGATTTCTGAAACAACAATTGTACAATCTGGTAAAAGCAAACAGAAAACGTTTCTGTTTATGCGTTTGACGAACTTTTACAAAAATAATGGGCATGATGTTCTCCAAATACCTCCATGCCACTCAAATTTAAATCCTATCGAGATGGTCATAAGTTAACGGACGTAACAAATCATACTGTAACTTTTGATATCAAAGATATTCAAAAGCTATGTGAAAATAAAGTGGCGGGTTTGAAAGAAAAAAAACGGGAAGCTGTATTTTAATAAAGTTAAGGAAACAGAAGCTGAATTTATGCCACAAGGACGCATTTTTGACAATGCTATTGAATCATTTATTATTTTTTTACTAGAAGATAATGAAAGTGACATCGATGATTACGATGATGATTCTGATGACAGTAACATCGTAAATTCTAATAATTCTTGCAAAGTGGATGGCGTTCATCGTTTTATTATTAAAATAGTTTTGTTTTGTTCTACCATTTAAAAATAATTAATTTCTGCTGTAATTTATTATTCCATTATTTACTGTTTGTAATCATTATCTTGCATTTACTTTTCTATATCTGTTTGAAAATAGAATGATTTATTTTATTGCGAATCAAAATGATTTTGATATTATACCTTTTAAGAGTAGGCTCTCTATTTCACAATTTCCCGCTTCACATAAGCGCTGCGCTTTTGTAATTCTTAGCACGTTTTCCATTTTGAAAAATGCATAATAATAATTTCTTTCGAAGAAAATGGTCGGATATTAATTAAAAGGTTTCAGTTAGGAAATTAAATTTGACATAAAAAATCTATATATATATATATAATTAAATTAAATTAAAATTAAAAATGTAATAATGTTCGAAATATTAACATTGAGGTGATTAAAATATAAAAAAAATGTGTTCTGCGATCCAATAATAACAACACAACACATCTTAAGAAGGCCTATTCGTTGTTAGGTAATGAAGCAAATATTATGCTAAAAGCATGGCACGAGTAGAATAATCGGAACTGCGGCTGTCGCTGCCGTAAACATGAATATTCGTTGCGCCGCCTGTACGTTGCCTGATCAAAGAAATCTATAATATAAAGAACTTCTTAAAAGGTTCAAACCCAGCCAATCCGCCACAGTAATGAGAACGATACCATAGAGGTGAAACGTTATACCTTACCGACTGGGCTCTGTTAAAGAGCGGTAACAAAAAGGATACTGAGATACCTGGGCCATATTTACACAGAATGGATGAACAGAGAGTAAATAAACAAACATTCATTAAACTCTGGAAAAAAAAGAGCAACCATGGGTACGTATAACGGCGAGGAAAGTAAAGAATTACACAAAAATGAAATGGCCGGAAAAAAGAAAGATAAAAACACGCGGAAAGGATGAAAGAATATATATTGAGAGAAAATAAAAATAAAGAAGAAGAAATGATATTTGCTTGCTTCATTGTTGTCCTAACTTAAAAAAAATAAAATTAATATATTTTAGAAGTAAAAAATATAAACAAATTAAAAAAAAAAAAAATATATATATATATATATACATACATACACACACATATATATATGTAAATATATATATATGTGTGTGTGTATGTGTGTGTAAAAGAGGAAGAGGGTTTTTTAAATTCACTTCATTAAAGCAAAAACTTTAATGAGTTGAATTAATGTATTGTGAACTGTGAGTGTCTATTTCTGTGTGAGCTGGGTTTGAACTGATTGATTATGAACATCTAAAATGAATTTCTAGATTTTTTGAGTTCCATTCCGAGTTTTCGAAGGTTAAAATTGTTTTTTAAACCTGTAATTTTTTTAATTTCATTGTAACAAATGTAGAAATCAACCTGATTTTTGGTGAGAATAATTTTCATGTCAATAAACCGATTTCTTGATTTTTGCAATTCGTCCTTGAAAGGGAATGAAGAAAGGTAAAAAAATTTTTGAAAAACGATTGTAAATTTTCCCAATCCCGACTACAGTAAACGAGATATTCAGTAGATCTGGGCTTGCAAATACTCTTCAGATAAATATTTAAAAACCACTTTCGGTTTTTTTTTAGGGATGTGAAAGTATACGGCGCTGTGGCTCAACCAATACAGCCACTGTGACCATTACTGTATTTGTGACTGGCTGTACCTGCCTCCAATTACCTGACTAATGAATATAAAACAAAAATATTGACCACTACGGGAAACGCAAGAACTATTTACCGCGAGCTGAGACAGGAAGCTAGTATGTATATATATATATAATAAATACACACACATACACACATTCATAAATGAGAATAAAGTATGAAAATGTTTAAAAGAAACTTTTTCAACTGAGAAAAAGTACAATTTAGCAAATTCTCCTTTCTCAAAACGATCTATTTTTCTGTATGAGACCATCACACTTAAAAGCCAACAGGGACTCGCATAGGTGAGCAAATCAAAAATTTTAAATGGATATTTTAAGAAGCAATGAAAAAAAATTTTACTTCAGGCTACTAAGGGCTACGTAACCGTTTACCTTACTATTATGTTAGGTATGTAACCAAAATGGCAGTCATTTAAGACTATTTACAACTTTTTTCAAAAGTGACCTACATTATATTCCAAGTAGTAATTTCATATCTAAAAATAGAATGAAGTTAAGAGGATTAGTTAAATTCTATTTCTTTATTTTTTGCTATTAGGTAGCTATTTAAGACTTACTTATAAGATTACAGGATGTTAAAAGAGGCCTCATCTCTTAGAAACTGAATGCATATATATGTTAAAATGCATATATTGATGTGAGATGTATAAAATAATTATTAGATATTGTTATGATTGGAGCTGGAGTGAGAAGGACTGTTTATTGCCTGCACATTTGAGTATTGCCAATCTCTGTGGAATTTAAACAAGATTGCGTAATCATATTTCGTTTGTTAAAACGCGGTTACTGTTGAAGAACGTATATTCGTGATGAAAACTTACTTAGAGACGAAATCTCATGTTGTATGTCGGCGAAATTTCAGGAAGAGATTAAAAAAGGAAGCGCAAGTGAAAAATCTTACTCAGAAATTAATTAAAATATTTCACTCATATGATCAACCTGGTTAGATCAACAGGTTGTTGATCTAACAACAGGTTTGCTGTTAGATCAGAAACATGCCGACACAGGTCAGCCTTTTAATTGTACAGGTCGTACAGGACATTAATGCTGCAGTTAATTAAGATCTCCTCATAAATTTTTTACGAAGACTAAGTCAGGAAAAGTACATTTCACTAGGTTCAGTCACACTGCAGCGAGGAGTATGTTGAAATGTTATTCGTATCGAATACAGATTATCCATGAGCTAACTAATGTTGATTATGCTAAAAGGATTCATTATCGTCAACGGTTCAGGAACTTTGTCAGAGGTAACACTGGCGTTTTAGATCAAGTGTTTTTCACAGATTAAGAGTGGTTTCATCTTGGTGGGTATGTTAATAATCAGAACTACCGAACATGGAATACTGAAAGCCCACAAATTTCTTTGAATCTCCCCCACCCACAAAAAAATTGGCGTATGGTGTGCGGTTTTAAGGCGATGAATAATAGAACCCTTGTTTTTTGGAAAAACTGAGGATGCTTCCGTCCATAGACAAATTAATCAACTATTCATAGGGTTACTACAAGAGGATGAGTGTGACTGCTAGTTGTAACAGGACAGCGCCACTTATCATAGAGGTTGCTCTACTATGGGGATACTACAGGTTTTTTCGTTAGAAGAATGATTTCTAAACGATTGTGGCCACGAACATCTCCTGATCTAACTAGTTCAGACTTCTTTCTGTGGGTAATTTTAAAGAAAATTTTTATTGGAGCAATCCATACATCCTGCAGTAATTGAAGACAAACATTACCGAACACATTCAGGAAATAGATAAGCAACCGCAGGCAATTCACGGAGCTCTACGTCGCAGAATACATGATCAATAATAATCGTCGTACACTATGCAAAAATAAACATATGACAACAATCAATGAAGGATTCAACTCGCATGTATGATTTCTGAGGAATGGAATATTATAAATAATTAATTACTGCGTGGTGGCGGCGGTAATGTCACGCCATGCGGCTACGATGTCATTCCATCCCATATCGTGGCGCGTTTACACAACTTTCAACAAAAACAGAAATGTTGCCGCCTATTGTAAAAGGTCTCTCAATTATAGAAACTTGCTGAAAAAAGCATCAAAATTTACAAAAATTCTATCTTCTACAAAACTGGATTTGTTTGTTGTTTAATAGATAGAATAAAACCTAGTGACAGTCAGTAATAAAAACTTACCTTTAAAAACACTATTTCTTTTAAAAAAATCTGGCAAAGAATATAATAATGATGTCATTTCTTTTGATCTAATGTATGTGCGCAGCAGAATTAAAACAACTATCATAATTACATCACACGCTTGACCAGTTAATTTGACCAGTTTCCATTAATAGTTTCAGAAATTAATTTTAATTACTTTAACATAGGCCTAAATGTACTACGTTTCATGCGATAAGAATTACAAAAAATTCATTTAAAAACCCAGTAAAAATAAAAGATCATAGAATTTCTGTAAAAGAAAAGAAAATATATTTGAATAGTAATTTAAATTTTTTTACATAGTATAACTATTTTTTCTGTCCAATGCAGATGTAAACAATCCGGGTAGTTAATCGTCCGAAAAATTTGGGTTTGGATAATCATCGTCCTATTTACGTAATATTATTATATTAAACTGCCATGTACTTAACAGAAAAAAAAAATTAAAAACTCCCCTTATTTATCATTGTGAATGTCAATAAGCGGCAATATCTCTTAGGATTCGTTGAAAAAAATCGCGATCTTGGTAGCACTGGCGTCGAATAAACTGAAACGGGATACGATTCAAGCAGTGTTCTACAAGGTGTTAGTTTTATTCCGTTGTTTTACCCATCTCCAAGCAATTTCTGTCGTTTGAGCACGAGCCCCTCTTTTCTGGTAAACTAAATTTTCCGAGTGATTGACCGTTTGATGGTTATAATTATTCGGTAGGTTTCAAATGCGAGCCACTCGTCTGAGAAAATTACCGTTCCGGCCGATTATAATTCGCTATGAGAGGCAATAACGTTTCTGCACTTCTGTCCAGCACAGCGACCAGAAAACATTCTTTAGGTTCACGGCAGATACAGCTTAAACTCATTGCTGAGGTAGATCCTCGGATATTATGATTTTGACGTGAGAACAAGTTTTCACCGAGCTCCCCGATTACAAGGGATTGTTTGTAATATTGTGGGCAAAACTTTACTCACAGTAAATGCGTCGATCAACATTTTGGTACGATTAATCTCCAACTCCTGCAGACAAAATTTGACGACTATTACCCTCTTCAGCCAACAGTAAGAAATAAAATCTCTTTTGCGGAATGGTAATCTAGATACGACAAGGAAAGTTTCCTGTTTAATTTAAATTTAAATGATTGAGTGTCGTTATTTTTTTTTTACATATTAAAAAAAAGGTTAACCGAGATGTCATAAACGTATACAATTAGTCTGAAAGAAAAAAAATTAACATTTTATTTGTTAATAAAACGACAGATGGCAGTAGTGAGTGTTACTAGTACAGACTGTAGTTTCACCTTACAATTTTTTTTTATTGTCTTCAGTCATTTGACTGGTTTGATGAAGCTCTCCAAGATTCCTTATCTAGTGCTAGTCGTTTCATTTTGATATATCCCCTACATCATTCTACATCCCTAACAATTTGTTTTACATATTCCAAACTTGCCTGCCTGCACAATTGTTTCCTTCTACCTGACCCGCTAATATTAAAGCGACTATTCCAGGATGCCTTAATATGTGGCCTATAAGTCTGTCTCTTCTTTTAACTACATTTTTCCAAATGCTTCTTTCAACATCGATTTGCCGCAACACCTCTTCATTTGTCACTTCATCCACCCACCTGATTTTTAACATTCTCTTATAGCACCGCATTTCAAAAGCTTCTTATCTTTGCTTCTCAGGTACTCCGATCGTCCAAGTTTCACTTCCATATAAAGCGACGCTGCAAACATATACTTTCAAAAATCTTTTCCTGACATTTAAATTAATTTTTGATGTAAACAAATTGTATTTCTGACTGAAAGCTCGTTTCGCCTGTGCTACTTACGGTATGAACAGATTAAACTCGTTATCTCAACCTACCGGGTTGGACTTGTAGTGAACGCGTCTTCCCAAATCAGCTGATTTGGAAGTCGAGAGTTCCAGCGTTCAAGTCCTAGTAAAGTCACTTATTTTTACACGGATATGAATACTAGATCGTGGATACCGGTGTTCTTTGGTGGTTGGGTTTCAATTAACCGCACATCTCAGGAATGGTCGAACTGAGACTGTACAAGACTACACTTTATACATATCATCCTCATTCATCCTTTTTTTTTTTTTTTTTTTTTCTTTCTTCCCCTACTCTCCCCGACCGGATATCCATTTAAGTATACTCAGTCGGGGAGAGTGTCCTTTTACTCTAAGGGAGTGTCCCCCGCCCTCGGTTGTACACCCGGCACGGCAGGTTAGCTCCCCCGGTCTCGGATCTTTAATTTTATTTTATTCGCCTGCCTCTAATCCCCCGCCTCGGAGACGGGGTATGGCTACGCCACCTCCCATCCCCTCAGCAGGGAACCGGGTCTAGGTCATTATGTCTTTGCCTCTAATCAGCGGTACCGCCCCCACTAAGCACCGAGGCACCCGCAGGAGCGGCACCGCCAACCGGGACTCTATCTTTTATTTGTCCCACACTCCCCAGGAGTTCCCCCCCTTCTCAGGAACCCGCACACCACGGCGTACGGGCCCTCCACGGAGGGACTGTCCTCCCTACCCTAATTTCACAAACCCCTTCTTCTGTCCTCTTCTTCCTTGGTGCGTAAGATTTCCCCGGCAAACCTACAGAACCAATCCCAGTTATCGTCACTATAGACCATCCAATTTAAGAGGTTTTCAGGTGTAAGTCCGTTGTCCGAAATTTCTCTTCTATTTGGAGCCCATCTTGGGCATACAAACACAGTGTGTTCCGCATCATCAGTCTCTGGGCAGTACACACATTGTGGGGTAGGTCTTTTTCCAATTCTAAACAGATAATGGCCGAACGAGCCATGCCCCGTCAACAGTTGTGTCGTATAAAAATCTACATTACCTATTCTATTACTAGTCCACATATTTATGTTGGGGATTAGTCGCCTGGTCCAATCCCCAACTCCAGAGTGTGTCCATGTATCTTGCCACTCTTGATCAATTAGCCGTTCAATCTCATCTTTGGACATACCCCTATATCTAAATGTTCTTTGTTTAATTTGTAAATCAATGGGTAGAACCTTCGTTAGTATACACAACGCGACGTATGACACTGTTCTGTATCCCGCGGCTACACGCAGTAAAGCAAGCCTGTGTACTCTTTATAATTTTGTTTTGTTTCTCTGAATATTCATTGTATCTCCCCATATCGGGACCGCATATAAAATTGCTGACGTGGTAGCCGCAGTTATCAGTCTCCTTATTACCATTTTCGGTGTACCATGGTTCTGGAAAAGAGTCCTCAATGCCTTAATCAAAGGGGTGACCTTGTTACAAATCATCTCTACGTTTTTGCTAAATCTTAGGCTTTTATCCAAAAGAACCCCTAAATACTTTGCTTCTTTGACCTCCTTAATTCTCTCTCCTCTAATATTTATATTGAGGTTTCTAATAGGTCTTCTACCTGAAAACACTAAACAACAGGATTTGTTAGGGGATATCTGTAGCATGCTTCCTACCAGCCATTCATCAATTATTCGTAACGCCTGATTTGCTTTATCCTCTAGGTTATTAACTTCTCTGTCTTCTACTAGGATAGCAATGTCATCAGCATATCCAACAACAACAACCCCCTCGGGATAATCTAATCTAAAAATTTTGTCATAAAAAATATTCCACAGTATAGGCCCAAGGACTGATCCTTGTGGAACTCCTCCAAATATCTCAAATGTGGATTTTCCTTCTAACGTTTTAACCTCAATGAATCTATGATAAAGGTATTGATTAATCTGGTTGACTAGATAATCACTTATATTCATGGCTTGTAATGCTGCGATAATGGCTCTCCAAGGAACAGATCCAAAAGCATTTTTTATATCCAACATTATAATAAGTGGGATTTTCCTAGTTCTCCACGTGCCGTTTCTACTATTTAATGCCCAGGTCTTAACTTTGTCGATCGCGTTTATCGTAGACCGGCCTTTTCTAAAACCATATTGCTCCGCATGTAAACAACCTTTTTCCTCGATTTCTTCTCTGAGTCGGGTTTCTAGTAATCTTTCGACTACCTTACCCATGCTATTTATTAGTGTGATTGGTCTGTATCCTACTTGTTCTTGATTTGGTCCTATTTTAGGAATGAAAACAGTTCTGGCTTCTTTCCAACTATTGGGGAAGTTACGGTTTTGTAAGCCATAACTTGCAACATCCACTAATTCCCAGGGTATGATCCTGGCAAGGTCTTTAATGATGGCGGCAGGTATGCCATCCGGTCCTGGACTTTTTTTATTTTTTAATTTCATGATGGCTTCCAAAACCTCCTTTTGAGTGAACCTGCCAGCCTGACACTCAATTACCTCTCTATTGAGATCTTCTATTCTGGGAAATAGCAATTTAACCTGTCGTGCCGACATTTCAGCACTCAATGTCGGCACGTATCTTCCAGGCGTTTGGTCACTATCCTAAATGCCTTTCCCCAGGGATCTTCGTTAAGCTCTTCACACAACTCCAGCCATTTCTTTTTTTTAGCTTGTTTGATAAGGAAGTTAAGTATTTTCTTAGCTTGTCTGTATTGCTCTATCGCAAGACGACCTTCTTCTTCAATTCTATTTCTAGCGCGTAATCTCTGAGCTGCTCTTTTGTATCGTTGCATGATTCTTCTCTGCTCTTCTATCTCTGCAGACCACCAATAAACCGGGTGATAATTATTGTTACTCGGCGGTATTTTAGCTATCTCCTCTTTAATTATATCCTGGAACGCCTCAGGAGTTATTTGTGGACAATTTTTGATTCTGTTTGCTGCGTTGTTGGTAACGCGGTGAATCTGTTGTTCTGTCATTCTACTGAAGATGTTTAACTGTCTTCTTCCTGGTGGGTACTCTCTAAGGGTGACTAAAATGGCCCTATGGTCACTAGCAGTTTCTTCGTTAAGGACCTCGAAGTCGATTGAGTCAGTACGGATCCTACTGTCGATTATAACCAAATCAATTATCGAATTATTTCCTCTTGCGCTATAAGTGGCGGTCCCGTCGTTAACACAATTCGCGCCATTAGCCTCAAGCAGTTCCTCTAGTATTCTTCCTCTAATATTCGTGTAGGCCGCACCAGCTAGCGCTGTCTTACAATTGAAATCGCCTAGGACAAGCGTTCTCTTACAGGAGCGCGTCATGACTTGCTGTAAGTCAAAAAGTCTATTTTTAAAGGCTTCCGTAGTACAATTAGGACTAATGTAAATTCCTATTATTATTATATTGCTTAACTCTACGGCTACCATACCATCACCCCTATGATACAGGTTGTAGTCCACATTGCCAGCAATCCTTCCGATGGCCACATCCCCATTCCTGTCAGTCACCCAATGTCCCCTGGCCGCCAAGTACACATTTGGTTCCGTGGCCACCAAGAAGTCGGCATCGTACCTTGTTGCAATCTCCTCAGACAGATCACAAGACAAGCGACTTCTATTATTATTAATTAGTATTACTTTAGTCATGACCTTTGTTACAGCACGGGTTCCCGGTCCTATGTGAAGTGGCTCCACAGTCCAGGCATATGGTCGCCTCCTTGCAATCTTTAATTACATGGCCGGGTTTACCACAGTTGAAGCAGAGGTTTGAACGGTCCTGGCCTCTGCACTCTCTTCTGCTGTGACCGACATCCCAACATCGATGACATTTCTCTATATCCGTCCGGATGTAGGCCCTGCAACTCACCCACCCTACTCTCAGCCTTGCTGCAATTAATTTCGTTGCATTCCTTTGACTTGTGACCACCGTGGCATTTTTTGTGTTTCCAAATGCCTCCCTTAGTGATGTGACCTGAAAGTTTTCTCCTTGTCCTAGTACCTTCTCTACCGCTTCCCTGATCTCTCGCTCAGTAGTGTCGCCTAGCATGTCTTTTACATGAACAACTGTTCTACGGTCTCCTCTTGTTCTTATATCCACCTGGAGATCCTCTGCTCTGTACTTCAGCAGGGAGGAAAACTCCCCCGCCTTCTGCGCCCCACTAATTCGGACCTCTAGTTGTTGATCCCTTCCCTGTTTAATTGACAGTATTTCGCCGGCCTCCTCAACCTTAACCTTTTCTTTCATGGTTTTCAACAGATCGGCATAAGATTTACCGGGGGCCCTTACTACGACCGTTTTACTTTCAACGACCGGGGGGTTCCCCTTCTTGTTGATACCGACCTCGACCTTGCCCTGCCTTGTTCGCTCAGGCTGGGGAGTAACATCCTCGGCAAGGTCTTACCCTTCCTCATCATGTATATTACTATTTTCCTCACTATGATGCCCGCTGGACCACTGGGAACCACAAAGACAACTGACTCCAGCTTACCTACAGCTCTTCGTAAGGCCTTTATAATATGAGAGGCCATTATCTTATCTCCTTCTCTAGAATCATAGATTACCGTGTACCTAGTTCCGGTATTTGTGATCTTTCCATCTTCGAGCATGGTGGAGTCTTGTAAGATCATTGCCCCAGGTGCCGTCCCAGCATACCAGCAAAAAACAGCTGTCATCTCCTGGTCTTAGATCTTTCTCCTGGGTCAGCCTGTTCATTACCCAGGTTGACCATCGTGTGGGTAATCTGTCTATCAGTTGTTCATCTGTCAGCTCAACATCTAGAATATCTGACATCTCGTTCCTGCCATGACTTTCGGTTTGCGTGCTTTGGTCAACTGTGTCTGGAGTCTCATCATTTATTCGTTGTAAATCTTTATAGATTTCTGTCAGCTCCCTCTCATGAGCCTTGATTGCCGTTACACTGGCCTTGCCAGTTAGTTGCCTAAGCTGTAATAGTGCATTACCCAGCCTGTACGTAACCTCCTTCAAATTAAGGAGGGCCTCCTCTTCTTCTGATGAGCCTGCTCTCGGCCGCTTGGCGGTTCTCCCCTCTACTGTCTTCCACTTTGCTTTTCCATGATTTAATCCTGCAATGTCCATGTCTTCTGAGACTTCAGAAACACCATCCCTCTTTCCGGCAGTTCCCCTCGAGGGCCCAGCCTCTGGAGAGGCCTTATCTTCTATTGGAAGCGAGCTTCGTCTTCTCATGACTCGGATTCGAAATCAGGGGTTGATTCCGAGTCCTATGATACCCCACACGGGCGGGTACCCCCAAAAAATTTGGGGGGGTGGTGTTGGGGGGGGAAGTAAAATGTGTGTCTGTAACTCAGAGAACAAACTTATACGTTTACATGTGTATATTTTATTTAATTATTTTAACACAACAATTATATACTGACAGGAGTGGCACTTAATCTTATATACGAATATATTACGTACATAAATGTAGAAAACTGTTGTTCGGCCCTTTTTTGGTAATCTTAAATATTTGGTGTATATATATATATATATATATATATAAACTTAATTTATTTTCTTTAAATAATAGTTTAAATAAAAATTTAAAAAAAAAAACTTAAAGGGAAAATCATTCAAGAAATCAGTTTTAAAAAAATTTCGCACTGTAAGGAAAGTATAGCAACTGTGTCTTCATTTTTTATTTTTTTTATTTAATTTTTCTAGAAACTATATGAACAATTTCTTACGTATTAGAGTTTAAATCCCTAGTTAAGACTTAAAAAGTAGTAGTCGGTAACGTCAAGAGTTTTATACTGAAAAAAGTCAATTTTTGTGATTAGTTTTTAGTTCACACTTTATAAATAAATATTAGCAACATTTAATAGATTCCTTTTCTTTTTTATTTCCTTGTACGAAGTAAAGACAGTACTGTGATCGCGAAAATCTCGGTTTAGATTTCAACAGAAATATCCATTTTGACTATCGCTGAATCCATTTTGACTAGTTTCGTGAATCCATTTTACAGACGTTATTAGTGTTAACTGGTTTCTTTCCGATTAATAATTTTTTCCTTTGGGTTTTAGTCTCTAACCTATTACATTAGTTCTATATTGTTGTATTTCTGCTTTACTCGTCATTTCGTTATTTCTGAAATATTGTCGGTATTTTTTGATGTGGAAGCTCTCCACCCCACCTCACTTTATCTTCACCCCAGAATAACCATGTTATTCATCCATTTCTGTTTCCTCTTCACTTCTTGATTTAGAATTATTGAGTATTTTTTGATGAGCGCTCATGAAATTCACATTTTTTTAAAAATAATTTTAATTTTTTACGCGCTACGTAAACATTTTTCAATGAAAATTTGGTATCTGCTCAGTGATTTTTTTTAAAGAATAAAAACATTTCTATATTTAGCTACGAATAGACTTTAGCTACAAAATTGAAACAAACATGGTCGAGGCCAATGGTAGTAAAGAGATGTTGCATGTTATATATGTACTGTAAAAATTATACATAGAAGCATTCACTTTTGAATTAAATGTTGTACTTTTTGTGTTTTGATATTACACGTTTAGCGATATTTTGAACTCCAATAGTACTAATGATCGTTCACTCTAAACTGAGCCCGTTTTCTTGTTGGTATGTGTTTCACTTTACCTGCTTATAATTTTTGCCATATACCTTAAAGTGAAATGAAAATGGGGAAACATTTTTTTAAAAATAAGCATGAAAACATTATATTTCAGTTCAGTTACATTTGTAATAAAAATACTTTCAAAAAATACCTCGAATTTTTTTTAGACAACGTTTTTTTTTCTCTCATTTGATGAAAGAGATTTTTCTTTTTCTTTTTTTCTTTTCTTTGCTTAGTTAGTTTATTTAAAAATTTTGGTTTGGAGCTCTGATATGTCACTTTTCCTCAAAAAGGTGGGTTTACGAATCGCGGCGCTAGGTAGCAGTACTTACTAGTAATAGGTAGCTTACAAGAACTTGATAATGTACTTGAAATAACAAAATTTTAAAGAAAATATACTACAGCTTGTTTTAATAGTAAATGCGCTTATGTAAATGAAAGTACTGAAGATGAAAATTTTTCTTAATTCCCATCACTTTATTAGAAAAAATAAAAGTATTAGTTTAGAAGAGATTATAGCAGATAATAAAATACAAAAACATGAACAGAAGGAAAGTGTTGCAAATGTGGCAACAAAGATTTGTTACATAAAACAGAAATAAATTTATTAGTAAAATTTTTTTCTACAATTAGAACTATTTGAACTAACTGATGTAGAAATAAAAAAATAATATAACTTACAAAATAAATGACTTACTTAAATAATAAACTTACATAAATAATAACTTACTTATATAATAATAACTTACAAAATAATAAGTGCAATATTACATCACGGATCTTCGATTCGTGAAGGTCATTATACTAGTTTTATTAAAAAAGGAAAAATATTGTTTAAAGTGATATCACATTTACAGACATCATACAATTCTTTTGATTATTCGTTTTTTAATATAGATGAAGTCGAGCCGGTAAGAGTTTTATTTAACACCTATTATTTTTAAACAAAATTGTAAATTAATAACAGATTTTGATAGTAGAAATGTAGTATCTTACATTTTTTGATATCAGTATCATTTTGTTAAAACAGTTTTATTTATACTGCAGAAATTTTTGTTTTTTGAGCGGAAGAAACGATATCTTTTCTTTTTTTCGCCTGTAATCTCCTTGCCCCCGGAGCCGGATCCGTAATTATGCATAAACCCAGCTCCGAAGGGTGCCTTTGCCTCAAACTACCTCGGTAGGGCGCTAGGCTCCATTCAGGTATCCAGGACTAGGTCTTTTGTTACATGCCATTTCTATAGCGAAGGAACCCCAAGGGATTCCTCTGCTGGGACTCCGGTCTTGACGCCCTACCTCTAATGGAGAATCCCAGGAGAAATCTCCCACCGGGACTACGGTCTTGCATTCCTCCCCAATGGTGTCTGCAAGGGAGTCCCACTCCCAATCACTAGTGGTAAGACGCAGAGCCTCCCACCCCTCTCGGATGGGGCTGTCTCCTAAAGACACCGCAGCTTCGTTGTGTAAACTCCAGCGGATTCATGATGTGGGCGATGTCGTCTTACATCCACGGCCTCCAGGCGCATGCCCATGCTATTTGCATGCGTGACACCGAGACTCCTGCATACAGTCCTTTTGCAAGAGGCCAGGCTCACCACTGATAAAGAAGTGGCCACTGTGATCTGTTCCAAGACACAAATTGGCCCTGTGGCCTGGCTTTCAGCACCGAAAATATAAGTCATCAAAGGTGCGCCTCATCTCCCGCCAGGCCACCCACCTAATTTGAATTTCCACATCGGATAGAAGCTTGTCCGCCAAGATGGGCGGCACTACCAAGGTGACCACTTGCATCACCCCAAATGATGGCCGCATGGTTAGTATATCTAGTGAGACTAACTCCCCTGTAACCCGACGAAGTTCCTTTAGAAACTCTTCTTTCGTTGTGAATACGTCCACGTCCTTAACTACAACTTAGACTATCCGGCCGCCTCTTCCCGTCAGAGCTGTAGTGACACCCTCTAACTTTTCAGTGATGTCCTTGCTCAGTTGTTCAGCCACACAAATATCAGCACGCACCCAGAGATGTAGGTTCTCGTTCTGCCTCTTTCGTGCGGAGAGGATCTCGACCTTTTCCGGCAACACTGCCCTCTTGACGGATTGGAGGAGCATAGATCTTATCTTCTGTCCTAACCACCACCGTGGTTGTTGGCGGACTCATAGATTGTCTCTTGCTCTTTAACGACGATGTCGATGGTACTCGAGAAAGACACAAATAATTTTTCTTCTCCACCCGCCTACACATGTATTCCACGGAACGCCGTAGAATCTGCCCAAACCGAATCGAGGGCCCACAAAAGCAGCATCTTGTTCATCTTGCATCACTTGCGGTACGGACCTTCAAATGTCCAAGGCCACCTCCCAGTCCCCAACTGCCGAATCAACCACTAAAGCATAGCCAGTTCGACCCACATATTATTATGATGTGTCCATAATAGATGTAGATCTCTCTTGATCAGAAACTGTCTCCGGTAAGTATAAGAAACTCCAGTAACTTGCTTTTAACTTTTTCTTTCACTTGCTGGTGGGAAACCGCGGAGTCTTGGCTACTCGGAAGATTTAAAAAGACGCTTCCCGGTTTTCTCAGTCATCTTCTCAGTCGTCTTCCTCTCTTTGCGCTTCGTCAACAACCGACCCGCGCGCCGATGTTCTTTCATCACCGCTTCCGCCAAGCTATCACTGCCACTACTGTCCGATAGGGCTTTTCCACCTGAACCCTAGAAGACTCCTTCCTAGTGGATCATCGCCCCACCATAGGAGAGAAATCCTCTTCGTCTGGTGGAAGCACTCCCTCTTACTGATGTGAGTCAGCCATAAGAGTATTAACAACATTGAAACAAAATTAATTAATCCAAAAGAAATTAATTAAGTAAACGAAAAATAAATTAAAGAAAAATTAAGTTAAATCGAAAGTGATAAATTAAAATTGAACTTCAACCTAGAAATTCCTTCAACTCGAATTAATAGTCTATAATAGCTGTGTAGCTAGGTAATCATGCCTTATTTACCCTAGACCCAAAATTGAAAAATAAATATAACATATTTATTTTACAGAAAATAAAGCAACAACACATATAAACACAGAAACATAAAACAACAGAAAAGAAAACAACGCTACCACTCTCGCAACGGAGGCCAGCGAAAAAGTGATTTCTTTCTTTTTCTGTTTAGCCTCTTGAACCACGTAAGCTATTAATTAAAAAAATGAATGAGGATGATATGTATGAGTGTAAAATAAGTATAGTCTTGTACAGTGTCAGGTCGATCATTCATGAGATGTGTGGTTAATTAAAATCCAACCACCAAAGAACTTCGGTATCCACGATCAAATCCGTATAGAAGTATCCGTAAGAAGTAATATCTGCGAGATTCTTACCGTACGGTTTACAATTTCATTGTAATTTTTTTGGATTACTCTAATATTTTACTTTTTAAATTACATTTAAATGAAAAATAAATGTAAAGAAAACTTAACCAACCATTTTTTTAAATTCTACTATTGTTCTCCAACGAACGTATGTCTCGTATAACTTTGCAAATGAGAATTATTAAAAAAAAAGTTGCATAATATACTTTAAAAGATTGAATCATTAATACAAAATTAATTGAAATTACAATATATTTGGATTTTTTGAATATTTCATTCGGAAAATTGAATTTCAATCGTTTACCAGCTTATATTAGTTTTAAATTAATAATAATTTTCAAAAGAAAGACGTTTAACAAAATTAATAAAAATATTTTTTGGTAAATTACTTTATATTTAGTTTTAATTTGTAATTTAATTTATTAAATTTGATTAAATATAACTCACAAGTCAAATGGTGAATATGTAAGCGTGTTACAGTAAAATATATAAATATAAATTTACATTATTTTTGTTAAGAAGTTTATATAAAGAAAAAAGAAAATTAATGTTTACATTTTAAAAATCTTTGTAATTTTGATAAAAAAATTGTTGAAGGGGAGGTTGCTGTTTATATTTCATTTATCGTCGAAGTAAAACAATGAAGTTATCTGTTATTTGATAAGGACAGTAGGTAAAAATCAACATTTTAGTCTCGTGTTTTATGGAAGTTACAAAACTTAAAATTGCGTAAACAAAGGTAAATGTTGTTTTTGAAAATCTAAACGATGAGTAATATTTTTTCAACAAATACTTAAATAATGTTAACAGAAGAGGCAGTGGTCTGTTTTATAAATAAATTACTCATTTCCTATAAGTACACAAGTCTGATCACGTATAAAATTCTGTTGGACATATCTGATAAAGCGAACTCATTATTTTTGTATTGTATAATATCAAATGAGAGAACATTTTTTTTGAATAGGTTTTGATTACAATGGTCAACATAATTTTTGTCTCACGAGTACGAATAGGTGCCCTAATGCAATTTTTTATTCTGTTTTCAAATATGCATTCGGAATTTTTCCATCACCCACAGTTTTTTTGTTATTTTAATTTTTTTAGATATTTTAAAACGTTTTTTCGTCCGTTTGTCCATTGTTAAGTCAAACCTCCTAGATCAATGTAAATATGATGGAAACAAATGAGCTAACTCAAAGGGTAGCGTTGCTACTGTTGTGCAGGTTCTCAGACGTGTATAGACGTTCACGTGATCTAATGTAGCACATATTCATCAGAATGATGTCAGTTGTGAGATAGTGAACCAGTAAATATGACATTGTGAGTGCTCTGTGTGTCAGAATTATTGTGTATTAAATATTTACAACTTTATTTCTTTTAATTCGTTGTTAGTTGCAAAATACCTAGAATTTTTTTTTTTAATTATCCTAAAAATGTTTGTTATGTGTGTGGGAAAGTGACACTCAAATCCCAAAGGCGAAACCTTACTCCATAAGTAGAAAAGTGTTATGAACTTTATTTTGGGTGTAAAGTCAGAAACCAAACTAGGTCTTGGGCTCCACATATCTGTTGTTTATCGTGGTCTAGGCTTCTCCCTGGAAAAATGTCACACGCCATATGCCATTTGCTATCCGTATGATTTTGAGGAAACCCACAGATCACTCTTCTGACTGTTATTCCTGTTTAGCAAACATTAAAGGGATTACGTCAAAATCTAAACACACAGTGGTGTACTCTCACTTGCAATCTGAAATGAGACCAGTTTCACGGAATTGAAACTGGTGAAATTAGAATTGCCCATACCAATGCCTCCAGAACATGTGACATTAGATGAAGAGAGCTCAGAGTCTGATGGAAGTTAGGAAGAAAAAGAAACAGATTCTGATGATACAACTTTTGAACAAAGCAGTTAATCTGAACCTCATTAACTGACTCAAGAAAATCGAGAAGTTTAAAAAAAAAAACAGTTTGAAATGCTTGCTTCCCGGCTAAAAGAATTGAACCATCTTCAAAAAAATACAAAGATATGTACTTATCGTAATCGTCATTCTCAATTCATATAATATTTTTCTGCTTAGTGTTTTGTAGTTACAGTTCTTCTCTTACAATTTGAAATGAACATAACCCAACAGAATGGCGCTTGTTCATTGATTCCTCTAAAACATTGATTCCTTAAAGTTAGTTTAAAACCTGTGGTTCTACACAATGGCACTGAATTTCCATCAGTACCTGTGGCTCACTCTGCTAGTATGAAAGAAACATATGAAAACTTTAAATTTACATTGGGAAAGCTTCAATATGCAGTGTGTGAATGGAATATTTGTATTGATTTGAAGGTAATTGTACTTATTCTTGGTATGCAGCTTGGTTACATAAAGTCTGTCGTTTTTTTTTGTTTTTTTTGTTTCTTTTGTAAATGGGTTAGTAAGAACAGAAAAAATCATTCCATTAGAAAATAATGACCTAAACGCGAATCACTCATTCTTGAACAGATAAAAGTGACTTCGGCGCGCCGGAAGGAGGAGGTACATTTCACCGATTCTAAGTAGGGTATAAAAAAGATTTCCATCTTAAAGAAAAGAAAAACTTCAAACTTACTCAATAGGACAATGATTGTACGTGAAAAAAGTTTCACATGTTTAGCATACGACAAGCCTCATCTTCTTACAATTCCAGCAACATTTTGGTCATCCCTTGCCGTAAGGGTTAGTCATATCAAAAGTTGTATCAGACAAAGGTTTTAGATAATGTTTAGAGGACTAACGACCACTTTAAATGGATTCGATACTGTGCCTATTAAGGAAGGTATAATTTTTGTCTTCAAAACACCATTTTTTCCACCCCCTGGGCCAATGATTGGCGATATCAAAAAACTTTACTTAGATAAGTTTTAGGTCTTTATCCATAGAATAGTACGAACTTTAAACGAATTTGATATTTTACTTATTAAGAAAGTGATAGCGATATTTTGTTTTTTGAAAATCCCCATTATTTCCTCCCTTTTGGTCCGATTTTTCCCACTAACGAACTCGACCGTGATTTTGGGTCGTTATATTTTATGTATCAATTTGAAAGCGATTGACGGAAAATTATGGCAGTTCAGTTATAGTGTCCACAAGAAAGTGAAATAAATATATATATAAACTTTTGAACTGACGGTGGTTTTGGGGTCTGGGGGATGTGAAACGCGAAGATATGTCGAAATTTTCCGTAAGTCGAATCATGCTACCCATTACAATAGGTAACTTTCTTATGAAATGTACCTAAAATGTGAAACATGACTCATTGTGTAATCCTGAAAATGTATACTACCTTCCTTCGTTATATATCAAACTAGGATTAATGAGGAATTTCGTCAAGGTCATGGACAATACTCCTGGTTTCATCTACATAAAACAGAAGTTTCCTAAAATTATTGATGCAAGAATTAAAGGAGTATCGGTGGGTCCACAAATACGATCAGTAATGCATGATGAAAAGTATGAGGAACTATTGAATCTACTGGCTGGAGAAAGCAGCTTGGCAAGCATTCAGAAATGTTACTCAGAGTTTTTTGGGAAATCGAAAGGCGGAAAATTACAGTGATATTGTCAACGATCTTATAAAAATTTGGATTGTAATATGTCCTTAAAAGTACACTTCCGGCACTCGCACCTAGATTTCTTCCCGGAAAATCTTGGTGTAGTGAGGGATGAGGTCGGGAAACACTTTCATCAGGAGATTTCAGCTATGGAAAAGAGGTATCAAGGCAAATGGAATCCTAATATGCTGGCTGATTATTGTTTGACCATCAAGAGAGATGTTCCACAAGCCAAATATAGCAGAAAATTCTCATTTCTTACTTTTCTAGGCGAGTCAAATGTTTAAATATTGTGTAGTTAAGAATGCAGAAAATATTAAGATATTTGAAATTATAGATTCCTGTCTCTCGGAAACCTTACGTGAATAGAAAAATCGATATCATACATGAATTCAGGAGGAAAACTACTATCAGAATCACACATTTTTCTTCCTGAGACAAAAAAAAACTCTTTTTTGTTCCCCAGTGTTATTTTGTTAATATTAATAATTAAAAAAAAAAAACAATTATTTTCATTTACTGGATTAAATTATTTTTTACATTTTTTTAATTTAAATATAACAAAATCTCTGAAGATGACATCTGATGGAACGCTTAGAAAGTTACGTCTTGTCCAATTTTAACGTTTGGAATACTTTGATATGAATACTTATCAAATTAAAAGTTACGTTTTAATAAGTATATGTGCATGGGCGTTCTTTTGATGTATACAATCAATTAAAAATCTATCGGTTCATAAATTAGAATCATGAAATTTTTCCGCAATTAGAACGCGTTTTTAATTATTTATAATGTTCAATTTTTCCGGGTAATCCAGTGTTGGTTAATTATTAATGTTATATAAAAATTTGAGAATCGAATCATAAAACTTGTAACCTTAAAAGAACGCGAAAATGTAGTACTAGTAGTAAATAGTATACCTATTCGTATAAATCCATGGCGTTTTATTAGTCGATAATGGAGGTCTGGCAATTACCGTATTGCAGGATAGTCTCTAGAGTATAGAGTTGCAAGAGGGAACTCCAACGAACTGTTCGTTTCATACAATGTTCTGCTTAAACATAGTAACTGGTCTACAACCTAGAGCTGACTTTCTATTACATGATTTTACCTTGTATGTCTTTTATTTACTAATTAATATTCCATGTTTATTCATATGCTTACTCAGTAAGGAAAAAATATTGTATATTTTACCGTATTAGTAATAATTTGCTGATTTTAACCGCTTCATTTGATTTTCAGTAATTTACAAAGAAAAAATCTGATGTGGGCACCACATGACTTCCGTGTTCGCCTATTAAATTATATATACACTTTTTAAACAAAAAAATGAAAAGTACGTAAAATTTTAATTCAATAATAAATTCTTATATTTTTTCATATATGCATACATATATATATTTTTATTGTTATTATTGAAATATTATTTATCATAATTTTGTTTTTAATCAGATTTTAATAATTATTAATAAATCAATATATTGAAATAAAAAAAGGTTTGAAAAAAGGAGAAGTCTGATTCGAACCGATGTGCCTTCCACTTCTAAGATCTAAATATTTCATTAATTAAAATTTAATTTGTCAATAACTCTTTAACAAATGAAAATAAGTGCCACTTATGATATATCGTTGAAAAGGTCTCAATGAGGGCTTATTATTGTAGTTAAGAAAAAGTCCAAAATCCAAATTGTTTTGGATTTTGGGCCTTTTTTGGACACTTTTGGTTCGTCGATTGCAATCAAAAAGGGAGGTGCGCAACTAGATGTTACTAGAGCCCTAAATTCAAAATTTCAACATACGTACTACGGCTAATCGTTTTTGAATTATGCGAGGTACATACGTACGTACGTACAGACGTCCCGCCGTAACTAGTCAAATTGGATAATTCTATTGAAATCTAAAAACCGTAATTTTTCGCGATCACAATGCTTCCTTTACTTCGTACAAGGAAATAAAAAAAATATACTAAACGTTTGTTAAAAAATATTTTACAAAATCTAAAAATAAATATGCATTTCCATAAATAAACGATTATTCTATTCAAGGATAAAGGAAATTTATTAAAGATAAATAAAAAATAAAGCAATTTTAAACGAAGATTTATTATTAATAAATAAATATAATATTATATTTTTTTACAGCTCAATTTCTAGTTGTTTTACTTTAGTTGTGTATTTATTCTTTTTTAATCTAGAACTGTGCTACACAGCAAAGAAATAAACGAGATAACAGATTTATAATGGCATGAAAATTAAACAAATATTCAATAATAATATTGAAAAGAAAAATTATCAGTGAACTTTAATATTATATTTTTTTGTTAAATTTGCTCAAATAACTTTCCTTTACATTCTTTATTAGCCCATCGAGGTGTCTAGTGATTAACCGATCGTCTAAAATCAGTTGTTTAACGGCTGATTTTCAAAGTCAAAGGTTCTATGGTTCAAAACATAATAAAAGGTACTTGCTTTTCGATTCCGTTACTTTGGTGGTTGGGGTCCAATTAATCACAAGCCTCAAGAATGGTCAGTCTGAATCTGTGCAAGATTCAGACTGACCATTGTTGAGGCAATACACCTCATTTACATACAAACATATCATCCGCATTTTATTGTGCCGTGGGGAGGGGGATTGCTTATTCTTCACCAGTTGCACAGATTGCAATGTACACATTACGAAAATAAAATATATCCTTTATTGCTTATTTTTCATAAACATTAACATAATGCGATTATTACACGACTGCCAGAAAAGAGTGTAATGTATTTAGGGTGTATGTGTGACATACATACATACATATATATATATATATATGTTTGTTCCACCGTAACAGCTCAACAGCCAAACCGATTTAGATGTATGACCCCGCGTTGGAATCCTTACAGTGCCCGGAGTGTCGTAAGCTACACAAATACATATATATATATATATATGTGTGTGTGTGTGTGTTTGAATGGAGAGTTGCCAGTTGAAGCACAAACCTTTTATGAATTGAATTAATGAAGTGTAAACTGTTATCCTCTATCATTGTGTTTGAGCTGAACGATTCAAATCGATTGAATGAATAATATTACAAAAATTATAGAATTGAATTTACGCTAAATAAATTAAAATTAATTAAATAAATTTAAAAAAATGTCTGTTTAATAATAAGTGGCTTCCCGAGGCGACTGCGTGTGAGGCTAGACTGGTGAGGTGGTACTAGCACCACGTGCAAGGCTTGACTAATCATCACCATCACCTCGTAACAAACGTGGTGTACTTGGGGCGCTGTTTTGCGAGGAGCAGTAGGGTGCTCTTATAATACATCTGCAAAGAATCGTCTGATTTTCAGAATTAAAACTAGGTATTTGTATCATTCTCCATTTAACAGATCACGGTTATTCGGTTTTTATATCTTCGCAACCGATCTTCCGATTTTCAAAATTCAAACAGGGTATTAGCTAGTATAATACAAAATCATGATGGAACCAAGTCAAAACAAAAATTAACTGATATACTTAGAAATATCGAGTGGCCTGCGCTACGTGAAGACCAGCTTGAGCCCGGCGAGCTTCCCTAAACGGTCTTTATAGAGTTTGATGACAGTATGATTAGACGTAATGGTGTCGGTATCGGATTGAGGATCGTACCCATTATTGTAGAATTTGATGCTTTAGGCAGACAGGGTGACCTATGCTGCCACTAACAATTGAAATATTTACAATTTCCTTATTTGGTTACTGAACCAAATGAGGAAATTACATATTTAACGTACTGACGTTAAATACGTAATATCCATAAGTTTTATGATCACTAAAAAGTATTAAATAATAAAAACTTTTATAAAAGTTAAAAAACCCGACTGCCAAAAAAAATGAATTAAAAAAACCACAATAAATCGAGCTAAAAAAAAAAAAACAAGTTATGGAAATAAAGGACCAAAGATCGTTATGCAGTATTTAATTAAATGAAATGATGGGTTACCAATCAACATTCAGAGAGTTTTAATTTGTTTTAAATGTTTTTTTCATGTTGTAGAAATATCAGTCGTTTACGGTTGTCTAATGATTGTGAAGTTTTCACCAGGTCTTAACATCGATAAGAAAATTTTGTCCTCCAACGAAAATATTTAATTGCAGTCAGGAGGGCTCTTTAATATAAAATAATTACCATTCAGAGCTTTTTAATATAGGACAATTACTATTCAGAGCCTCCCCCCACAGCAATATTTTCTTTGAAGGACAACTTTTTCTTATCGATATAAGATCTGGTGAGAACTTAATCATTAGAAAAACTTAAATGGTTGCTACTTCTACAACATGAAAAATATATTTAAACAAATTAAATCTGTCTGATAGTTGATTGATCACCCATTATTTTATTTAATTAAATACTGCATAAAGATGTTTAGTCCTTCATTGTCATACGTTGTTTTCTTCATTATTTTTTTATTATTTTTTTAAATTTATTTATTGTCGTTCTTATAATTCAATGTATTTATTTGTTTTGTTTTTTATTTTTTATTTTTAGGGAGTAGTGTTTTTTAATTTTTATAATTGTTTTTATTATTTACAATGTACTTTTCTCACTTCTTTTCGAATTGTAATTGATTCTTATACGAATTCCAAATAACTTTTCTTTTTCTGTTTAAAATATATTTTCTGTAAATTTTTTCTCAAGTAATAAATAATTTTTATATAAGTAATATTTTATATATATAAAGATTTTTCTAATTATACTATTAGTATTTTTTGTTCTCTTTTTTAATTTTTATGCGTTTATTGGTGTGACTAATATCTCATGTTAGTTCAAATATGATGGTTTAGTTATGATGCTTTATATTTAAATATAATGCATCATTTAAACTGATTTTAACGATTCCGATCGCTGTAGAAAGCGTATTCACAGAATAAACATCTAAATATCTACTTTTTTGCAATTAACATTATTTGTATGAAATATTTGACTACCAAGTAACACATTTTTGATATACTTTACAGAATTTTTATCGATAACAGCCATTATTATGTTTTGATATCTCCTGTCATGTGTTAATATATTATGCTTGTGATCACTGTACTACTCTGATGAAGAAAATAACTCTGATTAGATAATGGAAAATACGCAAGAAAAACAATTAGTAATATGAATATGGTTTTATTTCAATGTAACATTATCTAATTTTTTACTGTATCTAAAAAAAATCACGATGTAAAAATATTTTTAAGAATCCTGACTATAAAAAAATGTAGCAGTCCATTCATTTCGAATTCATATAAATTTATCTTTTGAAATGAAAGATAATGATAACACGATTTCTGATAGCTAATATTTTTAAATTAATAATAGTTGTAATTGCTTATCTGATTTACTTTTTAAAAGACATGTTAACGTATATTCTTAAATAGAAACATATTCAATGTTACGTAACGCGATCGTTATTCAATTTTTTTTTTTGAAAACTGAATATTCAAGCCAATGATAATTGCATAAAATCCACCAGCACGATATAAATAAGTAATATAATGGCAGATATACTGAAATTCCCTTTGAAATTCCTCAAAAATTACTGTACTGTTTTTCCATAAAGAAATTATTTGTTTTCTCTCTCTCTCACTCTCTCTGTTTTTATCAAGTATTGACTCTTATATGTAAAATTTTTATGGTGTTTTAAATATTAGGGGCTGAAATGACTGCTTTTTATTTATTTAGATTTAATTATTTCTCTATATTTAATGACTCATGAATTATTTAACGATGGAAAGAAAATAAATGTTGAATGTATTTTTTTAATGTTTTAGATGAATGTATTAAAAATAATGTTAAAAAGTATTCTCAGATATTCATTTAATTTAATGGGATTAACATTTTTAACTGATTTTTCTGACAGTGATTAAATACTTTAACTTCATTCTGATAAAAAGTTGTTACGAGAAAATGTTTGACACTGTTTCAGAGCATATAAAGTGAATTACAGGCCTGTCCATCATTATAAAGTCAATTATTAGGGCCCTATGTTACATATAAACGTCTTTCTGTGTGTGCACTTTGAGCGTAAAAAAAATGTAGGATTAAATATCTGACATCTATTTATTGCTATATTGTTGAACAGAACGTTAAAAATTTCTTTGTGCATTCTTCGTATT
The DNA here is from genome assembly GCF_047948215.1 of Lycorma delicatula. Taxonomy (NCBI): domain Eukaryota; kingdom Metazoa; phylum Arthropoda; class Insecta; order Hemiptera; family Fulgoridae; genus Lycorma; species Lycorma delicatula. Next base: position 56,200,873 of record NC_134456.1, read on the forward strand.
TTCAAAGATCATAATACTTTGTTTTGCTCTGTAATTTTAGTAATATTTTAGAAATTGCAAAAAAAACAATAGTTGAATACTGTAATAGAATTTAAATATGTTAGATTCACGCTAGTTACTTTACTAAGAAGATTTACATTTAAGCTTTAAAAAAAAAAATTGTTTTCTTATAAAAAGAGATTCAGATATCTGAATGCATTATCGAGTCACTGGCGTGGGAAGGAACTTCTGTTGCAAACTAAAGGAACTTATTACTTAACTTGTTTTTTTATTCTTTCTGCGTTACCTTTCTTAGTTCGAACTCTCATGGAAAACTTTTAATTCTGATATCTAATGTATGTTCGAGAATTTATTATTGAATTACTACTTAATTTTTTTTAAGGGGTTCCTACAGATTGGTTCTCATTCCACATCTCGATCTCCATACTTTCCTGTCCATCCAGTCACCCTCCATTACCTTGTATCTGGTGACCATTAGTTACCTATTCCTCTCTCTTCTGTTGCTCTCTGCACCTTCTCTTCACGTTTTTCTGGGCCTGCCTCTTTCCTTCTTGCGACAGGACAATAATCCAGCGCTCTTTTTTGCGACTTCTTATCCGTTGAACACGTCCATACCAAACTAATTGTTTTCCATAATTTTTTTGAAATTATGGAAGTTGTCCTTTTGCCTACCTCTAATTACCTCATTCTTTGTTCCGTCTACTTTTGAAACTCGCCACGCTCTACAGAAAAATTCCATTTCCAAAGCCCCCTACCTATTCCTTTTTCTCATCTGCCAGTTCTCTGAGCCATAAGGAACAATAGATATAGGTCAACTACCACATTATAAAACATCTATTTAGTTCTTTCTGTTAGCGTTAATGACCAGACTAATATTATTCAGTTTCCCCTCTTACATAAACCTTACTCTCCATCCTCAAGTAATAAGTGTTTCCAGATACTTAATCTTGTGGCAATTTAGCACAACCCCCACCATCACCTCAACTATATCTTCTTCTCTGTCGCCCACGAAAACGTATCGTTTTCCTTAAATTAATCTTCATGTCCCATTTTTGGTATTCCTTTCTTAATTTCATTAGCATATACGAGATATTCTCAATATAATTCACTAACACCACCGAAGCTGGTCATTCGCAAAAAACACTTTACACAGGTAATTGTTTCCCGAGTCTATTTCCATTCTTCTGCACTTTCTTCTTCATATCTTTAACGCTCTTCTACATATATTTTATATAATGTGGATGACAAACAACAACCATGCTTTAAACTCTTGTTCATCTTAAAACGTCTTGAAACATAATTCCTCATTTTCACTGAATATTCATAATTGTTATCCAAATTATATATTGCTGTGACCTATACCTCATTTAATTTTACGTTTACAAATACCTCAAATAATTTTACAGCGGAATATTGTCATAAGCTTTCTTTAAATCTATAAAAAACATGTGCATTTCCAAGTTCCTCTCTCTTTTTTTCCTCAATCATTTTTCTTTTTCTCAGTCTTTTTATAGAGTTCGTGGATTCGTGGAGGAACTCCATTTACGGGCACCTAGGCAGTGTTGGGCTCGATAACAGGTTCCGAAAGATTATTGGGTGCGTATGTGTTCCTGTGCACCACCACTACCGACTAAACCTCCACCCCTGTCTATCCACTTTTCCTGGAAACCGCTTATGCAGCATTACTTCAGAAAGGCGGAAACACACGCTCACCACAAGCGGACACCACAATCAAGGAACATCAATACAATCACACACTCAACACAAAAATACAAAACACAAGCAACACTAACACAGAGCAAAGCACAATTACGCCCACATACACAGTCATACATTGTTGTATGTGTTTGGTGTTTGCCCTCACGGGCAAACACCAAACACATACAACAATCAAACTAATTGCGGTACACATACACGCACACACACAGCCAACATCATGCGCAATCTTAAGTACTTACCACATATTTACACAGAACTTACCTGTGAAGCTTAGACTGTGGATGTCCACAGTCTAAGCTGCAGAAGAAGGGAACTTACCTACGGACCCGTACCAGCGGAGTGACGACGCCTTCAATGCATCCAGTCGCCCCCCACAAGGTCGGGGGGCCCTCTAGACACTTGACCGCAGCTCTGTCCGCTGCATAGCGACCCTTCTGCTCTTAGCCCCCTTTGGCCTTCTTCAGCGACACACAATTTGTCTACAACTACTTACAGTGGCAAATCTCGCCACTGCGTTCCAGTTCTTTTCTTTCGCTAACATAATCTGTTTGAAGTCTTCAGGTAAGAACATATCTCTCCTGCACAACGTGTCCAAGACTTCGCCACGCTCTAATTCAAAACCGGGACACCGGAAAAAGACGTGATAAGACGTCTCTTCTGTTCTACAAACAGGTCATCTGTATAATCGAGCCCAAATCTAAACAATTAGAAAGCTCCCATAGCCCAACTGAAGTTGCTATAAGGACGCCATAATCCTTTATGCCATTCCATGCACCTTAGACACTGCGTCCAACGCAGATCTGCCACTTCTGAAAACGTTCTGTCGGTGGTGGATTCCACCTGCTTGTTCGACCGCGCAGGACAGCTGCTGAAGTATCAATCTTTCCAAAATCTTGGCAGTCGTATCAATCATTGACAATGGACTATAAGATGCAGGAAGCGAAAACTCCTGGCCCGGCTTCGGGATCAGTACTAAGCGTTGTCGCCTCCACCTTCCTAGAAATATACCTTCCTACATGCATGCATTATAGGCATTCAAAAAGGCCGCAAGGTCAGCCCGAATTGTCAACTTAATAATTGCGTTAGGCAAAAGGTCAGGTCCCGGTGCTCTATCAGTTGGGACTCGACTCACTCTCGCATCAAGCTCCCCGGCAGTAAACATTGGTATCACTTCCAACTCAGCCACATCATTCGCAAGCACCTCACCTCCAGCTGGAAAGAGCCCCTCCACTATATTTGCAATCTCTCTGGGCTCACAAGTAATCGGAATTCTGGGTCTGAGTGCTCTTCTAACCAGTAATTGGTATGGTTTACCGCAAGGATTATTTTCCAATTCAGCAATAAAACGCTTCTAGCATTTTTTATTTAATCTGCTATCAGCCGAGAAAGCTCCTTCTTCTTTATTGTATAAAATACCAAATTTGCTGCCCTTGCTGAGTAAATATAGGTTCACGTCGCCGCCCGCCTAGCCCTGAGGCATTTCCTTTTTTTTACTGCAGTCTCAGACGTTCATAAATAAACAAGTAGACGACCCCTCCAATTGTACCTAAGAGGATGAACTCGCACGCACGTGTTAACGAGTCGACCAAGCATGTAGACGTCTCCTGCGCGGTGGGAGCCTCGCTCACCGCCCGATGATCCAGTCTCCCGGTAAAGGTACACGGGAAATGTATGTTTGTATGTACGTACGTATGTATCTTACATAACTGAAATCGATTAGCCGTAGGATGTTAAAATTTTGGATTTAGAACTGTTGTAACATCTAGTTGTGCTCCTCCCTTTTTGATTCCAATGGACTAAACCAAAAGCGTCCAAAAAAGCCCAAAATCGAAAACAATTTGGATTTTGGATTTTTTCTTAACTGTATTAATAAGCCCTAATTGAGAGCTTTCACCGATATATGTCGTACTTATGTTCATTGGTTCCAGAGTTATAGGTAAGGAGATTTTAATTAATGAAATATTTGGATTTTAGAAGCGGAGGCACATCGGTTCGAGTAAGACTTCATCTCCTTTTTTTAACCTTTTTTTTAATCTAAACATATTGATTTATTAATAATTAATTACTCTGTAAAAACTATTTTTACGATATGTAATAATTCAATAAAAATATGAAAAAAATAGGAAGTTATTACTAAAATAAAATTTATTTGATGTAATAGGTATACAATGAAGTTATGAAGTGCCCACACCAGATTTTTTTTTTTTTTTGATAAATTAATTCACCATAGAAGCTTACGAAGAAACTAGTACATGGAAATTTGGAAATAGAACTGGGCATCAGATTATAGTTAATGAATAAATTTCATTCGGAAGTCCCAGGTTTGAATCCCGTCAAGCAACGTATTTTTCATACGCTATAAAATCTCATTCCCATATTTCCACGTACAAACTTGTTCGTAAGCTTCTGCGGTGAATTAATTTGTCAGTCAGAAAAAAGTAATAAATTTGAATTAATCGGCAAATTTGATGACTGAATAATAGCGTCTCGACCTTTCATCCGGAGATCCCAGGTTCTAATTCCGGTCATGAATAAATGGCATTTTTCATACGTTATAAAATTTATATTTCGTATTCCCAGGCACAAACTTCGAGTTTAAGTGGTGAATTAATTCTTCAAACAAAACAAAAACAAATAAATAAGAAATCATAAACAAAATAGCGGTTAGTAGATTCCTTATTTAGTTAAACCAACAAAGGAAGTTAAGAAACATTAACTTGGACCATATTTACAAAAAACAATTAATCTGAAGATAATATATTTTATAAGAAGGAAGGGTTTTTTTTTTGTTCGGGATAAACGAAAAGAGTACCCATTTATCCCATCCAAATTTTTACCCACGTCTCTTGGCATAACTGAGAAGATTTATAGATATATTTCATTTTGATAAAACATTAAAAACAAAATAAAAAAATGAAACAAGTTAAAATGATAATTCTTCACTGTTTCTCACTCTCCACTAGGCGGCGGATATGTTGTGCTCAGGCAACTTTTACGTAGTATATTGGTTCTCCGTTAGGTGGCGGACATGTTGCGCTAACATCGGTCTACTTATTCACGAGAGTATATGTTAATTAATGCATATCAATTTCAATTCGTTTCTTTGATATTCGTATAGTAGTTCCGTTAATGTAGTAATATTCGATTTCTCAGATAATATGATATATTTGTTCTGTGATAGGCGATAAATATTTAATTATACAAATTTATAAAATTAAATAAATAATAATAACTAAATAAATATATAAATTAAAATAATCTACTCTTCGTCGTAGGGGAGCCGTGTGCAACGGCTCTGTCACCCCAATTAAGAATCCTTTTTTTTATTACTTAATATTAACTAATAATACATAAAATTAATAAACAAAAATAAGTAAATAAAAGTAGAAATATAATATACAAATAAAAATAAGCTGCGGTTAGAAATTAAATGAAATATAATCTGTAAATTGATTGTCAACGGACTGCTTATAGCGGTAGAGAGCGTAAAGCTTTGTTTTTAGCATAGAGGGAGACGTGTGTAGCCGTCCAGCACACCACCATTGGTTCCCTCTGCGTCAACAGCAGCTAAAATAAAAATGTGACCACACCCGGCAAACAAACAAACAAACCCACGCACCATCATTTTTTATAGAGAATGATTTTGGCGCTATTTTTTCAGTGATAAATATATAATTACTCAAATTTATTCATTTATCTATCTATTTTGGCGGTATTTGTTGAGTTCTTTTTCTAAAATCATACCGAAACTGAAGAGACGTAATATTGGTAGAAAATCTACAGATGCGAGGCGAATGTTCACATTGCGTTTACATGAGACTGTGAAAGAACGTGAGGATCTATTTTACGATGTTATACAATGTAGGAAAGCCACTTTAAAGTTCAAATCTGCTTTTGATTGTTATGCTCATTTGAATTATATTAATAGTAAAGATTTACAAATTGATCCAATGATTAAAATATGCAATCATTGTTTTGCAAAAAAATGAAATGATGAAGCATCTGGGATGTGTTGTTCTGGAGGGAAAGTTTCACTTCCTACACTTACTGAGTTACCAGAACCAATCAACAGTTTAGTTTTAGGATCTCATCCTTTGTCAAAACATTTTCTTATTAATGTTTGAAAATACAACACTTTATTTCACATGACTTCTTTCGGTGAAAAACAAATTGTAGATGGGAATTTTATGTTAACGCCTATAATTCAAGATCAAGTTACCATCGCTTAGGAAGTTTATTGCCAGCACCTGGTGTCGATCACCAATATTTACAAATCTACTTCCTTTCTGATGCTGATCAAACTTCTCTTCGTATTAATATTGTTCCAAATTTGTAGAAAGAACTAGCAGCACTCTAGCAATCGAAGGATTTCCTAGAATCAAAAAGGATACTGTTCTGGGTAGAGCATATACAGTTCAGCCAAACCAAAGTGAATGCTTTCATCTGCGTATGTTATTGCATAATGTTGAAGGACCTACATCTTTTGATTACTTGGAAACTGTTGACGATGTGTTATACCTTACTAGCTGCTTGTGCTGCAAATGGCTTATTGGAAAATGATAGTCATTAAAAAGACAAGCTTGTTGATGATTTTATCTGTCAGTCATTGCCTAAATTGAGAGAATTATTTGCAATTATATTAATTTTTTGTCATTCTGCCCAACTGAACGTACTGTAGGAAATGTTCCAAAAAGAGTTTTGTAAAAATATTTTATATCAAATCCGACGTCAAACCAGTAACGTCTAGATTACAATTCCAGATGAAATATTGAACATAGGTCTCATTGAGATTACAAATATTGTCGTTACACTAAGTGAGAAGTACCAATTTCGGTTTACCAATACTAATAAGTGATAATCAAGAAGGTATTAATATTTATGATACAATGTACTTTCTTTCGACGTCGATGAACAGGAACAATTTGTATATTAATATTTCAAAATTAGTACCATATCACCGTCAAGTGTTTGATGATATAAATGACAGTGTTGCTAGCAACAAACCAAAGATTTTTTTGCAACTAAAACGTTTCAAAAGTTGCTGGTGTAGCATCATTAGAAATAGCTGCTATACTTATAAATGCTGGGAGAACTGCACATTCCACATTTAAGTTAGCGTTAAATGTTGCATATGAGCAAGAATCTGTTTGTTCTATTCGTAAAAATGGGTCCACTTGGGTAAATTTTGCGAGATGCTAAACTTATAGGATGGATGAATGCACAATGAGTAGTCGAGCTCATACTGAACCCGTTGATCAAATCCTTGAAGATATTAGGTAATGCTGTAAGTTAATGGGTGGTATAACTTTCGTGTTTGCTGGAAGACTTTCGGCAAACATTGCCTGTCATCGCGATAGGAACTAAGGCTGATGTTCAGGCATGCTTAAATCATAACCCTAAGGAAATTTCTTCTTACTATTAACTTAAGAAGTAACATGAGCGTTGATCTTGATGCTAACTTTCCCTTACAACTACTAAACATTGGAAACGGGATTCTTTCTCATAATGGTGGTTATATTTCTGTCGATGAAAACATTGGTACCATTGTGCATACAATGATGGATGATCTCATTTCCAATATTTATCCAGAAATTAGTCAACTTTTACAAAAACCGTACGAGCGCCTTTGCGAAAGAAATATTCCTAGAAATATTTCTGTATTTGGAATTAATAATATGATTTTAGAAAAGATTGAGGGACAAAACAAGGAACATCGATCTGTAGATTCCGTAATCAATACTGAAGACGCAGTCCAGTATCCTCCAGAATTTTTGAATTCTCTCAATCCTGCAGGTTTTCCAACTCATAATCTCGATGTTAAAATGAGATTACCGACTATTTTACTACGAAACCTTAACCCTCCAAGGTTATGTAACAGCACGAGGTTGCAAATCAAAACTATGCGAAATTACGTTATTGAGGCTTCTATTTTGACAGCTCCAGTTGCAGGAGAGTTTGCTCTTATACCCCCCATTCCAATAAGTCCAACAGACTTAACATTTCAGTTCAAGAAACTGCAATTCCCTGTAAAACTTTCGTTTGTTATAACAATCAATAAAGCGTAAGGCCAAACATTCAAACACATTGGTATTGATGTACGATCAGACTATTTTTCTCGTGGACAATTATATGTTGGACTTTCCAGAACTGGAAATTCGGAAAGTCAATTTATTCTAATATCAGAAAATCAAAACACCGCAAAAAATATCATACACCCGGAATTTCTATCAGTTTAATACTGTTAGAAAATGGGTTGGCTACATTATAATCTCGGGCGAAGCCGAGACGGGGGATGCTAAATATATCTATATATTTATATATATAAAATAACATGTCATGAGTGATCAACAACCAGCAAAAACTACTGAAGATTAATTGATGAAAATTTGTATACATTTACAAAGGCAAATCCATTTTAAAATTTCGAGTTTAATGGGATAAAATGGAGTAACAGTGAAATTATTTATTTTTTTTTTATTTCTCGGTAACAGACGTAGATAACAACTAAATTTTTGGTGTGTGTAATCATCATATAAATATCTAAAAATTTATTTCTGTTTTTTTTAAATCATAGGTTAAAAGTGTTAAAATGGATTTTTGTTTTTTTTTTTAGATCTTTTTTTTTTATTTCTCTGTAACAAATGAAAGGGGATGAAGAAAGGCAAAAAATATTTTGAACGATGACCGTAAATTTTCTCAATCCCGACTATAGTAAACTAGATGTTCAGTAGTATATGGGCTTGCAAATGTCCTTCAGATAAATATTTAAAAACCATTTTAGGGTTTTTCTAATTCCGATTTTTTAAGGGATAAGAAGATATCCGGCGCTGTGGCTTAACCAACACAGCGGAGGCAGTCCCATGGTGGCCACGGTGGCAACACAGGTGGCAGTCACACGATGCCCTTAGCCACCGTGTGACTGGCTGCACCTATCTTCTGTTACCAACTAAAGAACATAAAATAAAATACTTGAATACGGGAAATGGTAAGTAACTGGGTAACGTAGTATAGTGCAAGCGAAGCTGTGGTGGGGAGCTAATATATATATATATATATATATGTGTGTGTGTGTGTGTGTGTGTGTATTTCCCGGTCATTTTTATTTTCCATTTTCCCTCAGTAAATAAGTTTGAAAATTTTACCTTTAACATTGGTTGGCGGCCGTTTAAATTTTTAGTCATTAGTCATTAATAGTATCATTAATATTCATTTTATCGAATTACAATTAAATAAGTCATACCAATTTTGTCCCTGTTTTCACTTCGTTCACTAAATGAATTAAAAAAATTAATAACATGTTCTATTATAGTAAAATAAAAATCTGAAAGAAAGTGCGTTTGTAAATAACTAACACTCAAAAATTATTTCAACGATTTCGAAAAATCTATTTATTTTTTTTTTATAGATAAATATATAGGCTACAAAAAACCAATATCTTACATTAATTGTTCGAAAAATGGGAAATTATGCAATTTTTAAAAAAATTCCTTAATATATTTTTCATCATTTTGAAATTTATCAATTTCTTCATTCAGTGAGTATTATTGCATTGATTTCAATGAATCTTTGTTGTATTTTCATTCTTCTTTTTATAAATAAATTAACCAGTTAGGGCTCGCTTCGCTCACCCGACCATCTAGCCAGGGAGCGCTGGTGAGACTGGCTAGACCTGACCAGACTCTTATCCTCATGGTTGTAAGAATATTAAATATTTTACAGTTATTCATTAAAAAAAAGAATTAGTCATTTTAATTAATTAATTAATGCAAACTTAATTAAAGTTAAAGAATAAGTTTTTCTTTTAAAATTGTCAAAATTCAAAGAATAATTGAAAAAAATTGTTTTCTCAATGTCGTGTATCCTTTTAATCGATTTTATTATTAATACTTTTATTTTTTTATCGTTTTAGTATTATTTCTTAACGTTATTTAAAAAATGGGAGGCCTACAAAAAAAGTTTTTTATTAAAAAAGTATTTCTGAAGAAACGCAAAAGCTTTCTTCATTATAATAAAAAATAACCTGTTTCCGAGCATAAACTGAGGTTATTTGGAATGTGAGAACATGTATTATTTCTTACCCTACTTTTTTCAATTTTTTTTCCACTACCGTATGATAATACTTTGAAAATATGATTAAAATCGGTCTTTAGATTCTACTATAAAAATCCAGCCCTAAAACAATGAGTGATTTAAAGATATTTTCAAATCGTTTATGTAGTGAATGTAGTTTTCCTTTAAAACTCTCCGCAGCGTTATATAGAAAATCTTGCTTCAAAACCGCAAGAGGAACTTGTTCTACAATAAAAAGAGAACCGAAATTAGTCAATCTAGTGAACAGGTTGATTTGAATGCATATTAAAAAAGAAAAAAATAATCAAGTTAATTTAAAAATGTATTTTTTCTGAAATCAGTTAAAATTAGTTCGAATGAAGAAGTTAAAACAAAGAAACGAGATGTAACAAAAAAAATAAAAATAAAAAGTAGTAAACAATTTACATTTTAATGTATAAAAAATTTAATTTTCATAAATAAGGACTGTATTCTTTTCAATCCCGAGAATGACAAGGATGATATGATAAGAAAAAAAAGCTGACAACAAAGTTTTAATACTTTCTTGGTATTGGATTTTTATTCTTATACAGCGGGAAAATAATTATTCATGGAAATACTTTACCTAAGATTTCTTTTCTTTTTTGTGGGTGTAATTTATGATGAACTTTTATTTTAAAATATATGTTTAATTAAACCGAAAAATGTTTTAAAAGTTCAAAAAAATTGGTATTTTTTTTTTTATTCTACTCCCCTTCTTCCAAAATCACGTACGAAGAAATATTTTATAAGTAGAAAGTCACCTAAGACTTTTTTTGGGGATAAGGGATGAATTATTATTAAATTTTATCATATTATTATTATTACTAGAAATCTATTTTTGTAATAGTTAAGTTTTTGTAATATTAAAATTTAAAAACCAAATATAGTTTTGAAAAATTAAAAAGTCGGTATTTTTAAACTTTGATCAGCTTCCCAACTACGATTATTGTCCTAGAGTATTATTATTTTTTTTTTTTTTTTGTGATGGAGTCGCTTGCACTACTAGAAAAACTTTTTAAAAGATTGATTAATAAATGTAATAAATAAAAATAGCTTTTTACGATTTTTGGGGATTGGGAATTTTTTTGGAAAATTTTTGGTACCTGCATTAGGTATACATGTTCTAAACTTAGTATAAAGTAGGGTTATGCTTGCAAAGTTTTGAGATAATTGACCCCCTAAAAAATCATCCTACTCCCTAGAGATGTTGACTCCAAAATTTTACCAAACATTTCCCCATATACACGAGTCTCTGTACAAAATCTCATCAAAATCGCTTTATCCATCAAAAGATACTAAACTTCGAACACGCCATGACGTACGTGCAAACATTACTCCCCTTTTTTTTGGGGGATTCCTGGGTCATGAAACCTCGAAAAATGCAAAAAACCATACTCCATTTTTTTTTTTTTGCTGATAACCTTATCATTCTTCCCTTCTTGCATCATAGAGCTATGATGCTACGAATGTAAAAATTGAATATTTTCAAAAGTATTAGTAGCATAAACTCTTAAATAAATTATTCAGGCTTGAAAATTCTGTCAAAAAAGTAATTCGGTTTTATTTCTTCTAGTCATGATAATATAATTTTATTATTATTATTTTATTACTTTAGTTTTTCTTTTAATAAACGTGTTGATTTTGTTATATCTTCTAATGTTGGCGTGATTCGTACATAATTCAATTTCACGTTATACTTAGTACTTTTTTTATTATTTATTTTTATTTTATTTAATGTTTAACGCACATCTTAAAGTGGATTTGTTATCAGTGCAATTTACACTGATAATGAATTTACTTAATAAACTGACGGACTTTTTATTAAGTTTAAAAAAAGAGATATGTATCTGGGGAAAAGCAACACATGGAGAATAGTAATTGCAAGTACAGGTCAGCGCTTTGCCGCCAGGCGATAGCTTGAGTGGATTTTACGATTCGCGGCTTTTACAATTTCTTTTTTCCTTTTTTATCCCTGAAGCTAGTTTCTTTTTTAACGCCTTTTTATCTCTTTTTTTTTTGTATTTTAACGCTTTCTTTCCTTTTTCATCAGTAATTTAACGAGTATTTCATTATTAGAAAATAATACAAACTTATATCCTTTTTTTTAATTAATGATTTGCTTTCTTTTTTGATACATATGACGAGAAAATGTTGCTTAATGAATCTAAAAATTTATTAAATTTGTACATGTTAATTTTATTATATTTAAGCGCCGATTACAGAATTAAAAACAGAAGATTTTATAAATTTAGTTCAGAAATATTTTTTTAAATGAGAAAAATGTTTATTTGATATTTCTGATTATTTTGTGATATCGGCTCGTATTTAACGCTCGACATAAAATTTGGGAGCGTAAGTTAATTTTCTGAGATAAATTTACATGTAAATATAAATTACTTTAATATAAAATATTTAATGTCAAATAATTTCTTATAATTATCGAAAAAATATTCTTAAATTTAGATATTAAAAACCACTTTTTAATACAAGGAATTTTATTCCGTGCAGGTCTTTCAAATCGGTTTAAAATGTTTCAACCTGTTCAGTTTATTCACTTTATTTCTAATCTGCTGAAAAATCTAAATTGATTATAGCCTTAATTATAAAATAAATTGGTCTAATTAAAAAAATATTTTGTTCTGTAATTATTTTTAAACACAGATTTTAAAAAAAATTATTTCAAAATATCTTAATTGTGTATTGTTTTTATTTCATTCCCATCAGTGTATATTTTTCACTGACTAGACTTTCACTTTTCTTTATATTTTACAGAACTAAACTGCATTAGGTTTATATACATGAAATACTTTAGAAACTTTTACACCTCTCATTGCCACGATTTATTGATAACCGTATAAGGTATGTTAATGTAGCAGTTGTATACTAAACATTTATTACAGGTTTAATGCAGTTAACCATTAATATTGTTTAGTATTGTGCACTACTAACTGGGCCAAGCTTCTCCATAACTCTTGACACATTATATATGGTAATATATATATATATATATGTTATGTGGGTAAGCCTTATATAACAGATTATTATAATTGCTTTGGGGACAGTGTAGTTTAAACCCCGATCTAACACCACAGTTTATTTTCATACTACTTAATATATTAGTGCATATGTATTTTGGCTATACAGACTGATATTGAAGTATGGATACGGCTTTATATTGCAAAACTGAGGGATACTAGGAGGTAAAAACAAGTGTGGATTTACAAAGTTACAATATTACTTCTTTACGATTTGTTTAAAATTTTTGTTCGCCATTATGGATACGCTACATTGAATCAAACCTATTTTTTTTTATTAGGAGGTGAACATCGATACACGTTTTTATTATAAAACGTTTCGTGAAAAACAATGGCGGAAACCGTTACTCGATAATTGCCTTTGTAGTAGTCGAGTGTGGAACGTTGGCGGACACAAGTGCGTTAACTGTCGAAGAGCGTTTGTTAGCTTGTGTGTTGGTTCGCGGACTACGTTACGATGGTAAAACATTAGAGAACATTATGAATAACTTCTTTGTGCGGTTTGGGTAATCGTCACCATCAGTGCAAATGTTACTGACATGGAAGAAGAACACTTTTGCAACTGAAAGTGTTCTTGATGCGCCACGCAGTGGGAGGCCGAGCACTCAAGCTGAGACGTGTGCTGTTGTGTGCTGAAACGTTTGCTCGTTAATTTCATCGACTCAACTATCGCCGATGAAATTAACGAGCAAACGTTTTGCAGTGTTGGGCATTTCAAAACTGACAGTACGAGATCATATGCGGAAGGACTTGAAAGTTAAATGTTTTCATCCGGCCACAGTCAATAAGTTCAGTGAAAATGACCTTGATCGACGTGTTTATGCGTTTCAGTTATTGTTTGAACGCTTTCCGAGATCAAAAGACAAAAAGAATGTCATGCTCTCAGACGAGCATGCGATTTATCGATGTTCTCATAACAGGGATATTTTTTCTGGGCGAAAGACAATCCTCACTTTTTGAGGAAATCAGACACCACTCGCCTCATGTAATGATTTGGGCTGGGATGGCAGCTGATCACCTCCATGGTCCTTATTTTTTTGATGACAGTTATCTAAGAATGATCGACGAGTGGTTGCTTCCAGAATTAACGGCAAAAGAGATCACTGAGATCATTACGTTTCAGCAAGGCATTTTGCTTTGCTCCAGCGCATTTTGCTTTGAATGACTGCAGGCGCCTCAATGAAATTTTTACGAATCGCTGGATCGGATGCGGGTCAGAAACGTTACCGGCTCCATTGCCTTGGCCAACAAGAAATCCTGATCTCACCACACCTGACAATGCACTCTGGGGTTTTGTAAAGAAAGAAATCCGAAAACGCAGATATATCATGAACGTGTCACATACATCAGTTGTATGCTACATGGAGGGAATACAGCTGTGCTTTGAACGTGGTGGAACCCACACAGACGTTTTGGATCCATTGAAGGTAAGCTGCACTACCTTAATTATTTCATAATAATCGTAGACACTTCCCAACCATATTCGATTGTCTCTAAATTAAATACCTATCGGAGATTTAAGTTGGAAGTGGTTCAAATCTTTTTTTTCTAGTGTAAATTGTATTGTTATTATTATTACCTTTGTTTATTTAATAAGTTATAGGTAATATAGAAGATATTTTAAGGTAATACTGAAGGTAATAAAAAAGTGACAACGGGGGCACTTATCTCGATTTACCACAACCGACTTTTTTTCCGTTTTTTTTTGTGAATCGATTGCTTGTAAACGCAGCATTTTATTATTACTTTATGTGAGTATTTTATTGTTCATAAACAAGGGCATTTATCAAAAAACGGTTTTCGCTATCGTTTTTTTCGTTAAACGTTATATTAAAATCACGTATTACATATTAACCCCTTCCAACTAGTAAAAAAAATTTGATTAATGTTGCGGATGGAAGATGACGGACAAAAATTTCAAAAGCACCGTAAAAAAATTATTTTGTAACTATGTAAATTCACACTTATTTCTATCTCCTATTATCTCACAGTTTTGAAATATGTAGCATTTTTCAGATTTAAATATCACTTTATGTAGCTAAACAGAACTGTTATAAACGTAAGCAATTGGTTCGTAAATTTCTTAGAAAATTCCTATTATAAGTGCGTTTAGGATATGTAAAAGATTTATGAATACATAAGGACATTAAATGTATCAAAGTTTACATATTATTTTGCATAAAATAATTTAATAAAGCAGTTATATATTTATCTATCCAAAAATAATTAATTTATCGCGTTTTTTAAAATACTTTTTTTGCTCTAATATCGGTGGAAGGGGTCAGAGATAATGTAGTGTAAAGTAACAGGCTTACAATTTTGGTAAACTGCCAATTTCAGTTTTACCCTCTTAAAGTTTTTCAAACAGTATTGTAAAACAAAATAAAGTATTATTCGTTTTAAAAGTAGTTTTATTATAAAGTATAATCTACTGAAAAGTTCAACGTATGTAAAAATGAGAAAAATAATTGCATTTATAGGATTAAGTTTGAATTTGATATATTTCCAAGTTTATTCACGTTTAAATGAACTTCATTAAATTTCTTTTATGCAATTTTTCTGATAAAAAGCTGAATATATACCAATCTATTTTCTGTTTTTTTTTTCATCGCTTTTAAAACACACACACATACATATATATATTAAAATTAAAAATTTTCTAATATATAGTCTATCATCAAAACGGTTCATGTTTGGTTATACGTATTACAATTTATTCATATTTTTTTTCTTCTATTTATTTTACGTATGGAAGTTAAAAAGAGATTATAAATTAAATTAATAATATTTAACTTACTTGATATAATATTTGTATTTTTAATGTATAAATAATAAAAATGTGATATGAACACTACATGACCTCCTTTTACACCTATTAGTTTAAGTATTGTAATTTTCTTTATAGAGGTTAATAATTACTAATAAACCAATATATTTAAATTAAAATAAGGAAATGAAGTGTGATTCGAACCGATGGCCCTTCCCCTTGTAAGATCCAAATATTTAATTAAAATTTTATTTTGTTGTAACTCTGGAACCAATGAAAATAAGTACCATTTATGATATATCGTTGAAAAGCTGTCATCGAGGGCGTATTACTGCAGTTAAGAAAATGTCCAAAATCCATTTTTTTTGGATTTGGGCTTTTTTGGACACTTTTGATCCAGTCGATTGTAATCAAAAGGGGAGGTGTACAACTAGATATTACAACAGTCCTAAATCCAAATAGTGTTTGAGTTATGCGAGCGAGATACATACGTACAGACGTCACGCCGAAACTAGTTAAAATTAATTCAGGAATCGTCAATGGATATTTCCGTTGAAATCTGAAAACCAAGATTTTTCGCTATTACAATATTTCCTTATAGTGCAAGGAAGAAAAAAAAAATTGAACATTAATTTTATTTCTATACATTGGGGAATAAAAATAAAAGGTTTTATTTTAAATGTTCAGAAGAGAGGTAAATACAGTTTCATAACTTTTGATCAGAAAAATGTGGTTTCAAACATGATAATTCTACGTTTATCTCCGTGTACTTACGTGTACAGAATTTTGTAATTTCTATGCCACCCAAATTATCTATCTAGAACAGTATATTCTATACCACCTATACCGGAAATTTTTTGCATTTCATACTTTTATTTTAATTTTATTTTAACAACTCAAGGTGATTCAAAAATTGAAATAACGATATACTTAAAAATGTTACTTACTGTTAACAATTTTTGAGGATAATCTATTAATTTTATTATGATAATAATTACTAAATAAATTATGGTTATTTCTTTGTATTATTATAATTATTATCTCCATGTCATAGTAGCGTCTTTGCCTTTTATCCGGAAATTCTTTGTTCACTCTTGGTCGTACAAGTGTTTTTCCCATCCTACAAAACTCATCAAATATCAGTAACTATCATTGGGCTCTGGGAAAAAATATATCCATATACAAGCACTGGAACAAGTTTCCGGCTTTAAATATCTAGGAAAAAATATTGGTCATGTTAGTAAGATGAAAGTTGATAATAGAACTGCTGCTGTTGACAACCTCTCAATACTTGTTATCCTGGGCTTCTTGAACACGAGAACGGTGAATATGGTAACTAAAATAACCGTTTTTAATTTCATATATGTTCTTACTTTACTGTATTCCAGTAAGATTTGGGCCGTGTAGGAGAGGAGCAGTAGCAAACTGCAGGCTCAAGAAATGAGGTACTTTAGAAGAGTGTTGGGTAAAACTAGACGAGATCGCATTAGAAATAGAAACAAAAGAGCGACCGTGAATACAGAGCCCATTATCTAGAAGACAGAAGAAGGTCAATTAAGATGGCCGGCACATGTCTTGAGAATGAAAGAAGATAGGCTGTTCAGAAGAAAGATGAGATTAGTGACGGTTTAGTGTGAAAGGGAGGAGACTTGAATCGAGGGAGGCAGATGCCTGGAGACCGGAAAGTATGGATATCTCTCGTAATCTCGACTCCTCGCGGTAGAGAAAGATATGAATTAGAAGGAAATTTTCTCTTTTTATGAATCGGCCTGTTATCACGGTATAAATATAAATATATATTATCATTATCATAATTATTAGCCTACATTTGAGTTAATAAAAAAATTTGTTGAATCCTGCGTTTTTCAAAGGCATTATAACAAACATAATAGCTTAGTTATTTCCGTTATTTCAACGTACATACTGTATGATTTTAGTGGATTTATTAAGATATTTTTAAAATAAAATCTATTGAGTGTTTAAATAGTATTTTTTTAAATTCTTAAAATTGTTTGTTATTGCTCATAAAACGAAATACGTTTACATCAAACGTTTTTAAACCGTCATATTTTATGTCTATCGTGTTACAATCAAACTATTCAAGTTACAAATAAATAATGATGTATTATAAAAGAAAATCTTTCGCCATTGAGGTAATTTCTTTAAAATAAATAATTACGTATTAACGCAGTGATTAATGACAGAAAGGTTTTTGAACGGATTGGATTAATTAAATGAAGGACGACTACTGAGAGAAAAAGAGAAGCGTTAGCAGTTTGAAGTAGACTTTTCTTTCGAGATTTTCCAAATTCATAACAGATTATCTGGGTTCTGTAATTATTTGCTATTATTTTAAATTTTTAGCTGCATAACTTGAGTAATTTCAAATGAATGAGCAAAATGTTTCATTTCAAAATTACTGCCAATACACTTTTTTTATTTTTTTATTTCATTAAATTATTTACATATTTTTTTGTTGAGATAATATTTGTTTGGTTACCAAAGAAGTTACGAATTATTTATTTGATTAGTAATATTGATCCTGACTTTACGTGTGATGACATGATGCAGAGATTACAAAAAAATAGTCAAGGATATAGTGGGTTTTCTTATTTGACCGATGTAAAGTATTATTTTTGGTTGATTTAATTTTTTTTATGTTTACAATAATGTAACTGACTTGTAAAATATTTACCAACGTACTCCTTAATGAGGGAAACAATTTTCAAAATAATTTGGGTACAGCTCGTCTTTAAATAAAGTTCAAGCTAAGTGATTATCGAAGTTGTTGAAGTAACGAGGCTCGACAGCCGCATATTTTATTTTAATAATTTAGAATTTGTTATCATACATTGATTTTTTTTGTTTTCTTATTCTTATTATATAGTTTAAGATGTTATTTAAAAATTTAATGATTTGATTTAATGTAAATTAAAAAACAAACTTTCATAATTTTCTAGTTAATCCTTTTTTTTTAAGGCGGTATAGTAAGCGTGAATAGTACGACGTTCATAAAAGAGTGATCTCATAACACTTCAGAAAGATTGAAGTATTCAAAAATAATTATAAAAAATATTTTCCCAGAAATATATTCTTTTTCTCATCAATTAGTCGAACACAATCAGTCTATAAACTTTTTCACACAATTATATATTATTATATACATATATTTCTCGTTTTCTCTTTCTCTCTCTCTGCCCCTTTAAATACGTTTTTATTATCATTTTAAATTAATCTATTAGTAAGTGTAACGTTTATTTCAGTCTTGTGTTATGCAATGGCTAATTAATTATAATATCATACAAATATCTCTTGATTATATCTTACGTGTCTCAGTTAAATTTGTTTCAGAATTTATTTACAATCATTGTATTCGCACCGCAGTTCTAGAATAAATATCTTGTAAATTTAGAATTTCATTAATTATTTCATTCACTCTCAGAATCTTTTTTCTTATTACGGTTTCAATAGAAAATATTATTAATACTAATATTATAAAAGTCCTATTGTTTTATTCAAATATTTTAAAACAAGAAAAAAATAGTTTTTATCTGTCAGTAATTTTAAAACGACAAAAAATTTTATTAAAAAATATCTTTAAATAAATATTACAAAAAAAAAATCTATTTTAATTATATTTTAAAATTCTGAAAAAAGTCTTCAGTTATAAGAAATACACTTCATTGTTTAAAAAATAATCTGAATTCTATTGTTTCCTTAATTGAATCGGTCTACTATCGTTAATGGTATTAATTTTATGAATTTACATACTCTCTAGAAATCACTAGAATAGCACTAATGTTAATAGAAAACTTTAAAAAGAGTATTTATAACTCTATTAGCTGAAATTAGTAGATAAGTTACTATTTATAAAATGTTATCACATTCCCCCGACCCCAAAACCACCGTCAGTTCAAAAGTTTATATGTACATTTTTTATATGTACATGAAATATATATATATTTCGCTTTCTTGTGGACACAATAAATGCCGTAATTTTGCGCCAATCATTTTCAAATTGATACATAAAATATAACGACCCAAAATCTCGGTCGAGTTAGTTAATGGGAAAAATTCGAACGTGGGGTTGGAATTGAGGAGGCTTTTTCGAAAAAACAAAATATCGCTATAACTTTCTTATTGAGTAAAATATCGAACTCGTTTAAAGATACTGCTGTTATTTGGATAAGGGCCTAAAACTTATTTAAGTAAATTTTTTTGATATCACCAACCACTGGCCCATGAGGTGGATAAAATGGGGTTTTGAATACAAAAAATCATACCTCCCTTAATAGGTAAGTATCGAATCGGTTTAAAGTGGTCGTTAGTCATCTAAACATTACCTAAAACGTTTCTCTAAAACAATTTTTGATACCACCAATGGTAAGGGATGACCAAAATGTTGCTGAGTTGTACGAAGATGGGGCTTGTCGTATGGTAAATATGTGAAATATTTTTCACATGCAACCATTGTCGTATTGAGTAAATTTGAGGTTTTTGTTAACTTTAAGGAAATCTTTTTTATCCCCTATTAGTACCTAATATACCTCCGCCTTCCGGCGTGCCGAAAAGGATTTTTTTTCTATTTCTCTTCTATATACAGTATATATATATATATATATATAGAAAAACAGATGCTATGAATGAATCAAAACCAAAGGAGCAGGCAGGCTTCAGAAGCGGTTTTAGCAGAATGGACCACATCCTGGTAGTTCAGCAAGTCATAGAGAGACACAACGAGAATACCATGCCCTTATGTGTGGCTTTTATTGATTAAAAAATTGCAATTATTCGGTAACAACGCAAATCATAGCAACTGCATTACTTAACCAGTGTGTAAACACAATCTACATAAACTTGTTACAATCGATATATGAAGAAGCAAAAGCTACTATCTGTGTAAACGAACATAAAGTAGACGTAAATGTACAAAAAAATTATACAAGGGAACACGATCCGTGCTCTTCTCAACCTGTCTCGAGGAATTATTTAGAAAGCTGAAATAGGAAGAAAAGAGCATCCGAATAAATGGCTTATATCTAAACCGCCTGAGATTCGCAGATGATATAGTTCTCTTCTCACAAGAACCAGAAGAACTACCAAGATACATACAGAAACTGCAGCTGTCTGGCTAACCCTACGATCTAAGGATGAACCTTAAAAAGAGCCAATCATGTTCAACAAGTTTGCCAAGGAAAGAAAGATTTTTGTGTATGCAAAATAACTCAAACATGTAAATCATTACATATATCTTGGCCAACGGATGTCAACTGAGCGTAATACAATGAAAGAAGTTGAACGATGAATCAAGCTTGGGTGGCAGAGATTCGGGAGAGTTATTATCAAGAAAAAACTTCCCTTTTGCCTTAAAAAGAAAATTTTCGATCAATGCATCCTGTCAGCCCTTACATATGAAAGAAAAACTTTGACATTAGCGGGTCATTCACTACATAACTGCGGGTGCACAGAGAAATATGGACCGATGTATACTTGGAGTTTCCAGACAAGGTAGAGAGACCTGTAAATGAATCAGAGAACAGACAAAGGTATATGATACCATTACGAAAGTTAATGAATTAAAATGACGGTGGGCAGGTCATATAACAAAGAGAACTGATGGCAGATGAACTGAATTAGCACTTGAATGGGATACCCCTAGATGTTAAATGCCTATGGAAAAGACCAAAGGCGCGTTGGATCGATGATATAATCAATTACATTGAGCCGAATTGGCAATAGATCGCACAAGACCGTATTAGTTAGAAACTTCTGAAGAGGGCTTCATCCTGCAGTGGATTGATAACGGCTAAAATGATAACGATGATGATGATGATGATATATTAGAAAGGAAATATAACATTTACTTTTGTATATTTTTTAAAATCTCTATTTACAATCGGCTACATTTTTGAGGAACCTTAAGTTAATTATATCACATATATTCATTCACATTAAAATCCTTGAAGAATCCCCATTTAGAATCCTCAAAATTACATAATAGTACTATATAGAACTTCTGAGGATAGAATGCAGATCGTACACAAGATAGTTTTGAAGAACAGTACTATCAGAAGTATAATAAAAAGCAATAACAATAACAGGAATCACAAAAGTAGCAGATTGATGAAACACTTTAGAAAAGAACAAAAAATGAAGAAAATTAAAACTGAATGAAAACAGAATTAGAGAGGACAGTAATGATTAATGCACAACAATCAGCTGGTGTAATTATATAGAACGTGTAGCCGCTTAAGTCTTCTAATATCCTCACCATTATCTAGAAGGTTTATGGCCAAGTGATTAATGTGGTCATTTAGCCGAAGTTCATATTGTAATATCTACCATGACATTTTGTAGACCCAAATATTCGTGGATTTCACTAGTGTTAGCAAATCACGGCGCCTCAGCTACATCTCGCTAGTTTGTTCTGAAACAGCTGTATGATTTCAACATATGTCTTGCTTAGAGTGCCGCATAGCTGAATGCCATATGTCCATATTGGTTTCAAAATTGGTGAGTATAAAAGTAGTTTTTTGACAAAGAAAACTCAGGCCTCCGGCCCAGCAACACATAATTTCCTTGAACTTAATATGTTGAGTTGCTTTCTCTTCTTCCTCGCGTGAACCTTCCACGTCAAAGGACGATCCAGGTAAAAACCCAGGTATCTTCCACTTACGGTATGCGGTATTAAAATGTCATGAAGGTGAACCCGTGGCCAGTTTCCTCTTACCATTGCGAATGCCACATGGCTCGACTTAGTTTGATTAAGCCTTACCATCCGTGAACCCATCCACCTACTGATGAAATTTAATTCAGGTTGCAGATTATTTGAGGCCACATTTGGGTTGTCATCAACAACCAGAATAGCCGTATCATCGGAAAATAAGCGACAGCAAATCCATTCCGAAACGGGATGTCGGCAGTGAAGATAAAATATGATAGGAACTAAAACTGAGTCTTGCGGAACCACCGGATTTGTGTCGAAGAACGTAGATAGTTCTTGATTATATTTTATCTGGAAGAAATGCCCACTCTGGTAGCTACGAAGGACAAGGCAATAAATTTGACCCCGGTCCTTTTTTAACTTGTATAAAAACCCAGGTAGTCAGGTCTTGTCGAAGGCCTGCTGAACATCTAAGAAGAGTGCCGAACAGTACCTCTTCTTCTCTAAGCTCTTGCTGATGACATTGACAAATGTGTTTTCTCAACAGTGGAGTGCCCACTACGGAAATCGGACTGGTGCTCTGGTACTCTGCTCCAGAATTGGTCATATTCTCCGAAGAAATAACCACTCAAATATCTTCGACAAAGTAGGTAACAGGCTTATTGACCTTGACGAAGATAAATCATGAACAGTTTTACCCGGTTTCACGACCATAACCGTTTGTAAAACTTTCCAATTGCTAGGGAATTACGTCGTTTGGAGGATACCAGCAAAGGGATTTATGTACTGGATGGCTTTTATAGAAACCATAAATAGCAAATTATTAGTGATCGTCAAAGCCAGATTATTTATCTAAATTTGAACCTTAATTATGTAGACTAACGGACCTCCTGTTATAACACTTGATTAATCATTAATTATGCTATTAATCGGTTTAATTAATTATGCTATTCAACCAGTAGGAGTTTGTTCCACTAAAAAAGGAAATTTTTTATCTCCAAATAATCAAGTTATACGTATTTATTTCTTAACGAATGTCATTATATGTGTTGCATAAACTGCCAGATAGATGATTAAAAAAAGTAAAAAATCACTCTACGTATTTCACTGGATACTTTTTTCTTTTACCAAATGTATAAAGTTTATCTTTTTTACTTCAAACTATTTTTATCATATTTTTACATTATGTTTTGTAAGTGTATAATGTATTCATAAAAAAATATATGTTTGCTTTCCGAATTTTTAATAATGTCACTCAAAAAGCTCGCGATATGGTTTCCTTCAATTATTTATAATCTAAATCCTATTACTTATGGTAAAATAATAGTAATTCTATAACATAATAATAAACAACAATAATTAGTAATTTTTTTTTTTTTTTTTATAAATAAGGTGAAGTTTGTTTTACTGAAAAGAAATTACTTAATTTTCAAATAACTATTTTTCTTGTTCTTATTTTTTAATTTTTTTTACGCCAGTTTTTTTTCTTGTATTACCGACTGTAGACTAAGTCTTAGTTACAGAGCTCACCTATAGGAGCGTTATATATCAGGGTAAGACCGGTCTGTATTGAAATCAATATTGTTTTTCTTTCATGTTGTGCCGCTAGATAACGACTCTTGTTTCTTTTCAAGACCATGAAAATCTAGACGTAGTACGTACTTAATCGTTTTTTTAATCTTTGTAACTATATACCAAGCTTTTTTATTATAAGTTATCATACTTTCAAAGAAATTTAGTTTAAATAACATGTAAAAATCGTACATCTAGATTGAATGCTCATTATTCTTTTTCTATTATCAATTATTATGGAATAAATATTACATTTTTAAAAATAGCTTCCTTTTACATATTTTATTTATAAAATTGGTCTTTAAAATCCTTATTTTCTTAAAAGATTTTTTACTGTAATTCAAACAGTTTTAAACATTAGTTTCATTTATATATATATATATATATTTTTTTTTTTTGTTTTATATTTGTTACAATTATCTTCTTCTCTATTTCGTTTCATAATGTATGTTTCGATTTACAGCATTTTAATAAATGACATACGAAAAGGTACAGGAATTTCTTAATACATCAAATTTTGGTTCATAAATTTAATTTTATAATTCGTTAACTGCGGTTATGATTATAATTTTAATTTTTTAAAAAAATGAATTACACGTCAGCAACTTTTGGCATAGATATTTTCCTTCAGTTAGTCTGTTAATATATAGGCCAATTAATATATAGGTCCTTATACGCTCTTATCATTAATTATTTACTTCGAACGTAAAATAAAATATCTTGTACGATTAAAATTGACATTTAATTCAATTCAAAACAACAATAACTAAAGATATTTTGATTTGAAACTCAATCCTGTTAAACTCGGAATAGTTTAACATGTCATATCTAACCATTTAATGTATGAATATTAGAAATTTTAGATAGTATTTTTATTAGGAAATTAACCTTTAATCTTAATATTCTTTAAATATTCAGTTAGCAATTCGGTAGCTCAATTGGCCTATTGACTGTTTGGTATATCTTAGGTGCCGGGTTTTATTCCCTTTTTTTGCTTGAATTTTGTTTTCAACCAACTTCTTATTAGTGGTTGGTTCGCTAACCAACTTCTTATGTATAAAACGCAAAAATTTATTTAGGAACATTAAAAAAATTGTTACTTTTTGATATGTGTTTTGAATTGAATAAAATTTTTATTCTATAAGATAAACCATTTTTTGTTATAATGTTTTATTAACATTCTACTTTTGCAAAGAGTTTTTATTGTACTTTTATTTTATTTGGATTCTTTAAAAGAAAAAGAGGCATTTAGAGTAGAACACCTTTAGGAAAAATCATAGAATTTCTAAAAATTATAAAATAGATGCGTATTTTCGGTTATTAAATTATTATCTATGAATATATATAAATAAGTACGTATAAATAAATAAATAAAAATTAAATGTTACAAATTTAATTGGTATAAAAAATTCCTTTCGGCACGCTGGAAGAAGGAGGTAGATTTCACCTCGTGTCAAACATTACTTTTCATGTTTTACGGACACTATGTTTTCTCATTAAACTACACGCTATTGCTAAATTTATCAAGACTTCCTTATGATTTTATCTGAATTGCTTGATAACACACCTATTTAAGGATTAGTGGGAGATTCTAGGTTTGATTTTGCATTAATAAAAAAAACAATGTTTTCAGAAAGTTTTATTTAAAAACGTGTATAAATGCAACAACACTGATGTTGAGAAGATGACTTGAAAGTACAATAGGATATATAATATTGTCACTTACAAAAATTAAAATACTCACAGTACTAAGTCACGGCAGGTTAAATGCGTTCACTTCAAACTCACTCAATACGACAATGGTTTCATATGTAAATTAGTTTCACATGTTTAGCATATGGGAAGCCTCTTCTTACAATTCCAACAATATTTGTCACGGTTGGTCTTATAAAAATCGTTTCAGACAAAATTTTTAGGTAATATTTGGAGGACCAACGACCACTTTAAACGGATTCGATCCTGTGCCTATTAAGGGAGATATAATTTTTTTGTCCTTGAAACCCCACTTTTTTCACCCCCTGGGCCAATGGTTGGCGATATCAAAATACTTAGATAACTTTTAGGCCCTTATCCAAAGAATAGCAGGGGAACATGAAACGAATTCGGTATTTTACTTAATAAGAAAGTTATGATGATTTGTTCTTCAAAAAAGCTTCCCCATTTCCACCTCCATGGTCCGCTTTTCCCATTAATGAACCTGACCGAGATTTTGGGCCGTAATATTTTATGTATCAATTTGAAAATGATTGGCGTAAACTTACGGCAGTTATCGTGTCCACAAAAAAGTATATATATATATATATATATATATATATATATATATATATATGTAAACTTTTGGACTGGTGGTTATTTTGGGGTCTGAGAAATGTCAAACGCGAAGATATGTCGAAATTTTCCGGAAGTCAAATCATGGTACCCATTACCATAGGTCGCTTTCTTATGAAATCTAACTAAAATAAAACAAAGTAATAAAACATTACAAATACTTCCGTAAAACTCTACAGTAGAAATTCTACATATTTAAAATTATTATGGTAATATAAAGAAGTTTGTTTTATGTTAATTTTTTTCGTTTTAAAATGAACATTTTAAAAATACTTCTGAAGTATTTATTTTATGTTTGATTTTTTACTTAATTATTTTTTTTTTGCGTTTTGTTTATTTTGTATGTTTTACTCCTTGTATCTATTATTACTAGTCTCTTTTTGATTTTTTTTTTTTTTTCACTTACTACTACTAATCAGTAGTTAACGATAATTATTTTTTTAATACACGTCTGGTGAGTTTTGATAGTTGTTTAATTTTAAAAATCATTTAACGTAGTTCATTTGTTATATCAGATTTGAGATTATTAAAATAAAGTTTAAAAAATCACACATTTATGAAAGTACTGTTTAAAAGTAAACAGCAGGGTCTCGATGGCCAATTATTTTCATTTTAAACAATATAATCTTCATTATTGAAAAAAGTGTAAATATTACCTAAATATATGCTATTGGACATAGCATATACCGTATATATCCTTTAAATAAAATCAAAGGTGAATTATTCTTGATTTATTACTTGAAAGGAAGTACCCATCCGGTCAAAAAATTTCAGTCAAATACCTTCCACATAAGTTCAGAAAAAGTTTGGAATAATGAATGTGAATCCAGAAGAAAATTAAATCATAGCGGTTTTAATAAAATTACTGTTACTCAGATATTTTTATTGCATAAAAGCTAAATAGCATCGCTTAAATATTAATTTAAGTTACTAGTAAGTAAAATCATTTTTTATTTTTTATTATGATCATTATTATTTACTATTCATTTCCGTATTTTATATAATAACGCATCTTAAATTTCGTATAATCCAGAAAGCATGTAAACAATACAACCTATGGGAATAGTAAGTACTACGTTATAGTATTGCAGACAAATGTATGCAGGTGAAAATCGAGTTTTAAGATGCAGACGTAAAGTTTCTCTTAATTAAATATCATCGTTAATAGAATCGTTTTATTATAATGATATAATTGTTATAAATTATAATTTGTTAATTCATTGTTTTCAACGGATTTTAAGATTTTGTTGATATTTTAATTGGTTTTATTTTTTTATGATAATTGTACATCCCTAGTGTTTTAAATAATAATAATAATACAAGCTTTGTTATTTTAAATTAATATTACTAATACTTATTTATTATTAATAAATCGGTATTTACTATTGGGTTGGTTAATACTAACGAAATGTAACTTTTTTCACCATAAAATATATTCATCACGACATAAAACAAGACAGAGACTTCTGATTAATTTTTCGTCTTACTCTTAACTTTAACTAACGTTTATTGCTTACCTTTCAATCTATTTCTAACTCATGCTCCAAAAATATTTTCCAGAAATATGAGTGTTTCAGTAAGTTGTTAGAAATTGAAATAATCTTCTAAAAAATCCTTATTAATGCAACAAACACAGTTAATGTTAAACAGCGAAAAATTATAATAATAGTTATAAATAAATATTTAGAGATATATTTGGAAATGCAAGTATGTAGTATTATTAACTTTTTATATCGATTCTTGATACATGTTTATGTTTTATGGTGATCGGTTATTTGTAAAATTACGTAATTGTAATCTTAAATCACTTTACCTTAAAATTGTAATTAATATAAATAGATTTATATTCGTACTTGCTAATCTCACTACAGAAAACGTTGTACTCGTGTGTTTGTATGATCAATTCTTATTATACTAAAAGCTGAAATACATTGTGAAGAAGAAATAAGACCTAAAGAATTGATTTGCAGTTAAGTTAACGAAGCGATGACCAGATAGAAAACACAATTAATTTAGATACGTAGGCTGTATATTTCAGCCTTTTCGCCTCTTTGAGTTTTAAGGAAATTAACCTATTCTGAGCGCTGATAATTTGATCTGGAATAATACAAAAAAATTTACGTTCGTAAAATTCTAATATTAATTTTTTTTTTTAAATTAACGTATTAATTGTGTGATTCTAAAAGTAGGATTTTCAAAATTATAAAATAAATTAAAATTCGATTTATAAATTTATCGTTCTATTTGTTCTTTGAAATTTAGTTCAGTGATTTTACCTAATTAAATTGGCAGTAATTCTTATAATCATCAGTTAAAATAACTGTTATAAAGTAATATTTTTAATTTTATTTCAGACGTTTAATTCTACACCACATTTTGTATGAATTATATACTGAAATATTTTCATCAGTGTATTTTTCATCATCGTAGAAAGAAATTTAAATTTTGACTTCCAATGGTTTCTATTATGCATATAAATAGTGATTGTTAATTATGTTGTCTTTATCTACGGATTTTAAATTGAAGTATGTGATTACCAGTATTTTGGTCCTTATTTGCCACGAAAAATCTTGGAAGAGAATAATAAAAAAAGTTACAATTAAACCTTGTATAAAAAACAAAGAAAGTGATGTGTTATATGTGATGTACTACTTAACAGTGTAAAGAAGCTTTAATGTTCTATGTTCTTATCCAAGACAGTAAACTCTGATATTAATATATACGTAAATTTTTTAAACTACATCCTGAACCAGATTATAGAGCTAGGCGCTTTCAGAATCATACTTCAAAACATTTCAAGTCATCTTTGTGACCATTTTCAGTCACTAGTCCTGCTGTTTTCACATGAGATTTAGCTTATATCACTGCTGGCCGTTGTTTTTTTTTTAGGATCAGGTAGAAATGTAAGAATATGGTCAAAAAACATCCGTAATTTGCATTTTGTTTATTCATTTACCATACATCATTGTGTATTTTTGTAAGCGGTAAGTGTAATAATGTTCAAGCGTAAGCGTATGAAGATATGATCCTTTACTGTGCATGTGTAATATTTCAAGATTGATGTTAATGTAGGAGTATCAATGATTTCAAGATTGATTGCACAACTCATCAATAGGTAGCCCCAAGCATTATTTGCAATTCTTGAACTCTAATGATGTACAAATTTAAACTAAAATGTTACTATCTAAAAATTTACTGTCTTTATTGAAGATTTTGTGAGCAGCTGCTAATGAAAGAATTCTCTATTCGTATTATTATTATTTTAAATTTTTTAAGTTACTAAAGTCATTAGCTAGTAAGTTGGTCTTGAATCGTTATAAGTGTTTCAGACTAGCCGAGAATCAAACCCGGGAACTTCAGGGTAGAAGCCTTTAATTTCTGAACCACCTAGGAGAATCAAGCTGTTTATTAATTAAAATTTTTAATTTAATTTTAATTGATTAACTAATCCACATAAAGTGGAGCTACTGACCACATTATTTCCGAGAGAAAAGATTACAATTTTTTGGGCCAATTTTTTGGGATTACAATTTTTTGGGACTAGGCCCAAAAAATCTTACGGATATAACAAACTGTAGCGCATTGAATATACAAAAGGCACTAATTTTCAGATATGCAATAGTTTAGTAAATCAGTGAACACAAAAATAATTTTCTATTCTGAACACACTGGTTCAGAATAGAAAACAGAAAGACGTAATTTTATTGTTCACTTTTGTAAAAGTGCACTTGGCATAGGATCTTATTTTTAAGAATGGCTATTGCATTTTTTTAAACAACTACTGAATAGATCAGAGGTGATACTTTTACATAATATATAGTTACATCAATGGTAAATAATAACTTATGGTAAAAAAAATCTCAAAAAATTCTATAAATTAACATTGATGTAAGAGGCATTTTATTTTTTGTCTTTTTTAACGTAGATGTATACGCAAAGATTAAAAACGCCTTCTTCTCTGAAATACGGAGCTATTTTATTTTTTGTTTCTTAAGTAGACTTAGAAATATTTCCGTCAGTCAAACTGATAAACGAATCTTGAGATAGGTTTTACATCAGAAATCTTAGGCTTAAAATGATAAGAGATGTTTTAACAATTATTTTCAAAATCAGTAGGAGTTAAATAAAAAAAGAACTTATTCTTATAATTTAGTAATAAAATAATTTTCATTTACGTATTTATTTATATTTTATTTATGTATAAAATTCCGTTTTTCACGATAGAAGGGGTGGATTAATTTTTTTGATCTACACTATCTCTCTATCCCAGTCTTTCTTATGTCTGTGGCTTATTTGAGGCACCTGATGTACGAAAGGTGCTAATCATAACTGTTTTCTGTAAGAGTGATAATGATTCCTGTAGAGCTGGTCTCTGTAGGGAACAAAATAAAAGTGATACTTACAATAACAAAATAGTATGATTAATTTCAATAATGAAAATTAATTTGTCAGTTTTATTTAATTATTAGTTTATTAAAAAACTGGGGTTTCCATTTAAATAAATTAAGTTGCTCATCATACTGTTTTTTCATTTAAGTATAAAACTTACGAGCCATAAGAGGGTTGCTCCTAAACGGTTGTGTTTAGGGGAAAATGCCATTATGTGTTTTATCTATAAAGGTTATAAAGATTGATGATTTTCATTTAAAATATAAAGATGTCGGTCTTATCGGAAAACTGGCTGAGATTTCAAATTTACCAATAGGGAATCTTTAATGGATTTAAAAGACCTATTAACTGTTCGCCTTAGCGTTTTTAGTTTACGAAACCCCAATGGTGGCACGCTTAAAATGAACAGCCGGTAATATATTTTTTTTTAATGGTTTTCATGTTTTGAGTATTTCTATTCTGCCTTTTTTTTTACTACCAGTTCTTAAACCAAACATGAAATAACTCATTCTTACTTAAATTCATTCCGTATTTATTTATATTTTCATATTTTATAGAAATAAAATATGACAGTTTCATCCATAAAGGAAATGATATCTTTAGTTTATACGGTAAATAGGTTACCTTAGCACATAAATCATTTCGAATTGTTAGAGTCAAGAACGAGCTATCTGCAAACAGATAGCGTTTTTTTGATCTATATTATATATTTCACTTCATGCTTACTCTAAGTTATTGTTATCAACTTTAGCAGAATATAATTTGCTTGTTAAAAATCCATAAAAAATCATAGAATCTCAAAAAGTCTGATATGATAACAAATTGCTTTTGAAGCAGTATCTTTAACTGTACGTTATTTAGAAAGTAAAATTTTTATTTTATTTATATTTTATTTTTCTTGGGTTTAAATTGGATTAATTTTATTTATCCTTTTTTATGTTAGAATTCATTTTATTATAACAAACCTTATTTGACTGCGTTTTATAATATAAATATAACAAAGGAATAAAGAATTGTATAATGCAGTAATGAGATAAAATGATATGCCATATTTGTAATCGATTTAAACAATTTGTTCATCGCTAATATTAATAATTACTTCTCTACGATAAATAAAATATAATTAATGCATTTCAATCAACAATTTTGTTCTTCTGTAGTAATTATTAATTGGTAAACTGTACGGTAAATTAAATTAAATTTATTTAATTTTTTTTTACATTTTTAAAAATAACAACCGTAGAATCTATTATTAATATAATTAAAACGAAAAGAAGGAAACTTTCCAACTTACACATTTGAAATAATAGAAAATAAAAGAGTTTTTGTTTCTTTCAGAAAGCAATTTCCTGGAAAATAAGAAAAGTATAAACATTGTCACTACTGCTGGAATTGCTTTGTGCCAATCAAAATGCGTGCTAGACATTCAAACAAATGAAAGCTCAGTTTTCTATATATTTTAGAAGTAAAAATGTTTGAAGATTTAAATTATAATGATATCCAAAAAATAATAATATTCTAAATAGAATACTGTATCACGTAACAATACCATATAAATATATGGTATTGTTACGTGATACAGTTTTAATCTTATTATACTTTTATTGAGAATATTATTACATGTCTTATTACACTAAGTTTATCTGTAATTCTTTTAACTCATTACTCATTAGTGTTTTATTTTATCGTGGAAAATTATCCCCTGAATATTAAATGTAGGTTGAAGAGTAAAATTGTTCTAATTTTTTAATTTAATATATTTTTTATTCCTTTTTTAACGAGAGTACGGTAAAATTAATTAAATTTTTTATGTGATTTTATGAAGTTTTAATAAATTATGAATGTACTTGTAATTGATTGATGATAAGTTAAATGAAATGTATAAATTGATTGGATCGTAGAGTTTTAATTCAGTGATTGATTCATTGTTCCTATAAAACTTTTTTCGTTCAAATTTCATTTTAATATTGATGTGCGATACAAAGTTTTTCCCTCTCATAATAATGATTTTATTGTATAACTCTAACGTTTTTGATTTATTAATTTTTATCTTTGCTACAAAGAATACTTTTAATTTAAATTGTATTTTTCTTACAGGCAACCGTAAAAAAAATATAAATGCATATTCTTGCATGCGCACTTGCGCGCAGACACACAATATGTTGCAAGCAAATAACATTTGCCGGATTAAATCAGTCAATTACTATTTTCATCGATAAATAGTGTTTTAGATTTTTCTTATATTGAATATACTATTTGCCTAGGCAACCAGTATTTATTTAACCCATATTTAGAAAGAAATTCCTGCTCATAATTTTACAAATTATGTTTTTTACACTGATGTCTGTTACCGCCATTTCATAGCAATGAGTCGTTGCATTTATTGATTTGAATTACATGCATGGTAAAAGTGTTTATGTGTTTATTAAAAAAGAAATCATATTATTTTTTTCAAGCATTGTAGTAGATATATGTGTTTCATTACGTAATGCAGTAGAATAATGTGTTATTTTTTTATGTAATTGTCAAAAAGAAAATGTTTTATTACTTCATATTTGGCTAATTCATAAGTAAATTTGTGTTCTCTTATATTGTAAGTAAACTTGAAACTTCTCAAGGAGTGACATTCGAAAGTGTTAAGGAAAGAGTAAAATTATAGTGGTCGAAGGTCTCTTTTAATAAACTGTTCCTATTGCAGTTATCTTCTTATGAATCGGGATGTTAATGAACCCATTGAAATAAACGTTCATTGAAAGTAAAAAAATTGTTAAATAATCCATAGACGATGTCTATAACACGTAAAGTTGGACAATATAGGGGTATACTAGATTAATACTATTTTTAATCATTGTTTCCTACATAACAAGGAGTTACTTGTTATAATTAGTAATTTGCAATTTAAACCAAACTGTGGTTGTTCTTTCTCAGTGAATTATTCACTAAGATATTCTATTTGTTTTGCTGAGATAATTTTATTAATTTTGTCGTATAAGAAAATTACTAGTCCAATCCAGAAATTTTATCCCACCATCGCATTCATTACAAGATATTACCCCTTCATAGGTGGCTAAATACGCGGAATTATCTAAATTAATTTACTAAAGGCAGAGAATTTTGCCAGTCCAAACTTGGAATTTATCCATTTCAATTTTATGTACACTCTAAATCGTCGGTTGAAGGCAGTTTAGCAGAATAAGTGGTGGGCTAACCATGTTAAGAAAATGCCTTACAAATAAACTATGCTGCAATACCAAAAAATAATTACTGCCTGATCATCACCGTTAACTTATCAACTATCGGTTGCGTCTGATCCGTACCGTGTGATACAAAGATTTATCAAGTCGTTTATAAATGTTCCAATTAATTTTATAGACTCAATTTCAGAGAATCTGATCGAGATTAACTTCATAGAATGTCATTTAAAGCATGGACATATTCTCTTTGATTGTGGGTTATGAGCCTTGAGGCTTTAAACTACTACCTAGAATTAGGATATTTTAATTCACAGCTTAGAATAGCAATTTTTTTTTTAGAATTATAAAAGCGTATTTTTGAGACTAAAACTGCCCAAATTTTATTTTACTCTTTTATCATTTTTTATTTTATTCTTCTGGATAGGAGCAATATTAAATAACTTTTAATTTTTGTTTCATATTTGTTTATGGCTTTATTTTTTTAATTCTGTTTGTTTAATATTTACTTTTTCTTTAGAGATTTTCCAATTGATGAATTTTTTACAAATATTTTGGTTTGTTATTCTTCATTTTTGCGGGATCCTTTAATAATACTATTATATTGTCTTCTTTTACATGTATGGGAACTCTAAATATAATTTTTGGTGTATTTCGGTTTAATTCCTTTTTAAATTTTCTTCATAATGTAATCTACAAGTATATTAGTTCTGCTGTATTGCTCTGTTGTAAAATTACATGTTATCAATCTTAAAATAAAGGCCATAAGTCAATTACATATTATATCAGCGGTATTATAGCAGTGAGGTAGGGGTCTTTCCTTTAAATAAACTACTGATGCCGGTTGAACAAAGCAACGGCATCAAGGAACACCCACACGGTCCGACAATGCGGATCTCGCCACATTGACTCGCCGCTTTAAGTGGTCAATTTTCCCCTTGATCTCTAAGTTCCAGGGTGGCCTGAGTTCTGGCCCTCCAAGAGCTGGGCAGTCAAGCGTCATGTATTCGTTCGACTGGACCTCCCCGCAGACGCACAGCTCATCAGTTACCAGGCGGAACCGAAACCATGTCCATCCAGCCCTCTGCAGTCGACAAAGCCGCCTGCTCCCGTTCTTCACGGTCCTGTTAGTTCGTGAATTACCACGAACTAACAGGAGACAGTCATCGGAGAAAGCCTGGGCCGCGAGTCTTTCTGGGACCCACAGTTAAGTATAAGAAAGCCCGCGGGAGTGTTCAATGCTCTTGCAAGCCTCCCTGTCTACCGGCTGTATGTCCGACAGGATAGGTCGCCTCGCCGGTAGGATCTTGTTTCTTTTTCTTTTTTGCTCTGCCTCTAACTTCTGGAGCGGATTTACGTAGTTCACATAGGCTTTTAATGATCCTGCCGGCTTTGGTACTTGTTTCCCTTACATGGGTTGGGAAGGTCCTCCTTCTGCTTAGCCATATTCCAAGGTATTTACCCTCCGTCAGCTGCTGCACCAGAAAATCGTTAACTCGTAGTATCACTGGCCGTAAATTCCTCTTCCCCGTCATCAATACAACCTTTGGCTTCTCTCCAGAGGCCCGAAGAACCCTGTCCGGCATCCATCTGCTGATCAAGTCAATAGCGGCCTTACCAGCTCCAATCACCCTTCCTCCCTCCTCGCTATCACAACGAGGCGATATCATCCGCAAAAGCAATCGGTCACGTCATCAGGATAATCAAGCCGTAGCACGCCATTGTATGTCAGAATCCATAGTGTGGGTTCAGAACAGAGCCTGGAGGGACCCCCCATGTGACCCGGTGATGTATCCCCGCCCCCCTTCCTAGAAGACCAGGAATCTGTCCTGAAGGTATGCTGGATACCCTCCGCAGATATCCGGTGATTCCCCTCTCCCCACGAGACGTGAATATTGCCTCCCAGTTCAAGGAGTTAAAGGTATCATGGACATTAAACAAGATGACCGCTGGGATGTCCTTTGTCCGCCACGTATCGCAGGCAGCCTCATCCACCATCCGAGTTACCGCTTTCACTGCTTTAGTAGCAGATTATCCTGTCCTGATGCCGTACTGGGTGGGGCTAAGGCCTCCCTCGCTCACGATATTGACTCGAAGCCGGGCCTTCAACAACCGCTCGAATAATTTACAGAAGTTGTTCAAGAAACAGAGCGGTCTCTATGATTCTGCTGATTGTGCTGTTCCCAGGCATTTTGATCAGAACCAGCTTCGCTCACTTCCAGTCCTGTGGGTATGTATTTGTGCAGATAACAGATAGTTCATTACACCCAGCAGCTCCACCGGCTCGATGTCGATCACCATCCGCACCACTTCGATCAACATTCCGTCTGAACCTGGGCTCTTACGGAGTTTCATCCTATTCCCGAATGATATCGTCAGTCACGATCTCCTCCCTTCAAGAATCATCTCTGAACAGGAAAAGTTCTCTGAGGCAATCTCTCACGTGTTGTTCTGTGAGTGCTAGGAGTCTCCTTCCCAGACTACCAGCCGCTATTTGATATTCCTTTTCCCAGTGGTCAGCGTCAGTAACTGCACAGATCTTCCTCCAGAAACTGTCCTTGGCCCTCTGTATTGCAACCTTGTACGTGTTTGTTGCCAACGAATATTCCTACCGCGTTCGAGATCTCCCGTTCATGTCTGCTCCCCGATTGCCTCGTTGACAAGCCCGTCGCAGCAACTAAACCCTCCTTCTTAGTACGTCCTACTCAGCATTCCACTAGTAAACGTGACGTTTCTCGGATACCTAAACTGCAGGATATTTAAAAACCAGTTATTTTTCTACAGTTTTGAACAGAAGAATTTGATCGACTTTCATCGAAAACAATATAAAAATGTAATACTTAAATATAACCCAAATTTTACTCATATATCTTAACGCATGTCGCTCGGGTGGTTATACCCTTTGTTATTTTCCCGATGGCTTGTCTGTACTATTTACTTAATGCAAATAATGCAGCACTTTACGTCAATAGAATACGTGATCAATAGATTAATCTAATAATATCTTAGTTCCTATATAAATTTTATTAGAATTGATTATTGCCTTATTCTCCCTAAAACTATGCATTGCATTGATAAATACATGAAATATATATATATATATATATATATATATATATATATATATTTCATGTATATATTATGTAGATAGTTGATCTGAATGATTCTCAAATGAATATTTTGAAATTTCCGATCTGTCAAAAAAATATACTCGTTAAATTTCAATAAGGTTTTTATTAGAAAAATATTTCCATTTTTATATTTTTAATGGAATATTCTTTTTTTCTATATGTATCCCCTTAAAATATATACATATATATATATATATATATATATATTTTATGTACAACATAAAATATGAAAGTCGGGTAAAAAATAACCGAGTTATGGCAGAAAATTTATGTTGTAATTATGTGTCTGTTTTCATGTCCTCCACTTTATGTTCAATTTGATGAAATATTAATTGTATTTATTTATTGTTAATTCTAGTATTGTAAATTAGTATCAAATTAAGTAACAATTTTATCACAATAATAGACCTAATCTTTATGACACAAAATTTTCTCCTATTACTCGACTATTTATTAACTGATTTTAAAAAAGAAATGTAATTTTTAAAAATAAAAGCCTTAATATTTTATTAAAACATAAATTTGCATAAAATTAATATTTATGGAGATATAACGGATTGAAAAATAAACATGGCCGCCATTTTGTAATTTTCAAAGGAATTTAAGTCCTAATTTTTTGCTAATTTTAAAACTTTATACTAAGACGCTTACCAAACATTCGTCTATCCAAACTTCAGATGTAAATTATTATTTAAAAATAACAAAATGGCGGGCAAGGAAAAAACGAAGGAGAAATTTCCAGGAGATTTTTTGTTTAGTTTCACAAGTAGAATCCGAAATAATAGCCAGCCCACCATTTTATAAACATTCTGTATTTACATACAGAGTGATTTCAAATTACACAAAAATCTTTCGGTAGATGATTCTGCAGCCAAAAATAGTAAAAAAAAATTTCATATAAACATAAGTCAGAAAACGGTTCGTTAGCGAGTCTCGGCTCGCGAAACATGTAGAGAGAGATTAGTTTCTTTATTTTTCCTTCGGCATCTTTTCAGCCACGCTCCACTACAGAAGCATAGGTTTGCGGAAGGTTATTTTCACCGGTAAGGTTCGTAACTGATCTCCATCCCATTGCGGGAAAATTACCACTGCTCGTGTCAAAACATGCCAACCCTTGGTCTCCAAATTCAGGGAGAGTACTACTAGTCCTTGACTAATACGCGGGATCCGGCAGGGATCACGGCAGCGGTCTGCGTTTTCTAGTTGCAAAGACAGGAGATGTCGTCCGTCGCTGCTCTGACCAACTGGCAGCTGATCCGTGTTTATAATTTACTAGCCTGTTGGCTAGTAAATTATTCCGGCTAACGCATTAATTTAAAAAAAAAATGTGCAGTTCTTTACAAAATTCAGAAAGCAAAACTAGACGCACTAGCTTCTATTTCACAGAATATATATATATGTGTGTATGTATATATATATACATACATATATATGTATATATATACACTCCTACATCTACGAGGATAATAAACAAATAAAAAAATAATTTTATGTTTTCAGTTTGTAATATTATGGATGAAATACAATCGGTCAAATGAAATTATTAGTACTTTTAGGAAGGTATTACAAATTTCTGACCAGTAACCTAGCTATTGTTTTTTTCGTTATTTGTTTAAAGAGGCAACTTTATTTTGTGCCAATTTTTTTTTTCTACAAATTTGCTTTTTTTAACACGTATACTATAAGAAGAATATTATGTTTTGAGTGATATTCAGTTTTTTGCACCCATGTTCCTTAGAACGGCCCTTCTAATTTTTGTGTAATACTATTATTCAATGACTCGTTTCAGTCAAAAATTACTCTGTATGTAGTGGTTTGAAGAAGACAACAGCGTACAGTAAAGGAGACTTTCCATGAGTAGAATTATTTAAAAATTATCAAGTGTGAAGTAAAAGATCTTAAAACAAAAATTTACTTTTTTTATTTCATAGACGTAACACTTAGTTACATATACGTAACACTTTCCATGCAAATATAAGGTAATTTAGAAAAAAAATTAATTAAATCATTCAAAACCTTTTGAGAAATAATTAAAAATTGTAAGATTTTGACTCGTAGATTTTTTGTAAGTATTTAATGTAATTATAAATTTTCATGAATAAGATATCAAAAGTCGTTTTCTCTGGGTAATGAGACGTAGATAAAGTATGTACATTATTGCAGGTTTTCCTGTGCAAATGGTTATTCCGTGGAAAATAACGGCATCAACAAACAACGAGCCCGCATCTAGTTCTAGGGGCTAACCAGTATAGCAAACCAATCGTCCGGTTGAGTGTCACTTGCCGACTCACTGGTTGAGTGCGATCATCTACGCTAACTGATAGCACTAATTCTGACAAGTGCTGCAGCAGCGACCATTTACGTAGACCGCAAATCTCTCTTATTCCTCCCGTATTTATGTTGTATTATGCGCTTCAGAAAAATTATTTAGCTTGAGAATCCCCAGACCTGGTCTGCAGCGTGGTAAGGGGGCGGCTAGCATCCACAAAGTCAGTTAGTAAAATACGACTCGGGGCAACTAAATCTCGTCTCAAGTTAGAAAGTGCAATCTTATCATCTAAGTAATAAGGTCCACCGTTATATCTATGAACCCAATTCCTAATACTACACAATAGTATTATTAACCTTATAATCTTAAATCGTCATTACGATACTGGGGCTAACAGTCCCTTGCTATACCAGTACAAGCAGTTGATAACAGTGTTACCCCGTGTGGTAACAGATACTACGGGTAATTTTCACTTTTACATCTACAACGTGTTGTAAATCCCAATCGTATATACTCCGAATTTAGTTCCCGGCTTGCGGGTGTATTCCAAGTGGATCCAACATTAAAATCAATCAAATTTTAAAATAATTTAATATTTACGGAGCCTACATAACTATTTCCTCTCCATCTTTAGGTATGTTACGGTTTTGTCTACTTTTTCTAATAAAAATTATTTATTTACTGTTTCTGAAAATATAGGAAACACAATTTAGTGAGAACATGTAATGGAGATTATTTAGCAGTCGTTTCTTTTCAGTAATGCTATTTTATTAATTTACAAGAATTTACAAAACATCATCACCGAGTGATTACGATAGTGTTACCAAATTACTTTCTTATTAATCTCTACTCTGATTAGAACATTATTTCATTTTGAAGTAGTGTTTTATTAGCCTTTTTAATGTTTAATAAATTGATTTTTACATTACGGATGTAAGAGCTTGTTTATTTCATATAGTTTGGTTTTCTTAATGAAACATATATAAATTTTTACGTAGTGTTCTAATTCATACAGATTACAATAGCATATAGAGCGCAATTTTAAAAGTATTTATTTTCTCTGTTTTCAAGCATACGTACAATAAAATGGCCGACTTGTATTATGGTTTTATTGCTAATATAATTCTGATTGCTATAAAATGATTTACAACTATAAATTTTTTTCTCATATCTTTCTTCTTTAATACTTTTACTAGAATCGTATGAACAAAGATATAAAGTTTTTATTTTCAACGAAATTGGTTTCTTAAACGTTTTATTTCAGCGGTAAATCTTTTTATTGTAATATTGTTTAAACATAATATTTATATATATTAAGCAGTTTTTCTTTATAGAATCTTAACTTCTGCGGTTTTATATCAGAATGATTTAATTTTATTTTTTTAACCATTGATTACAGTATAGATGTGTTAAGGCTCTACCTCGCTTAATCTTCTATACGTCAAAAAAAACTTTAACTAGTTCCGTATGCTGCCTGTGGTTCAATAGTACATCTGATATACATTTCAGCAAAATTGCTTCTAGCGTAGTAGCGTCTACAGCGCTTGGCACACAATCGATACATTTCAACCTTGAACCAACGCCTTACGTTCTTATGTTCGCTGTTTTCTAGAACAAAATATAAAACTATAGGCGTAGGCTGTTTTTTTTTTTAAATTTAAATGTCATATGAATATTTATCTGCTTACTTATCAATGTAAATATAATAAACAATATCATACAGTTCATAATTTTATTTTTTCCTGAAATTAAATATAACAACCACTTTTGATGTTATTATTATTTACAAATCTCCAGTTTTTAAATACATTATATATTTTTATGAAACTTTTGTTTGAAATGTTTAAATAGAAAGTTGCTACGTTAAAATATAATTCAATTCAGTAACTATCTTTGTTAAGATTTCTGTTTTGATTTAATTTGTTATAATTTGTACTTCCTTGTACGAAGTAAAGGAAGTATTATGATGGCGAAAAATGTTGGTTTTCAGATTTCAACGGAAATATCCATTGACGATTCCTGAATCAATTTTGACTACTTTCGGCGTGACGTCTGTACGTATTTATCTCGCATAACTCAGAAACGATTAGCCGTAGAATTTTGGAATTTTGGATTTAGGATTGTTGTAACATATAGTTGTGCACCTTTCCTTTTGATTGCAATCGACTGGGACAAAAGTGTCCAGAAAACCCAAAATGCAAAAAATTTGAATTTGTACTTTTTATTAACTGCAGTAAAAAGCCCTCATTGAGAACTTTTCAACGATTTATCGTAATTTGCCCTTATTTTTGTTAGTTCCAGAGTTACAGCCAAATGAAAATTTCATTAATGAAGTATTTAGATCTTACAAGGGGTCGGATCCCGTAACTATTGACACATCAGTTGGAATCCGACTTCATATACATATATATATTTTTAATTTAAATAAATTGATTTATTAATAATTATTAAACCTCTGATTACAATAAATAATAATTCATAATAACAATAAAAAAAAAAATTGAAAAAAATCAGAAGTAATTAGTGAAATAAAATTTTAAATACTTTTCATTTTAATTCAAAATTTTTTACAGAGGTTAATAATTATTAATAAATCAATATATTTAAACTAGAAAAAAAGTTAAAAATATATATGTTATATGTATTGAATTTGGATTTGAACCGATGTATTCATGGTCGTGGATCTGACACGTTCTCACTTACATCACATAACTATTTGCATGTCGTGATACAAAATTAATGTATAAACTGATATAAAATTCTGATACGGACACCACAAAAAAGTGATGCAATGTGGTGTCCAACACAATGCAATTGTGTAACTGCCCACTTTATTAAAGAATTGCAGGATCGTATCTCACTTTCAAATGAAATAAGTTTAAATGAAGTGCAGCAAAAAATGTGTATGCATAATTTAATAGGCGTATAAGGAAGTCTTTGGTATCCACATCAGATTTTTAATTACGCGTGCTCTGCATGTTTTCATTTGTTTATTTGTCAGAAAAATTTTAGAATTTTAATCCATTTTATTACTATTATTATTATTAAAACTCAATTTTATCAAAGAATTTAACAATTGTAATTTATTTAATGTGATAAATTAAAAAAGTATGCGCAATAAAATTTTAAGACCTATTAATTTCTTTTTACGATTAGATTAATCAAATTGGCTACCACCGTAGTATAATTTGAATTTCTTTACTATCTAACTCAAATTGATATAATATTTAGAACCTATTCTTAACAAATAAATCCGAATTGATTTACGTATAACGCGAAATGAATTTTCAATTAATTTTTTTTTTTTTTTTTTTTTTTTTTTTAATAGGAAGAAAATATGCAACATCTTTCCTATATAACGTAACGAATCAGGGTTACCGGCTTCATGATTATAAATCGTTTTTCTGAATGAAAAATTTCCCGTATTAATATTTAACCCCTTATGTTTCTGGTCTCTTATTTGACGATAAGCTGTTATTTAAGACATTTTATTATTCTTTTACTATTATGTGCTGCACATTTGAAATTTTTGACTATAATTAAATATTAATTCTGACGTTTGTTTTTCTAAATTAGTTACGTAAACTGTATTATTATTACTAAAACTAAATCTCAAAAATTTTTCTACCTAACAATTAAAAAGTTTTTCGTCAAGTAATTTTTTCGCTGAAGTAATTTTTCATATACTCTTCTGGTTTCCAAGATGCCCAATATTCTTTTTAAATTCATATTTATATTTGCCGATTCTGCTATAATTTAACTGCTCTACAAAACAATTGAAACTTTGATATGATTGTTCTGTGAAATTTTTTATTATTTTTTTTTTATTTTAACAGAATTTTTAAAAGGGCTGCTTTAATTTTAATAGAACAGGGTGATACATCCCCTTTAATCGAACCAAAGGGTGACTTCTCTTTTATTAGTTGTTTGTATATTGCTCCCTGATATGCTAAAGCTAGATACGCACTTCTCTTTTGAAAAGATCCCTCTTAGACAGTGTTCTCTTTAAATGTAGACCGAAGTGTGTAATAAATTTTCATAGTAGATATGAAAAGGTAAGTACAGTATTGTATAAGTAAAAAATTGTTCTTCGTGCTTTTTTTTTAATTTATTTTTATTTTATGATGTAAAAATTAATTTTTTTTTCAGTTATCCCTATTTTTTTTGTCGACTATTTTTGATAAAGAAGGTTATAGTGAAGAAAAAAATATTACACTGTTAAAATAGAAAATAAATTATTATCTTCTTCTATACTATAATAAAAAAGATGTCAATAAAATATGAAACTATATTAATTTATCAAAAATTAATCTTTTAAATAATAAAAAATTATTTAATAGTGTTTCAATGGTGGTTGAAATACATTTTCTTAAAATAATAAACGAGCAAATTGTTTAAATAAAATGCGCAAGAGAATTTACGTCAAGATTTTCGTTTAATGTGATTTAATTTTATTTATTTATTTATTATAATTGATAAATAGCAGCAATTTTTTATCTATTATTCTTTTTATCTTTCCTAGCTTACTCTCCTTTTCTTAAAAAAAAATCAAGTCTTTTGTTTTATAACAAAAAACGAATTAAGTGGGTAATTTTATAATAGATTAGAGTATAATATTTAATGATGTATTGTATTGGTTTCTGTCACGAAAGCAATTCATACTTTTAAAACTATTATTGATGGAAGTGGAATTTTCAGTTAAGGATTTCTATTTTTGTGATAAAAATAAGATTGTATTTTTATGGTAATATTTATGAAGCAGTAAATTTTACTTTTTTAAATATTATTTTTAGCAGTTTAGTTTGATCGTAGAATATTTTATCGATGAATTAAGTGTCGTAGAAAAATGTAATTATGTAACTTAGAGGTCAAAAAATTTTTAATTTTTTAGCCTTAAATCACAAAGAATGGTTGATATAAAGAACAGATTTATTGAACAGGCTTTATCAATAAAATAATTCTTCTAATCTAATTTTAAAAAATTATATATATCTAGAATGTAGCATTTTTACTATGAGATATCGAGACTAAGAAAATTACGTAGAAGAAGAAATATTTTTAAATCTATAATATATAAAAAAAGTTGAAGATAAAATTCATTATTAAACATCAATTTTTTTGGAGGGGTTAGAAAAATAAAAACTATCAAACTCTTGGTAGAATATGAAATAATTATGAGGGTTATATATTAAAGAGCCTCGCAATTGTTAAATTTAGTAATGGAAGTGATTGTAGAATAGAAAAAGTGTATGGGAGAAACAAAAATTTAA
Organism: Lycorma delicatula; assembly: GCF_047948215.1. Classification (NCBI taxonomy): domain Eukaryota; kingdom Metazoa; phylum Arthropoda; class Insecta; order Hemiptera; family Fulgoridae; genus Lycorma; species Lycorma delicatula. The sequence goes on from NC_134456.1 coordinate 56,245,299, forward strand.
ATATTCAAAATAAATAACGTCGCATTCAATCCCCGACAAGATTCCATTACTTTTCACATAAGTCATCATTTCATTCATCTTATAGAAAACGAGGAAATGATCAGTTGCTATGGTCGTCCAGAAAGTAAGAATCGTTTGCGCATCGTATGCGCGCAGCTTCACTCTCGACAATGGATCCAGGCCAGCTGGTGTCAGTTCTGCTAGCGCTGGACGAAATTTCCTAACTTTACTATGATACGAAGTGATTTTACGTCCTGAGCGTTACTCGCTCAAGATGCTCTACTATTATTGAACAGCTGAAACTGCAGATTGACAGACATATAAAAGAGAACCGGTGTTTCACGTTTGAAATTTACTCATACATTTTCGGTAAGTTCACAGTCACTATTACATAAAATTGTGACTTTTCACCTAACTTACGTAAAATTTGTGCTTGATAGGATCCCAAGAATGTTGACAATTACAAAAAAATTCATATCTGCTGTTCGTCACTCCTGGAACGGTGCCATAGTGACGAAAATCTGTGACGAAAATCTGGATCACATAGTGACTGGTGATGAAACGTGAAGAAATACTTTCAAAACGCAAAGTGATGGCCACAGTTTTTTATGATCGCCACAGAGGCAAACTGTGCGAGTTTATGACTGGCGGGGACATAATGCTGACTTATTTGAAAAGTTTTATGAAACTTCATCGAGCAATCAAATTCAAAATCGCCGGTGTGATCTTTTGACGAATGGATTGTGTTTGCTTCACACGTTTTACATGTGGGACATAGAAATGGAATTTTGTAGCGTATGAAAAATACCATTCCTGATATTTCAACGAAGACCTCCGGATTAAAGGCCGAGTCGCTAACTCTCCGCAATGGAGATTGGCATAATGTTCCTGGATAAAAGTAATAATGCAGTGCTGGAGACAATTTTTAAATATTTTTCCTTGCGGTCTCTTTATATTATTGTTTGTCTGTTTTTCTTTTTCTTTTTTTTTCAAGCAACTCTGTTAATTGCTGTTTTGCGTTTATTTTCTGATAAGCCTAATAACAACAAAAAGGATTTTTCAGTTTTTGACCATAAGGTGAAGAAACTTTTGTTCATAAATTGTACGAAATTATGCAATGTATACAAAAGTTTTGCCCAAAAAAACGTTTTCAGATACATATTTTCCTTACTGCCCAATAATAACGCAAAGTAATATTTAACGTATGTAAGAGTATTACATACTACATTAGTAAAATTTTATTTATTTTATAAATTAAAATTTCACCTAAATTCAGGGGTATAATTTTGAAAATTGATACTTTACTTACCTGTTTAAAAGATTTGTCGTTTTAAATCTACGTTGCCTGTTTCACGTTAAAAATAATGATGATTTATTTATTTGTTGGTATTCATAGATTAAAGTTTTTAGAATATTTTTTACGAGTATACAAAATATTTAAATAGCAGTTACATATGTTTCAAAAGGTTTGTTAATTTTTTAGTTAAATATTTTATTTTTCATAAATTTTTATTCATTTTTTCTTTATACTTATAATTATTTTCTTCTTCTTTATACTTATTTAAAGTAGGTTATAATTTTTAAAAAAAACTTTTGATTTTAAATTAAAATATATACTCTATTGTATTAAAAATGTTATGTCATGTTACACAACTGTGTCAGCAGGAACGAACAGTCTTTCAAACCAATCAATTTTTCCTTTTCACTATGAGGTTAATCGATTATTTAGCAACCTTTTTCAATACTGACGTTTTTCTGTAGTGTTGGTAAAATATATGAAATGTATGTCGTCGGGAGAATTAAGTCAAAGTATTTTAAATAATGAAAATTATTTTATAAAACAATTTTTACTTAAATACATCATATAGTTGATGCCATAATTTTTTTATGAATAAGAACAAAATACGAACGTTTTTCACTCGAATGAACTGAGGACTATCTAGTATTGCTGGAGGGAATAATTATACCCTATGTGAAGTGTTGATAAGAGTGTCATTACTTTTTTTCAGCTGGAGTTTTTGCTTCATAATAATTCAAACCTTATGACTAACGATCTGTTGTATGTAATAGATTGTAACACAAGTTTACCATTAATCTAATCCATTAAAATTTTAACTTTAGTAATTTATGTAAGTTCTGTTTTAAGCCAATGAGAATACCTAACTTTAGGTAAAATTATATTTCATAAAATATGTAATTTATTTATTTACATTGACAACAGATTGACCCCTAACTTTAGTCGTATTTTTTTGTTGTTGAGAGAAGTCCTGTATTGTTTGAAAAGTTGTAAGCCTAGCCGGGATTCAAACCTAGAATCTTCTGAATTCAAAGCAGAAAAGCCACCATTATAATAAATTACAGTGTATGAAATTTGTTATTGTAATTACTGTAATTAAAAAACATATCGTATAATTTATTTTTTAAATTAATTTTAGTATGATTTCATAAGACAATATTTTTTATCATTAATTTTATTATTGTCAATATATTGATACGAGTTTAATAATTTGCTAAAGCTATTTTATTCAAAAGTTTTATTTTTTTTAATAAGGTTCTACTGTTATTTTTTTAAATTAATTTTATATTTTTTATTATTAAATACATAAATTATATTATCAGATTTGTTTTGAGAATACTGGTTAGCATGCATTTAAAGATGTTTTTATTTTACTCTGAATTTTATAAAAAATATAAACAAGTTAATAAATATTCAACTAATTTGGTATCATTAATTCCGTATTGTATCAATTTTAGAAGTAAATTATTCTGAATATAGTTTTTCTTCATTATACTCAGTTTTTTAAGCATAGACTAATAATAATTTTTTAAGCTTGACACTTTGTTGTGGGATTTTGTTATTGGTTTTATGTAACGAGAGAAAAATGTCAAGTTTAAATAATGTTTACTTCAAGCATCCCAATTTTTTACCGGTTAAATAAATAGGATATTTATTTTTATTTAGTAAAATGTTGTTTGTTATTAAGGGTTATTGACAAATTTTCTTTTTCATAGTGTTTTTTTAATATTTTTTTTTATCCAACGTCAATTTTATTAGTAAAATGATATTTTACAATTTGATATTTTCACAATTTTTAAATGAAAAATGAGTCATTTACGTTACACGAGTGTTTTATTTTCATTATATTTCCTTTATAAAATATTATTTTAAAAACTGGAAAAAAAGGATGTATGTTTTTCTTTTTATTTTGGAAAGCTTTATTTAAACATGATAGCTGTTTGGATACGCAATACCTTCTTCAGATGTTAATTACTGAATATTAACGTTTTAAAGTTGAATACAAATAACAAGGCTTTAAATCAGTAGAGATAAAGTGCAACCAACGTTAGGGAGTGTACACAATAATCTACCGGTTAAACTATTGGTCTATTTCAGAAAATGAGGGGTCATATAATTAGATCAAGGGTACCTCTACACATATAACTTTAATAACAGTGAATTATTTAAAATTTAAAATTGATCATCTAAAAGTAAATGAGAATTTTTATTAAGTTTATTAATTTATAATGACTCAAAAAGATTTTGTTTCAAACCTTTTTGTCATAATAAATAAATTATTATCAAAAATATTTTGATAATAATTTATTTATTAACTATTATTTTATAAATATTTTTTACTTGTTACTGGTTTAGATTCAAATTAAATAAATTATTATTTTTTAACTATTTCAAACCTATAAAAAGATATAATTAGACTTGAAATTTACACTAGGATATGTGAACTTATGTCGGTAAAGTTATGTAGTATTATGCAACGTTAACATTCTCTAACATTTATTAACAATAATTCAGAAATAAAATAAAAATCAATTATTCAAGTTAGACGATTAATCTAAAAATAATATTTATAGGAAATTGCAATTTGTAATATATGAATAAAAAATAAAATTTCCATTAATTTAGTTAAATCTTATTGTTAAATTTTTTAGTTCAATTTCATACATTAATAATTTTTCACTAAATAGGTAGTTTTCTTAATATTTTTTGTTAATATCTAAGAATATTGATTTTTTTTTATAGTTCACAATAGACATTTTTAACAATGTTAAAAACATTGTAACTAACATTTTTCATCAATGTTCAAACCGAACAAGTCCATAATTAAACCCAAACTAATAAATTAATCAATAGCTTGTACATTCAAATAAACTCAAAATAAACTAAATCTTTAACTGTTTTTGAACTAGAATCATTTAGTATCAAAAAATAACTGCAAAATAAAATGTATCGGTGATGATAATGATTACGTATGAGGGATGAGTTGTATAACGTAAGAAGCATTTAATTCATAATGACATGGCGGTGAGGAACAACCCCCTGCGGAGCTGCCGTTCGTCCGTGCTCGCACGGATGGGCGGTTGCGATGGGTTACGGGTACTCTCTCACCTCTGTGTTTTTTCCGACACAGAGGTGAGAGAGCCTCTGTGTTTAGAGGCAGGCAAGCAAAGAAGATCCAACCGGAGGGCTGACCTGCCATGCCGGACGTTCTGCCGGTAGGTGGGAAGGCCCATTAGAGTTTCAAGAACACTCCCCTGGGCTGATTATACTTGATTATAGGTCCGGCCCAGAACTGTAGGAATAAAATAAAAAAATATTGATATTTATAAGATTGTTCTAATAGTTTGTAATTATGATATGTTCAGCAGTTATTTTTGTAATTAATCCTAGTTAATTCAATAAAAAATTTTGCTTGACCGTAAATCACAAAAACATTATTTTTTTAGTTATAATAAAAATAATGGCTGGAAGTATGTCAAATTGTAACAGTGGTAATGAACGAAGAACGACTGTATTTATCATTAGATCGATTTTGTTGACGTAATGGAATTTAAAATTTTTGAGGTAAAATTAAATTTAAGAATTCAATTTTACCTCAAAGATTGGAATAAATATCGTTTTGTAGGCAACACGATGGGAAGATTAAAGTTGATTTGGATGGAAAGATTAAAGTTGAAGGAATAGTAAATGTGCATCAAGAAATTTTAGTAATTAAATAAGAAAAAGTAATTTTGTATTCTAATTTCGATAAATAAAGTGTAAAATCGGAATGTCAACAAAAAGAAGATTTATAATAACTAGTTCATAAAACTGTATCCAGTATTTTAAAGCTCACAAAGGTAAAAGTCATCAGATAAAAGTTGTGTGTATTAGCTAACATATTTTACACGTTGCTCTCGTGAGCGTTTTATATTAACAATAGATGATTTAATAGAAGATTTATTTCCAATAAATATAAAAAAAATAGATGAAAATATAAATCGTGTAAACTCTGCAGTTCTTGGTACTGAAATTTACCTTAGTGTATAGATATATTCACAGAAATAGATCTCATTTTAGGCAAGGTAAAATGGGGAAGGAGTTTTCAACTACCAACTTGAAATTCAATAAGAAGTAATTTTTACACAGATTACTAGAATCATAGTGCTATCATTTAACTAGGTGTTTTTCTATCGATAATGCCGATACAAAAATATATGGAAGTTTCTGAAATTTCTCGATAAAATGAACATTTAGAGAATAAAGAAAGTCAAATTAACCTCTGCTTTTCTCCTCAATATCATATCCCATTTCCTTTTTCCTAAACTTTCCAACTGTAGTTTTCTCGTAATTTTACTCCCTTGAGTTTCATACAACGACATAAGGTACTGTATAATAATGGAACTCTACAATTCATCACAAACAGGTTTACCTCAACCTCTGCTGTGATGAAAAATAAACTCGAAACTCATTATTTTCTTATTTACATACTTCACCGGTTAAATAATTATCTGCTCCATGTATTTTTCCAACAGTAAAAAAAATACGCAACCCAAACATCAGAAACTTAATTTTCATGACTGTTGAAAGTTACTTAAAATTACGTAACTTTCTACGCATAAATAGATATATGTAAGGAGAAACGATGATTGCTTTAAAAGCTTAACAAAACTTTTTTTTATTAATTTACGGTGGAACTTTGAAACTTCGATAAATAAAAAAACAAAACGCTCATTATTCCAGTTAAACAATTTCAATTATTTATTGCAGGGAATAACTTTTATTTCTACGATTAAAATGTACTTCTGTAATTAAACATCACTCGTGGGGTTTTTAGTACAGAAGCCGGCGCGTAAAAAAACAATTCTGATTTACTAAAATCGTTAACCGTTCTTGTAAATAATAAATATAAAGAATACGGACGAATTTCATGTTTCACCAGTTATTTCATTAGTTTGGTGTTTTTCTCCGTTTATTTTTTTTCTGTATTCTTTTTATAAACTCAACGTAATTTCTATATCCTACTTTCTCAGTTTATCTGTTTTATTACTTTAATGTTGTTTTCTACGCAGATTTTACATTTTAGTCCTCCCCTATTAGTATATTCTTAGTATATATATATATATATCCACTCTACTTAGTTTGTCTTTACAGAACTCTGCCACAAATCTCTTTCTTTCCTATAAGTCTTGATTTTATTTAAGACCTCACTTTGTACTTCAATTAATCTAATTTTCAACTTTTCCTATTATACCATATTTTAAAACTTATATTTCAATATTCATTTTTTTAATTTTTGCTTTTATTCTTGAATAGAATTTAAAAAAAAACTGATTGGAAAAAGTTCACAAAATCAGATAATTTAAAAAAATCATTATCGACTAGATTTTTTTAAATTAATGAATAATAATTTAAATAAGGGGATAAATTCCCCTGAAGGAGCTACTAACTCCTGTCAGTAGTGGGGGTTTGCCAACTTATGGCTTCTGAACTCATTCTGAGACCAACTTCTAGGCTCTTCCACCCTCACCGTCGTTTAGGGAAATCTTCCTATGGTATCGTTTATCGTTTGTCGGTTTTGGTCCATCCGGAGTATTCTATTTATTTGGTACCCACCATACTTGGTGATTATTCTCCTATTGAACTTGAGATTCGATGTTTCCTATGAAGATGATTCTCATACAAAAGATTGCGAAATTTAATAATTGTAAGTTGTGGAAGGATTCATTGGACACTATAGACAAAAAAGACAAGATACGAGAATGAAGTTCTTAAAACAGCGGCGTAAGTACTTTGATTTATAGTAGAAACATGGATGGACAGAAAGAAAACGAACGAGCTATACAAACAGCAGAAATTCAATTCTTCCGATCGGATCACTCGATTTGATCGATGAAGAAACGAAGATATTCGGTTAGAGTTAGACACAATTCTCCGCAATGAAAGAATTAAGGAATATAGACTTAAATGAAGTGAACATCCTAATATGATGGCAGAGGAATGTCTACCGGTTCTGGGTAGCAAGTATAGACGTAGGAGATGGAGAGGTATTAAAAGGCCAAAGAAGAAATGGTGTTGGAACATGCAGTACGGTGAAGACAGCAGAAGAAGGAGCTGATTGACAATTTTTTTTATGTTTTTCGTTGAATTTGCCTTTTGACAGATTCATCCTTCATTTCTTTATAATTACCTCTTCTCAATCCTTCTTCTAATTTTTCGAAAGTAACTTTACAGAATTTCGTTGTGAAATTTTGATGCAAAGGATCGGTCTATTTTTAAGGGCAAAAATCAAGTAATCAATCGGCACAGTTAGTTTTTCAAGTAATGCCCTCGGCAAACAACGTTAACATTTCTTGGGATTGTCACTAAAATTATTTTATTGAAAATTGAATACTGTTGTTTTTCAGCAAAAAATTCTACAAGTGCAATAATTTTCTGTACTATTACTGAATAACTGAAGCTACTTATAAAGTTTTTAGGTGTTCGGAATAAATACAGTATAAATAGATAGGTTGACAAACTGCATTTTATGTTTCCTAAGATGTATTTGTTATTTATAATCTGTACATTTAAAGAGTCAAAGATAAGAGACTTCAAACGACTCAAAAGTCATTTCTGAAATGTCATTGCTATTCTCTAACAAATGTTCCATGACAGGCTTAAAAAAGGAAATGAGGGTTGAAATGGATTTCATGCTGCCAAGTTCACTGAACCGAATATCATTCATTACAAACAAGTATGACGGGTGCCCATTTAAATCGATCGAGATAATGATTGGTCCTATCATTCACACGTCTCATTTCGGTTAAACAAATAAAAGGTAATAAGTTAGTAAGTGTTCTAGGTAACAGTTAGGGCAATGCCATGCATCATCAGCACCCAATATTTCTGCTCTAGTATACAACTCAAAATATTCTTCAAGGCTAACAGATCCTCCTTAACCTGCAATTGAGTTTAGCTGTTTCACACTAGCATGTTCTTCAATATCATTATCATCAGCAATTGTACTTTCTTTGGCGGTAAGAATGATAATTACTGAAATACCTCTTAAGAAGTTGGTTACAAATATTAGTGTGGATGCACTATTACTACTTTATCAGTTGTAGAAATATTTAAATTTAGCTATCAATTTGTGTATAGATGTATCCTAACTTTGGGGTGTTGATCGTTACATAATTAGTAATTTAATTTTCATAAAGTAAAATATGCCAATATTTAATGCATAAGTGTTAATCGTTTAAACATTAGTGTATGACACTTTAGTGGTGGATCTACGTAGAAGATAAATATTGAAACCTTTAGTTAGTTCTTACAGTACAGCCTAATATTTCTTTCATTTCTTCTGTTTACCACGAGAATTACTCCCTTGAGCTATCGTACAACGACATAAGTTTTTAATAAACATCATCACTCACAAATAAAGAATCCCTGACTGACTGTGATATGTAATCAGAGGTAGAGTGTCATTAAGATGACCTCCAGTAAAGCCCAGAGGGCTAAGTAGTGTGTCGACCGGAATCGTCACAAGGTGTGTGTCTTCCCTACGATGCTCAGGATGGTAATTTGTAGATATCAGGTGCTTTAGATGTGTTACAGCCATAAGAAGGCTGATAAATATATTGAATTTAACAAATCTACGTTGTTTTTCTTTGAAATCACGGAATTCGACTGCTTTGATCATTTTCCCTTTGAGAAAGGAAATTTGAAGCGTATGAAACATGCCTGACCGGGATTCGAACCCAGAACCTCTGGATGAAAGACTGAGGTGTAACCACTTCCCCATTGGTATCGGAATCTTTTCTTCGCAAATGAATGCGTATTAGATGTTAACCATAAAGTAGCGTTTAAATAAAAATAATATTACGATTTATTAATTGTAATTTATCTATCGTAACTAATAGAATTGAAATCGACGTCAATTAATTTCACGTTAATAATACTAGAGAATTAATATATTCCGTTTTAACTTAAGTAATATTATTTACTCTTACCTATGCTTTAACCCTACCGAGGTAAAATTATGAAGCATAATTATTACTTTGTTTTAAAGTTTGTGTATTGTAAATTTTAATTATTATTAATATTCTGTGGAATATCTAATCACCGGTTCTTCATATAAGTACTTTGTTTTTTCGAATAAAGTAAGATAGAACTCTAATAAAGTCTATCGGTTACCGTATTTGTCTTTTAAATAATGCATTAAGTGTAATTAGGCAACGGAGTGAAATTTTATCGACATATGTAATTATTTACCGTAAAATAAATTTCCAATTTTTGAATTAAACAAATAGATAAGATCTTGTAAAACTTCCCAAAAAACTTAGAAAATATTACAGTAATAACCAACATGAATCGGTTAACATAATTCATATACGATAAATCAAATTCTCCCCTAAAACAATTTTCGACTAAATTAGACAACTTATTTTCTAAATTTTATTTTAATTTTTATTCCTATATATACACTGCTGTGACAGTCTGCTATAGTTTCTATATCACTTCAATCAAATATAGCTTTATTTAATTAAAATTTATCTAAAGTTTAAAGAAAAAGAAAATACATTTGTTCCACGTCTGAATTCCTTAAATTCATGTAATTTCGTTTTGAACAGAAAAAAGTTTTTATTTTGTTACATATCATAAAAGGATATTGGTTCCTCGAAATATCCTACTTCACGATTAGAACTGAATGCCGTTTTTAGGCATCTTTTTCTTAGTATAACATACATACGTATATCTGTAGAGATATGTTTTTATTATTATTTTCTTTCGTTTTCAATAGAGAGAAAAGAACAGCAACGTAGGTTGTGTATAGGTAGGGGACAATATGGGGTCCAGTGATGGGCCATCCGCTCCAAAAACAGCTCTAGATAGAAGCACCCTTTTCAATACCACGTTGACAATAACCCGCTTCGATGCCGGTGCTTCTCCACCCCTTACCGATTCACCGTCCCAATAGAGCTGGATCGGTCGAGTCCGCCCCTTCTATAACCTTGCGTCACTCACTCTTCCACTCTCAACCCTTCGACAGTGTTCCAATTATTCCTCGTTGAATTTACTTTATCATAGGCTCGTTCGATCCCTCTATAGGAATAGGGAAACAGATGGTCGCTATTATTGCCACGTAATCATTCCTTTTTAAATTGAATTTTAAATTAATAATACAAAATTATAAAATTTATGTATTTTATTCTTTACGAGTTGTTTAGAACGTTTAGGGTTTTTAATGTTTTGATATACAATATTATAAAATATTATGTTTTAATTATTGAAATTCCAATTAATTCTACGATAATAATTGAAACTGTTAACAGGGAGTGAAATATTTAAGACAGTTAACCATATATATTTCGTACTGATTTTTTCTTTTTGTGGGATTATGAAACGAATATAATTTGGTGACAAATGCTGCTAATTGTTTCCTCAAAACTTTTGTTTTTTCTCCAGTTTTTATAAATTTGTACAAATTTAAGGCATTCAAGATAGTTTTTAGACCCTTTTTGAAAATAATATTTATTACACAACATTTAATAAAAAAATGTTGTTTCTATCCTCCAGATTAAAATCGGAATATACTTTTGGTTGCAAACTAATTAGTACCTTCGGTAGCATTAACCGAAGCTTAATCAACCCTCAAGTTTAGCAATTTTCCATTAGTCCCCTTAAATCTCATTACCTAAGATTCAATAAAATTTAAATGAAGATAATAAGAATATAATTTTAAATAAAAGGTTTTTTAAATTTCGTCATAATTTTACCAAGATTTACAAAAACACGAAGGTGAATAAATTGAACCATATATAGGTACGAAATGCCAAATTGAGAAATGTTAATAGAAGTCTTCAGGTTTATAACCCAATATCTTGATGAAACATTCAGGTTTATTGGTTGGAGATAATTTTTAATTTACTTATGGATATACTTTTTTAGAAAACTGTATCGTATACCTATCCTATTCTATTTTATTGTAATTATCTGTTTATTTTATAATTTACATTATTTTGAAATAGAGTACTTATTCTACTACCACTTAATTACGTTATGAATTACCCTATTATTTTAAAAAGAGCAAAAGTAATTTACTTTCAAATAAGAGGAATGCATCTTTAGATGGGTTGCATAAATAACAAATTTAATTATAAGTTGGCAACTGGCGGTTTGGTACTGAAACAACACTTCCATCAAGCGAACGCACAGTACAGAGTACAGCGCGGCGCATTGCGTTCAACTCGTTAAGATATGAAACTAATTATAACTTAAAGTTTTCCCTACCCTACTCGAGTATTAAGCCCCATCATACCCTGCATTTGGCCCCCTTATTTTCCTCCGGTTCCCCCTTGATTCCTCTCTATTTGCTTACAAGGCGTTCCGAAGCGAAGGACACTCCTAACGGAATGTAATCCCGAATAAAATGAAGAAATTCCATACGTTTTTGTTCAGTGTGATTCGTGTAGGAATGAACAACTCGGTGGTGAGTTATTCAATATATGAATTTCTCATTGTTTTCTCCCTCTCTGTGAATATTTAAATCGATAAACACATCTAATGCAGCAGACGTCGATATTATATCTGCGTATATAATGCAATATTTATATAACTATAAAGTTATCGTGAAAATAATTTTTTTAATAATGTGCCGTATGATAATTGTTAATAAAAATGAAATAAATAATTGACAGATTTTAAAAAACGCAATAAAAATTAGTAGAAATCGCAAAGTAAAAAAAAAAACAAAAAACGTCAGGCCAGATTAGAGGCAAACTGTTTACGCTGATATTATCTGGTAAAAGCTTAACAGAACCACCGCAGGAGATCATGTAAAAATAAAAAAACGAATTATTGAAATCGATGCGTTCTGTGGAGTGTAAAACTTGAAAAACCAAAACTTATACGCTGATTTAATACTGAGAAACTTTGTCTGTTTTCGAAGACGGAAAGTTACCAATTAATTAAACAAATAAAAAGATTTATGTAAATTATTTTAACTCATGTATGGATGTGATTTCTATTCGTTCATTTTAATTACTTTTATAACAAATTTTCCTTTGAAAATATGTACATGATTTGTTTTCATTAGCAAAATTCACTCCCGAGTTAAAGCATTAATTTTACAGGTTGCAGAAACGTTTTTGTAACTGTTTCTCTTTGGATGTTTTTATTTAGCAATACCCTATTTCTTGCAATATTAATATCGCTATTATTGTTAAAGAAAGACGATATTTAAAAATCACTTTTATATTTAACATGAATATATTGACTGCGTATTTTAGTCGTCTATATTCTGGTCGTAAAATACGATTATTAATAGTAAAATACGATCATTATGAATTTATTTTTGCAAACGTTCATTTTAAAGAGCTGAAAAATACGAAAACATTAAAAATGAAGACAAATAAAAATATTTTGTAAAAATCTTTGCGGATTCTGAAGCATTTTTATTAAAAAAATACTCTCTATGATGGTTTTTGACTAACTTTTCTTGTAAAAAAATTAAAATATAAAATTATACAACATAAAGTAATTATTATTTTGTTGCAAAGATAATTTTCAGTTGCATAAGAGGTTTTTAGAAGGTGAAATATTTATTAATACACACCTTCAACTTTCTTTTTCCCCTTTATTATTAGCCTCATTTCCAAATATTTCCAATTAGTACTTGCAAGCTACTTCAGAAAATTATGAAATATATTGTATAGTTAGTCATATAGTAAAAACGGGTAAATAAATTAAGAGGCTAGGGATGAAATAAAACACTGGAAAGACAAAAGATAAAAAAAAAATGTATACATTGGAATTTTTCACGAAAACTGCTCTTTTGTCATACATTTGAAAAAGCACGCTATAATTACTAGATTAATAGGTTAGTCTCTATTCTAAAGAAACTAATGTTTTTACTTCCTTGTATGAAGTAAAGGAAGTTGTGATAGCGAAATATTTCGTTTTTCAGATTTCAACGGAAATATTCATTTTGACCATCCCGTTCATATTTACGTATGTATCTCGCATAATTAAAAAACGATTAGCCGTAGGATGTTGAAATTTTGGATTCAGAACTGTTTTAACATTTAGTTCTGCACCTTCCCGTCCAAAATCCAAAACAATTTGGATTTTGTACTTTCTAAAGTGCAGTAATAAGCCCTCATTGAGAGCTTTTCAACGATATAAGTGGTACTTATTTTTATTGGTTCCTGTTACAGGCAAGTAAGATTAAAATTTATGAAATATTTGGATCTTACAAGGGGAAGGCATATCGGTTTCAATCAGGCTTCATCTCCTTTTTTTAATTTAAATATATTGATTTATTAATAATTATTAACCTCTGTAAAAAAGGTTTTAGAATAAATAATAATTCAATAACAATAGGAAAAAATAGAAAACTATCAGAAGTTATTAATAAAATAAAATTTTATGTACTTTTCATTTAAAAAAAAAAATGTGTATATGTAATTTAATAGGCAAACAAGCAAGTCATGTGGAGTTCACATCAGATTTTTTTAATGACATTTAGCGAAATATTCAAGTTCTGAATTCAAGCTCTAAAAAAAATTCAAGTTCTGTTTAAATTAGATTTTATAAGAAGATTTTTTTAAAAGTGAAATCAGTTAAAATACAGCTACTATAACTCCATAAATATACTAACCATTGTGATTGAAGAGTCATAAGAGAATGATGATGAAGAGGATTTTTCATGCCGATGGTCCCGAGTTTGAATACCGGTCAGGCTGTGCACTTTTCATACGCTTTAAAAATTCTATTCATCATTTTCTCATACAATGTTTTAGGCTTATGTAATAAATAAGTCACCTATTAAAGAATATTATTTGCTATTAAAAAAAAATTGGCTTTTACTATGTTTATGAAATATTAAGACATGATGTTAAAATCGAAAGGTAATTTACTTGACAAAATACTGACCAAGAAAGGTATCGTATTCTTCAACTTTTTATATACTTTAAAATATTTTAAACATATTATTTTTCAATAATTAGCTATTAAAATTATATTTTAGTAGTTATTCTACTAAACCGAATTCTAAATATTATTATTTATGAATGATAATTAAATTAGCATATTTATATGGAAATACAATTTCTAATATTATAATAATTGACAGAATATATTATAATTGAATATATTATTATATAAATATAAAATAATTAATATATTAGTATAATATTATATATTATAATATATAATTAATATGTTAATATTATATAATTGAATATTTAATTATTGACAGAATGTTTATAACTAAAAATTCCAACTTAAAATTACCTTACGCAAACTAAACCAGACCTTTGTATTGTCTCAACGAAACATAATTCAAATTTGTTGAACCACATGATTTACTGCTTTGCATAGAGTTTTTGCTCTAAAAAAAGTTTAAGCTACGTTTTTTTACACGAACGCTAAAATGAATAAAAAAATTACTTTTAAAGTTCTCATTACTAAAAGAGTTTCTATTTAGTTTCATTTAGACTACATACTTGTGAAGTAAGAAAACTGAAGAGCTCTTAACTCTAACACAGATGCACACTTTTCTTTCTCTATTCAGCTGTTTTTATTTTTTTCTCTGTTGCTTTTTTCAAGACGAAAGTAAATGATATGACCGTAGATGAGGTTCATTCTGTACATTTGTAAAAATATGTGTGATCCTGATATCTAGGTACTTACACTGTAAAAATGAGATAATGGGAGAGGAAGATAAAGTACATAAAAACAATATATTCTCGTATATATTTCTTTATTCTTACTATAATCTTGTAACAGATTAAATATTTTCGATCTAAAGGTTTTAAGTATTTTTTTTCTAGAATTTTTATTGGAAATTCCCAGATTAGTCTATTACTAGCGTTCTCTTTACGTTTTTTTAAGTAACAAAGCGTTGCGAGTTGACCAGAACATTCTAGTTCACATAAATAATAGAAACATACAGAATTATTTTAAAATTTCATGATAAAAACGAAATAATATGCAAATTTTATATTGAGAAATTGGCTGTCTGTTTTTATTTGTGTCACTAATATATTCTGTAATAAGTGTCTAAAGAAAATAGATTAACATGTGTAGTCTATGTTGTGAATAGGAGGTATTTATTTCATTATTCACTTGAGCATTGCTGAAACTTCTATTTGGTTGGAAACTCTTTATCTTAATGTAAATCTCTAAATGACAAAGAATTTGTCGCTCATGTTCTTACGTTAATTATCAATATTCTTAACTAGGATATTGTTGATTTAAATGAATTAGCGAATTCGGTGAACTACGTACAAGAATTCTTAACGGCTTACGTGAGGTGAACCACGTTTAATTAGGTAGCGAGACTGCTACAGAAAACTCTCTTTTCATTGTTTTAATCGAATTTATATATATTTTCCCACTTATTCTTCATAAATTGTGAGAGAAATCTTACTGACAAGGTTATTATTGTGTATCGGTAGCGGTGTGTATTTATGTATTAATTTAAAGTATTTATCTAACTTTTATTTTTTAAGTTTTAAAATTCATTTAAAATTTTGTTACTGAATTTTAATTAATAAATGAATGTATTCTTATCCGTATATTTCATTATTTAATAAATCTTAAATTTAGCAGATCTTAACATATCTTGTACTAATAGTAGATACTTTCCTTCTCTGTCTAAGACAAGAAGTTATAATCGGCTTTTCCTGTGTGCTTCAAAACAAAATCTGCCGCGTAAGCAGACTTCTTCACGAGCCCATTAAACATTGTAAAACGACCAAAAGAAAAAAATAAAAATATATCGTTTCTTAAATTTAATTTTCAATAACTAGAGTCTCCTAAGTTAAACTACTAAATTATCCTACCATAAATTACCTATAAAATTAAAATAATTCTAAAAATGTTTAAACCGTCATTAATTTGAAAAAATAAGAAGAAAGTACTCTTCAAAAATGATTGATTTTGTATGTATCTTGTATTTAAAAATACAGGTTTTAATTTAGTCCACAAATTAAAGAAAAAATTAACTTTTCCAATTTTCTTAATTACTATGATTAAATTTGTTTACATGAAAAGGCTGAGTTTTTTACGAATTAAAGGAAGTGTTCTGATCGCTAAAAATTTGGGATTCCAGATTTCAACGGAACTATCCATTTTAACCATTCCTGAATCCATTTTGACTAGTTTCAGCGTGACGTCTGTACGTACGTAATATGTATATACGTACGTACTTATGTGTCTCGCATAACTAAAAAACGATTAGCTGTAGGATGTTGAAATTTTGGATTTAGGATTGTTGTAAAATCTCTAGTTGTGGACCTCTCCTTTTGATTGCAATCGACTAAACCAAAAGTGTCTAATATAAAGCCAAAATTTAAAAAAAATGGATTTTGGGCTTTTTCTTAACTGTAAAATGAAGGAAAAACATTGAGAGTTTTTCAACGATGTATCATAAGTGGTCTTTATTTTCATTGGTTCTAGAGTTATAGCCAATAAAGGTTTTTAATTATTGAAATATTTGGATCGTAGGGGGGCACATAAGTTCGAATCAGAATTCATTTCCTTTTTATTTTTTTAACTGTTTTTTTTTTTTTTTTTTTTAATTGAAAATTATTGATTTGTTAATCCTTAATTAACCTCACAATTTTGATTAACCTCACAATTTTTACGACGAATAATATTTCAATAATAACAACATAATGAAATAAAGGTTTATGTACTTTACATTTTAAAATAATATGTAAATGTAATACAGGGTTATCATAAAAGAATGGTGCGGTTTTGAACATGGTTTAAATTAAAACAGAATTACTTACATTTTTATTATTATGATATTTTTATTATTATTATTATTTTTTATTTTTCAAATTTGTCGTCTCAAACTTTTTTTACATAATTAATCAATTTCACTATATGCACCCTTAGTCGCTCGACAAATGTCCAAACGATACTCACCTTCTCTCCAAACATTAGTTAACATTTCTTCGTTAATGGTTGTCATTGCTTCATTAATCCTGTTTTTTAAGTGGTTTAGGTCGCGAATTTTTTGTGTATAAACAACGCTTTTGATGTACCCCCACAAGAAAAAATCGCAAGGTGTCAGGTCTGGACTCCTTGGAGGCCAAAGTATGGGTCCTTGCCGGCCTATCCATCGATCTCAAAATTGTTCGTTCAAAGCGTCCGTGACCGATGCATTGAAGTGCAGGGAGCACCATCTTGTTGGAAATGAAGTCGATGAATGTTTTCGAATTCATCCGGCTGAGGAAAGCAAGAATCGATTAACATGTCAAGATACACAACTCCATTAAATGTTTTTTCAGCAAAGAAGAAAGGCCCTATACACGATTTTTCATCACACCACACCAAACATTAACTTTAGGCGAATCGCGTTGTTTCTCAATAATTGCTTGTGGGTTTTCAGAGCCCCATATTCGTGAATTGTGTCTGTTGACACATCCATTCACATGGAATGTAGCTTCGTCTGTAAAAATTATATCATCTAAAAACGATTCGTTTTCACTTATTCTATCCAACATTTCAA
Source organism: Lycorma delicatula (assembly GCF_047948215.1). Lineage (NCBI taxonomy): Eukaryota > Metazoa > Arthropoda > Insecta > Hemiptera > Fulgoridae > Lycorma > Lycorma delicatula. Next base: position 56,263,079 of record NC_134456.1, read on the forward strand.
CAGCGAAATCGTAACGTTTTACACCATCATCGGGTTTCAATTCCTGCAGTATCTGGATTTTATAAGCGTGTAATTTCATTTTTTTATGTAAATCTTTGTGAACTGTTGAATTTGGAATACCTAATTCGACGCTTCGACGTGGATGGACTTCCTAGGACTTCTAATTGCCGATTGTCTAATTAGTTCAACCGTTTCGTCTGGTACACTTGGTCTGCCGGTTGGTTTCTGTTTCTTAACCGATCCAGTTTTTTTTCGAATCGTTTGAACCAACGTGTTATGTTATTTTTGTGTAGTGGATCTCTTCCGAATTCACGTCAAAACGCACGTTGAACTAAAATTACGGATTTTAATTCAGCCATCAATAAAACACACTTTGCTTTGTCTTTATCCGAGAACATAGTAACTCACTAAACTATTGCAGCAACAATTCAAGAACTGACGTTGTGGTTACAACTGCTGATAAACAAACTTTTGGGTTGGGATACCAATATAACATCTAGAAATTTCCCTACAATCTTCCTATGAATTACTGAAACCGCACCATTCTTTTATGATAACTCTGTATAATAGGAATGAATATAATTTAATAAAGAAAGTTATGTGTTGTCCACATCAGATTTTTTTTTATCGGCCTAGTAAAACGATGAGAGGTTTTATGATTAATATGTTAACTTCTTGCAATTTGTATGTAATATTTTCTTTTTCAGTTACCCAAAAACAAATAATTGATTTATTTAATCTATCATATTTTTATCGTAACAAGTGTAATATATTTCTACACCCTTCTAGTTTTGCGTTAATAATTAATTGAGTTGAACAATTAAAAAACATCCTAAATTCTTAACTATTTGTTGTCTATATTCTAATCATTTTCTTCTTTTATAACTTTCCCTCTGAAATGTTATACAACCAGATTAACTACTAACTTCAGATCTTTAATAAGTCGCCATTAATTTTATTTTTATTTTGCAGGATTTTGTTTCAAAATTCTTTCTTGGCGTATCTCATTTCTTTCGTATCCCACTAGTCCATTTACTCTACATCTTTCTTCTTTAAAACAGAATTTCAAATCCATCTATTATTTTTATCTCTGGATTTTCTATTGCTTACATTTCGCTACACACGAAGTTCTACACTGTATACAAACATTTTAACGATTTGTACTTAATTCCTCTATTTGATATAAGAGCCGCACATTTTTTTCGTATAAATTGTGTCCTTTCTTATTCTAAACTTCCTCTGACGTCTGCTTTACATCTTTTATTTATTTTTTGTAATTTTTTTTTAAAACACCTAACTATTACGTAGGCTTTAATATTTGTTAGTTTCGAATTCAGTTAATTTAATTTAATTTTCTCAAATAAATAATAATTTAATTACATCTTTCTCGATATTAAAATTCATTTTATTCAAGTTTAATCTTTTGAAGTCGTATTAGAATAAAAACACGATTTTCTTTTTTAAAGATTAAAAAATTTAATTAACTACGTTATACGTATAAAGAGTTAATATTAATATTAAAAAATGTATATTTATTGATTTAATTTGTTAATTTGACAGTTGATTATATTTTCAATTTAAAATATTTACCTTGATAAAAAAAGTATAATCACTTTTTCTATCTTTTATCTAAAAATAAAATTATTATTGAGTTCAATTTCCCTTTGACCTCTAAAAAAGCATCAAACGTCTAGTTCTCCTTTTGTTATTTTTAATATTTAATCCTCTTTTTTTATTGAATATTGTTTTTATCGGGCGTGTAGGATTTAATATTAAAATACTCTCAATTTTTTGTACTAATACATTAAATTAATGCAGCACAAAAGAACTTTGACTTTTTTTAACTTTGTTAATTAAAGATATATTTTAGTCTACCTGATGAACAGTAAAATAGTTGTTACTTCTCTTTTATATTCCTAATGTTTACGTTGCAATCTATTCAGCTGGAACAATAAGCAACCGCAATAGTCCATTGACTATGAGGAGATTGTATCCCGCTAGGTTAATAGATAGAGGCGTGTGTGATAGATTATAGTTGAGTGGTGTATCAGTAATATAGTAATAGCCCCTATTATTTTTATAATGAGATGAAGATGACAGACTCAGGCCGCCGTCACCGAGATGTGTGGTTAATTTAACTCCGACTATCCAAGTGCACTTTTTATTCAATGTTTAATATTCAAATCTACTAGGATTTAATCTCAGTTGTTAATCTCAACTACAAAAATAAGCAGTTAAAAAGGTGATTTGGGAGGACGAATTTACCAGTAGACCAACTCTCTATGTTTTTACTTACAACAAGATGAATTTTTTTATTAATGAAATATACTAAGTCTACGCTAGAAATTTAACAAAATAAGTTTAAAATCTTTTAAAAAATTTTTCAAAATGATGAGGAACGTTTTATATTCCACTTAGTATATTTGTTTTGAAATGTTCACAATTTTAATTATTCCGCGATATGTTAAATTTGAACTTTTACATACTTACAAAAAACCTTATCTGAGTTAATGCAAATTTCTACTTAAAACTGTCGTTTGAACATATTTGATGTTGCCAGTTATTCTTGTACAGCAGCATTAAAAATTTGAAAATGAATATGTACAATCTGCTTACAGCCTTTGTTTGTTCAAGCAGGTTAATTAATTTATTGGCGGAAAATAAAAATGGATTATTTACAATAACATCTTATATAACGTCCCCCTATTAGTAATATTGATAAAATATATTGCATATCCAATTATAATGCTAACCATGATAGTTAAATTACGTAACTACGTTGTTTGTTGTGTTAGTTAGTGTACGTACAACCTAGTAAACATCGTAGATTCTAATCTTAATGTAGTACATCTACATTGTAGTGCAATGTAGCAGTCTCATTCCGTTCTCTGTTTACTGCGCTCTCATTTGACACTTACCTTCCCCGTTCAAGTTACTTCCTAAAACAAACGGCTTGCAAAATTATGCTCAGTGATTTTGTTATAATATTTTTATAATATGATATTATTGTATTATTAGATTTTTAATGAAATACAATTTTTATTGTATTTAAACTAATCTGGATAAATGTTCTAAAATAATGAAAATATCAGTTTTATTCTTTGAATTATTTTTAAAATGGATTATTTTCATAATTGTGATAGATTAATGAAAACATAAACAGTAAGTATTCGATGAAAAATAACAAACTCAATCGTGAATCGAACCCAGATCTGTAATATAGCAATCGTTTCCTCTACTAACTGACTTGATAATAATAAAAATTAATGTTAGCAGATATTTTCTTTATGTATCTTATCATAAATAACGATTATTTTAGCTAAACGTTAGAAGTAATAAAGAATAAAATTAAAAATTTTAGAAAGCTCACGTCGAAAAGGTGGTCCTCTAAAAAGAGTGAAATATTTAAATAACGTACTTTTACCTTATAATCCTGTGTGACATTGTGATATTGTTTTTAAGACAATAAAACTTAAGATTTTGGTTAACCGTCGTGCGTGACTATGATGATAACTAAAGATACGGGTCACGCACGATGGTCCATCAAAATCTTACATTTTATTGTCTTAAAACAATATCACAAAGGATTATAAGGTAAAAATACACTTACTTAATTAATTACTCGTTTTAAAGGACCATCATTACGTCGTGGGTTTTTTAAATTTTTAATCTTATTTTTTATATATTACTTTTTAAAGATTAGGCCTATGCCCAACAGTGGGATGTTTATAGTCTGATAATGATGAAAATTTAGTATACTTGACCAACAAAATTATTTAATAATCTACTTATATTATATTAATATTTAAAAACATTCAAAAGCCGTTTTTTATATATCTATATAGTTAAAAATAATTCATTTTTTCTTTGGGTTTTGATAACACACAGAAGAAATAAGGTGATCAAAACCTTCACACTGAAAAAAATGAAGAGCTTTTTCACTATTCTGAAATTTTAAAAATCATCTTAAATATGCAAATTGTGTAGGTTATAATTTTTTAATTACCAAAAAAAAAATGTAGTTAGCAAAATATGCTATAAAGAATACAGGAAACCAACTTTCAAAAGTGAAGTCGAGTCTCGAACGGAAATCTCTAAAATCTGTTTCATAAAAACTTATTGATCATCACTATAAGTGCCCCCTGGCGGCTTATAACCGTAAAACTAATCTAAATCCTGCTCTTATGTGATGCTTATATAATGCAAAAATCGCATCGAAATCGGTCCACTAGTTTTGCGGAAAATGGTAACAGACACACACACACACACACACACAACTTCTTACTCGAAACGCATATACCGTCTTTGTTTCGTCGTGGGTAAAAATTTACTTTAGGGAGAATAATACCAGTTAAAAATAGTTTCTTATTTTCTTGGAAGGAAATGTTAACGGATAGATGACGAAAATTAATGTACTGTTCTCATACTGATCAATAAATACTAATTAATTAATAACATATTTAAAGTAACCTATAGTACAAAAACTATAATAAAATTTGTTCGCCTGCCCGAGCAGTGAAACTTTTGACAATATTAATTATCTTTTTCTTCAATCCTGTCACATTTTTAGAATTTTTAAAAATTTGTTTGTTATAACTTACGAATCACATATCTTATATCATATTTGGAAAACTAGATTTTACTTTAAGGGTACACTGTAAAGCCTCTTTTGTAATAACCACACCTATTTCAAAAATATATCTGGAAATGACATTGTTGCTTATTCATTAATGGTTTTGTACAGTTTACTCACAAATAGAAATTCAAAAATTTTAAAGAAAAAACTATTAATTTTTAGCAACTTCTGTCTGGAAAAGCTTTTTTAATTTCTATTGAGGCTTCACCTTTCTCTTGGAGGAAAATACTTTTTGTTGTCTGAAATACTTAACTGAAACTAAAATAAAGCTAAGTTATGATCAATAAGTTTTTCTGAAACAGATTTCAGAGATTTCCGTTCGAAACTCGACTTCACTTTTGAAAGTTGGTTTCCTGTATTCTTTATAGCATATTTTGCTTACTACATTATTTTTTTGTTTTAATTAAAAAATTATAATCTACACAATTTGCATATTTAAGATGATTTTTAAAATTTCAGAATAGTGAAAAAAGCTCTTCATTTTTTTTCAGTGTGAAGGTTTTGACCACCTTATTTCTTCTGTGTTATCAAAACCCAAAGAAAAAAGAATTATTTTTAACTATACAGATATATAAAAAAATCTGGTTTTGGTTTTCAAAACCTTATACTCTTTTAAACCTAATTTAAATATTAACATTTTTTTTGTGTTTATATCTTTTTTAACAAGTAAATATCTAAATATAATTTGAAAAAATACAATTTTCTTATTCCACTTGTAAAAATCGTATTTTTTAAAATTTCAAATTTAACGTAGTTGTTTAATATAAAATAAACATTTTAAAATATTAATATTTCTAGGGGGTTTCCCCATTAAAGAACTACATTTAAGTTTTTAAACATTGCCATGTTAGCCTGATGATAACAAATCTATACAAGTTTGTTTATGTTTTCATAATGATAGAGGAATATTAATCGGAAAGAGATTTGAGAACAACCTAATAATACACCAGCTCTTTCTGTCCTATAGTACAGTAGAAATAGTATCTTGCATGTTAAGTAAAAGTAGTATTCTTCAACGATTTTCTTGAAACCAAAATTAAAGTAATTTAACAAGAGAAGTCATTGTATTGAATAGAGGTAGTTCTTGACACACACGCGCGCACAATAGTGTGCAAATTAATCCGAAGACAGATGTTATTTAGTAAAAAGTAACTTTATTTGTAAAATAACATGTCCTCCTTTATTCTTAATTATTACACGTACACGATTTGGCAACAATTCAATAAGTGTACTACATAATTTTTTATTTCTTATCTTGAAGCCACATTGATATTATTGCTTTAATGGGATTAATTTATTTTTGATAGTTGTTTTTTTACTATTGCTCAAAGATTTTCACTTGAGTTTAAATCTGGGGGAGTTGCCTGGCTACGGGAGCACTTTAATGTTTCGTTCGTGGAAAGCCTTCGTTCTTTTCACTTTTCTGGCAGAGTGACATGGTGCTGTCCTGTTGGAACACTCCTTGTGGAAATCGGTTTTGAAGTTATGTCACAGCCCTTTCCTTCAGAATCTTGATATGCTTATCACTTTTCAACATACCATATACTGGAAGTAATGAACAAGAGCCTTCAAATGTGAAACAACCCAAAAACTTTTTTCCTGGGGATGTTCAGCTGATTGTTGGATATGAGCCGGTGATGTATTTTCACCTAATGGTTTTCTAATATAAAGTAAGAAATGTTTCTAACGTTTCCTAACATGTTCATCCGAACATAAAAATATGACTCGTCGTAAAAAATAACATTTTTACAATCTTTTTTATTCCTGCTACCAGGAATGTGAGCCAAAGCCCACATTCCTGGTATTAAAAGCTGTTTTCTAGCTGGCAGCGAGCCAGCTAAAAAACAGCTTTTTACAACATCTTTTTACATTCTTTCGTCCAGCTGCAAAAAGTTGGCTAACAGTTGTCACGTGTAATTCTGTTCCACTAGCTGCAAATTCTTTATTTAAATCCACAGCAGATAATTTTGGATCAAGTTTACTTTTTCTCTCTAACAACCGATCCTGTGTAGAAGCAGTTTTTCTTTTACAACCAAATTTGCCTTTCTTGTGAGGCGAAAAGGAACCTATTTCTTTAAATTATTTTAAAATAGCATACGCTGTTCCTAGTCCAATACCAACCTCAGAAGCTATTTGTCGTTGTACACACTGGTATGCTCAGAAAGATAAATAATTTTCGTAAAGGATGTTTCTAAAAGAATTCCTCGGTTTTAAGTATTATTTAAACAGAATTATAATTAAAGTATTACATGAGTATATATTCTGAAAGAGTAAATTCTGAAATTATTTTGGCGTTTAATACACTTCAATATGTGTGCCATTCATTGCCTGCACACATCTAGACAAAATCATCCAGCTCTTCTTCCCACAGACTCGCCAGCATGTCGGGTGTAATGGATGCTACTGCCGCAACAATCCTCTCCTGTAGGTGGTTGATGATACGGATTTTCTGTGAATAAACAATTTTTTTCACATGCCTCCACATAAAATAAATCTAGCGGGATCAATATTTGGGCTCCTTGGTGGCCATGCAACCGTCGGCCCTCCTCTTCCAATCCATCTGTTTTGAAACCGAATGCTTATTGAAGCAAGGACACGATTGTTGTAATGTGGCAAAATGCCGTCTAGATGATAAAAAATAAGTTCTTTTTCTTCTACAATATCATCAACATGTGGAAAAATAAAGTTCGAGCATATCACAGATAAATCTCCATTAAATATGATTTCTACAAAAGGGGCCTACAATACGGTCATTCATGTTTTCACCAAACATTGACATTGGTAGAGTCACGCTGATGTTCGATTATTTAATGCGATGGCTCTGATTCCCAAATCCTCTTGTTGCATCGATTTACTGACTCAGTATTGTGGAATGTCACCTCATCTTAAAATATGACATTTCTCAGATAGTCCTCATTTTCATCAATTTTTTTAAGCATTAAAGCTGCAAACTTCAATCTTTTCACTGTCATTGGGTGTGATTTGATGTAAAAGTTGTATCTAATACGGATATACTCTATTCTCTTACTCACCATTTTTTACCCTGCAGATTAAAGTATTCCTAACTTTAAATTGCGCCTTGCTAATTACCTTTACGGGATACTCGTACAAGATGCTCGGATCCGTTCCACATTCTGTTGAAATACTGATGGCCTGGCTGGTAACTTCCCCTTTAAGGTACTGTCTGTTTCCTTAAACTGATCAAACCACTGGAGTATTTTTTATTCGTAAGCGCAGCACAGTCAATTTGACGTCGATAATTACTCTGAATTGTGATAACTTATCTTGTTTCGATAAACTAAATAACATCCTAAGCTTTCTGCTGCGGTGTCGTCATGACTATGAATGAGCTGCCGACCGGATACGCAGTGAAGGTCATACAATGGTGCCAACCCAGACGAATATTTGTAAAACTTAATAATATAACAAACATGTATATGAAAACGGATGATGCTTTTAAGTGACTGCGTTTGTTCATTACGATTTTTTGGGACCAAGAAGTTCTTTAATAATTACTCTGTTTATTCAAGACAGAACAAAAAGTACGGAAACATGATTTTGTAATAAAAAGTGAAATAAAATTTCATAAAACACTATTTATAGCAAGAAAATTTCTAAATAATCAAATAACAATAATCTTACATTACACAGACAACTTTTAATAGGTGGGGGGTCAATCATTACAGCCAAACATGGGGGAAAAAGTATTAATTTGCATGCTACTCTATATATAAATATATATGTATTTCTATTTAAAAATTTCAAAAATTTTTAAGTTAAATATTGTGATAATTCAAGTAAATAATATCAATTGACCTAACCATTTAATTTGCAGCAGTATTGCAAATAATTAGTTATTGTGTATTAATTATTGGTGTTATTTATTATTGTGAAGATTGTTATTATTGTGTTTGAGCCATTATTTCCAACATTAAGCGTTTACAATTTGTTAATGGGTGTAATTCTAAAGGTAATACGAAATAAACAAGTTACATCATGGCGTTTTACCTTGTTTTATTACTATTGCGATTTTTCCATTTTTGCAACAACAATTGCGTATAACTAAGGCATAAATCGAGAAACGGTTTTCACCATCGCTTTTTTCATAAAATTTTACAATAAAAATCATGTATCATATGTCCACCTTCCTATTTAAAAAAACATTTTGACTCAAAGTGTGGAACCAAGATAGCGGACAAAAATTTCAAGCACACCATAAAGTAGTAATCTTGTAACTATGTAGATCCGCGATGGTTTCTGCCTCCTGGTATACCTAAGTTATGAAATATTAAGCGATTTTCATACTTTAATATCACCATATATATATATATATATATATGTTTACACACACACACACACACATAGACACAAGGAACTTACAAGCCAGCTGATTTTAAGTAGAAATTATAAGTTTTATCATGCATAATATACTCTCATGTAAAATCAACTATATGTAAAATCATTGTTTGAAATTTTAAACAAATTTTATGTAATGTTCATAATTTTGAATGAGAATTGGATCTCTCTACCAAATTTAATAGCCTTTCTTTAAAATAAAATATTCCCCTACGATGTCGGGAATGTATTAAATAGTAAATATAAATTAAATATGCGATGTGAAATATCTAAAAATTTTTTTAATCTTTAGTTTTTACTGCAAATTATATTTGTTTAAATTTTATTAATAATGGTTGTTTTTTTCTTTGTGTTACATCAATTATTTGTATTATTAATGAGTCTATAATTTCTAACTCGTAACTCATATGGTTTTTACCGTAAATAATTAAACTCATACTGCTTACCCCGGGCTTTGTTGTTTAAAATTTATAAAATTCTTATAAAAAAAGTCTTACTTCATGAAAATATGGGATTATTCAGAAGAAAGTATAAAAATTACGCTGTTATATATTGAAAATCACTGTTTGAAATGACGGTATAAAGTGCACCTACAACTCACACTAACAGAGATATCGATTATTACTGAATAAATTATTACACTAGTTGAAGTATCGTAAAAATTATTCTCTCTTGACAAAGAGTACTAAATACGTGGTGTGACGTATTCTTATCAGATTTAAATAGTAATTTTACCTTTCAGTGCAAGTACGAGGGATATAAATTTTGATGAATGAATTACCACTTGATCCAACTTATGAATTGCTTACAGTTTTATAATTTGATACTGCTTACTGTAAGCAGTTAAGCATTGTAGAAATGAAATAAGAAGGGTGAACCCACACCCTATACACATCTTGTAAAATCGTAGGGACGTAGGCGGAGTTGTACTGCATGCAGTGTGACGTCATTGCATTGATCCGTTCCTGAAAGCGGCCAGTCAACTTAACTTACCTCTTCATTCAAACAAATTAATGTTTCTGTCGTAATTTATTTCAGTTTTCTTATTCTTTTTACAACTTTTTTTTGTTTTATGTTTATATTATGTTGATATTTGTCATAATTTCGTCTAATTTAATTGCCAAATCGTACAATGTATATATGTTGATTTTTTTCATATCAAATATCCATTTGACCTAGTCTTCTTTCAGTATAGCTTAGTTTGAAATACGTTTGTTTTTGGATGCGTAGGATATATTTTTTTTTCTAAATTAACGTTTTAGTATACTATTCAGGAATTTCTTTTTCATTATTAAAATTTAACATTAACGTTATGGATCGAAATTTTTTCATTACTTTTTATCACTGACACTGTACCGGCACTGATGAAATAATCTAATCCAAATTATATATGATTGGCATCACAGAAATTTAATAACGTTTTTATTCTAATTTTTAATGTATTATTAATAGTATAAGGTTAAAAATAAAACAAATAAAGTTAAAAAAAAGAAATATAATAAATAATTACGAAAAAATCCTGCTATGTTGCTGGTTCTTGCTAATTTGTAGTAACATATCTATAAAACGAAATCATTGAATATTTATTATAAAAGCAGTGAATAAAATCTAATGTGTCATGGCAAGAAAATCTTAAATGAGAAGTAGCATCCAAATTGTTGTGTTCTGGGATCTCTCATCTCATTTATAAAAAAAAAACATTCACATCTTGTTCGCTAAATTAGCTGTAACTATTCTGGAATAGTAATTCCACAAAAAAGAGAACAAGATGTGAAATAAAATAATATTCCTGTATAATTGATAAATTTTTCTATATTTTTTTTTTTAATTTCCAATAGTTGATTTCAGGCATTCTTGTCATGATTTTTCAAAATAAAAAGAAATATACGAAGTTATTTGACGTAGACCATTCCTACGAACATCTATACTTATCTTTATACTATCTTGGACTTTGTAAGTACGTGGGAGTAACGTTAGCAGACAATAGTTCAAGCTCACTTTTTGTAACATCTCAAATATTATATGAATATGCTTCCATTGATTAGGCATATTTTATCTTCAGATGAAGATAATAGCCATATGATAAAAAGTCACACCTTCTATCTTTAGGTGAAAAAGTTAAAATAAAAACATTTATAATATTCCTGTTACGTTTATTTATAAGATAATTCTTCCGCAATGAAAAAAATGTCTATATTAGTAATGGAAAAATTTATTCTTCAACGCATTTATGACACATTCTAATTTTATTACAAATAAAAAAAAGGTAATGCGATGAACTAACCTTTTTAACATAAATAAGAAAACCCCCTGTAAATGTTTGTTTATGAGTTTCGTATAAAACTCAGGAATTGTTGGAATTCTTTTATCGCTTTCTTCATTGAATTTTGAAAATGAACAATAAGTAGAAAGGTCTAAAGTGACAACTTGCACTATTGTTTGGAATAATAGTTAACGTAGGAATATTTTTAGTGTACGAGTGAATCACATTTTGTAAGAAATAGCTACATGGTTTCCACGGATCAAGTACAGAATTAACTTTTTTTTCTATTTAATCTATGAGCAGGTTAGCAACTTTAAATTTGCAGTTTAAAATAAAAACTATACCACAATCTTCGTGAGTAACTAGAAAGAAGGAAAATATGACTATTTATTGTACATGTAATAAAATTTATATGTGTAACTTGCTATAATGATTTTTATATTAATCTTTTGTAACCATCTTTACATCTCGAACAAAAGTAAAGAAAAATAGTTTCGGTCGCTTTAGGATACATTTAAATTTTTGCCAATCGTCTCGATTTGTATCAAACTATTTTGTATAGATCTGTATAAATAATGGGGATAAGCTAGAACCGCATATCCGTTTTAAAATAAATGTTTGGAATGACTTTAATTTAACTAATGTATTTTCTAGGATTAAAATCTTAGCTGTGTCTGCTATTTTTTTTTCGTTTGGTAGATTTACGAGTGGGTCCCTTCAAACTGGAAAAGGTTTAGCGATGTTATTCATTTATACTCCCAATTAATTATTTCCTTGCTAAGGATGCATAATATTTTTTTTTTTTTTTATCAAAGCTGCAAATAAGTAAACCCGCTCATCTTTTGATAATGTTATTTTATTTTACACGATTAGACTAAATTTAAGTATAATGTTTGAATGGATAAAAATAAAATTTGAAACAAGCGTATCAGGAAGTTTTCTTTTATTCTTATTTATGGTATTACTATTTTTTGAAGGTTTATTAGCTAAGAATGGATTTCACTGAAAAATTTCATGCGAGCAAATAGAATTGTAAATAACTTTTGCAGATACGTTTTTGAAATTTTAAACCTCTCCATTACCCAACCTTCCTATCTTCGGAACAGGATTTTTTTTACTAGCTGTGACAAGAATTTTAATAAAATAATATTTGCAGAAATTTTGATAGGAAATATATTTTTTTAGTCTCCTTTAGAGTAGTAAATAAAATCTGAATTACGGAGGAATACTGAATAGTTTAGCTTTTTTTGTAATAGTATAAAAGGCATGATTTAAAAAAAAAATGTACTGCTATTTAAAATCTTGTCTAACAAGAATTTAAAATACGTAAAGAATAGAAAATTCTTTGAAAATTTAATTTTGAGTTGGAAACATAGACTAATATTTTGAGCTTTTAAAGTTGTATCCTTTTGTATTAAGGAAAATGTTGCGAACAGTTAAGAATTGTTTTGTCTGCATTCACGCATTTATTTTTAAAAATAAACAATTATGTTTTACGTAATAATAATATACAGTAAACCCGTACCTATTAATAAAGTTAATTTACTTTGTTGCATTTAATTTGTTGAAAAATTAATGTGAATTTTGGAGCATCCTTTCCTCGACTATCGGCATTACAAAACTCAATAAATAAATAATATTTTAATTTACAGTAAATAATATATTTCAAGAATGAAAACCATTATACAGGAATTTTTAAAGTTGAAACTGTTCATATCAATCTCCCAATGGACCAATAAAGAAATATTACTTATCTGTTTGCAGAACATAATTTATTTATTAAAATGAGTTTAAAATAGATCTCATTATTTGATGAATAATCTGTAGCGTAAATGGTACTGATTCTGTAAAATTATTAAGATACGTAATAAGTTTTAATTGTTTTTATGTGTTTATAATTATATGTATTATGTATTATTGAATAGAAATATTTATAAAATTAATTAAGGTTGAAAAAGCAAACATATCATACATCATAATATACTGAAATTTGGTTTATTACATTTTACATTAATAAAAACTAATCATTAGAACCAAAAACGTACTTACATTTTACAAAAGTAGATTCTATTACAAATCATTAAAATCTGTTCATTTACATACTAATAATATTCATTTTTTGAATTCAATTGAAATCCTTACAGTTTTAGTCAATACTGACGTTAAATCTTAATTAACTAATTAAAATTTAAGTAATTTTCAATAAACTAAATAAAAAAAAGTCAGAAAAAGTGTTTAAAACAATAGTTGATTGGGATAATAATGGAAATCTTACATGTATTCGCCTCATATATGTAAAGGTGTGTGTGAGTGTGTGTTACCGTTTAATTATGAAATTTAGTATTAAATTATAGAACAACTCTTTGACTTTTACAATATTTAATTCTTTTTAAACGCCTACATAATTTAATTATTTTAATTACGATAATTGACTTTAATTTCTTTGTTTGCAATTGCATTCACGGTAAAATATAAACATCTATAGATAAATAGATTATAGAGATATAATATAAACAGTCTTATGTAATTGTTCTTTTAATTTACTTATATTTCATGCACTTATTTAATTAATAATATTGTTTACAACCCAGTTATAGTAATAATGTAAAGTGTACATAAATAAAAAAACTAAATAAAATTTATGAAAGGATAAAAATTAAGCAACAAAGTAAAAGTAAATATTGTAACAATTAAGATTATTACTAAAATAATTAATAAAATTCTTTAGAAGTAATTTTAAGTTACAAAGTTACAATTGTAATTTAATATCTGTACCACTAGCAGTCAAATGAATGCAGGAGTTTAATATGAAATCTGAAAATATTTTAATATTTTGCCAAATGTCATTTGAAACATCAAATGACTTTGGTCATTTACAACTAAATATACTTTTGGTTTTCACAACTAATAATACGCTTTAATAAAATAAAGCGTATTATTAGTTGTAAAATTAATCCCTTAATAAAATAAGGGATTAATTTTAGGAATAACAAATCCTTCAGTATGTTATATAAAAGAAAGTCTTATCCGTTCAAATACCTATTTCCGATAAGATTTATTTTAAAAAGATCTCAGATTGGATGAGATATTTTAATTCAGATATTATATTTTCCTAAACGTCGATCGTGATAATAAAGAAATTTTACTCTATCAATTACACACGGACAAATAACTATGTAATTAGTCTAAAATAAATGTTTTGAGGAGTCTGTCAATCCGTAAAATATTTCAAAAAATCACTCTAAATGTCAGGAGTGCTAGTTTCAGTCTACAAATGCATACTTATATACGTGTAAATTTAGCAAATTTTATTTATTTAATTAGTCACAAAAATCCATATTATTGAATCAAAAACCAAAGTTTATATGTTTATATAAAAAGTATGATAAAAAATATTTTCTACAGATCATCAAATTTCTTATTAGAAGTTGTGGTAAAAGCAACAGGTCTATAATTCTTAAGTCTAAACCCCTTTTTACAACTAGGAATACTTCCTTTCAAAAACTGGAACTATTGTCATATTTTCCAGTCATCTGGGGATTTGAACCATATTTTGACTGAACATTTTTAAAGAGGATTCATACTGTATAATATGGCGTTGCATATCTGTTGCATTGGAGTATCATAACGTATTTCGATTCTTTGTTAACATAAACGACTTACCACCAGTTATTTTAGGAGAGTAATTGGTATCATATGGAGCTGAAACCAAATTGTCTTTTATAAATGTAAAGAAACTCCTATTAATGGATTTTAATAAATGTTTAAAACGTGATGAAAATTGGATTTTCCATAAACGGTCTTTAATTAGACAATCACCTAAAAATTTCATATCAAATGTAAAAGCTTTGCAAAATCTGACTTTTCCATTTCTATCAGTCAAATAGATTCAAGCGGCTATGTTTTAGGCTTCCAGAATGAAGTCCTGAATATGAAAAACCTGAAACCTAAATAAATTTATGCTTGTAAATATTATCCTTAATAAATCGTTGGTTAGTTAAACAAAGTTTAGACATATTTTCTAAAGATGTATTTATACCTGTTTTATGGATTAATTTCCTGCTCAATTTAACGAAAATTATCACTCTTAATTTAAGAAGTATTAAATTGTGATCAACACGCCGAATCTAGATTCATTTTTGTTACTTGTCAATCAAACGTTTAGTGATTAAACATTTTTCTCTTCTCTTCATATGTATTTTCAATTTTGTATATAAAGTCAAGAAAAATTCATGGTAAATGCAAAAGGAAGATATTGTAACAAGATTTGTAACGTCTACGAATCATAAATAAATTAGATACGTTAATGTGTGTTGAAATAACATGTAATAATGTATGAACTGGCATTTACTTTGCTGGTATTTTTTTTTGTTACTTTTTTTTTGACCACATCTTTTTGAGGCGTTCTGATCTTTGGCGCCTGTCCTCGTCTAAATACACCCTATTGGATTTCTTTTTGATTTTAGGTTCAAATGTTATCACATTAGTTTTAATTAGTTTGTCGTATTTTCCAGATTTTGTAATTAGATCTTCTTTGGAGATTTAATTTCAACTCTTCCATATCTTTTCGGACTTCCTTTATCCATTTCGTTTTTGTTGTTCTTTCCCAGTATAAGTTAATTAATTATTTGGTTTGCAAGTCTTGGTAGTTTATATTATATTTTTTATTTTATTTTATTTTAATAACGCTCTTTTTTATTCATATCTCAATTATTATAAAAAAAATAGTTCACCTGTTTAGTTTTAAATTTAATGTAGAGATAAATAATAAATACATAAAAGTATACGAGAGTTCAACTGTTGAAACTATACATAACAGGGTGTGAGATGGTTAAAAAAACACCAAAATAACATTAATTAGTACTGGTAACAATAGCAGCTGAATTTGTTAAAAAGTTAAAATTCTACGTAATAAATTAATTTTAAACAAGTCATGATACAAAAATCACTTGTTCTTCTAAAATAGGGTATCGTTGTAGAATATTATTGTCCCCAATTTATGTATAAATAAAAAACTTCTGACTCAATTATAACTGATTCTCCCATTCCCGAATAATTAGATATTAGTCAGTCATTCCCAAAAGAGCTTTAAGAAATTTAAGCAAAATAACTTTAAACTCCTATTAAGAAGGATGAAAAGTAGTGAAGAGATCATAAGCGGTGGAACACGAAACCTGGCAAGGTTGTTAACCTGAGATGTATGATATTACTAAGAAGAGATTACTTTCGTACTCATCCAAACGGTAGTTAATTA
This sequence comes from Lycorma delicatula, assembly GCF_047948215.1. Lineage (NCBI taxonomy): Eukaryota > Metazoa > Arthropoda > Insecta > Hemiptera > Fulgoridae > Lycorma > Lycorma delicatula. The sequence goes on from NC_134456.1 coordinate 56,279,588, forward strand.
TTCCATTCTGGTTTTTAAATCACTTGATCTAGGTAGGATTCGATTCCTTTCTGGAATTTTTTCGTCAATCATTTCAGTTTTCTTGTTAAAATACTTGTGTTTAATTTACGAAGAATTTTTTAGAAATAAACAATCAAAAATGAAGTTTTATTTTGCACATCAACTTACAAAAAAAAAAAAAAAACAGTCTGAATTGGTTTCACATTTTCAAACTTATATTGAAAAACACTACGTATAAAAAAGTATTATTTTCAATTGAAAAATGTTTGTAGAAGAGGGATTAGCATTTTATTGTTTTGTTATCGTTCTGTTAATGAATGTGGCATGATCCTAAAATATTCTATTTGTATAAAACAAGCAGTCCAAGGATAGTTTGTTTATTTAGGTATTTGCATATTTGCTTTATCTTTTGTCTGTATTGTTCAAATGACGTAACTGCACAAGCGGTTGAACTGATAGCAGTCAAAATTCTATTATGGTTCCCATCTTTGCTGCGTAGCCAATGCTTATATTACTTAATAATACTGACATTAAATACTGAAATCCGTTTTGAATCTTACTCTAAATGAATAAGGAATACGGGGCTGAATTATTGCTGCCTCATATTTTTATTTCACTACACACTACTCTATAAATAAAAAATTAGACTAAATTTTTTATAGTTTTTTTATATTCTCTGAAAAATTTATCAAAATAAGATTTACGGATTTTAATCTTGTAGTATACAGTAACTAGAAAGATTATTAAACAAAAGGTTGTTATTGTAATTGAAGAGAAATGTAAAAATTAATAAACTTCTGATGCAGTCAATCAAGTAATTTTATCACCACATCTACAGAAATTAAAAAGGTAAGATTCTCTGAACTAGAAAATCTATTATTAAAATTTCTTCATTAATGTACTTTTAAAATCCGAAAAAAGTTATTTTTCGAATCTGTAAGTAGTTTGACAATTTACTTAAAAGTTGTTAATTTGTAAAATTTTTTCTCAAACCATACTTTTTTTTGTTTTAATGAGATAAACTATATTAATTCTCATATTAGACCTATGACAAAGTTTCATTATACGTATATTGTAGAGAATATTTTATCTAAATGTTATATTTGGAGCTAACGGGAAATAAGATTTAAAAATACAGACATCAGAAAATGAACAGATTTAAAAATACAGAAATGAACAGATCGAAAATTTCCAAATGTAGAGAATGAAATGTGATCGTAGAGAAAACTAAATGTAATTATTAATGCGGATTGATCTTAAGTAGAAGAGTACAGTAACTTATAAGAATTGAAAAGAACAAGGGAAAATTTTAAATCGTATTGAACACAAAACCAATGCCTGTGTCTTTATAAGACACAATTGCTTTCAAATAACAATTATAGAGGAAAAGAGAAGGGAAGGAGAAGAGAGTTGATTGGAAAAAATGAAGGATATAAATAACTGCTAGGAAAAGCTCAAGATATACATGATGAATACAGTTTAGATTATTTACCATATTTAGTAAAAATATTCAATGAAAAAAAATACTCCTTAAGGATTGCAACAGTAGTCTCCCACAATCACATCCCGATCGACTAATAAAGGTGCGCTTTTAGGATAATTCGTTAGAAAGACAAAAAAAAAATTATATATATATATATATATATATATATATATATATCATATAGAGATAGATAAACATAAATTAATTATTTAATTGGTAGCATTTTGACTCCAGAACGCCTTATCCTGATGTTTGCGAAATAGATATCAAACGAAGTGTCACCAAGAATAGTAAGTAATATAAAAGTGAGAATTTAAAAAGAAACAAAAATGGCAAACTTTTTGAAACTCAAGTGAATTAATTATAACCTCAGAAAAACTGATGTTAAAAATATTATTTGTGTTATGTAAATTTGAAACCAGTACAGTTTATTTATTTAGATATTAATTATATGAGTATTAATAAAGTAATAATTGGTAGAGGAGGTTTAAAATTAGTAAAAAAATAATGTAATGAATTATAGGTACAAAAATAAGTCCCTTTTTTGAGAATATCGATTTTATAAAATCTTTTCTTGAACTTTTGTAAAAGTGGAATTTACGCTTTTTTCATTCCTTTGCGTGGCATCTGTATTCGAAGTAGATTGACAGAATTTCAAATTGTTTTTAGTATACATGAGACCCCTACAGCTACTAAAAATCTATAAGATCTCGCTATCAGAAATCACATGGACTCCAATTTTTTATTATTTTATAGTATACATTTGTTCGATTTATATATTTCAACAAGAACTGTTTATATTTTTTTGCAACAAGCCCTATTATCTGTTTGGACTACACGTGTTGCTATGGTGGTACGGAATAGTTCTAATACAGCCGGTACCATACGATTCCTACAAGTTTTCAGCACGACTTGAAAATTTACCGCATTCTTTTTTATAATTTTCTACGCAATAATGTCTCTGCAACTAGATTTCGTACCGTTGGGTTATTAAATATGGTAAAATTTGTCTATTATAAATTTGGCTGATCAATCTCGATGGCTTGTCGTAGTTTTGTGACGTAATATTTTAGTTATCTTTCAGGACATTTGTGAACAGGTTGGATTTCTGCAATGTCTACTGAAATTAATACGGCGTAATTTGTGTTTAGCCTGAGCCGCTAAATTTTATTTATATTTTCAGTAGAAGCATCTACTATGTTAACTATATTTTTACCTAATATTTTATTTATTCAGAAGTTGAATTAAAATGTGATAAAATAACGTAAAAGATACACAGAAAAAATATTTGGAAATGAAGTACGTAATCAATAAAATAGAAGCACAAGTTTTGGTCCAATTCTGAAGAGAAGAATTTTTTCGATGCTATTTCCAAAGATGTAATTGGTTTGCTTTCACAGACGGAAAATATTTAACAGAGGAAAGATAATTGAAGCATACACGTCTTACGAGGCCTTTTGTCACAATCTGAAGAGCCTCTGAGTTTACAAGTTTAGATTATTTTGGAACCGCTGTTCTGTGTTCCATTATTTCATTTACAATAATTTCAATATATTTTTTATCAATTATTGTCAAATTTGAACAACCTTCTGTGTTTTAAATAAATATAATTTAAAAAATTAATTTATACACAAAGAATTGACCTTATAAATTATAAATTATATTATAAATTTTATATACTTGAGAACCTTCAGATTTGATTAAATTACAAATATATTTTTTCGGATACCAAAGTTTTAAAGATTTGCTTATAAAATTTTTAATTTAAATCCCCATAATTATCTCACGAATATTTCATTTTTATCGATCAGTAAATCGTATGATGTTACAGTTATATTTGTTTTAATAATATATTTTATATTTTATTTGTCAAATAGGAAGAAATATATTAATTTTTACCATAAAGAAAATAAAATTAAGAAATCAAAAATTATAAAATTAAGAAAATATGAAACTAATATAATATAAAATAGTCTACTATATAATCTAACTAAGATTTTGATTCCGTTTTTTTGTATTTTGGAGCGTTAAATTGTTAATAGTTCTTTTTCACCGCTGAGATGTGTGTAATTTTGTACTTTGAAAATTTAATTGCATTTAAGTGTAATAAGATAATATTTTTCAGTTAACTTGTCTTACTCGTATGAAACGGGTGTAGTCACTGTGTTTAAAAACAATACTTTTTTTATTTGCACAAATGAAAATAGCCTTCATAAAATAGTAATAATAATACGTATTTTGAAATTTTAACTGAATGCAACTCTGTTTATTTATTTTTACCTGTAATTACAGCACACAATAATTGAAGTTGATAAATCTCCGCTTTAATAAAATATATTTTAAATTAATATATTTATATGCTTAATAATATACTTTTAAACTAACAAATTTTTCAGAATCTCATAAATTTACGAAGAAGTAATGATATTTATTTTTTTATAAAATGGTATTTAGTTAGAAATTCTGTTACATTGTTTTTCTTTTCTTAAAGGCTGATGACTCCAGATATACTTTTGAAACAATACAACCTAACTTTGAATCAAGATTATAACTTATCGATGTAAATTTTTTGTAAAGATTTTCTTCAAGAGATTCACTTTCAGATGTACAGAAAGACTGACTTTTATTTATAAACATTTATTTATATTAACAAATTATTTGCTGATTTATTATTTAATTTACATTATTAATTTATTATGCAACCTGTAAAATTATTTTAATAATTTTAGTACATATTTTTATCCTTAATTCCAGTAAATCATTTACATTTTTAAGTTCATCTATTCAGAATGGTTGATTATGTTATGAATGCGTATAATTTAGACAATAATAATAATAATAATAAATTTAGATATTTACAAACTTTCTGATGCACCTTTATCTGATATTTCGTTTTTGATGAGTTTCAAATAATTTTCATTTTACCATTTAGAAAAAATACCCATCTTAGTTTTCATTCATGCAGTCAGTGTCAGATTATTTGATGAATCAAACAATTTGCTACCTAATTTATGAAAATCGATGCAACCTTTCGGGGTTAAATTTTAAATATTACAAGATTGCAAACGCAATACTCTCCTTCCTTTTTCTCCTCAGTTGAGTAATGTACATAACATTTGTACATTTTAGTAAAACAAATATATCTCCCTGTGGGGTCGCATGCCTTTAGTGCATCTATTATTTTCAACTACAGTTGATTCAAGGGTTTTTATTTTAATGCTACATTATTAAAATAAAAATTTGTAATAATTGTACGTTATGGAAAATCTACTAATGGAAAATATTATTGTAAGTTAAAAAGTGTGACAGTTTAATAACAAAGGGATTTATTTACTTATTTCTATTTATTATATTATTTTGTGCAATATTAATTAGGTCAGCACAGGTTTTAATTTTGTTTGTATAATAAAATCTACAATTCTGTACTTGTTTCGCTCTCTCTCACTATATATATATATATATATATATATGTATTTATTTTTCATTTTATTTGTTAAATTTTTAAATGATTATAACTACTTTTTCCATTCAATATTTTTAGTAAAATATTCTTTTGTAAAAGCTTAATTGAAATTAAAATGTAATAAAAAGTAAAAGCTTTATATAGTATAAGGTAGGAAATGAAATCAATCAATGTTTTTACCTCTCTCCCTCTTCCCCGCCTACTCTTTCACTCTGTAGTCAGTTTACCAACGTTACAATCCAGCCTATTGTATATTTATAACAAAAAAGTGATACATGTGATTCAAATTATTATTTCATTTAATAAAAAACCTTTTTTCCAGTATAATACCTAGCGGAATTGCAATTTATTTTATTTTTTGTGAATTTATTGAAATTTACAAATTTACTTTATATAAAATTAAGTTGGATTCTTTGATGACTATTAAAATACATCTAAAACAAACCACTTTGTGTTTGAAAATAAAAATTTCAACTTAAAAATATATTTAAAAATTTTTGTTATATTACTACTGAACGTAACGTATAACGTATGATTAATTTAATCATGTCCATATCTAATCTAATTAGATTACACAATGCAATTTTTAGGGCCTACGAACTTAAGAAGAATGCAATAACAGCCATCACTTTAAAAATTCAAATCCAATGAATTTCCAAGTAAAGTAAAATTTCCAAACCAAAAATTTTAATATACATTTCAAACCGCATGTATATTAATTTAACTCATTGTTCAATATTTTTGGATACAATGTACTACAATCGGTTTTAAAATTCTTTGAAAATTGAAGTTATTTCAGTATTAGTATTAAAGGTAACTGAGAACTTTATATGCAGAGTTATTTTGAAGCTGTAGCGAAGCAACAGCGATGTTGGAGATGAATTGTATAAGGTGATTCTGGGATTTAGTGGTGTCGGCTTGAACGTGACTGGCCTGGATGAGGCTCTATGCTGCATCATACCTGTTTCATTCAAATCCCTTCAAGGCGAAACTTTATAAATAGTTCATAAGGTGAGTGAGATATGCAGCCCTACCGTGCAAGCGTGCTGCATCTAATACTCTGCCTAGCAATGCTCCTCTTCTAGTCGCTTAAGCTGCCCCTTATGCCTTGTATAGACACCTCCCTCCTAACCCTCATCCCATTTCACCTTATTTCCTGCCTGAATTTTAAACGGATCGTTTATCATATAAATACAAAACAAGGTATGTGCATTATAAATTAAGCTAGGAACTATATTAAACATCGTCATTCGACTATTCTATCTCCAAAATAATGAACATTATAAATGATAATTTATATTTCCTGATCATTACAAAAATCTAATAAAATAAAAGAGAAAGAAAGTAAAACAATTACTTTTGCTATTTTGAAGACGTTTACCGATCATACCATCAATATATTTCTTTCATTCATTCGACATCATTTGTTTGATTCTGTTTTCCCGTTTATACTTATAAAGATAATGTTTTTATATTAAAAATTGTCAATTTACTACTTTTATGAATAATGGTAAAAAATTACGAAAATAAAAGGTCAGTGATAATAATAGAATCTAAAAATAACATTATTTATTTTGCAGATGAAAGAAATCAACGAATTTTAAACCTTTGATATATTAATTTCAAATATTCTTAAAGCATCAGTATTACGAATTAATAACTACGGCTTACGGTTGTAACACATACAAAGCTATTGATGTACAAGAAGCTCTACTCATAAGTGCTTCCTCTGAGAGAAATGATGTTCACTCTCTACAACCATTTTCTTCAGTGAATAAGTGAAGATGTCACAGGTAAAACTGAATATTATCACCTGCTTTTCAGTGAGATTGCCTCAGAGGTGTTCAAAGTTTAAACTAATTGAAAAAAGCAATGTGGAACTGTTTAACTACTTCTTTTTTAATCTTACCTTGTGAGTCAGATATAACTAGCTTATTATTTTTGAGAATGGCTATGCAGCTTTCGGATTCAGATTAGCTACAAAAACTACGGTTATGATGCCTTCCCGAATAATAGTTCTATATCAGTAAATAAAATTATTTCCTCTATTGAGAGGAGACAGCAGGTTCATTGCATTGTTTTCGAGAGAAAGGAGAACAGTTTTTTGACTATAATACTTTCCATGTAAAACGACTTAGATACAATTGACACTAAACAGACATGCTTTCTATGAGAGTAGTGATGTTTTATTGTACAACCATTTTCTTACTGAAAGTATCACTTTAAGGACTGAATATTACTTACACAATCAGTGAGCTGTGTTTGATATCAAACAGTATATTCTGCTGTGAAGAAAACAACGAGAAGTCACTTTCTTTCTTATTCTCTTTTAGAAGCCTATCATGGGATTCTTGTTATTTTTAAAAATGGTCATATAATTTTTGAGAAGTATTTATCATATATCAGATCTCCTGTAACCATTAAGTTTTTATCACTGATATAAACACAATAAAATAATTTGTTAATTATATTACTACTTAAGACACCGGTGCTGAGATTTAGAATTTGATAGCTTACTTTATGTATACATATATATATGTATATATTTTTTTAATATATATTAATAATTTTTAAAGGGTAAAATATGCCCTTCTTTTATACGAGGACGCTCAATTCAAATTTCGTTTAAATCATAAAGTTAAACAATGTTTAACAGAACACAAAAGACTTCAGATTTTTAAAAGGAGTAAATTTTAATACTGGAAGGCTTATTATTGCAACAATAGGCTAAGTATAAAATGATTCAAGATGTTCGGTAAGTAAAAAGATTAAAGATTATTGAAATGGCTAATACATTGCTTTAAAAGATGACTATGATATTATGACATCATATTGATCCTTCATCAGTATGATGTCTTTATTGTAGTAAAGAAATGTTTTTATTCTTATGATGACAATACTATTATTTTTTTTCATTTTTGTAAAGTTTAAGAAGTTAGTGTTTGTTCTGGAAGTTTTACATATCTGGTTTAATTTTATTTAATTATTTTAATAAATTGTACCTTCATTTTAGTTACAAATGATCGTACGTCTTTTGTATTTTAAGCTTATTTTTTTGCAGGACAGGATAAAGTATTAATCAAAATATAAATATCTGTAAGGGCAACAAAAATGTAACCGATAGCCTTCAAATTTAATTTATAAGATAAGGTTAGATTTGTCAGTATAATTACCTAAAGTAAAGCACATAATCTCTGGTCTACCTGTTAAACATCTGATTTATGAATCCGAAGTTAGGGAAGATATAAGTTATATCTTCCCAAATTAAATTATCAGACTTCTATAGACAGCTGAATAAGAGTTATAATTATTTACCTGTAGAGTTTTAACTTTTTGGTACCTGTTAATTAAGTTAGAATTGTATGTAGTTTTATTGCATTAACCTATTCAGAAGAAATTTCATAATAATAACAATAATTTATTACTCGTAAAACTGAATACACATTTAACAAGCAAAATCAAAAGTTATACCAATATATTTATAACTACTTTGTACCAATGTATAATACAGCGTATTCATTACAAAGCTCGGGCACAAGCTACGCACAAAATACAGTTTAGGTCAACGTATTATCAACAGTTTCCTTCTTAAATTTTTGCATTTTTAGAGCTGGTGGCTGATGAGTATTAGTTCTTAAATTTTGACAAACTAATTTGGTTTTCTCTATATTTTTGCTTAACGCATTCACATGAAACCATAAACTAAGTTATATTTCACAGGAAACATAAATTTTAATAAATTGATATATTTTTTTAATATTTACGGTTGCTATGAATTTCACGTAAACAGTTTAAATTGGCCTTCCAAGCACTTATATCAGAGGGATTTAAAGCAGTATTCTTCTAACGGTTTTAAAGGGAAAGAATGACATCTAAAATTCCCTATTTTGTTTTATCAATGTCATCGTTCCTAAGTTTCGGTTTGACAGTTTCAGAACCAGAAACAAACACATCACTTCACGATATTTCTTTAGAGAATGGTCACAGAAAATAAAAAGAACTCCATACAATTTATATTACGACCCTAAGTTATGTTGCTTACAACAGAGATCTGCTTGTCCGTCTAGTGTACAATGATCTCCAAATCCTTAGTTTGCGGTTTCATATGAATGCGTTAAGCAAGAGTATAGGGAAAACCAAATTAATTTGTTACAATTTAAGAACCAATACTGATCACCACTAGCTCTAAAAATGTACGTTGTGGATTACTCGACTCTATAGTGCAGTTGTCAGGAGATTCAAGAAAAAAGCTTCTTAAAATCCTTCTTAAATAAAATAACCATGCCAAGCAACTTGGCACAGTTATTTAATTAAAGAAGAAAACTGCTGATAATACGAGTATGTTGTAAATTGTACTTTGTGCGTAGCTTGTGCCCGAGCTTTGTTATGAGTACGCTATATCATATGTAGGTACAAAGCAGACTGCAATATGGAATTATGTATGGGGGGAGCATACCTCAAAGAAATTAAACCACTCATAATTAGAAAGAAACCTATAATTTGAAAAATGGCTCATAAACGTCATATTCATCCTTCACTTCCTTTGTTTTTTTTTTTCAATTTACTTTATTGTACGAAGGAAAGGAAGTATTGTGTCGCGAAAAAGTTTGATGTTCAGATTTCAAGGAAATATCATTTTGACATCCCTGTATCCATTTTGACTACTTTCGGCGTGACGTCTACACGTACGTATGTATGTATGAACTATCCCGCATAACTCAAAAACGATTAGCCGGAGAATGTTGAAATTTTGGATTTAGGACTGTTGTAACATCTAGTTGTGAACCTCCCCTTTTGTTGCAATCGACTGAACCAGAAGTGTCCAAAAAAGTCAAAAATCCAAAAGAAAACTGGATTTTGACTTTTTCTTAACTGACTTTTCTTAAGTTCTCGTTTAGAACTTTGCAATGATACGTTATAAGTGGTACTTATTTTCATCTGTTTTAGAGTTATAGCCAAATGAAATTTTAATTAATGAAATATTTTGATCTTATAAGGAGAAGGCACATCGGTTCGAATCAGACTTCAGGTCCTTTTAACTTTTTTTTTTAATTTAAACATATTGATTTATTGATAACTATTAACCTCTGATTGACTATAAAAATATTTTACAATAAACAATAATTCAAAAATAACAAAAAAAAATATGAAAAAATATCAGACAATAATGAAATAAAATTTTATGAACTTTTCATTAAAAAAAAAAAGTGTATATGTAATTTAGTAGGTATACAAGTAAGTTACGTCGTGTGGTGTTCACATCAGATTTGTTGAAACATCTGATTATTTTCATTTTGTTGATGGTTACATTATAATAATTTGTTACGACATATATGCATAATTTGGTTTGCTTAGCATTTCTCTCGCCACCATCCCATTCGGTCGCCCTAAAGCATACGACCAAATGTCTGTGCCACAGTTCATACTGTGCTTCGAACAGTTCAGCGACCAGAATCCTAAATAGATCCTAGAGCTTACCTAACAGTGTGAGAGGACTAAGCGCGGTGCCATACACCACCGGCTTATGTGTCCCAACCGCTCCCTTGTCATATATATGACCAATTTAATATCGGCGGACGAACACGGTATAGCAACTCAGATGTGAACTGGCTCACAGCATACGAACCCGCTGATACAAGCATTTATCGCCGCGCAGTTTTCCCACCATAGCGGCGCTGCGGCCCCACAACACTTACGCTCCAATAAAAGAGCGTGCACGAGAGTGAATTTTCAATTCATCATCGACCAAGGCCAAGAAGAAGAAGAAGAAGATAGAAGAAGGCAGAAGTTCCCTGGACGGCCAAACGCGGGACCTCCCGGCGGATGCCAACATCCCCGCAGGAGCAGCAGGCCTGGCCAGCCCACCGAAGAAGCCGCTGGACGCGGACGCTACCTTCTCGCTCCAGCTTGCCGGGCTTCAATCGCCCTGGCTGGCGGACTCTACAGCAGTAGCAGGCCCAGCGTGGGATCGCTCGGGGAGAACCGCCTCGGCCGCGCCTGCGAAGGACGACCGATGCCGTTTCGACACTGCGGGGCTCTGGGGGCCACCACTGCAACGCTGTATTGGAGACCCAACTTGGTTGGGCCACCACAAGGTTATGAATTACATGCTTTCGAAGCCATTCGGCGACAAATTAAAAAAAAAAACATAATATTAGATAGATATAAGACATACATTTATTTAAAGAGAAATAAAGGGACTTTTACTTTATCCTAATATTTAGGTAAGATTGTTGAATTAATAATTGTATAAATATTTGTTGTTAATAACTAATATTTTAGCAATTGTGTAACTGTCAACTTTATTAAAGAATTGGAGGATTTTATCTCACTTACAAATGAAATAAGTTTAAATGAAGTGCAGAAAAAAATGTGTATATGTAATGTAATTGGCTTAAAAGGAGGTTATGCGGTGTCCACATCAGATTTTTTTATATGCATATATTTATGATTTAATTTTTTTTTTTTTTTGAATACTGAACTTGATCAATTCCGTTTTTCTGGTTGGATAGTTACCGCAGATAAAAATATACGCATTTTATATTTTGTTTGTAATAAACAATAATGTCATGCTGTTTATTGTCCGTGTTGTATCTAGCCTTTAATATTCTTAACTTTTAAAAATGAAAGTAAAACGTACATAACGAAAAGGTTTTTGGTGATAAAAATAATTATAGCAAAAATTATGTGTTGCTCAATTTTAAAGATAAGGTACGTTCATGTTTATTCAGCAGTTCCTTGCTTTTATTTAAAAAACAGATTTTGTTTTTAATGAATTAAAGGATAATTTTTTTATTTACTTAGTAAATGTTAATCTTTTTTAAAATTTTGCTGCATGTATATATAATGTTTTAATCTTTTTATAAAAAAATAGTTAATTCATTTAAAAAAACTAGGAATTATCACCGGAAAATTATTTTTATAATGCACATCTGTAAAATGTATTTTTCCATATAAAAAGAGAGCCACAGATAAAATCTTTTTGTGAAGTAACAATGTATTCGTTCTGTATTAAAATTAAGTATGATGGTTATTTAAACAAGTGCTTAAATCGTGTTTGTTTTATTTAGTCTTGTTATATTTTATTAAAAAAATGTACTTTATATTAGAAAAATTTATTTTCATGTAATAAAAACCATTTTGACTTTAGTAACATGCAAAAGAGACATTTTAGTGACTGGTAATACTTAATGAAAATTGCAAATTAACTAAAAAAAAACCCAGTTCAAATTCTCAAGTATTATTATTAAATATTTTATATTTGATTATATTACAACCGATATCGTCGGTACAACTTTCTACCGTAAAAAGAATAATCAGGGGTAAATTACTTCTTTGATAACGGAAAATTGAATTAATTTAGCCAAATATCCAGTGGATTAACAATTCAAATATCACTTTTTAATTCTTATTATGTTTTTTTAAGGCCTTTTATTTACAGTCGCATCAACAATTACAGTCATTAACAACTAAAGTAACAACACTACCATAGACAACACAGAAACAGAAACAGTAAAGAATAAACATAAACAAGTAACAACAACAAATACAAACTAAAATACATAAATCAAACAAAAACCACTAAATTGTATTCTTCATTCCTCTGTAGGAGAGGAACCTGAACAGACGTTCGGTACCTTCTTTCCGGTTAAGTAGAAATCTCATATCTGAATCCAGGTCGAAGTTTTATCGGATGGTTCCAAAGATTGGGCAATCAAAGAGCAGATGGTACACGGACCATTTGATCTTTTAAGCCTGACAGATCTTCTGAGGAGAGCCAAATAGATGATGGTGGGTAAGCCTGGTGTGTCCAATCCATAGCCGAGTTAAGATGACTTGGTCTCTTCTGTTGCTCGGGGAAAGAGGTTTCTCGAGCACATTCTCCCGGATGTTATGTAATGCTGTAGGAGGACTCAGCAGCCAGAACCTATTCCACTGAGCCCGCAATTTTACACGGACTGATCTCATGAAGTCTCTCTCACATGACGATTGTATTCGGATACCATTTATTGCAGCTCTCTGTGTTTTAGTTTTTGAAAAAAACATGAAATAAATTTTGATTTCATAATTCTTTTAGGGGCTTGCATTTCAGTAAAACTATGATTAAAAATCCGGACGCGTATAATATTATTCTATTATCATATTTTTGATTAATTTTGAAATTAACAATTATTGTTTACAGTTGAAAAAATAGGTATATAAACATTAAATCATTTATTAAAATAAGTTTTTCCGTTGGTTGTAATAGTTAATTATAATTTTTTCGCGTTTTTTTTTTTGTTGCTTTTTTATGGAAAGGAAAAAATTATTCCATTCAATTGCTATTATCTTCTGATGTCACAAACTAAACTATGTTGTAGTAGCAGTTATCTCTGTTTCTTTATCGCCCTCTAGCTATTTCATGCGTATTCATCCCATTCTCCAGTTTACTTTCATTTCTATAAAACCGAATTGTTATAATTCCATATGATATTGCTCAAAAATCTGTATTCCTATTATTATATTTAGCCCTGCAAATTCATTAGTGCCTTATTCATTACGTAATTTATTTATTTTTTAACTTGTCTTTAAAAACAACACTACTTTCTTACATACCGTTACTTCCAGTTGAAATAAAAAATTTAACCATTTATTTATTAAGTTAATGTTCTTTTACCTTTCCAATTACTGAGGCATTTTTTGCCAATTTTCTGCAGCTTATGTGGGCGTGAGTTTAAATATGGGTTTTACGAGAATTTTTTGCATACAATTAAAAATAATGAAATCGCAAGCTAGGAATTTATTATTTGTCTGATGAAGGTGAGTTAAGTATTTTACAGAAGCTATTTGCAACAATTAATCAAAGTGAAAAGAGACTATTTCACTTTTTATTGAATAAAAAAAAAAAAAATTAAAATTTTGCAAAATTAATGTTAATATTTTTTTGGAAATTACTGGCCGATAATTTTATATTTATATTTGGAATAGATATAATAATCTAACATATATACTTATATACACATATACTTACATACTTATATATACATATATACTTATATACTTATTATTTATATACTTATTTATTTATTATTCTTAAGACTATTCAGGTATTTACTAAGATATGATTGCATAAAAAACAAGTTACCGCCATTCTGTGAATCTGCACGATGATATAAACTTAATTACAGGGTAATTAATCGAAGATATTACCATGTGTTCTAGTTTTAATTAATGTAAAATCAGATTCATAGATTTAGAAAATAACTGTGGATACATTTTTATCCTCCAGGTTGACGCGGTTCAAGTTTGTAATTTTTTGAACTTAACGCTTTCATATGAAATATATTTAAAATTTAAATAAAAGTTTTTTAATGACATGTCTAATTCACCATGTAGGCACTAAATCAAACGCATTAAAAATAACATCCAATTATTCTGCTTTTGAACTGATTTCACTTTTAGTTATTGAACTTACATATCCTCTGGTTCAATTTTTTTCGAGTATTTACTTCGATACGAGTAGTTACAGTTTTGGATGTAGAAAGTTTTCTCATTTTCTTTGCACGTCGAAAGGTTTGAATAAATTTACTATTTTTTTCTGAACGGATTTAAGCTTCGATTATATCATTGGCGAAATTAAACTTTAATATTTTGCAAACCGACCATTTGTTTTTCGAACATCAGTTGTCTAAAAGTTACACAACCATGTAATGCGTGTAACTTAGAATATTTATTTTGTTAAATTGAGAAAAAGAAAAGAAAGACAACATTTCAGGATAGCGGAAATTGTGAAGAAAAAAGAATAAGTGGGCAAAAGGAAGATGATGGTAGCTCGTCTGTAGTCATTTGAGGGGGGTCTTTTCAAACTCAAAAACTCAATTTGGAGCGCGTGACATGACAGGAATACTGCAGTAAACTGTGTTCTCATCGATTTTCGATTAGGACCAAAGATATTCCGCACATTGTCGCCGAACTCCGTCATTCCTGTGGGCTATCTTCTAAAATTTCGTCCTTTCGATATGAACCTAATAAGACCTTTTTTTGTACAATCATAAAATATCAGTTTTAGAGATAAATTCCTCTGATAATTTAGTTTAGGATAGTTGATACTTTTATAATTATTTTCTTTATTAATAACACATCTTGTCATATAAAGATGTTTTAATCATCTATATTTGATCATCTTTCTAACCTTTGTATAAAATTCACTTTTTACCTCTAGTTCATATATACTTTAGCTATTCTCATGAGATTTTTTAAACCATTGTATAGATTTGCAAAGTTTAAATGTATCCAGATACATCATTATAAGAATGCATTAATATTTCCAGAAACATAAATAGTAATTCATCATAAAACAAGTGTAAATAAATAAATAAATGCCGAAATAAAATGGTAGCGTCTCGAGTTTTCATCCAAAGGTCTCGGGTTTAAATCCTGGTCAGGCATTTAAATTCATATAAATATTTTTTTGTTGTTTCGTTCTTAATGATTAATTTTTATTATTTTCAGTGTTTAGATTTTTATAAATCATTTGTTTAATTAAGAATATTCTTTTTAAAATTAAAAAATATTGTGCCAGCCTTTGCGGTTATACAGCAATCAAATTCAAATTAATTTTTTTAGAGATTAGTTATATTTTTATTTTTTTTTAAATTGTATTGGGTGAAATTTATATGTATTTTTTTCTGGTAAATTTAGGTTTAGAATGATAGAATTTTAGAATATTGACCTTTTGTACCTGTTTTTTTTTTTTTTTGGTGTGTTAGATTAAGCTGTGTAGTAGATTAAATTTCCATAATAGGATTTATTATACGCATAAAAGTTGATTAAAATGTTTATGATTTAAAATTAAATTAGACTATCAGTTAACAGCTCGTAAAATAAAATTATTATTTCTAAATAAACGTTAATTTTGAGTACAGATAAATTAATTTAAGTTAGACATGAAACTGAATATATAAATATTCTAAATAAACATGGAACAGTACACTGCTCAATAAATGTTTACGTTTTATTTTCACGAATTGAAACGAGCCTTCATTTACCGCAAGATTGAACTGCTAAATTGCGTAAAACTGAAACATTCTATTTCCTAAACTGTCCTTTTAAAAGTGTGTTCGTGTGTAAAATACAACTTAATTTTCATTCAAAATAAATAGAATATACCTCTATTCTATGTAAACTAATACAAAATATAGTACGTGAGTTTCCCTGTAAATTTATTTATTATTTTTTTTTTTAAGATCATGTAATGTAGAAAATCCTTTTGCATAAATTATAGTTAATTTATAGAGCTCTATACTTTTTTTTAAACGTATAGTTCTATTTAATTTTTTATTATTACCAATAACGACTATTAGTAAATTTTACTTTGAAATACAAATTCTAATAATTATTTATTCGAAAGCTATAAATAAATGGATTACTTGTTACATTTTAAAGCCAACTTGGGGCAATTAATTATTTTATTTATAATTTTTTTTAAGAAATCATGTTTAAGATTAAAAAAGCAATCACTTGAAAACTCTTTTTTGTTTTTGTAATATAAATAATGTTAACTTAAAAAAATAGATTTAAAACAAAATAAATTTATTTTAAAATTTTCTATATATTTATACTTTAAGAAATCAGTACTAAATAAAAAATAACTACCATCAAGCCCTTACTTATTTTGATACTAATTTCAAAAACTCAATATTTTAAAATGGATTGATAATAATGTTAAATTTCTCAGACGTTTTATATAAAAATAACATTTTCAAAAGGGTTGTTTAATTTTATCTGTTTTGCTTGTTTATTTTTAATTTAAATATCAATAGAACACAAACCGCTGTCGGAATAAAAACAAGAAAACTGTGTGAAACATGAAGGCGGGAATTTAGTGTCTTATTAGACGAAGCAAATTATTCCACAGAATCAGAGTAGAGGCTGTTAAGAGAGCTGCAATAAATGGCTCCGAGTACAATCGACATGTCAGAGAGACTTCATGAGATCAGTCCGTGGAAAATTGCGGGCTCAGTGGAATAGATTCTGGCTGCTGAGTCCTCCCAAGGCATTACATAACATCCGGGAGAATGTTCTCGAGAAACCTCCTTCCTCGAGCAACAGAAGAGACCAGTCATCTTAACTCGGCTATGGATTGGACACATCAGGCTTACTTACCCACACTCATCTATTTGGCTTTCCTCATAAGTTCTGTAAGACTTGCAAGGTCAAATGGTCCGTGCACCATCTGCTCTTTGATTGCCTAATCTTTGGAACCATCCGACAAAACTTGACTGGGTTCGGATTTGAAATTTCTATTAAACCACAAAGAACATATAAAACGTCTGTTGCGGTTAGTCTCCTACAGAGGAATGAAGAATACAGTTCAGTGGTTTTTGTCTGATTTATGTATTTAGTTTGTATTTGTTATTGTTACTTGTCAATGTTTATTCTTTATTGTTCTTGTTTCTTTATTGTTTATGATTTTTGTTGTTTTATGTTGATATGTTGTTTTATTGTTGTTGTTAACACTTCTTTTTCTTTTTTCTTTTGTCGCTAATGACTGTAATTGTTGACGCGACTGTAAAAAAAAAATCTATCCATTTTGTAAAGAGTAAAAATTGAAAATAGAATAAAGGTCGATTTAAAAGGTTTCTTTATTATGAAGTCATTAAAAAAGATTAATGAAATTTTTATACAGTGATAAACTCTATATTAGTAAATAAATTTGTCTTATTTTATAGTAACTTTACTATGAATGAATGTCCTTTTAATACATCTCCAATATTAAAACTTAACATTTATAAAAATAATAAAAATTTCCTTTTATTATAGCAAATAATAATATTAATTAAATCATTCCAACGATTCAGTATCTTGGTTTTAATATATTTTTGTTTCTAAAAAAACTTTCTATATTGAAAAGTAAACAAGGCGTGTTATTGGATTCTTGGAAGTTCGGTTTGTCCTTCCATTCAGAATAACTTAATAAGTTAGCTTTTTAGCTTTTTGAAAATCAATTTTATTCTTATAATCCGAAAATTTTGTGAGTGAATATAGTTTTAGTAAACTTGGAACGAATATAGTTAAATGTGTGTCATCATCAAGAACTTTATCTCGTCTGTTTCATTGAATATTTTTTACCATGGTAAACTTTCTAGTCACCTTCGAGATTACAAAGGGTTGAATTTTTATGCTTCATTCCGTTGTTAATACTATTTTTATTAGATTCATTTTTCTTGAAATAAGATTTTACAAAGATTTTCAATTCAGACGATAAAAATATATAAATTTTAAGTTCTTTTTAATAAAGAATGATTCAGTTTAAAAAATATATTTATCTTAATTCGTTACACGACTTGAACGTGTTATTTTTAGTATTACATCCTCAAAATAGTAAAGGTTTTTTATTGCGTCTTTCTTCGGAAAAATTTAGTTTACTTGTTTAAGAGATGTACTTCTCTTGCAGTTAATTTTTTTTTTTTTTAATTCGGAACATAAAGTTGAAATATTTTTATTTTTGATATGCTTCATAGGTTGATAATATCAACATTATTCAGTAAGTAGAGACAGGTAAAGTATTGCACGTTTAGTGTCTCATCGGAAAAACTCTACGTTTATTTTCTTTTCTATATTGAGTAAAATTAAAATAAAGGTGGACTTTTTTTCTTTTTTTTTAACTCCAGTTTTCCCAAATAATGCTTAATCTTGAAAAAATCAAAAAATCAAATAAAATTGGTTCTGTTTTGGTCTAAACCTTAATTTTATGTAAAACATTACAAGTGAAAAGTCAAATTAGATTATTTTAAGCTAAACGTTTTTGCTGCTTTTGGGCTGGTCGTAAGTATATTTTTTCATGTTAGAGATTATTTCAATAAAACTATGATAATATTCATATCATTATGAAATATTCATGTCAATATTTCCTCGTAAATTCAAGAACGTGATTATAAAATATCATTACAAAATACCTAAATATATGTAGCACTTAAAAAAAATTATTGAGATAAAACGTTTGTGTTTAAGGTTTTCTAGTTTGTTAGGCAGAAGTTCTCATTTGTCTTTGTCTAATAAGCTGCTGGTTTACTCAATAATTCTAAAGCCTGTCTGTACCTATGGGGTACCGCAAGCAGAAGCAGTGTCAACATCTTATAGCGGTTTCAGAATAAGCTGGCGAAGTGCATAACAGAGGACCTTGGTTTACAAGAAACAATGAGATACAGAAATATTTAGGATTCCGGTCCATGTGGGAGGAGATAACGTTTCAGTTCAAAATACGAACTTCGTCTTAACTACCAGACAATGGGATTGACGTTAGGAGATTGAGCCGACTGCACGTTCTAGATCTAAGTGTCCCTGAAGTGTCTTAATATGTCTGTAATAACTTTGGCTGCGAGTATAGTGCGTTAACCGTTTTAATTCTTAATTTGTTTTTCCTACTTATTATGATTATATCTTATTTTAATTTCCATTTTTCTATTGATCTTGGGGATTTGTAATTGCTAACTATTTGTGCTTATCATAAAAATTGTTATAATACTAGTTTGTAATTTTTGATGGCTCCTTATCATGGAATTGGGGATTGTTCCAATTTACTCAAGGTAATTCTAACTTTTATCAATCTAGAAATTTATTACCTTCACCTTAGACTCAACATTTTCTTGGTAAATCATTATACAACGCTCAGAAAGATAAAAAAATAATTGAACGGTTAATTGCTTCTTAAAACCTAATTATTCTATATATAATTTATTTTTTTTATTTCATAAAAATTTTAATTAGTGAAATAATTGGGCTTTTGAACCATTGTTATTGTCTAAAGTTTTTCCAGCAAACAAATAACGTCAGTTTTGGTACCTGATAAAGCCAACCAACTCTATTATAAATTTGCCTTTCAAACGTTTTTGGAGAAATCAGTTGTAAAAAAGAAGCCAGCATTAAGTCTAACTACCGACAGGATATACGGACTATTAAATCCGTATTTCTGTACTACTCTTATTTACTGATGGGCCGATCTCAATTTTAAATCTAATTTTTGCGACAATTATCCCTATTTACTTAATACATGAAATGTTTTTAAACATTGTAAAGTAAAATTTCTCCCTTCCCCCAAATTTCATAATGATTTTTTTTTTCAATTTTTTTATAGTTATAAAATAATTAAAAGAGAAAAAAATAGTTTTTTTTTCCTTTTTTTGAAATTATATTTAATTAATTTCAAAGATTTGATATAGATATGTATCCACGATCTAATCAGTTAATGAAAGTATATATTTTATTCGTGTTAAATTCTTTTACGGTAAAAAAAAATGAAACGTTTCCTCTTCTAAACACGCTAGACGGTCTGCCCGTTTTATTTACAACTTATACTTTAGTTGCTGTCATTTACGTGCGGGTAATCCAGAGCTTAATTCGGTTAGTGGGTGACATAACCTAGGTGTGGGTTTAGGCGTTGTGGCTTGATCGGTTGTCATAGCAACTACCGATGGTGCGAGTAGTTTTGCCAGGCGTTCACGTCGTACATGAGGTCGAGCTGTGGGTGTGAGTAGGCAGGACAGGCGGTGCCTCATCAGTTTGCCAGTTTTGCCTGCACACTAACGCTCCGGTTCACCACCCTCGCTATGACCCTCATCACAGGTGAGTGATTATTTGCTATTAAAAGAAACAAAACAAAGTATATATTATACTGATAGCAGCTAGCGTCAATTTTCTATTATTGAGTCGTCTAAAATTTGATCGTAAATAATATGTTTATAAATAAACTAGGTGAAATCGACCATTCTAATTCAAAAATTCTAAAACTTTCTAATTTATACAAACTTACTTCCTAAAATAATATTTTTCTTTTTTTACAGATATTTAATGCGTCCATTTATTTTTACACTTTATTTAACAGTATGTATATATAATAAATAATAATAATAAAAGTAATATTTAGTGATATTTTTTCTATTTTGTTTTTTACAAATGTAATAAAATTATTAAGATGTAAATAGTATATTGCATACCAACAACGTTGCATTATATTTTTAAAGAATTAACTCATATTGTTACCAGAACTTACGTAGTTTACAAGTGAAAGACCGTTTTGGTTGGTTTTCATAGGTCCTCAATTACAAAATATGTCGAACTAAATTTGAAGAAGCAACATTCATAAATGAACTTTTACTACTGACACTAATTTCGGCAATATAGAAAAAATTATTATTTCTAAAATTTATTACGATTCTTATTTTCATTATGTTACACGTTCTTGCGCAGTCACATTTTAAACATACAAATATACTTTCAAATACATATTTACATGTATGTTCATTTTTTACTTTAGAAATAATGTAATTTTTCAGTAACTGTATATAATTTTGTAATACAGTAAACAGATTGTTTATCAACCTCTAATTATTTGCACGCAGTAAATTAATAGTAAAACTAATACTGTTGATTGTTTGCAAGCATTATTGGCTGTCAACTGGTGCGTAAATCAACGCATCATATAACTAATTACATGTAAATGTAATGCCTAAATGTATGTAAATGCCTAACTGTAAATATTTGTCTCATATAAACATGTCTCACGTTTTAATATAAATTTAATCAATTAGGAATTTTTATTAAATTAAAACTAAATTAATCAGGGTAAAAACGAAGTTTTATATGTCGGATATTAAAATTGAATCATTGGATCGTATAATTTTTTTAGTACTTTAATTTAAAGCACAAAATCAGTTTTAGAAACTAATATGAATCTGCGAGAATACGTTGATTATTAATAATTTATCGATTGTCTGTTTGATAATCCATTTTAATCGATATTGGTCTACGTTTAAAAAATTATTTCTCCCGTATTTTAATCAGTTTGTTTGTATTCTATTTATTTTTTCGTTTATATTTATAATAACAATTTATAAAAAATAAATAATTCTGTAAATTAACAGTGTATTATAAGCAATAATATTTTTCATCGTTAAAAGGTGTAAAATTTATTTTTAAACTACGAGTGGTAACTAAATAATTATCTGGTTTGGAACCATTTCGATTTCCGTTAATCTCCTGAGGACTAGAAGGGCGTTATCAGTGGATTAATAGTTTGTGGGAAAGGTAAGATACATTCTGTACGACACATTCTTCTTTCTACATTTCACTAAGTAACCGATCAAAGAAATGAAAATTCAAGTATTGTATGTTCATAAAGAGTTGTAAAGTTATTTCATCGGAAATATTTAAAAAAATAATTGCATTGAGTATTGGTTATAAAATTTTATAACAACTTATAACTGTAGTTGATTTTACTTTAAAGAAAATGAATAACTATCCTATTAAAATAGTAGTAGTATTAATAATAGTAATAATGATAAAATGAATGAAAAAAGTAAATGATTAATGATGAAAAATAAAAATTAATTAATTTAGATATCAATCAACAAAACCGCTACCGATTACTTTTTCTTAGATTATTCTTTAAATTTTCATTTTAAAATATTCATTCCGAAAAATATGCGCACTTAGTATGATATAAATCTCATCTTAGCAGATAGGTGGGAAAACGTTTTTATATATAACTTAATTAGTAAAATTCATTTTGAGAAATATAGACATTTATTGAAAAGTGATATATATATTAAAGATATATACAGAACTGGGCACTGATATAATAAATATTACAATAAAAGTTATTTAGATATTTGATCCTTGTGGAAGAAATAATAAAGTAATCTTATATTACCGCAGGTGTTAGGAAGAAATATGAAGATTAATTCCGAAGAATGAAGTGAAAATGAAATAAAATTATTTTTAACAGTCCCCTTAGCTACGAAGGTACTGACCGCGTAAAGTTGAATGTTATTCGTATTGCATATCACGAGTAGTTCAGGTATTTTGATTACTGTTTTCAGGCGTCATGTTTTATAAACAGTACAAAGTAGCTGTTTGTATCCTGTGAATTTTATTAAAAGTAATACAAAATATGAAATTCTAAAAGAAGTCTTCACACCTTCGTTGATTAGAAATTTATTTTTAACATTTTTATTTATTTAACTAATTAATTTTACGTAATTGTTTTCATTCAAGTGAATGTTTCCAAAAGCAAATCAGAGGATCTTTTTTTTAATTCTGCAATTTCAGAAGATTTATCTTTAAATTTTGCTTTTTTTGTAGAGAGTAATTTTTTAAAATAATATTAGGGCTTTTGTTCATTCGTTATAAGAGATTATTATTTTAATTTCTTGGTAACGTTTATTAAATTGGGCGATTTATATCATTAAAGTAGCTACAAATTCGTTTACTGATCAAATTTCATTTAAGCAATTTTTTTGTAAGAATCAATTATTTTATAAAAGCGCATTGGTTATATTAAATTCTATTTAGTAATGTATTAAAGAAAATTTTGATGAAGATCCAAAATAAATCAAAATCTGGTATCAACCAAGTTTAGAAATGTTAGTTATTGTGAGTAAAGAGAGGATGGATTCTTGTTACCTGTGACACGGCACATTATCTCGTTCACAGTCTTATTAAGAAATTACAATATTTCTACACACCCCAAATAGAATTATTGAGCATCTATCTATTTACGATTTCTATAGTTTAACTAGTAATATCTTCCTTGTTTTAATATTTTGTTTAAACTCATAATAAGTACTTTTTTAAAGGTATTATTAAAAGTTTTACTTATGTTAAAAAAATCATGCCCTAGAAACGCTTAAATAATGCTGAACACAATTTATAATGTCGATTATCCTAAATTGAAGGTTAATTGTCAGAATTATTAATGACTGGAAAATTATTGAGATAAATTATAAAGTAGAGTTAATAAATGGGCGTACAACTCCGATACTGATATTAATTAGTATATTCAAACTTACTAACAGTAATTTATTGCTTTAGTAGTTTCTTTTTGGTTATTTGTTAGAGTACATAATATATTTTAGTAAAATACTTTTTTAAATATTTTTTACCGCAAAAAAATGATTAATTAAATTAAAATGTTTTGTTTACTACGATAGAAATATTATAATGAGGGAAAAACAGCGATACTTGACGAGAGTTGCGTTATAACAATAATTTCCGAAATAGTTTTTGTTTCTCACCGTATGGTTTTGAAAAGTTGAAAAGAATAGATTATCGTTTTCATGTCGTTCAGGAATTTAACGTGATTTCTCGCTAAGCATAAATAATAAAAATAGATTAACTTAAAAAATTAAAAAGCAGTTCTTAAAAAAAGTATTCTGTAATTCCAAATAAAACAACTCTTAAGTTTAATTTCGATTTAAAAATGACAACTGAAGTTGTAGAACGAAAGAAAGCAATGAGGACATATTCAATAAAAAGTATATCTAAATGCCGACTCTTTAAAAAAACAGTTAAAGTTAATTAAACTTAAATGACAACATGACAGCCTGTTTTTAAAAAGGGGAAAAAATAAAAAAAATCTTTTCCTTATTTTTTACTAAAATAAGCTATCCAATTTGAAAAGAGACCAGGTGTTCCTACAGAACCAATTAACCGCGTAATACGATATTTTAATGAAAAGAATTATTTTTTAAATTTCTTTTAGGATGAAGAATATATATATTTTTAAAAATTAAATTATAATTCCTTTTTTATTATTATCATCATTATTATTGCTATAACATTTTTTTTTAAGTTTTCTTGAAAAATTAGCACAAACAGTTGATGGTTTAAAAATTTAATTATTTTTAACTGCTTTGTTAATAATTAAAGGGTTGAAATGAATACAAAAACTTCCTTATAATTTAAATTAAAAATCATCAGCTTTTCCTTTGGTTCTATTA
Source organism: Lycorma delicatula (assembly GCF_047948215.1). Lineage (NCBI taxonomy): Eukaryota > Metazoa > Arthropoda > Insecta > Hemiptera > Fulgoridae > Lycorma > Lycorma delicatula. Next base: position 56,304,291 of record NC_134456.1, read on the forward strand.
AAATATGTTAAATAGATTCTTAATAATAATCTGTAGGTTATTTTTATTTCATTAATTTCTTTTTAAAAACAAATATTCATGATTAATAACTTAATCATATTGATTATGATGTAACATTAAGACAACTTTGTTTTTAATTTATTTATTAAATTATCGAAAATTATTTTTTATTCTTGAACCAATTCTTTTAAGCTGCCCTTTTACGACCCCATTTCCATGCATCATCATTGTTTACACATACCGTTTGTTTGATTGAAAAAATATAAATGTAATACTCACAATGAAGTACAAAAACAAATGTTGTACGGAATATGTTTAGTTCCAAAAAATATTTTAATTTTTTCAACCCTAGCTTTACTGAAATCCATATTTATTTTTCTTTAGTTTTAAAATAATTATTGTTCTTTATTTGAATACAGGAATTAAAGACGCAGCAAGAAAAATGTTACGTATATAGGATGTAATTTATTCCTAATTTTTAAAAAAGTTTATTTTTCATTTTTTGCTATTGCGCTTTATTTACAATCCTTTTCCTACACAAACCATAAGTAAATCGAAACCATAAGTAAGTAAATCGATTGACAAATATAACGTGACTGAAGAATATCCAATGATTTCTTGCCAAAAACAAACATTAATAATATTCGTTACTGAGATAATCTCTACAGATAATCCTCTTGTCCGGAATATACCATCTACTCTGTCGGGTAACACGTTTTCCGAATGATTGCATTAAAAAGATGAATTATGTAAGGTAATGGCGAATGTGGCAACATAAGTAACATTTTACCCATGATTAATTCAATGAATCCTTCATTCTTTCAAATTTATCGGATACCTACATTTGAAATGGGTTTCTTCGAGAGGCATAATGGAAGCAGACTATCCAAGAATTAAACAATTTCTTCTTCATCGGCTCCTGTTGTTTCTGTGGTTGCAAGACTCTGCACAGGTGCGTAGCAAACAATTCCGCCTGTAGGCTGTTCCTACAAGCTTACCATTCGAGACCTTAAAGGTGGAAATGACAGTGGAGGTCTCTTGTACTACCTCGTGGCTTTCCACAAGGAATAATAATTTTTTCTGAGGGAGGGACTTTAAATATAGCTTCTAATCGTTTCATTTTTTATTGATTTTAATAGTCTCCTCAGTTCGCGAGCAGCCCTGTTAAGAGTCGTTCTGTCATCAGGACTCCTGTAATATTGTCACTTTCTCCGAACTCTTCTTTTGGTCGCAATAAGTACCATTACATTCCAAGAGTAATCTCTGCCTTCTCTCCCCTTATATATCTTTGCACACGTTGAGCCCCATGCTGCCTACCTCATGGTTGAGGTCAAACGTAGGGTTGCATCATCAAATATCATATGTATACTTAAGTAGTACTCTGTACATAGCCTTTCTTCAATCCAGCGTCTGTAGGATTCCCAGTCAGTGCTACTGTTGTGAACGATCGGGGAATTTTTCTTCTTTATGAGCATTGTGCTAACAGTCAATATCATAGGAGAGTAATCGGACACAGAGTCAAGGTTATTCCTCACATCAGTGTAGATGAAGCCAACTCCCAAAATTACGAAGAAGTCTAATAGGTCCAGAGCTATACTCATGTTCGTAGGCCAATAAGTTGTATCTTTGCTAGAGATAGCATTGAGCAGTAGCCTCGTAATATACCCCTTTAAGGCTCCACCGGTAGTTATTAATCTAGAACCCCAGAGTACATATTTCGCATTCCAGTCAACCCTCTCCTATAAAGCGGCAACCTAGTAAATTGAAGACTCAGAATACGTATTATCCGTGATCACGTGACGAGGGAAAGAGTAGATTGCTGAAAGTCTTAGAAGCTTAAACCAGTCTAATATTTCAAACGAGGATGCTTGAATGTGGTTGCTCCTAAATGGTGGGAACTGAATCTGCTTTATCCCATTTTCGAACAGAAGCACAGTACCTACAAGGGCTTTACCGTCTGACTAATTAGTTGTATACAATGAATAGCTCAAGTAGTGAGCTTGGTTACTCAGGTATTTGCAGTTAGTTAAATGCGTTTCAGAAATAAGAACATCATCTAGTAGTTCGATTAGAATCAATACCTACAGTTCTTCTCGTCGGTTCATGATGCTATTTATGTTACGGGCCATGATTCTCAAATTCCTCACCAAGCTTGGCAGAGCTCAGCGATCACTTTTGTCAGTAGATCTATGAGATTCCTATTATGTCGCATTGTTTAAACTCAGAAAAGAATGTAGATTCTCAGCAGATGAATTATCAACCACTGTCTCAACAAATGTTCGAGGATAATCAAATGATAGGGGAAGAACAGTCAAATGATTAACAGGATGAACATTCACATTCCCAGCTGAACCCTAATTGAGCGGTAGGAGGTGTTTACTATCCAGTTTAAAGAATCTATCTTATGCACATTGAGAGATTATAGGAGGAGTTATTTCTGGTGTATAATGCGTTTTCCTTTTCTTTTACCTTTCTTGTATCTCCATATACACTCTTCAAGATCCTTTGTAATTTGCGATATGGTCTAAATAATAAAATTCTTTAGTCTAAGTATTCTTTAAAGAATTGTTTAGTCTTTGTAGTCTCTGTCTTTCTTCTGACAATCAGATTCTGGCACTAAGTTCTGATTCTGACAATCTTTGTCTTTCATTAAGTTTTTCCTCCATTTATATTCTTTAAGATTTCTTAGCAAATAGTTGCTATTGGTAAAAATGTCCCCAGTATACCTGTCTCTTTTTTTATTCTTTCACTCTAATCCATAACTTTCTTTTCCTATTTAAGAACATTTATTGCTTCCCGATTTTCTTATCTCCCCATGATTCCAAAATTCCGTAAAATTTATTCGTTTCAAAATAATTTTTGATTCAATGAATTCAACAAATTTTACTCTTTGTAAAAAAAGGAAACTCTCAGAGAAGTCTTTCTATTTTTTTTCTGACATTTAAATACATATATTTCTTCTAGATTTAAATTTAATGGAAGATTCAGATTTTCATTTCAGATTACCTCAGGATAATCTTTTCAATGGAGATAAAACTTTTACACGATACACAAACAATTACTATTACTTTCATCATAGGTTATCTTATTAGCAAACAGTGCTACTTTATATGCAAGTTGAATAATCTTCACAAATTAATTATTTTTAATTTTTGAGAATCATTTATTAATAATTCCATTTTTTATTTAATTTTTTAGCTTTGTTTTAATTTTACTTATTGGTGACATTATTTTTAAAGGTTTTTAACGATTCTTGCAACAAAAGAAAATTCTCATTATTTGTTTATTTATAACATAAATTTTTCCTTTGATATATATATATTTTATTTCAAAAATCAATGTTTTATGGAAAGTAGGATTTTTTAAACGTTCCAGCTACGAGTTCAGTAGTTAGTATTCAAGAAATATCGGGATATAATAGAGATTGTATGAAATAAAAGTAATAAATATCAGAAGGGAAAGATGAAATTCAAACTAAGAATAAAAAATATAAACAATAAAATGAATAAAAATGTAAAAGTTATTTAGTAATTAATATATGCCGAGTATAAAAAGTAATATTTAAAATATGCTATAATGTTAGTTTAAAGGGGCGTTAAAGAAGTATGACGGCTTTTAAAAAGATACGGCCTTGGCCCATACTTAAACCAATCGATCGGGGTTGTCTGTTTCAAAGAATAGAAAAACAGAATCGACTAAAAGAATAAGTAAACGAGCTTTTACTCAGATTAATCGTATAAAAATGTTCTGGTTCATAACAAATCATTCATAGAGTGAGTCCTTTAAAAACCATCCGTCTCGGAAATTAAAGTCTAAGAAGAAGCTGGAGCAGGAGTCTCGTAAATCTTGTCACAGATAAAGGTACCACCTCTGTCCGCCTACGACCTCATAGCGGGCAAATCATCTCCTACCAAGCAATTTCACGTAATTTCACACAGTCGTTTGTTTTATGAACTAAATTACTTCTTTCACCTAATAACTTTTCTTTCTACTCTTTTTATTATATTTTATCATTTCATTTTTCATCTTTCCTGCATTTTCTGCATTAATATATTACGTTTAGGATAGTATTTTACCATTTAAAGACACTTTTTTTATTTTATTATACCTAAATGATAATACATCATATTAAAGCTCCCATATTAAAACGCTTTTAAATATACTGGACTATTGAATTATAAAATACCGATATTACATGATAAAATGGTATTAAATATTGTTATTATATAACAGAAAATTATAATAAAGTATTACCGATTCAGTAAGTTGATAAGCAAGAATATTTTTTTCTTTCAAAGGACAGAATTTATTAATAAAATTTCGTTTTATAAAAGTGTCTGGTTTTTAATTAAAATAACGTTGCAGTAAATTTAATTATGTAATTTAATGGATACACATAGTAATTACTGATTTATTATGTCTACAGAAAATTACCAAATTATACCTTAATATGATTTTTCATTTTTTATTAGTTTTTTAGTTCATTTTATGGCTGAATTTTAATTAACAAAGTTTTGTACTGGTGAATGTTCTTGAAAAGTCTGTGTTACTTCCAAAAAAGAATTGCAGTAATAACTTTAACTTATACTGCATTTTACCATTGTATATTGTTTGATGGAACTGTTAATAATTATCCTCAGGATTGGTTAGCCTTGATTTGGTCTAGATCAATTTCCAGTTTATAGATCGATTGCCTGTAGATTTATACCGGTAATAATCTTAATATAAGACAATACGTTGTCTTAGATTAAAACCGTAACATTTTACGAATCAGTTATTTGACTGGTTTGATGATACCTCCATTCCTGTCTCTTTATCACTGACTTTTAACATCAACAAGAGTAATAAATTCTACCCTGTCAGTTGTATATAAAACATCTTCCTCTATAATTTTCATCTTCTACATATCCGTCTATTATCAAATTAACTTAAACCCTGATGTCTATATATATAGCCTACCAATCTAGTTCGTCTTTTTTAAAATTATGTCACAAATTACTCTCCTCTCGTTTTTAAATCTGTTCAGTTTGTACTTTATCCCTACTTAATTTTCAACTTTTTCTACAACATCTTGTTTCAATGGCTTCTATAATTTTCCTCCCTGCTTTTCCTGCGGTTCTTGTTTCGCTTCTATAAATAGTGTGCTTTATACAATTATTTTTAGGAATATCTTTTTATTCTTAGACCAATATTTGTTTCTACCAGCTTTCTTTTTTCTATGAAAGTGTTTGTTAATTAAAATCAATTACGTGTAGAGATCAAGAATTTATACACTCAGTATCAATATAGATTTTTTCATCATTTTGATCAAAACAGAACATATATGAAGAAGAAGACGTATAGAATCAAGCAGTTCTAAAGATCAAACAGACTGATACGAGAAAAAACTATTTATGGCCCCTGTTTTTCTATAAGTTGTTGAAATTGCGTTTTTAGGCTGATATTAAAAGTCCAGTTCTAAATTTTAAAAAATCCATTAGTTACTAATAAAAAATTTCTAAATTCAATTTTTTTTCTATAAGAAAATGTTATATATATATTATGTTATATATTCTATATAATGTTATATATATATTTTTTTACTATAATTGTTGTCCATACTATAATTTGTTTCCATTTATCTTTTATGTCTTTCATAATCTTTGCTATCTTTCATCATACCAGTATCGTTTATATAAACTAAGGTGTTTATGAACTTGCCTTTCGTTTAATCCTAACATCAAACTTATTATTTACTCAATGATGGTGATTAAATTCGTTGTTGTTATTTTACTTACTAAAAGAAAAACCTTTTGACACCTTGTACGAAACAAAGTTCACACTGCAAAAGAATGATATATATTCATAAGAATAAGTGACATTTAATCCAAAAAGTAACATCCTTGCTCTTTATTTTTTGGATAAATAGAGTTTAGAGGACATCATCACTCTCAGAGAAAGCATTTACAATTTATGCCTTTGTAGCTGGTGCTTAAAATTCATCATAATCTTAAGAAAGGTTTGGGCAGACAAAAATGTAAGCATTTAGTCATGGGGCTACCCCAGCACATAGAATATCGGTACATATGAGTTGAAATGAATTTTTTTTTTAATTTATGTACAGTTTTTATCGTTACACGTAATGTTATTACCTTTTAAGTACTTTTTTAATTCATAGAAAGTTTAAACAAACATAAAAATGTGATAAGTATTTCTTTATTTTATTTACTAAAACTTGTAACAATTGAATAAATTGAATGAAATTTAGCATACTGGTACATAATCAGATCCTCGATTAAGATGCGGTTGGTTTTCCTTACCCTGGGAAGTTGTCGAATTCCTGAAAGAAAAGTTAAAGGTGTAACTAAGATTGTTTGTTCTCAATCACGCTGAAGAGTATCTGAAAGGATTTGAGTGAATTTAAATGTAAACTGAAACTCAAAGTTTGGTCCATAAACATAATATACGTACTTTTTTAATTATTACATAATAAAATTATTTTTTTTAAATCTTTAAGTAAATTAAAAAGAAACGAATAAATAAAAACAATTCGGCTTTATAGATACCTAATTTTATCGTTGCTTCGGTTGTAAATATATATTAATATAAACTGTTTTAATTTTTACCCTTATTAACATTAATACCTTATTTATTACATGATTTTTTCCCTGCGATATGCTAATTAATTCCATTAATACAACTAGTTGCCAATTTTTGTTTAGCTTTTTATTTTGTTGTGTTTGTTGCATATATTTTTAATTGGCAAACGAGGCTTATGTTTTCCATATCACCAATATTTTATTTTTTGTTTAAATATGTATTCAATTAAAAAAAAAAAATTATACTAGTTATTATTAAAAGGATAGCAACAGCAGAAATAATGTGTGGGTGTTTGTTGGCTGATAGCCAGTCATGGTGGCGGCACACTGTCCCAACATTCAACCCTACCCAGTAACAGTAAGCTGTCATACATCGACCGGCAAGTGTTGTATGTAAACATAGTAAGAGTCTGTGTTTGCTCTTCTAACCAAGTAACTGCCGTGTTATTCAAAGTAGTCATAATGTTTTTTTTCTAAACGACACTATCAGTAAAATAATGTAATGTACAACATTAGAGTAACAACGTCATTTTAGTTCTTCAATAAATTGTTTAGAAAATTTTAAAAATTATAAAATTAATATTTCAAAGTTTTTTTGTCATTTTCTTCGATAATACTGTTTCTTTGAGTTATTATGGTATTTATTCTTATTAAAAAACACATGCTCAATTGTGTGACAATTATTATCTTCATTATAGCATTCTAATAAATTATTAAAGGTTTGGTGTAAATCAACGTAGAAAATTTTTCAGAAAATGATCACATTACTCAAGCAGTCTTAAGTGAATGTTTAATAAAGGTATATTCTAAATTAGAACGGATTGATATTTTTGAAGAAAATAAAAGCTTTTCTGTAATTTTTTTAAAATTTTTATTATAACCTTTTTGTATTATTTAAATATATGGAAGTGAATCATATAACAGTGCTGATAGATTTTTTTCTATACGATTCGTTTAATCAATGTAAAATTAATTAGTAAACATCATTTAACCAAACTCATTATATAGTTACGGAAATTAGATTGCTTTTTTGTGTAAATTACTGTTTGATAAATTGGATATTTAGCATGAAAATTTCACTGTCTAATAATTTATAGGTTATTATAAATGCTCTTTCCGATTACAATCTTACATAACTCACGTTTAATGACACTCAGATACGTGACAGCAATATCAATGGAAAGGAAAACTCAAAACCTTTCTCAAAAATTAGTCATGAAGACCTTTTTGTGTGCTGAATTTTCACATTTGCCGATCTGTTTTCACTGTGCAATGGAAAGCATGAATGGAAAGAAAAACTCAAAAATGTTTAGTGATCGGTACAGCTGTTGTATAGTTATTAATTTCCTTGCTAGGACGATAGGAAAGAAAATAGCTGCCAACGCAGGAAAGATTTTTGTATGCTGGATTTTCAGGTTAACCAATCTATTATCTCTCCGCAACGTAATTTTAAAAGGAAGTTGGTGAAGATGCATCCAGTGGCCTCAGTATCCATAAGTAATGTTCTAACTTGTAAGGGATACATCTGTAAGCGAAAGTCAACAAGCAGTCCACCCGTAAGATAGGCAACTGTGGTGCGTGTTAGAGAGAGTTTCGTACGAAGTCCACAGATATCTACCATCACAGCCAGCAGAGAATTAGACATCCCGCAACCGTGCGGAAGATTTTACACAAACGTTTACGATTCTATCCTTACCGTCTGTAATTTTTGCAGGCTCTGAAATTGTAGAACATAGCAACGTTACTGTTTTTATGCAAGGACATACTAATCGAAATGGAAACTGATGGTTTCACGGAATCATTGGTGTTTAGTGATGAAGCTACCTTCACCCGTCAGGCAAATTGTGCAAATAAAATGTCAGGATCTGAGGGCCGGAAAATCCTACAGGTTATGTAGAGTCCAATGTTACAATGTTACAACGTGTAATTATAATACATCTCGATCTGTGTCTCCTGACAAAGGGAGCTCCCATTGAGCACATGCAATGGAATGATGTAAACCAAATATTATACAAAACCTTTTGAATTTCCCTTGCTACTTGATACATCTGAGTATTATTAAACGTGAGTTTCTTAAAATTTTTTAGGAAAGATCATTTGTAATACATTTGATCACTTTTAATACTGAACTCATTAATAAGATAGCATTATAGATTATATAAAATAAGCTTATGGAAAATAAAATTGTAAATGTTGTTATAAAAGAATTTTTATTGAACCTCACATTTTTTTCCGAAACCATCTTTCCGTGAATTTTTAAAATCTTTTATTTTTGTTATATTTATGCCCGATGGTAAATTTAAAAATTTTGGTAATTTAGTTTATAATATTTTGTCACTTTGAAAAAAAAATCAAAATATTTTATGGGGAAAAATGAAATGTTAATTCGTTTGTTTTGGAAATTATTACGAAGGTAAATAAGTCACAAAGTAGTGTTCAAGTATCTAGGGAACAAATTTTTGCATAAGTTAATTTAGAAAAGTTATGTTAGATGTCATAATTTGTTTCTTGATAGATTTTCCGTTTCTCATTATTACATAATATAAACAGGACAGAAATTATAAATTGTACTAGATAAACTGTTAACACAATTTACAGGATTTGAAGTTACTTTAGAAATTATTTGTCGAATTTAAAAGACTAAATAAATCCCTAGATGTCAGCTATATAAATTTTTTATATTAAAACTTAAGAAATTAAGTGTAAACAGATGTATTTAAAGCTGTACTAATTGTTACTTTTCTGGCATCAAAGTTCTAGAGCTATACTGAGAAGGAAAGTAAGGTAATCAGTCAAAAAATGGGGGATGGGTTTTCTTGCATTTTTTCGACGTTTCATGACCCACGGAGGACCCAAAAAAAAAATTGGGATGTAATGTTTGTACATAATTATGTAACTATGTACTGTGCGACGGCATGTTTCAAGTTTAGTCATTTTTGACTGGACAAACCGATTTTGAAGAAATTTTGTAAACTCGTGTGTTTGGGGAAATTTGTTGGTAAAATTTTAGTGTATGCTGATAATCTTTTGTCTTCCTTCTGGTAAAATTTTCAGGGGAGGGGATGTTGGGAGTCAATTTTTTAAAAAAATTTTCAAATATAACCCTTTTTTATATTATGCTCAGTATATGCGTGCATATACTTCTTATCTTGTCTTACCATATTTAAAATTAAACTATATTAAAAATTTGTCCCAAAATTCCCCATCCCCAAAAATCGTAAAACCTGTCATTTTATTTACTGAATATTTTTTAATCGAATTTTTTAATGTCTTCCTAAGCGTAGTAGTACTGTGGACTACTATTATAAATATACTTTGGGGGCAATATTGAGGTGTGGAAGCCGATTAAAGTTTAAAAATATCGATTTTTTGAAATTTTCAAAGGTTTTTTTGGTTTATACAAACTTTTAATTACATTAACGGTTTAAATAATAAATTTTTAGTACAAATGTTACATTAAGATTTCATTATAATTCACCCCCACCCACAAAATAATTAACTTTTTATTGGTTATATTTTGTAGTCGAATCTTTTTTCAGTTTCTTCTATTTAATATAATAAACGAGGAAAATCAAAAACTTTCTCGGTAAGGTGATTTTGAAGGTGAGAAGCAGAAAAATATTAAAAAATACTGATTTTTTGAATTTTTAAAACTTTTGGTTTATTTAAACGTATAATGAAAATTTTACAATAAAACTTCATCATAAATTACCCCCACCCAAAAACATAAATCTTAGATAATAAATTTTTCCCTGTATAATTTGTATAATTATAGTCATGGGGGTTATGTAAATGTGTTAACTTAGGAAAATAAAGATTTAATCATAATTTTCTTTATTAACGTAATTTGCATGATTTATGTATTTTCTAATACTTCTACCAAACCAAACAACATCTGCTGACATGTTTAAAATATCTACAGTTTTGAACATTTATTAGTGTTTCATATAATCACAGATTAATCAGTTGATTGATTTTACAAAAAAACACAATTTTTCTTTAAATGTGTATTCTTCCCACTGAGTAGAGGCATTTTTAATATGTTTTATTGTTTTTAATGGAAGGAATACATTAATTTGGTAATTTACAATACCTATCCCACTAATTCTTATAGCTGGAACATTTAAAGCATTTAATGTAAAAATGGTATTAATCAGAATTGTTTTTTATGAAATTAATGATATTAATTATACATCTCCACGACGTGTTCTTCACAATGAAGGTTTGTCTTGTTGAGCTGGATATTTGTTGACTTCCCGTGGACTTGGTATGTCGATGTGCAACAGTATGTTTTCCTCATTTATGAAGACAACGTAAAACCACTTCATTCCTTATTTTTTATTGTAAATTTGCAAACGAATGCTTGTTACCTTGAGAAAAGTTATGGAAATTTTAGGAAAGATTTACATATCATGGCAAATGGTCTTAACAATTTTTTTGGTTATGCCCCCCCCAAAAAAAAAATTACATGCTTAAATATTAAAATTTACATAATTAATTATATGAAAGAAATATGTTATTTTGTATAAATTAAACAAGCTCACAGATATATCCTAAATTTGATTATATCCTCTCTATTGAGTTAATAAATTTTAATGTATTCTTAAGGCTAAAATGAAAAATAAATGATATATTTATAGCTATACAAGCAAATACCGTATTTTCATTATGAGTACGGAAACAGCTTTACACTGCATATCTGAGAGGTATTTGTTGGCAGAAAGAAATAGGGTTCTACATAGTTTAAAAAAATCTACATGTTGGTGAGTTTTTAATTTTTGTCCGCCATATTGAATCAAATTTAATTTTTTAGGTAAATTTCATAAGAAAGCTACCTATTGTAATAAGTACCATGATTCGACTTCCGAAAAATTTCGTCATATCTTCTTGGTTCACATTCTCCAAACCCCAAAACCACCCTGAGTTCAAAAGTTTATATTTATATATTTTACTTTCTCGTCGACACGATAACTGCCGTAATTTTGCGCCAGTCGCTTCCAAATTCATACATAAAATATAACGACCCAAAAACTCGGTTGATGTAGTTAACGGGAAAAATCGGATCATAGGGGTGAAAATGAAGGGGGGTTTTTCGAAAAAAAAAATATCGCTCTAACTTTCTTATTAAGTAAAATATGGAATTCGTTTAAAGTTATTATTATTCTTTGGATAAGAGCCTAAAACATATCTCAGAAAGTTTTTATGATATCACCAACCATTGTTGGCTCAGGGGGTGGAAAAAATTGGGTTTCGAAAACAAAAAAATCATACCTCCTTTAATAAGCACAGTATCGAATCGGTTTGAAGTGGTCCTTAGTTACCTAAACATTACCTAAACCTTTTTTCTGAAACAGTTTTTGATATGACTAACCCTTACGGCACGGGATGACCAAAATGTTGCTGTAATTGTAAGAAGACGGAGCTTGTATGTTAAACATGTGAAACTTTTTTATACACGTAACCATTGTCATATTGAGTAAATTTGAAGTTTTTCTTAACTTTAAGGTGGAAATCTTTTTTATCCCCTACTTAGCACCGGTGAAATCAACTTCCGCCTTCCGGCGTGGTGAAAGGGATTTTTTAAATATGAAAATGGACATATGACACAAGATTTCTATTCAAAATTTTACAAGAAAAACTACGGTGAAAGCTGTTTTTCTGCTAATGTCTTTGTTATCGAGTTATAAGCATTCAAAGTTGCAATGACGGAAAAATCGTGTTAACAATAAAACGAGGTAAAACACGCTACATGAATGATTTTGTGAATTATTATTAGATTTTTATTGTATTTTACATTCATAATGCAAAAAATAACGAACTTTAAACAGTGTCATAATATTGATAATAATAAACAATAGCTTATAATTAACAACACATCAAATTAAACGGCTATACCAACTGATATTATTTTCTAAATAATAATTAACAGTGCTAATATCAGCTGATATTTGTTACTTATTATAATTAACCAAACCAGCTGGAAATGCTTATTTAAAAAAAATGTTTTACAAATTTAGTTGCCTAAATCAGCTGTTAATTTACAATACAGTTCGTATTACTTAACTTTTGTTTTTAAATGTACGTTTGTAAAGTCCTTCTTTCTCTTTACTGTTTAGCTTCCGGTAATTACCTTTCAGATAATGCTTCAGAGGATGAATGAGGATGATATGTATGAGTGTAAATGAATTGTAGTCTTGTACAGTGTCAGTTCGACTACTCCTGAGATGTGTGGTTAATTGAAACCCAACCACCAAAGAACACCGGTATCCACGATCTAGTATTCAAATCCGTGTAAAAATAAATGACTCAAGGCTACGACTTGAACGCTGGAACTCTGGACTTCCAAATCAGCTGATTTGGGAGAAGCGTTCACTACTAGACCAACCCTGTGGGTCACGTTTGTAAAATCGTACATGATGAATCCCACCCACTTTTGATGACTACCTCAAATATGCCAGTGTCTATACAGCAGAGTTACACGCTATTTAGCAAGCTCTTTTCTTTATTTTACACTACAGCGAGGAGATAGTGTTTCTCTGCTCTGATTCCGTAAGTGCAATCGCTGCATTAAGAAATAGGTTTACACATTTTGCACTTGTTCAAGATGACTTAACAGCAATTACGAATCCCAAGAAAACGGAAATATCAGGTGTCCATCTCCATATGGACATCTGACCATGAGAGTATCCAAGGATATGAAGCACCCGATAAAGCGGCAAACAGTAAGGAAGTCGATATTACTTTAGTCAGATCAGATGACTAAAAACTTTCACGCAGATCATAAGAATAGAATGGATGAGGAAATGAGGTATTTTTATAACAAATTTTTATGCCTTTGAAGAATACCCGATTTTTCATTAAAACAAAAAATGCTCTAACGGGTAGAGAAAAAGTTACCATTGCAAGACTTTGAGTTGGTCATACTAGACTCACTTCAACTTACATGTTAGCAGGAGAATAGTGACCAATAAGTGGAAGTTGTGATTAATACCTCACAGCAGAAACATATAATAGAAGAGTGCACGTTATACCGTTACCTCAGAATAAGGCTGGAAATTTGGCAATCGATTTATCCTATAATGTTAAAAAAGAGAAGAGAATTATCAAGTTTTTAGTAAAAATTGGTTGTTGGGACTATGATTTTAACATGTAATACGTTTCATGTAGGATCACTATTTGTTGATTTCTTTTTATGTGTGTTTTGTGTTTTCTTTTAAGCTAATGATGAATCTCTTAAGGATGTGTTGTTAATAATTGCGGGCTCTTTGTACCTGCTTTTAATAGTTTTGACGATATTTCTTTAGGAATGGCTTCTATGTTTATGGTAATACATTCTTGCCGTATTATGTTCTTCTGTGGTTTTATTGTTTTCTGAAAAGTCTGTTTTCCAGATGATCTACTTGACAAGACTGACCTTTTGACTTAGTCACTTAATGAGAGTGGGAAAGTTTGCTTGTGACAACAGCTAATGATCACAGTATCGATGCCCACTATATGAAAAAAAAAACTTATCCAAACAAAACTAAGAAAAGGACATTTTTATAATCGTTTGAAACAAATCTATTTGTTTAGTTTTGGAAAAATTTGTTTTAAAAAAATGTCAAAAGATGTTAATCGATCTATTAACAAAGAATTTTAAGTGGAAATATGGAAATGGAAATTTATAGTGTATAAAAAATGCTATGCCTGACCAGGGTTTGAACCCGGGATCCCGTATGAAAGGGCGAGACGCTACAACTCCTCTAAAAAGATCGATGTTTATTTTTAATATTTTTAAATTAAAGAAATGCGTAATTATTATAATTAAGCTATAAATTGTTTATTTCTGCAAAAAGGAAAATCTTTTGAATATAGACGTAATAATATCAAAATTAAGGTTGCAATATATTAAATTTAAAAAAATATATTACAACAATTTTTACATTTTAATTATAAAAAATTCAATTTCGGTAATACCATTCTTTCTTTATAAATCTATTTTAATTTAAAGAATATTATTAAAATGAATAATTTTATTACTGAATGAAATAATTACATTTTCCACCCTCTTACGCAATATGTTCTAGAAAATGTAGACTGTGGAATAATTTGTATCAACTGTTCAGTTCATCTATTATTTAATAAAATAAGCTCTGTTCGGTACGTAAATATTGTTGAATAAAATTAATAAATTTTGTGGTAATGTAATCATACTGCCTTTGGAATTTTAGTTTTAAAATAATATTTATTATTAGTATTGATGGAAAACTGGTTTTGCTCAAATGAAATATTTAAAATATCGGTGAATGAAATTTTAATGTTGTTATCTTAGTCTCGGAACTTAAAAACGTTTATTAATGCCTGGGTAAAGATTAGATTGATTAAATTTTCTGTTGACTATTTAAAATTAATTTTGTGTTGTACATCAAAAGATTAGACACAATACCTAACCCATTAAGAGAATACAATTTTTTATTTTTTAACCGTTCTTAATTTAATATTTTAAGAATTTTTTGTAACAGAACTTCTGACGAGTTTGAAATGTATTACTCATATCGTAATGAGACTAACTTTCTTATGTAAAAGAAGTATACCCTACTCAAATAAAAAAATATTATGACTGACATAATACGACTATTTTCATTGCAAATGTTGCTAAAATTATTTTATTCTTAAAAAAAACTCTTTTTGCAGGAGACGCATTTGAAATGTAATATGAAAGAAACTTCAGCTTTTATAGTCTTTCTTGAAAGCCATTTTCTTTTCAAATACTTATTTCCTTTTTCATTTTAGGCAAAATCCTTTAGATTGCACCACTTACAGACGAACTTCTTTTTATTTATATAAAAAACATGGAAACTGCATTGTGAATTTAAATTTAAAGTTGTGGTTTGAAACATTTAAATCATTTCCATCTTGCCTTTTTTCTTCTCCCAATTTTTTTGTTTATTATCTTTATTGTTCTTTGGGATTTTTTTTCTTTATTTTCTTTATTGTTTAGATATTAAAGTATAGGAAAGAGTAATCGGGAAATAATATTTCCCAAATTGGTTTCCTATATATTAATTAAAATTATAGAATAATTTTCAAGATAAATGTTTATTCTTATTAACTTAATAATGAATTCCGTTTAGAAACTGATTATCGTTGTTTTACTTGTTAATTTATTATAATCGTGTAAACTCTCTAAAAACAACAGCCAATTTTTATAAACAGATTCTATGCATTTTAAACCGATGATTAAAATGGGTTTTAAATGAAAATTATACGGTTTTAATAAGTTTCGTACAACCGAAATTGATTTTAGTAAATAAATGAAAAGTTTAGTAACTGCAAAATACCTAAAAAATAATAATTTATAACCCTTAAAGGTATTGTGTGTGTATTTGTGGGTGCGCGTGCGTGTACGCTCGCGTAGCACCATAATTGATCTATTGATTATTATGTTAGGTGTTTTAAAATTCTCCAGTATCAAAGTCAAAATGAACTTAAAAACATAGTTCCTGTTTATTTGATTTGAGCCTGTTATTAATGTGTACTTTGATTGTGGGGTATCTAATGGAATTACCTCAAAATTATTTGTCTGACACTAAAAAGGACCAATTATGAAGTTTAAAATAGATACGTGGATTTTATTTGTGAGCTTTAGAACAAAAACAAAATTACTAATAACTGAAAACATCGTTTTTAACGTAGTACACAAACGTTTTTGTATATGTCAATAATAAATTCGTTTACTGTTTGGTTTACTTAGCTATTCAGCGCAGTTTTTATAATTTTACGTTTCATATGGAAGGTCAACAACAGTTTAAGTCAACTAGTCCCATTAGAATAACTTTAAACATGTTATTTCCTGGTTTCTGTCTCCTAGTTAACATTTTTGTTACGATTTTTAATAAATTCTAACACATCCTGGTGTAGCTAAACTGGATGTAAAACAGGAACACACATACTGTCACAGAGTCCCAGCTACTTTAGATCAGTACTGTGTAAAGCTTTATCACTATGTACTGATCTTTCACGTCATACTGTCAAATTATCTATATTTTCCGTTTGGAAGGCAGAGCTTACAGAAGACTTTACCCAACATAATTTTAATTATTCACTATTCTGTCTAAAAAAAAAAATGTCTTTTGACCTTTGTACTATAATCTAATTTAATTTATATTTAACTGTTTCGTTTTAGGTCTGTACAATACGGACAGAAAAACATACATTTTTTTTAATGTTACGTGAAAAAAAATAAATGTTGGAATAGTAATCAATTATAAGGAAAATATAATTTCTTTTAATAAATTATCTACTAAGCATCCTTATAAATAGAAATAGTTACTAATCTGTAATTTTTGTTTAAATCCTTAAATTTTTATCACTGATCTTTCTTCTTTAAAAATCATTGAATTTTGATCTTTCTCTTTTGAGAATCGTTTCTCTTTTTGATGATAATGTTTCTGAATTATTACTTCTTACCCACCCTCTCAAAGCATTTTACAATTGTCTTATAGATGATAATTTCATGAAATAAGACGAAAATATTTTGTAATAAATGTTTTTAAATATTTGCTTTCAATAAAATTGCTTTTCATGACGTATATGTTATAACAAGTGACAAACGCTAAAAAATTGCGTTTTGCTAAGCTTAATAAAAAAATTATAGGGAACTCTCACTTTATTAAAATAGAGAGTTGGCACTGTCCGTATATAAGATGTAAGCATGGAATATTTTAACTGGTAAGATGGGTTGAAAAAGAATTGGCATTGTGGAGGTTTCTGCTGGATAGGGTTTTGCCGAGAAGGGTAACGGATAGTACTGCCTGTAGCACTGTATTGTGTAGTACGTATGGTGCTCATACAGTTGCAGCATGTAGGGTGTAGAGGAGAAGACCCTTCGCTTTGCCTTCGCTGTATTATTCACACATTTAAATTCTTGATAAACCACTGAACGCGCCGCCCTCAGTTGGCTCCATGTGTCTGCCTGCGCTTCTTGCTCGTTCTCTTATACGCCCAATACACTCTTTCAACTGCTACAAACGCCTTATAAAAAAAAAAAAACACTCTTCCATTGATCGGTCAGCAGAAAACACAATTTAAACATTATCGATTGTGTTCGTATTACATGGTGTTGCCTCGTGATGGATTTTCTTCACTTAACAGTGTACTTATTAAAATTTAGTTATTCAGAATATTTTTTTTATTTCAAAATTATAGTAATTTTGCAGTTGTTCTATATCTACTTTTGAGTTCTATTGACTGATTCTAAAAAAAAATCCTGTTAATTAAATACTAAGAATCAAATTAATTCGATAATACGAGTGTTCAAATTTAGTTAAATTTAGTAACTGAATTAGATGTTAAACAAAATTTAGTGTTATTAAAAAATATTAAATTGTTACGTTAAGGTTATTAAAAGCCTATAGCCTGTATAATCTGAGGCACAGTAGTTGCCTAAAATCTAACTTCACCCACCTACTCGTATATACCTAAATAACACACAGCATTTTATATCTACTACTAAAATATATTATTGCTTATACTTTTTTGTGGAATTTGACACTGATAAACAAAATATTTATTGTAAAGATGATGGAGTCTGTTTAATCTACGTATCGATGTAAGCAAAATCGTTGATGATATGAAATGGCGTTGCAGATCTCGATATAATTCAGATTAAAAATATAATGTATTTAGTTTTAATTAGATGTAAATTTCAGTTTTGTATTTTCCTATGATCTACGTAACGCAGAAAGTGTTACGTAGATCATAGGTAAATCATAGTTCCTCCTACGTAAAACAAAAAAAGGATGTCTGGAAAAATATTCTGGTAAAAATTTCAATTCAGCAATTGGTAATTAAAAATATGGCTTACCACAGTTTGGTTATTAATCGGATGGAACCACCAAACTATCTCATCTATAAATAAAAATCGATTATCTTCACTACATTTAAAAAATCATTAATTTTTCATAAGGGAAAATATTGTAGTCTGGAAAAAAATATTAAATCAGCATAAAAAAACGGGATTCGCAGTTTCCTAATGTATTTAAAATGCAAGTATATGGAGAACATTTCCATTCAGTCTATTCTGTTCCAGGTTCTTAGCGAAGACAGAATCAACGTATACTAGATGAAACATTCTACTAGTATGAACCATATCATTCTACTAGTATACTAGTTGAACCACTCTTAAGATAGTATGGGGAAAACTTGATTTAATGAAAAAATTCACTCCACGCCATCTTCTGAGCGGGTCTTAGGTTGTGTTGATAGAACAATTTTACACCACTTGTACGTAATTGAAATGGAGAAGTGAAATTGAAGGAGAAAGACTTCCAAATTTCTACCGACCAGAATTGGCTTTTTTATTAATTATATTGGAATAATCATATTGCTGTTAAAGTATCATTCGAAGAAATCTGTTTAATAATAAGTCGTGTCTTTTTACAACACAAATATTTTTTGTGTTATTTTTTAACCTATTAGAACCAGATCATTATAAATTCCAAACCGTTTTAGGAATCGAACGTTGTACTCAAATGTAGCAGCCACAAAGATATTTATAGCATTCATCACACCTCTGGAACGACCCTATTTCTTATTTTATCACAAAAAAAATTATAACGTGGCAGAAATAATAACTAAGTAGAAAAGTAGATGTTATTGGCCAAGAACGTAGATTGGAATATATATTTTCTGTCCTGTCTATAAATATTTAACTAGCAAAAATTCGTAATAGTATTGCAACATACACCAACAGGAATACGTTCAAACAATAATAAGTTGTATTACAGAAGCAGTGGAAATTATTCCTTGAAACAGTAAAACTTTATATCGAAACAGTTTAATAAAACAGTTTTATTTAAACATAATCACGTATCTGATCCATTATATGTGGGTTGAAAATTTATTGGAAATAAGTTTCGGTTATTTAAATGACGTATTACAATTCAGAGAGAAATTGTTTTGTGAGTGCGTGGCAGTACATTTAAAACCACTACCCACCATCATTTTTGTAATAGAAAGTACTATGTTTTCTAAACTATATAAAAGTTGTAATAAATTTTCATATTGTTTTACTTCGTTCTCCATTCATTTTACGATTCAATACTTCGTAACAACCATAAATCTTTATAAGATTTCTATTATTATAAACTCATAAAAAATTTCACAATTACGTAGACCTCATCTGCACATTTTTTCTTGTTTTATTTTCCACGATATTTATTTAAAAATTTGTTTCTTTTGAATCCATTATCCGTTTTTTTATCCCGGCTGTTCTCACTAAATATTCAAAATTATTTAATTTATCCTTTTTATATTTTAAAATTACGTATCGTAATATTACTTAAGAGATTTATTTCTTAGCCGTACTTTTATTATTAAAATATTACCTCTTTGTAATGCAATGTCAAGCTTCATTTTTAATTTATTCAATTTAATGACGTAAGATGTAATTCTTTAATATTGTATAATACATACCTAACTGCTGCTATGTGATTAGCTTCTAACTTACAGAAAAAATGAATAATTTTACATTAACAGTAATCTTAATTAGACTAAAAGATTCCTTATATTTTTTTTTTTTGTTTCTTCATACAAAACAAACAGTCTAAATCCAAAAGTAAATCTTGAGTTATAAATTGAACAAGGGAGGCAGTGCTGAAGGAATCAGTATATTCAATCTAGATGTAGCCGTTTTCTAGCGTGCACCTTCGGCCCATCCTTTTCCACTCTTTTCTTTCTCTTTCTACTCTTTGCCAAGTTGCTTCTTTTGAATTCTTTCTCCTAGCAACTTTCCGGTCTTCCTTTCCTTCTCTTTTCAGTTAACGGGTACCAATTTAATACTTTATTAGTCCATATTCCACCGTCCGTTTTGTTTACTTGTCCGCCCCAATTTCTCCTCTTTATAGAATTTCTTTTGATTTCATTCGCGATCCTTTCCTTAGACTTTCTGTCTTTCCTGACATGATCCTATCTGTAGCCTGAGCTTACACTTTTCCTTATAATTTTTTTTCGGTTAACTTTTGTTTCGCAATCTTATAACATCTATAACATTACTCATTGTTTAAATATCATCCTCTAATTCTACATTTCACTTTCATCCTGAAATAAGTATTTGTATATATTAAATGTAAACTCTCCCTAGACTAATCCTTCTGATTTCATTCCACAGTCCGTCCTTTCCAATTCTCTGTTCTAAATAAATAACATTATTTTTGTTTTTTGTTTCTTCTTCTCTGATATTTAAGGTTTCGTTACTTCGTAGTTAGAGTGCATAATTTTCGATTTTTTTTTAAATTCACGTTGAGACCTAAACTTCTTGTATCTTTTATATTCTCTCGCATCTTATTTTCAATTTGTTCAGTATTTTTTTCCCATCAGAACCACTAAATTTTAACATGAGAACTAATGGATAATTAATAAAATTTTCATTCCATAATTTAATTTGGTAATATCAAAACATTATCCAGAGTAGAATGGTTTATTTTAGATCTAGTCCAATTATGTGTTGCTGCCGCGTCAATTCCATTAGTTGTTATTGTCATAAAAATCTTATATCTATTAGAAGATAAATGTATTGTTGGATAGTTCCTTATATTTTTTCTATCAACTTATTTAATAGAGTTAATTAGCTTTAACTATAATTTCCATCTTTTTGGTTTTCTAATAAATGTTTGACAAAATATTGCAGCTACTGTTTTACTTCCTCATTACCCGACTTTTCTTCTTTCCGGTTGTACACCGCATCTAAAACTTTTCCAAAATCGACCAGGTGCCACTGAAATAACTCTCTTCCACTTCAACTTCATACTTGAGCTTCATTCTGATTTTTAGTTTCCATTAACAATCTCTTAGCATCTGGATCATCTGTTTTTTACTCCTTTCTAAAGAGATCAGAAATTATCCTATTTCCTGCTTTGTATATCCTTCTTTTTTAATCATTGTTCTAATTGAAATAATATTATTAATTCCCAATTGTTATTTTCTGCCTAACATTTTTTTTACATTTAAGATGTAAGTGAAACGTAAGTTTCACCAACTTTTAAGTTACTTCATTTATTGATTTAGTTCAAGGCATAAATGTGTATAATGAGTAGATAAATTCAGCATTATCTATCGAGTTGCGATTAATCTGACAACATATTTCTCACAACATCATCACCATAAAGTATGATTTTTTTAAATCATCTTTATTTTGTAATTGGTAAAAAAACGTAAAATTCTATACTTTTCAAGTCACATAACCTTTTTTGTTTTTTTGTTATTTAACATTATCTGTTTTCTAATAAAGGAAACTGTTAAAAAAGTAGAGTTTGTAGACGTATCTCTATAGCTCTATATTGTTTAATTTTTGAAAGAATTTGTATTTATATTTAATTATGTGTTTAAAACAGAGTGTAGTTTGTTTTAGTTATAATGTTTTGATGTTTACTCTTATGAATAAAAAATATATACTTTCAAATTATAGCACAGTATAGAGTTTCATTGTTCTTACTAACTTTAATCTGCTGAACTGCTGTAAATTTAAGCCAACACAGTTATTTTTCTGTAAATAGTAATGTAATCACGTTCTTTTTATAATTTTTTTTTTTCATTATGCAGTCTTTTTAATTTTGGTTTAAATTAAAAGTTGCTATGCATGAATTCATTTCCCTTGAGTTTTTATTGAGTTACTATTTATAAAAACATTTCATTTTATTTCGCTGATTTTAAATAATTATTTTTTACATAACATAAATAAATTTCATGGTTTCATGAATTCAAATAAAAAAATAAAAAATAAAAATAAACAATTTCCTTCCTAATAAAAAGAAGTTTCTTTTTTATTACATGCTCCTAATTGAATATGCTCAGCGTTGATGTGACAATTGCAATTAGATTTCTTCCGGTGAAAGATTTTTTTTTTTTAATCCATTAAAAAACTATTTAAAAAAATATATAAATACCATTTATTTATTTAAATATTTCTTTTATTTTAATTTTATTTATATTAAGGTATTTTACTATATTTCTTAACAGAGTTAGCAATTTAAACCCCCTTATTTTGACTGTTTTTATTAACAATTTCTACTCTTTCTTTAAATAGCAATTTTTTTTAAAGACTACCAATCGTTATACCATTTACCCGTTATACGATAAAAAGTTATTTACCAACTTTGTTAGAAAATTCTTCCTTTCCCATTAAACAAGTTTACCTGTAATAATATATATAAAAAATACAACAGAAATCAAGTAAATTTGACGATTTTTAAATATGGATAACTTTAGCCAATTTGGATATTTCTTCACCGACGAACTTGCTTCTTCCCATGAAAAACGTTGACCTCTAAAGTCATTCGAATTTTATCAGTAAAAACTACACAAAAGTGACAGAGAATATGAATCATTATTATAATTTTATTATTATCGCTCGTATTACTTTAATAATCTAGAAGACATATTTGAAAGCTGTTTTTGAATTACAATAATAGTAGTAATATAAATTTAGTCAAATATTTATATAAGGTTTTTCTTTTATCTAATTCCTTTAAATATTTCTCTTACATAGGTTTACTTTGTTTAATTACAGTGGATCCTTTAAATCCTTTCAGCATGATAACATGATCAATCAGTTAATTGATTTCACTCTCTTCCTTTTATTATCTTTAAACTTGAAAAATAGTTGGAAACTCTTAAATTCATCAAGGAAATCAAAGAACAAATAAAAATATACAGGATTATACTGAGTCTATTTAATTAAAGATCTACAATAAAAATTTTAAATAAATGTGTGTGCGCTCGTGTGTGTTGTGTAAAACGTTTACATATGTAACATAAAGTTAATAAATATATATATATATATATATATATATATATATATATATATATAAATTTTATTATAATGTTATTTATAAATATATATATATATATAATATTTTTCAATAAAAGATAATACTTTTTAATGATAATTTTTTAACTGCCCTGTTGCTAATTAATATTTTACAAGATAAATTTTCAGAATTTTTTTACCCACTTAAATAAATAATCTCTATTTATTTCTACAAATGTGTTTCATTAATTCCGTTGTAAAAATGATTGTTTCTAACATTCATCTCTTCACGTACGTACGCATTTATAATATTCATGTATTTGATTATGTTTTGTTATTAATAATTTATATTACAATTTTTTTACTGCATTTTTGGTCCGTTTTTATTAAAGTATAAATTAGTTTTTCATAAATAAAAACGATATTATTACTCCCGCATTAGAATTCTAGGATCATTTGGTTTGTGTGATACGAAATGTAACAAAAGCAGTACGTTTAGAATTGAGAAAGTTAAATAAGGTATCGGTTTTGCTGAAGTTGTAGCCTTACTTTTCTGTTTTGTCGAAGACCATTAGCTTTTTCAGGGCGGCTTATTGGATGGAACACATCGACTGTAGCTCTGGCCTACAACGTAGGCAGCTCTGCTGCTTAAAGAAACACCCGCTTTTCCGCTTCACTGAATTGAAAGGATCAGTTTGAACCTGATAAGCCTTTACTGGTGTGTCGTATCACATTTTATTCTTGATGTTACTTTGCTATTCAAGTTCAACAGCCGAGAGTTTGATGATGCACGAATGCACTATTATTCGTAGTAACTTGTCCATTAAATCTGACTTTTTTCTTTCTTTTCTTTATTATTGTTATCTTTCTTCATTCCGAATTCTGATTTCTTTTTACTTTATTTCTTAAATGTTATATTGAACTTTATTTTTTACTCCTTCTCGAATGCACTGATGAGAATGCTATAGAGATAATGTCTTATCTCTGTAAATAGGCACGAGTTTTTACTTTCGCGAATTAATATTACTGAATTTCTAAATTTTAATCATTTAGGATTTTTTTTGAAAATTATTTGTTTTAAAATTATTTTTTATTTTTACTTTAACTAAAAATTCAATACTGATAAAAACCCATTTTCTGAAATAGAAACCTTATAACAAGAAGACTATGAGAAAATACGGTACAAAACGTAAAAATTTGAGTATTCAAATTTAAAAAAAAAATAAATATTTTTTTAAATTACTTGTGGTATATTTTATAAAGCAAGATATAGTTTGACATTAACATTTATGGAAAGTTATATAACAACCGGATTACATAATTTCATATTCTAAGAATAATGATTTATTCTAAGAGATTTTACTTAACAATAAAGTTTTAGTTAACTCGTTTTTTTTAGTCCAAAATAGGGAATATTTGCAATCATTGTTGTTTTTTTTTTTAACTTTCTTCCCCCCTTTCAAGGTTCGAATTTCATAAAAATTTAGAAATCGGTTTTTAAATATTCATATGAACATTACGGATACATACACCGAAAATCAAATTGATATCTTTATTTCTTACCGAGAAAAAATTAGCCGAGTTTTAAACAAAATTCAAAAATCCATTTTAACCCTTTAAAGTCTGATTTTAAAAAATCTGGAAATTAGTTTTTAGATATTTTATGAAGAATACATACACCAAAAATCAAGTTTTTTTTGTCACTAAGAAATTTAAAAAATAGTAAATTTCATTGATACTCCATTTTAACCCTTTAAACTTAGAATTTCATAAGTTCCTTTCTTAATCCGCATTTTCACTATAAGAACGCGTACACAAATTTATCTTGCTGGTCGTTGATTAGACTCACGAGATATTTTATATTTATAGATTACTTATTCAAAAAACTTAATAAATTCTTTATTGAAGCTAACGAACACCTATTTTAATGAGACTGTACTCGCCATAAGTAACAAATAATTCGTTGTAAAGCTTAAAACCTTTACAGTTTTATTTAATAAAAGTTATTTTTATAAACTATTTGTAAAATAAAGTTAATAGTTTATTTTACTAATCTAATAGTAAATTACTATAAAAGCTCATTGGTTATTAAGAAGTTTTTCACAACAATTTATCATATAATAAAAATAAATTATTTATTTACGAGAATCTCGTTCGCTTACACTTTACTACTGACGTCTTGTAACTTAAAGTTATTAAAATTTGACAAGTTCGAAAAAATATTTAGTAATAAATAAATTTCTTTTCTCAGATGACTGAATTAGGCCTAATTGGAGATAACTGACAAACAAAAATATACATTTATTTACATGAAGGGTAAGAAGGACGAAAGACAAAACAGTTGCTTAAAAATAATCTCTATTTGCAACATGCTTTTAACTGGAAATTCTCTTTTAAAAACTTTGAAAGTTGGCAAGCACAGCGAGGAAAGGGATTAAGCCTCTACTTTATTTTAAGAAAACATATAAAGGAAAATAAACATATAAACATCGTTCGTTATAATGGTTGTTATTAAAATAACAATTACTGTTATTTTTTCTGCTAAAACACTGTAGTCTCTGCGAGGAGAACTGTTTACCTTTCTTAGCTTCATTCTTTTATCACATGTTGACGCATTTCGGCGTTTCGGAACTACTCAATTGTCAAAACTTATTGTACTGGTATTTTTAAATTTCAGTTAATTTTTCATAGCGTTTACGCCCCTCTCTTTATCTGACGTCATGTCATATCTGGCCATCTTCTTGTTTTGTGTTAATGGTTATACTTATCTTTACATTTTATTTATCTATTTCCTGTTTTCAATAAATTGAGGTTCTTCAAAAGGACATCAGCTTGATTATTAATTTATGATCGTTTTATTGTTACTTTATGATTTCTAGATTTTCTTAAGTGTTCTTCATTTAACACATTTGTGAATTAATTTCTTCATTCCTCCATTTTTATTGGGATTCGTCATTCTTTTATTAAATGCATTGAATAACTAGAATCCTGCATATGTTAAAAGAATGCTTACTAACACATTGGCTTTTACACTGATGTACGAACAGGCGCAAAAAATTCCATCTTGCTCTAGTTACGCGCTTACTCAGCGTAATTACAAATAATAATATTTTATCAATCTAAATTGTTTCGAAATATATATTATGAGGTAAATACTTCACAATTATTTAGATTATTCATCTTAATATTTTGATTGGTTATCGTTAATTTTTGTACATGTAGATCATTTATATTTTTAAATAAAGATTTGATTCAGAGTTTTGCGGAAAATATTTAGTATTTTTGACTAGAAAGGCCGCTCAAGCCAATTTTCGGTAATAGTTTCATTCCAATTTGATTTACTACTTCTTAACTCAGGTTTTAAATCCGTAGTCGCATTATTCTATTATTGAGCTAATAATTATTATTCGAATAATAATTATAAATCCATTGAATTAGTTTTCGAATAATGTATTTTCATAATAATCTTCATGTTTTCATATACATAACCTTCTATTACTCCGTGTTTAAATAATTTCGTGCAAAAATTATGGTATCTTAAATATGTTCTTTATTAAATTTAAAATCCATACATATTTTATAATTTATTTGTACATTGAATAATATAAAGCTTTCTCATGACTTAATTATGAAAACTACTAATATCTGGCTTAATACATAATCATACTCAATTAACAAACAATAAAATTTTTGTTAATGTGGCTGATTAAATTTTTATTCCAACGTAACAACACATTTCGTACATACAAAATATTTCCACAGGGATTATATATTTAAAGTTTGATACTAATAATAGTTTTCCTATAGACTCAGTAGTATCAACTAAATTATGAATAGTTTTTTTTTTTTAGATCAAGATGCTTTTTATAAGGACTATATATTCTAAATATTCATAAACAATGAACAGATACGTAAGAATAAAACAAGAAAAGAATTTATATTGAGTAATATAACTTTAAATTAAAAGATTTTCTTCAGGTTAGAAAAAATATTTAATAATTTGGGTTTAATACTTAAATAATTTTTACAAAACAATCGTCTGGTAACAAGATATTTTATGTTTATATTTGGGTTTAGACTTTAAAGGCTTTCCTCGACCATGATTTGTTATTTTTAAACTCAAATAGTATGTTTTAGGAAGTCAAAATTAATGAAACAAAAACTTAAAATTTTTCTAAGACGGCTAGGCTTTTATATTTTTACCTTACATGCATTTAATTATGCTACTTAGACATATAAATAATGGACTGAGAATTTTTAACTAATTTTGTGTTCATATTTTTATTTGTGAATTTGTATATTTTTCACAAAGAACCAATTGAATTAAAATCAACATCGTTTATAAATTAAATCAGTAGACTTAGTAATTTATTCAAGTTGCATCGTTTGCTGTTGTTATTTAATAACACATGCGAAACAACAGTATATGAAAAATTTTTATTTCGTTGAATGTTCGCATAAAAAATCTTTTGTTGAGTAGATTTACATAAGAAATATCCATTGTATAATGAAAAAAACATTTGTTTTAAAAATATTGTCTGACCCTAGTACCACAAATGTTACAAAGAAGTGAAACAGAAATTGAATTAAGTGGACATTGTCGAAAGAACTCCGCTAGAATTGTAGAGTAATTGCAATTAGGTAAGGTAAGCGGTAGAAGGATTTTAGACGTCCAGACCGACAACTTGATTGTGCTGGACCACCTGATGTTCGTTTCCCCTTCCTCATTTCCACTCATGGTACGAATGAGGTAATCATATTACGCCTGGTTGGGGCTCTAAAGGGCTACGCTACTTTACTAGAGTTCCTTAAATCTTGTTTGTCCTACCCAGAGTTTTCCTTGACTACCTTTGTTTTCCTCGTTAGACAGTTATTTCCCTTTTTGATCTAGTCGTAGTGAATTAGATTTTATTTAACGATGCCGTGTTAAAATTACAAGTAGATTAAAATATTTGTCCTATTCTATATTCTTTTAATTGATATCGATGAAAATAATCAAAATCCCTTTTGTTAAATTTCAATTTATTACCGGATAAAATCTACATAAAACTAATTGTATACTTCTTTCTCCATTGCAATATTTAGTCTAAACTTTTACTTTTTAATTGAAATTAGTTATTATTATTTATATATATTTTTTTATTATCCTGAAATGAAATATATAACGTGTAATATAATATTAAGTATATGACAAGTAATTGCCGAAATCATTCTCAAAAATTAAGTAATGAAGTTTTTATCCATTGCCTTCTCAGTGAGCCGATTGAAATTTGAATATTTTTAAAACAACGATACTATGTTTTATTACATTATTACAACGTAACTAGATTGGTGGTTTATTTTTTCTAGATTCGTGGCTTCTTTAATGTAAGTATCCTATTTGTTCTCTACCGGGCCAATTTTCCTAAGTGTCGTCGCAATGGAAACTTTACCATATCTGTATTTAATTTTTTATGAAACTATGATTGCGTTGTCAAATTATATCTTATTTTTAATGTGTCATATGTTTTAATAAATATTTATTTATAAATTCTCTTGCAATTGGCAGTTCAGTTGGAACAATGCTTTACCAACATTCCTTTCATATCGGATATATCCATTAAAAATAATTGCTTTTTGTTTTGTTTTTTTTAGAAACATCATTATTAGTTTTATTACAAACTTTTATATATTCCTTATTCAAATTTTAACGAGAAAGATGAAATTAATAAAACTATACACGAAAAAAGTTTTATACTTCCAGGAATTGAACCCTGGATCAGTTATTCTAGAAGCCAGAATATATTATCCGTTACTTAAATTTGCTGAACAGTTTCATTATTTATATAAAATTGCCTATGTTTTAGTTTTTCTGATTAATCTATTAGATATTTGAAAGACAATTACTTTTATTATTTTAAGCGCTAAAATTATCTTGCTAACTTTATATACTTAGGTAGTTATATCATAAAAATAATATTAATTTAATTTTTGTAATAAAAACTTTTTTCGGGTATGTTTTTTTATATTAATTTTTGAATATTCATTTTTTAAAAGTTGTTAACGATGAAAAAAATTAGATCGTAAAAAATCTTTTAAATTAGGAAAAAGAGTAGGGGAATCCTATAAGTTTATATATATATATATATATATACTATATACTGGTATATCGCCGGTATTTAAACATCCTACGTATTCTTTCATAGGCTTTTTATTTGTTGTGAATTATTTTAAAAAAATTTAAAAAACCCATAACATACTGTAAGGACTTCCCATAATTAATAATAAATTAATGAATAAATTAAATCTGGCACTGGTCAATACCAGAACTGAAATTTACAACATTAACAAACTTTTAGTTAGAAGCGTATTACGTCAACCTGGTTACTATTGACATAACAGGTTATAACCGCAATATGTGTACTTGTGTTAGTAACTACAACCGCAGGAACGTAAATGTACGAATTTTACTAATCATATATCCAAAAATCATACATTAATTGAAATGGATTTACCGTTCCTAATTTGAAATACCTGAATGTTTTCCATTATATATCTAAAATTTATAATTAGTTGATTGAATAGAAAAATCTTAAATATAAAAATTAAGTTTCCGCATTAGTTAGGAATTAAAAGTCTCTGTTGAAAGCAATTATTTTAAATTATAAATTTTAATAGCTTACTCTTTTATGGAGAGCAAGTTTCACTCCTTAAATGAAACCTAGATAAAAAAGGAATTTTAACTAGGAGAGATGAAAAAAAGGTTTTATTCCTTTGATTTCTAGTTATTTGCAAATTAAAATTCTCCAGTGAAATTATTTAAAGAAGGCAATTTTATTCTAATTCACATTTAATCTCTGTGCATTTACATGCACAGAACATCTAGATTATATAATACCTAATTTAAAATTCTAAATTTTATAAGGGAATTTTTCTTTTTTTTATTAAAAAGGCTGTTGCCGCACAAGTATTTTAGCTATAAAATTTACTTTAAGATATTCTGTTCAATATATTGATTTTTTTAACAAGAAGTTAATTTATATTTTTATTTATTTTCAAACATAGCATTACGTTTATCAGTAAAGTTAATTTTAAGTTTATAATTTATAAAAGTATATAAGTCTATAACTAACAAATGTACTTGTAATACAACCGTTGTATTTTATTCCAAATATCGAATCAAAAACCTCTTCAGAGTGAACTAGTTCAGGTGTGAGTTTTACCTAAGAGGTTCAGAAGGTAAGGGTCAAAACTCAATCTACCTGAAGACTAGACTTCCCTTCTGAAGCTTTGATTTCCCTCGAGTTTTCTCTGACCACTCAATAACACATATCACCATCTCTTTAACATTCTGTTTCTCACTGATCCTTCACTTTATTTAATCCTCGTTTCCTGCAAGCAAAGATAAATAATAAGAAATCAAATTTCACGCTCTGATATCAAAGTATAATAAAATTGCAGGCAATTTTATTTTTGATGCAGCAAAAGAATACTTCATAGTTTCCTTAAAACTACTATCAATATATTTTTGCACTATCAGAGAAAAAAACAGTTAAAAAATTTTATGATGGAAAACCTCTACATACGAAAAAAAATTCGATTGAATAATACTCGAGGGAAATTGACCAAGTTCTATTACTGCATAAAACATGTGAAACTTCGTTAACAATGAAATCACCATTGCACCAGTCGGTTTGGGACTGTTGAAGTAGAATAAAAAAACTTAACTGGCTTTTATATTATTTCTCTTGAAATTTGAAATCATTAATTTTAGGTAAGGTTACTTTTGATTTATTCTTTGAATATATGTGTTGTTTCGATGTAGTTATAAATAATTAACTTTCAAAAATAGAAATGAACCGTTGTTTCATATCATCACTGGTAAAGAAAATGATTTTTTTTAAACGAATTTCTTGGTTTTTTTAAAATTTAAATGGCTATATTTTTTTTATTTTTTACAAAAATAAGCTTATGGATTTACTTTTTTGATATCCGTTTTAATTATAACGTCAGAATAAGAGTGAATCTTGCCTCAATGGACAACGACCGTGTAAGATTCTATATCACTGCAAACTTTAAAAATAGCTAAATCATAATTAAATTAAATTTCTTTGCTGAAAAATAACTAATAACGTTTGACTTCACATAATTTGGGGACTATCAAATGAAATTTAACAAACATTCCTCTTTATTTTCAAACTCAAATCGGCGACGTTTTTATTTTGCTTTAATCCCGTTTATCAGTAACATACTGTAAGTAAAAGTAAACTAACGTAATTAATTTCATTTTAGTTAGGTAAAATCAACTAAAACGTTAATTTTGTTTTGTTTTAATTTTTCAACGTCACAAGTATAAAAAGTTCCGTGGTTCTAGACTCGGAACAATAAACTCATTATAACTATATAGTCTTTGATGTAACGTATACGTTTACGTCTTAAAATTCGCAGCATGTTTTGGATGACACTCGCTCTCTTTTTTTAGTTCTAGTCACATTCAATCTCTCTTCACCTCGTGTTCTTTCCCTCACTGTCATTGGTGGACGCTACATGTCATACATGACGCTAGTCACGTGTGGGCTGTCTCCACAGCCAACTAACTGATTATAGCTGTGCTGACTTTCCCAGTTGTCCCTGCTTTATGTTTTCTCTTCCGTCTGTTTCACTCTTTTTTCTTTTGTTTTACTCTTTGTTAATTTCATTAGACGATTATCCTCATCTTGGTATCTGGGAATGATAAGCTTTGAAATTGATCCTTTTTTAACCCTTCCCACACTAGTCTGCTTTAACCAGAGCTATAATTTAATCAGTGTAATTAAATTTAAACCAGAGCTATATATTTTCAAAGTAAATTTTGAAAGTAGAGGTTTTGTAGTATTATATGATCTCAAAAAATATTAAAATTTCTGTGAAAATATACAAAAAATTAATGATTACGCAATAAAAAGTTAATCTTTTTATGTAGCCTTGATTTCCAAGCTTTGAAATTGATCCTTTAACCCTTCCCACATAAGTCTGCTTTAACCAGAGCTATAATTTAACCAGTGTAATTAAATTTAAACCAGAGCTATATATTTTCAAAGTAAATTTTGAAAGTAGAGGTTTTGTAGTATTATATGATCTCAAAAAATATTAAAATTGCTGTGAAAATATACAAAAAATTAATGATTACGCAATAAAATTTAATCTTTTTATGTAGCCTTGGTTTCCTAACCTGACATTTCGCTAGATAAAGAATTTGCTTTAGCTTAGTAGAGGATACCGCATTTATTTTTTCATACATTTACTTTATATTTTATAAGTTAAAATTGTATACTTAAAATGAGGTAATGCTTGAAAATTATTTTAAAATAAAAAATATCGGCCCCTAATAACATTATAATTGTTTAGTTCTTGATAACTTTCACTCTTATAAATACTTAATTAGTTAAAACAAGAAAAATATTAAAAATTAAAAAAACTCGACTGCCGAAAAAACATTGCTGACAAACATGGCTCTTTTTGTTCTGGTTTGGTTCCATCATTGTTTTGTATTATCCTAGCAAATTCCCCGTCTGAATTTTGAAAATCAGAAAATCAGTTGCGAAGGTATAACATTTCCTAATAACCGTGATCTGTAAAATCAAGAGTGTACCTTATGCAAGCAAAAGTTAGCCTACAACCTACTAATAAATACCCCGTTTGAATTTTGAAAATCGGTCGATTGTTAGCGGAGATACGTATTATAAGAGCACCCCATTGCACCTCCCAAAACAGCGACTCAGGGGCACCCCGTTTGTTATAATAATTATATTGTCCTAGATTTAAATCCCTAATTCACAGTAGTTTTAATATAACGGTTAGTCATATTAGAAAATGGTTAGTTAAAAATAAACAATAACTTACCTTTTAATTTGCCATCGTCTCTAAAAATTCAAAATTAAAGGATTGAAATCTCTTAATTTATTACAGTTTTCAGAAATTTGTAATATTATTATTTTTTTAAATGTTTATTTTAAATTATATAATTTTATTTTTATTTAACGTATGGATAGTTTACAGAAAAAGACGCTCATGTAAATATACTGAAATTAATCAGTTGATGGTGATGATTGTTCTAGCCTCGCACGAGGTGCTCGCATCACCTCACCACTCTAGCCCCTCACGCATTCCCCACGGGAACCCATTATTAGTAAACAGGATCTTTTTTATTTCATTTTATTTAACGTAAACTTAATTCTATTATTAGTTTTAATATTATTCATTCGACTTATTCAAATCATTCAATTCAAACCCAGCTCTCATAGTGAAGAAACTCACAGTTCTTTGACTCGATTCATTCAAGTTTGTGCTCCCAACCGGCAAATCTCAACTATATATATATATTAACTATTACATTATACTAATGTTATATATTAACAATATTAATATATTTATTTGTATATTTATATAACCTATGACACTCCAAATAACGTAAGATTCCAACGCGAGATCATTATATCTAAATCGGTTCAACCATTTAGCTGCTACAGTAGAACAATCACACATACATACATACACCTGAGACACATTACACTCCTTTTTTGGGCAGTCGTATAAAAATATTATCATTGTTACCATTCATTTATTTTTTCAGCACAAAACAAGAGTGTTCCCATTCCTAAATGATTTTAAATCATCCTTTTTCATTTTTTAATTACGGTTTTTAGGTTTTTGTCATACCTTTTCAGGTAGACGGTACTGTACCAGAAGTAATAAAATTTATTACATTCAGTTAATTACACACTTCAGGGCTACTGTAATACCTGTCAATTTATACATTATGCCTAGAAAGCGGATTGCGTAAATCTTTTATTAAAGACGTACACAATGTTTTAACAAATTTTGTTGTTTTTAATAACTTGGATCCAGTAATAACATCCTGTTTACGAAAGTAAGGAAAAAGTTATAAATATAATCATTACAATCAGATACAACAAATATTTTTATACTAAACTTTCAGGATTTGTTTGAAACTCGGAAGGAGATTTTTCTTTTGAATGAGATTCTGCCTTTGTCAACAGCTACTTTAGATCTAACATTTTAATATGATATGCATTTTTGTTTGATTTATTTCAATATAGATGCATTTAAAAAGTTTTTACTACGAAGTATATTGCCCTGACCCTCTTCATAGTTCGATTGCAGGTTCCAAAATAGTTTGAAAAACTCATCCCGCCCAAACACATCAGAGAAAAAAGTCATTCTACTCTCCCATTGAATAAAAAAGTAAATAAATAATAAACACGCCGTAATAATTATTACTGTTAATAGATTATTAAAAATTGCGTGGTTTTAAAACACAACAACAAAGCAATAGCTGCAAAATACCATTGCCAGTCCTAAATATCGTAATAACACCGTACGTAAACAACACTAGAGGTCTGAATACTAGATTGTGAATACCGGTGTTCTTTGGTGGTTGGGTTTAAATTAATCGCACATCTCAGGAATGGTTGACCTGAGACTGTACAAGGCTACACTTCATTTACATTCATACATATCATCATCATTCATCCTCTGAAGTAATATCTATAGTGTTTCCGTAGGCTAAACAAAGAAAGAAAATAAGAACATAAAGGTTATTTTGAAAACGATAGTGACTAGGAAACGATAGTCCAATAATTGACTGAAATCTAGTGATGACTATACAAAATAGATTTTATATTGTGGAAGTAAATATGTAGTTTCGATTACATCTCGATTCCCCCCCTCCCCGAGGGGAGAAGAACCCACCTCGTAGCGTGTCCGGTCGCTACACCACCCCCTCCGTTCCTAGACAGCAGTGGCTTTAACGGAGGACTTCTTCTCGCCCGCAAACTGATGCGCACCACAGCTTACAGTTCAGGCCCCGCAGAGATGCCACCGATGCAGATGCCCCAAGGGAAAAATTCACCCGGTAAAAATTCTACATCGGTAAAAATTCACCCCGAGATAGATTTAAATGTTTATGCCTTCAGAATGAAGACAACGGACACCTGCAGCTACCACGTCGCCCTCAAGAACTAAGCTAGAAACCTAACCGCGGAAAGAAGACCCCGCGCCTAGATCCTACTATAAAGAGCCACTATCTGAATGTCACAGATAAGCACTAACAACCTCAACAATAAACTTCCCACTAAAGTTTAACATCGAAATTTAGACCTAGTTCCCTTAAGAACCCCGCTTAATACTCTAATGAGTTTCTATCTGACTCTGTTCCGGTCTGCCCGGGAGAGGAGAATAAACGCCTACTCCCGTACAGCGCCATCGCGGAGTCCCGCGTGACATTCACCATTTTTCGCAATTGCCGCCAAGACTCCCCTACGTACCACCTAAGCAGCACCCAGAGAAGCCCCGCCGACAGTGACTTTAGCTCAAAATCCCCTCGTCGGAGCGCGACCGCACCCGCCGGGCAAGATAATCCCGCCCGCCGACAACGGCCGCAACTCCGCCGACAGCCTGATTCAATGTATACCACCAATACATCTAACCGAAGCACGCTGCCTAAGCGCCTACCTTCGGCCAGTCAACTCCCCAGGCGGTCCTAGCCACCCATGTTCCTATCACCTACTAGATTCCTTCGGCGGTCCTGCTCAGGGCGAGGAAGCGAAGGAAGCCAGCAACTATTTTCCACTCTCTACGAGTCCTCCAGTTGACTCGTAGATCCAAAACAGAATTTACTCTCT
Organism: Lycorma delicatula; assembly: GCF_047948215.1. Lineage (NCBI taxonomy): Eukaryota > Metazoa > Arthropoda > Insecta > Hemiptera > Fulgoridae > Lycorma > Lycorma delicatula. The sequence continues at coordinate 56,340,317 of NC_134456.1, forward strand.
CGAGTTCCCTAGTAACTCTGGTACGTTCAGCTTCGTACCGGGGACATATGTAGAGGACAAGGTCCACAGTGTCATCGACCCTACAGTCCGGACAGAAGCCGGAATCAACGAACCTAAACTTAGCCAATTTGTCCCTAAATGCACCATGTCCTGAAAGGAACTGAGTGGTATGCCGATTGGGGGATACCCAGCTAATCGCTCGCAACTCTCTAGCATCGGGGAATATACCATGCGTATAACGACCTGTCAAAAGAAGTGTTCCACCTATCTTGCCAAGAGTCAAAACCTTGATCTTCGATCTCACGCATACGCCCAGTAGTAAGAAGACCAGCCTTCCTAGCAACATACCGCTGGCTACGTTCCGTACCCGAAATATCCGCAGGTTTGATGCCTGCGATCTCAGTCACTGCCTCTCGCGAGATAGTCCTGTAACCACCGACAACCGCTAACAGAAGAAGACGCTGGGCTCGTAAAATAATGTCCCTATAGCTTTGGTGTTGTAAACGATGAGCCCAGACGGGCGCAGCGTACAACATAATGGCCTCACAGACGAGTTGCGATTACAGCCGCCAATAGCCCTTTATGGATAAATTAAGGTATCGTATTTAGCAGTCAGTCGCTCTCTGCGCATTTACTGTCGAGGTTATATAGCCGTTAATAGCGTACGATTATATTCATATTGGTATCTAGCAATACTACTTTTGAAATTTATCCTTTAAATTTAGATTTGCCTAGTTTTCTACTTTCTATAAACATCATTTATTAATGAATTACAAAGCTGTTAGTCTTGATTTTAAATATAAACTAATAATCTATTTTCTGAAAAGGTAAGCAGAGCTCCCGTATCTCTTTACAGGAGATAAATCCAAAAATGTAAAATTACATTCATCTGTCTAACTCCTTCAAAAATTGAATATAATTTTTAAATTATAAATTATACTTAATCTTATTTCAGCACACACAAAATAAATCACAATTTTACTATAATCCAAATATTATAAACTGAACGGTTTGCCATATGGATTGTTTTAGGTTTTCAATATTTCACGCGTTTCCCATTTATCAGTGAAATACTATGCGAAATGTTTAGTTCTCAGCAGAAACTTGGAAAGGATAAAAAATCATCTATAGCGAAGGGGAAAAAGAGAATGACAGAAGAGTATCGATTTATTTTAACAATTTATTTTATCATTTTCCAAACTATTATTAAATTATTGAAATAGGATATCTTGATAATTTTACAGCGTTATTTAGATAATCGAACAAGATTAACGATTTTGGAATAAAGTTTCATTCCTGCTCCTTAAAAATTATTTAATTCATCTACGATTAATTAATTAATCTAGGATAAAAGCAGTTTTGTAATTTTCTTTCATAGAAGTGTAGTAATCCATTTTAGTTTCCTGTTTTCATATACGAGGAATTTATAGTCTTATATAATTATTAGTTACCACGTTTATGAAACTTAAAATCCTGACGCTGCAAACTGTGCTATCAGCTGCCACATGCATAGTGCTGAGGTTTATAGCCTATATTATTATATTGCTGAACAAAATGTTTATGAACATTAATTTTGTTAATTTTTGTACATACCTTAAAAAATCTACATTTTTTTCGACGTAAATAACAACTCTGTTGTTTTTACTTAACTATTATATAAAGAATGGAGAGTTATACAGAAAAAGAGTTCTTATACAGAGAATTTTTCATGCTATCATCTATAATTTGAACGTAAGATTTGTTCGGTTTTAGTAGTCTTCGAATTAAACTTAAATAAATGTGATTTTTTTACTTTACTTGATGAATAATTTAAATTCTCAATTATATCAACATAAAAATGTATTCGTGTGGAATTTTTCCTACACTGTAAAATTCGTTACTTAGTGAAATTTGTTAAAACACACGTAACAAACGGGAAACATACTGCAAGATTAATAACTTACTCCATAAGTATCATTGCACGTAATATATTATTACGTACATAGATAAAAGTACGTAGATAAATCTAAACATATTTTTGAGATTTGTTATTTCAAAATAGAAAATTTTATTTATGAGAGTTATGTAGCGGATAGCACCGTGTATTGTATTATAAATAAAACATTAAATTAAATCATTATTTGTAATCTCAGCTACATAACTGTACAAATAAATTACTTATTTGATAGTAAGTAATTTATCTTTTCAAATAAAAATAAAATGCTTTCATTATTCAGTATTCTTTAAAATTATTAGAACGTGTAAAGATATTTAATCTATATTGTGGTTAATTTCTTTTTTAATAACTTATTCATTACCTTTTTAATGTTATAAAAAAAACCTACCCTTAAAGTTATAACCTTTTGAACTCCATAAAATATTAAATTATTTAATAATTAATTATTTAACAATAGATTCAGAGTTTAATTCGGTATTTCTTAGTTATATATTTTATCCAACAGTAAAAGTTTGATAAATATCCACTGTGAAAGCACGCATGGAATTTCATTTTATATATATTACATATGAATCTCACAATTTACTTCTGTGTTCAGTATTTATATATATATATATATATATATATATATATATATATGTGTGTGTATATAATATGTTTATTTTTTACTCAGTGCAATCTTCCTTTCTGTTTCAGGTACACATTATTGTTCCTTTTCGGTGCATGGTAATTTTTATGTTAAGGTATGTAAGTTTTTATTATTTTAAATGACTGGTTACTTTATAATTAACGCTATTTTCATCCGGAATAAATCTATTTATTTTCTGTTACTCAGGTTTAAACAAAATATGTCGAATTCCATCTGTCAATCAATTGTGGAGTAGTACATAAACTCCAGATTTCCCTCTTTTGCACTTAGTGAACAGTATTTTATTAGATCTTTCACTCTCTAAAGAGTTTTACCACACGCAAAAACTGCAGTAGGTGACATGTTCATGTTTTCAAAAATTAATTATAGCATCTGATCGTTTGATAGGTTAGCCTGCACTAGAAGTTTCTATAAAAATCGAAGCTTGAAGATTTACGGCTTGACACAACTGAAAAGATCATTTTTATACCATAGCATTTGCCATTATTAATTTACGTTGAAATCGTAATCTTCAAGTCTTTGTGATAATTTTTGAAGAGATTTAAGGGATATCAGAAATTGGCCGTATGTCCTATAAGAATCTTGTCGATGGATAACACTGGGTTGATAGTTTTCTTCAACAGTGTTACGAGGGCATTTCAGTGTCTTTAATCAGGTTGAGATGTATCGGCTAATACTGATAAGATTTTCAAGTTACCAACCTTGTAAAAAAAATTCCAGATGGCTAGATTGATATAGTTAAAAGTTAAAAAAATCTATAAAAAAGATTTTTAAATTTGGAGAGCTTACGAGATAATTTTCTTTAAAAATTCATTAATTAAAGAACTTCAATGGAATTTTCAATTTTATTTTTTATAAGCTGAGAACCGCACACAGGTGAACTTTTCGTCAAGTTATACTATTTTCGAGAATATCATCATTGAAAATATATTCAATCTACCAAAACAACACGGTTGTTTTTGTGATTTCATGGTTGTAGATAGCTGTTTTGACGTTAGTACAAGAGACCAACATACATCCAGACAAGCATTCATACATCCAGAATGTTTAATTAAAATTTAATACTATTGGAATCGTGTAGTTTTAAAACTAAAAAAAATCTCCAAAAATAAAGTATAAAAATCTGATGGGTTGTATGAAATATATTATTATGTTTATTACGTAGCAGTCGGTAAAATAGAAAAAGATACACATAATCACATTTCACTCATTCTCATTGCTATAAATAAATTCACAAAACATTTTTCATTTAATTAATAATTTTAAATCTTATGATACAAATAAGAAGTCTGTGTTATTCATTTGTCTTGCCTTTATATGTCATTGTTAGATGTAACGTATTCATCATCTATCATTTATAAGCATGTATTGTATTTTATATATATATATATATATATACACACACACAGAGCTATTTTTCGTTACAAATGTTCAATAAGGATATTTATATTCTGTAAAGCCTGAATTAAATAAATTACGCCTTGTGAATTAATTACTATTTTTGACTAACTTTTCTTTAAATTGCCTGCCAATAAAATTAATCTATGATTAAAGTTGTTTATTTTATTTCACGACTTTTCATCTTCTTTACTTTCCTTCAACGAAGAATCTAATAGTTTTCATTATATACTTGGAGAATAATGTTGGTAATTAAGATAAAATGTGAGATTAGAGATTGTAATTGAAATTCATTAAGAATTTTTTTTACCAAGATGGAATCGCATTGAACTAGAATAATAAATAATTAACTGTTAGGTCGTTATAAAAATGTATTCAAAAAGGCTTATCTATCTTTCACTGTAAAGTTTTTATTGAAAATTTCTTTATTTAAAATATCTCTTCTTTAGTAGTTCCGTTGAAATATTCAGAGAGAGTAAAATGTGAGTTTTAGTTCTCTAAAGAATATAAACATTTACACAGATTTCGTGATAGTTTAAATTCACTAATTAAAATGCACAAAGAATAACATATCGTTTTGTATACTGAAAATGTGAGAAGACTATAGTATAAGGTAACCAAGATATGTTCATATAAATTAAAATCATAATGTTCATTTCTACGTTTATCTTCGTACTTTTACTACTACTTTATCTTTTCTACTTTTATCTTCATTGTGTAAAAAATACCTTTTTTTTATTCCTCGCTGAATGTCCCGATCAACCAATTTAAACGCTTTAATAATTCATAAAATGTACACATCAGTATGTATAAAGTGCTATTAAATTTTTTATAGAATGCAGTGTCTTCTGTTGTAGTCAAATTATGGGCTGATGACAGCAATTTTAAGCTAATTTCTTTATATATTTTTTTTCAATCTGCAGGAATACTTTTTATTAATTATCTGTGATTTATAATTTTTATATTACATTATTACATAAAAAAACACTTAAATCAGTTTCTATCTGTATAGATATTAATAGATTAAAAAATTCCGTAAAATTCATACAACGAATTAAAATTGTTTTTGTTATTACTATTATCCTAGTCAACTTTAGTAATGTTACAAATATTTGTAGGATTATATCCTACACGTGTACGTAAAGAAGCACTCCATCTCATTTTTAATCCAGACCCTAGCGAAATCTTCATCTTCTCCTACAAAGAAGCGTTCACCTTGCCTCCTCTAACCTCGTACCCAGACTTGACTTAGTTCAAGAATTGATAGATCCCCCAGGGAGTTCGTTTCAATAACTTAAAGGGAATAGAACAGACCACAAACTGAGAGATACTGACTTTCTAACTTAGAAATAAAACCTTCCAAAATTTAACATGTATATCTTTTTTGGGATAGATAATTTGCTTTAAAAATTATATTAATTGATTTCTTGTTATTTAAAGATTTCTTGTTTCAAATTTTTTTAGTTTGTTAGGATGAAAAAAAATTCAATCTCTCTCTCTCTCTCTCTCTCTCTCTCTCTCTCTCTCTCTCTCTCTCTCTCTCTCTCTCTCTGTGTGTGTGTGTGTGTGTGTGTGTGTGTGTGTGTGTGTGTGTGTGTGTGTGTGTACAAACTACTTAATTAAAATAAAATAGATCAGTAGCTTACTTATGATTTTGATTTGTAATTGGTTGTTTAAACGGTTTATGTACTTTAGATTATATCCTAATTTTATTATATGAAATTATAAGACATTAAAATTAAGAGAAAAAAATAGAAAATGGCAATACTATTACATATTTAAAATCAATAAAGCAGTTGGTGATTAAATAAGATCTGTTATTGAACGATAAAGAAAAGAAAGAAAAATATACATCAAAAGAGAAAGAAAAGGCTTACAAAATGACGTCTACTGTTTACCGTTTTGTTTTTGGATTTTTCTTAAAGCAGCATGTACTTACTAGTATATTCGTTGCAGAATTGGATGGAGTTTTAGATAATTAACTTTAATAATTCTGTACAGAAATTTCTTAATTCGAATACCAAAAATATTAGTGAATACAACTAATAAAAGCATTTATAGGAATCCTTATGTATACGAATTGCCTTAATTGGAATCCTCTTCATTCACATTTCAGGTCCAAAAAATTTCTATCGAAAATTAAGATTTCGATTAAAAGGCATCATCCATTTACCTTCTTTGTTTTTGAAAATTCTTCAGTGCTAAGTTAAAATAGAAAAAAATGTTTTTTTCCTTAAGTTGAAATTTGTGTTCGTATCCAGTAAAATTGACCTGCTTTCAAATAAAGTTGAACTGCGTTGATTTGTTTCAAACATTACCGTAGGTACGAGAGTTAGTGATGAACTTGAATACACACGCCAGCGAGATGTAACGACAGTGAGAAACGTCAATTGGGCATTGGCTACCGTGTAGGAGAAAAAAATAACCGTACAATGGTTTCATTAAAGCAGATCTGTTATTAATACTATTCGTAGACGTTTTTGTTTAGAGTATGGCCATGATCCTCTTAATAAAGATTCTCTTAACAGCAGTTTAAGGAAACAGGAAGGTATACAAAAATAGGTACCGGCAGACCTCCCATATCTGAGGAAGTTGTGGATCGCGTAAGAGAAACTTTCAGAGAAGCCCTGGTAAATCGACTCGTCCAGTGAGTTTAAATCTTGGATACAAAATCAAAAGTTTAAATCTTCATACATCCAAAATTCAGCCGGTGCATGCAACTGAAAATGATGATAAACTATGCCATTACAATTTTTCCGGGACATTCTTGATATAGTGAACGAAGATAAAGAGTTTTTAAAAAAGTAATCTTCTGCGGTTAAAAAGGCCAGAAACATGGAATGTTTCTGGACTTTTTAACCGTCATAATTGTCGGTTTTAGGGGTAGCGAGAATCCTCATACCGTTCGACAAACACATCGTGATAACCCAAGTATTAATGTTTTGTATGCGTTGAATAAATGTGATGTAATCACTCTTCTTCTGCTTATTACCATTCTTCTTCGCAGAGCCAACTCTTATGAACGCTAGTTACGTGGACATGTCGCAGGAGTATATAATACCACAAATTTAACATCGGCAACTCAACGTTAACTTCCAACAAAATGGCGCACCACGTCATTGGGGTTTAAATGTTAGAGACTACCTACGCAAACAATTTCCTCAACGTTGATTGGCTGCAACAGACCAACTATCTGGCATTACGCCACTCGCCTTTTTTGGGAAGCGTTTGTCAAAGACAGGATGTACGCGACGAAGTTTGTCAACATCAATGAACCAAAGGGAAGAATCGAAGGTGTAATAATAAAATAGCTCCAGTTCGTAATGTTTGGCGTGAAATCAATAGCGTCTAGACATTTTATATGACACAAGGTGTTCATGTAGAACTTATTTTAAGTTAATAAATATTGTAAACGAAACTGTTTGAAATGCCCTTTTAATTTTAAAACTCAGTCCTTGTTTTTTTAACTTTTTATTAACATCTAAAATGTGCTGAATTTATGATCAGTCTGTATTTTATTATTTAGCAGTGTTTCACATCTAATTAATAATCTACCATTATAGTTTTCACCTTATATCTAATCTATACTTATGCTATGTAACATCGCCAGAGCTGCTTATTTGTAATATCGTCTTCTTCTAATATTACATATATGCCATGATCAAATTGGAAATTCTGGAGCGTTTATTGGCCAATTCTTTGTTTTCAAATTCTGAACGACCTGATTATAATCGATTACCGTCTTAATTTTTTCACCTTCTTATAAAGTTTTATCGACTTCATGATGAATTTCTTAGCATTAAAAATATTCAGAATCAGTACTAAATATTGATTCTGAATATTTTCTCTTCATAATATCAATCTACTCAGTAAACATAATACTATGTACGTATCGAAGTTGCCATCGCCAAAGAATCGCTTAAAGAAGTAGGAAGATCCAGAATAATACCTGGCGAGAATTAGTATATTTAGAGAGGCTAAGTACAGATCTGTCAGATATTAGGAAAAGGAATATGAGAACTATGTCAGATGGAGCTCGATTATTGCTGCTTTCAATTTCACAGGGAATGATGAACAAAATTCAAGAGTGGAGAATATTGGATTTAAATTAATAAATTCTAAGGTACATAATTTATTTTCCTCTTTAATGAAAATTTGTTAAACCCGCATTTTATTAAACTATTCGTTCATTATATTTTAATGTCTTAAATTTCTTAACGTTAAAACGAAGAATTTACATAATTAAAATTACTAATAGATGTACTTTTTTGAAATTTATCTCGGATTTTGTAAATAAAAATGTATGGAAACTTAAATTTTTGTTCTATTCTTGCAGATAAAAACATTTAAATACAGATTCATTTCAGATTTGTTCTTTTTTTTTCTGAAGTAGACGTATATGCCTACTTGTTGCAAAATAATTTATAGCTTATCAAATCACGAAAAAGAAGCAATTTTACATGTTATTCTGTCAATATGGTTGCTAGAATTTTGTAACTGCGACGATCGGATTATTGTAGTCTTTTGTAAAATAAGTTTATTGTTTCTCCATAAAATTTATTTCCAAAAACTTTGCCTCTTTGATCTTTATCGTCTTCCAGCAATATTTTAAAATATAATTTTAACATCAGCCAACCAGCAAATAATTGGTTTACTTCATACAACGTTAAAAATTATATTTATTTAAATAAATCCATTTTAATGAGGTTTAACTTTTCATTTCTTATTTAAAATATTTTCACGATAATATAAAATTATTTAAATGATGTTAATTAAGTAACAGATTTATATATATAAGTTGAGTACTGCCTATTTGACTAAATTCTAATTTAATGAAGAAATAATCTCTTAAATTGTTTCGAATCAATTGCTTTTGTCATTGGGCTGTTATTAATTATACTTCGTTTAGAACGTATTACTTAACTGCATTAACTGATACATTAAAACAAAAACATCCTATTTTCCGTATTATCATCAACGAATTTTTATTCGTTATTATATGAAGTCCTTCTTCTTAGCCTTTATTGTTCACTGTTCAGTACTTTTCAAAATGTCTCTTGTTTTACACGAAAACCTTTTTACTATTTTAATTATTCCGTCTTACTTTGAGTTTCTCTTGACTAAATTTTTTTATTACCTCTTAAATCTTCGTTCCTTTGTATAGTAATATACATATTTATAATGAAATTAAAAGTGAATGTGACAGGTTGAAGGTTGAATATTCAGTACATTCTGAATTAAATCTAGCTGTAGCTTATAAAAAGCAAATAACACAATCTACCATTATTTTTATATTGCTACTGTGATAAATTTTGTAATTTATATTTTTTTGAAAAGAGCATATATCGTTTACTTTTATTTGCTTCAGAACAGGATTATAAAATTAAACTATTCACAACCAGGTTGTTGTTGACATTATTAATTCAACGCCATACTGTTTTAATCTATGAATATAAGCATCGGTTAAATGTGAATTTTACAGTAATAACTTTAATAAGCGGTGATTCTCTTTTCATTTAATGTGCTCGCTTGGAAAATGTTCATCGTTATTTTTTTCTGGACGAGCATTTATTATTATAATATTTTATTGCTTTAATATTAATTGCATTAAGCTGTAATTTATTATTAATAGTAGCAGAAATGTAATTATGCAATAACTTTTGTTTATGTATTCGTATTTTGAATATTAAATTAAACTGTAACTGAATTAAACGTTTAGCGTTAAAAATATAATAATTACCAGAATGCATTTACATTTCGCTGTCTGCTGTTATGAATAATATCCTTTTTTTAAATAGCATTCCAATTATTTATAAATTAAGTTTAGATCTCACAAATTTAAATTATCTTCAACTTGAATTTATCCTTACACTTATTAAAAGTAATTTTTTTTCTTTCATACGAATGGGAATGCTGAAATATTAGATAGTTTAACAATTTACTTTTAGTCGTAAAATGTTTTTTTTTTTTTTTTTGTTATGCGACAAGGAAATTTTATTATGCAGCCGCTCTCTGTTTCTTATCTACAAAAACACAGATGTTCTTTTTTCCTGACATTTTAAAATTTATTTGTTAATTTCAAGTAGTAAAAAAGAGAAATGGAAGATTATTCATATTTTTAAATAAAGAATTGAGAAATATTAAAATGACTTTACCCCAGAATTATATTCTTGGTTTATAATTATTTTAATAAAATATCGTATATGAAAATACATTGACGATGCTTAGTTGGATGGCTCTTACTATACATGCAGACAAAGAATTAGTGATATTGTAATGATGCTTTCGCTTAATAATTGATGGCGATCATTTTATTTGAACGTTATTTCACTTTTTTGTGTTACAAAAGCCACGTATTATCATCAGAATTCTTCATTGACAATCGACTTTATAATAATTACTATTATTAATAACAGAATTTAATTGTAAATACTGGCTGTTGAAATACCTATGACATTCAATACCTATTGGTAATAGGCTTGGCCAATTCCTCATTTCCAAGTCGCTTACATTTTATCGTCTGTGGTTTTCTTTTATTAGGAGCGATGTGGTAAAAATATGTCGTCATTCAAAGTCTAAGCTACTACAAAACCAAAATTAATTTTATTTCCACAATCATTGAACTTCTTATAATGAATTTTCAGGAATTAGACGACTCAAGTTCAGCCTTTAAGAACTTCAGTTAAATTATGAATAACCATTCATAAGAAATTCCCAGACAGGTCTACAGGCAGGGCCTTCCTTAAAAAAAAATACCAAGGACATAGTTTCTCTGCATGATCCGAAATATTTACCATGTATCCAGAGGGCGTCTCATCAAAACCCACAAAATATATTCCCATGATCTGAATCTTCCCCAGAAAACCCTTTACCAAGGATTGGAGTAGCAGAAATATATATATATATATATATATATATATATATTATATATATCAATCAAATTCATTTCCTAAAAAAACTAAGAGACATATTTATTTGGCTTAGTTTTCCTTACAAAAAAATTCGCTTATCTCAAAATCATGAGTCTTACAGAAGTATTCAACTAAAATCTAAATCATTCATGCTGATCTTAAATAAAAGGTTCTCTAATTTTAACCGCTTTCTTTTTTTTTCTATATTTGGGTATTCTTTTAGCTAAGTTACTTAAATAGGATGTCAGTTTGTTACGATAAAATTACAAACTGAGGAAAGTCTGTATCTGTACTTTTTTTTGTGTTTAACCTCCGGGTCCACCGTTAAGTATTGCTTCAGAGGATGAGACGAATGATTTGTTGCGTGTGTGTGAAAATGCCATGCCTGTTGGGAATTCGAACCCGAGACCTCCAGATGAAAGGATTTTTTATGTAAGTCTGTGTGATTACAAGTCTTCGCAATAATATCATTAATAACAAATTAGATACACAAAGATACATTTGAAAAAATATCGCACAAAGTTCAACAATATATCTGACAATGTCAGACGGTAATTACTACAAATTTTTTTTTTTTGTTTTTTGATATCTTATTCGATATTAAGAAAATATTAGCAATTATCCATCAATTTTACTGCGAAATAAATATTGCAAAGATTTCTGCCCTATTTCTTATTATTTTATCTCATGCAATTTAAATCAAACTACACCACTAATTACGCAGAGTGAAATCGAAATTTATTTTAATTTATTTAAAATCTATAAAGAGAATAAACTTGCAAATTAAAAACTTAAAAGAAATTGTTAAACCTATAAAAACGCTAGACAGCAAATTTATTTCTATACAGGTTTGATATATATTTTTACGTAAAACTGTAAATTGTTAAGTTCTGATCTAAGTCAAATAATGAAATGAACAAATCAAAAATTTAATAGTTAACAGAAGTGAAGAATACAAAAGAATTTAATAATTGCTTAAGTGGCAGTAAAGTAAACTTAGGGTGGGGGAGTAACATATGAGTAATAACATTTTTTAAAAAGGAATTAAGGAATAAGTTTAAATTGTCAATATTGTATTAGTTGTTACATTTTAGATTCAGATAGTATTTTTTCTGTTGACGCTACAGAAAGCATAATTTGTTAATCAAACTGAAGTGCATTTACAACCCTGTACAGTCAATTAATTCGAGTTAATTATTATTTTTATTGACATTACCCTTATCAGTTATAGACTTTCATTGTTATAAATCTGCTATTTAAATCTATAATAATTTCGTAGAATAAGTTCATCAAGGAAAACCATTTTATTTAAAAATCTATAAATAACCATTAATCTATATTATTATTCAGTTTTCATAGACAGTTGCCAGTTACACTTTCTTTTTATTATACTGAAAAAAATATTAGACAATATATAAAAGTAATAAAAAGGTACTGGAATATTTTTCTTGCCTATTTAGTTAAGTTATTACCAATATAAACTCAATAACGTAACAAATAAGAAATTTAGTTATCTTAAATTCCTTAGATTTTACGGCTGAGTTCATTTAATGGCAGTCTATTGGATATAGTGAAACCTGGATGAGAGAAAAAAATATTTTAAAAAAATTGAGATAAAAATAGTGATAGATAAGAGGGAAATATTGCTGGTACTAGCAACGGAAGAAAAAAACATTATCAGACATTCCTTGTCCTCCAGCTTCACTATTATTATTGCTGTAGATACCACACCTTTGAATGTAATTTAACGCGGTATTGTGCGCGCTTGTGTATGTATGGTATGAACGCTTACTAAAACGTTTATACCACACACAATCACACGCGCTCGTGATCTTGTGTGTACGTGTTATTCAGTTAATACACACATGTACACTCGTACTTGAGTTAGAAAGATATGAAAAGAGTTTGATGCGTTGTGAAGGTCAACTATTTTAAAGCACTGGTAGATTTTGGAAATTTCACTTGGTACATCGTCATAAGATCGTTAAATCTATCGAGTGGGGGAATACTTATCGCCATTGTCTTCTAACACGGATTTCGTGATATCATCTGTTCCGACTCCAAACATATATTAAAAACGTTTACTTGATACGGTTACAATTTTCCTTTCTTCTGTTCGGTACTCTATAGATTCTTTGGGAATCCTTTCAAAAATTAATTATAATGATTTTTTGTTATTTTTATAAATAGAAATACGAATAGATACGCTTATAAATGTACGCCTAAACACAAGTTAAGTAGTCATAACATAACGGTAACCAGAATTTATTATTCGTGTTTTTTTAACGGTAAAACTCAAGTGACTAATTAAGGTTAAGTAGCTGAAATTAAATTGGTTGAAAGATATATAAGTACTTTTTATTTTTTAAAAGGCAAGAAATAACAGATGAAATATAAATGTTAAAAGTTGCTAAGCTATCATGATTTGTACATGCAATTTAAGTAACTAAATTAGTAATTTAAAACTATTACCAGTTTCCTTAATTACTTCTAGTGCGGTTTATTAAGACTTTTGAATTTATAGAAATAAATTTTATCCGTAACGCAAAATTGGCATTCTTTTCGAACACAAAATTAATATTATTTTAAATATTATCCTATTTTAGAAAATTCTTTATAGGGATCTCAATGAAATTTCATAATTATTTTATGCCTGATTTGTCAAAAGCAGTTTTATTTGTAAATATTTCACGTTCTAATGAATCAGAAAGTGTTCTTTATCGTTCGTACTGTGAAATAAACAAAGAACTGCTGACAACAGTACATACATTAGTTTTCAGCACGCTATTAAATATTATTATGAAATATTTAAAATAATGAATCATTTTTATTATTGGAAATAATATCGCATAATTTATAAATAAATTTATTTATTCGTTTTTAATTTCAAAAATTATTTTTGTTTATCGAATAATAAAACGATTTTCTAATAATTTTTTCTGGAATAAATGTAATACAAAAAGCCATTAAAAGAACTTCCTCTACAATATGAATTAAGAATCAATCAATGTATTCGGTCATGAGAAAATTTTGAACGTATATAAAAGATAAAAAATACATTCGGTATGAATTGGAAACCTCCTAATTTTTTTGAAGTGTGAGAAAAAAGGAATTATAATTCTTGAAATAGTATAAAATAAATAGAAAATACAGAATACTCCTAGAAAAAATCAATAGGAAATTTTCCATACTTTGGAAACAATGGAAAAACTGCATCGTAATTTTGTAGGCAATGATTTGTATTTTTTCTATTCGTGAAAATAAGCTCAAAAAATATTTACTTCTAAGTAACATCGAAGTATTTTTATTTTATAATTTCTGATAATGGGAATTTTTTTATTGTTTGTAAACTTAATACACACGCAAATGTGTGCTTCTGCTTTAGACAAAAAAGTTAATAAATTCTTATAGAGTGTTTAATTTCTTATGCACTTTTCACTGGTCATTTTAAACAACCAATGATATTGTGTTCTCATCATGTTTTCAATTATTTTTTTTTTATTAACATATAGTCATGTAGACTCATGGAAACATAGGAAACACTATAGTCTCCTGTGTACATGTAGATAACATACATCCAGACACCCACCTGTATATGTATAGTATGTCTCCAGTTATATATTATAATATTTAAACTAAGTATATTGTAACCAAACTGATATTTATTGTCGTATAGCACTGAATAAATATTACAATCAAGTCATTAGATTAAATAACTGATTCTAATCAGTAGCTGGTATTTTATTTGTTTTCCGTTCTGCTTCAGTAAAAATAATCCTTATGTTAATACCATCCTTGCTTTATAAATTCTTTTTGTGATTGGATGTAGGACTGTTGAAGTAAACTAAATAAATAAATTCCATAGGAAATTATGTTTTGAATTTCTCTTTCCCCTCTCGCTCACTCTTTTTCTCTCTATCTGCTTCATGATATGTTGTATGAAATAACTTACATAATTTTGTTCTACTGTATCTCATATAAGAACTGTCATGGAAAGCAGATAAAATTTGAAAATCTTATTCCGGATTACATTTTGTAATTTAAATTCAAGATATTGCACTGCACAGACTGTAAAAATATGATGTAAAGAAAAATATAGGCAGGGTTGAATTTACGTGACGTATATATTTCGTATTGAACTGTATTGCATCCTGCCAGCTACAGTACTTTCTGTTCAAGAATCAATCATTTCATGTCACTGTTTCTTTTGGTTACTAACTAGAATCATTTTAAATGAATCGACTTTCTTCTATCTTTTACTATTATATTCTCTTTATTTTTACTTGACTTTTGACATTTTCTTCTAATATTTTACAACGTATTTATCAATGCGGTTCTCCAAACACATTTGAGCGCGTGTACAACTTAAGTCACACACACAAACACACCAAGATATACATTCTATAATAATAATAATAATAACTAATATTCTACACAGTTTTAATTGCCATATCTTAATGATCACCTGAATATAAAATTATTGGTTATTTCTGTAATATTTAATAAGAGATTTTTCAAAAAAGCTATAGCCACGTAAATACTGGTTAACTCTGTGTCAATCCTACTGAAAGATTTAATTTGAAACAAGTATGCTTATATCTTGTAAACAAAACGTATTATCTTTTTTTTTTTAAATACTACTTTGTAATAATCATCATTTATTATTATAAATATGCCATCAATAAGTTTTAAATATCTCTTTATTCTATTTTCATAGCGATTTATTTTATAAGCCAAAAATCATAAATATTACGTTAGGAAAATCTTTTGTACTATTTTGTTTCACATATAAATCGTATGAAGACAAGGAAAAGTCGTATCACTTCATCCTAAGACTGGAAATGTGAATAAGTATATTAATCCAAGACTAAACACTTCTGTTTTGTGGTTTTTTTCCTTTAAACCCGGCTTCCAGTAGAGTCCACGATATATTTCCCATTTACATACCAACATTATTAACCACTTAAACGTATTTACTTTCTGTATCTTTTCCCAACGTTTGGGTTAAAATATTTACTAATTACTGTAATATATAAAAAAAATTTTATTGTTTTGAAGTTAATAAACATTTTATTTTTGGCTCTAGATCTCTAATTATTTATTGGTTTTAAAAAATATATACGAATTATGAATCGCTTTATGATAAGTTAATAGATTTTTGTCTTGCTGAAATACAGTAGAACTATCTATTTATTTTTTTTTTTTGGTCCCAAAACTTAACAAAACATTTATTTCTCGTTTATTCGGAGGTTTAATATAAGTTTTCGCTCACCAAACCATTTTATTATTTTTTAAACTCAGCAGAAAATGTTCGAACGACTTAAAAAAAACGATCGCTACCGTAAAAATCGAATTTTTTCGTTATAATAATTTCTTACGGTCTAATTAAAAATAAATTTTTACACGTATGGAGGAGTTAATTTCCCCTATCCAATTCTTTTTTAAAAATTACCTTCGTTATTATTACGAGCGGACTCCTTGTCAAGTGTGTTATTTCATACTGGAAGAGCAGCTTTTGCTTGAGTAGTGAGGGTAATGTTTTTGGTAAATCTTTCAATAATTTGTACGCACCACACCCGTTTTATTTTAAAGATTTTTTTTTAATTGGTGTAGATTTAAGTAAGTAATAAAATTAATTTAAAAAAATAATTCTAAATAAATATCTCTAAAACTATTAAAACTGATATTAAAAAAAAAAAATGATAGGAAATAAACATACTTCATTTCTTGTAATGCAACTACTAAAATATATTTTAATATAAGAGTATATAACATAACAGATGTATATGAAAATTACGTGTGTGTGTGTGTGTGTGTGTGTATATATATATATATATATATATATATATATATATATATATATATATATTAAACAATAATTTTATTTGTTTTTAATTTATCTACAAAATTACCCGTAGCTGAGAAACTGGTTTATCAGAAAATTTCCGCTTTTAAATTCAAACTAAAGACAAATATGCGACTTACTTTCTTTATAACATGATATTTTTTTTTTAAAAAGAAGTTCTTTGACCTCACAACTTCTTCTCTCTCTCTCTCTCTCTCTCTCTCTCTCTCTTTCGCGCGCGCGCGCGCTCTGTGTCTGTGCGTGCGATCGTGTGTGCGCGTGCGCGTGATCGTTTGTTTGTAAGCTGTGTGAATTAATTTTGCATCAAATCGACAAAGATGAATTTACTTGTTTAGTAAATAATCGAACAGCTTTTGTAGTTATGTTGGTTAACGGTTATAATTCTACAAATATTTATTATTATACATTGGTAATTTTAATGAGAATCTTTTAGCATTTAGAAAATTTCCAAAGGGATAGCCTGATATCTCTAAAGTTGAGAACGTTTCTAGAATTGACTTTCTCACAAAATTATTATTGTATTATCAGCTCTTTTCGTTGTTATAATAATATATCTACATAAAATATATTTAGTAATATTATTGAGAGGATTTATCTTCTTTTATAACGTTAGATTATGTAAGACCAGTTAACAAACTCTTTTCTATCGATTCAAAATACGAAATTTCTACCCTAACTTTAAACAGCGTTTGCTAGTAGAATTTAGGAAAGTATAATTTTAATTTTTTCTATTACTAATGTATCTATTTAAATTATCGGAATAATTTTAAGGGTGTTTAGTATTCATTTCCTCTACTCTATTTATTATATTTCATTAAGTAAAATAAAAATAAGAAAGTTAAAAATATAATTTTTTTTAAAGTTAGCTAACTATATATACATTTAATTATATTTCATCATCAATAGAGACATGTAAAATAGTGTCTATTGGTGAGTAGACACTACTTTATAAATACCCGTTCTTTTGGCGGTTCATCTGTAGCGTTTCCGAGGGCAAAAATCAATTTCATAGACGTCGCCACGTAATAGTAAACTTATTTTTTTTTTTTTTAATATTCTTTATTCTGTTGCCATATACGCATTTTTTTTATGCTTTCTTTCACAGTCTTCTTTATTCCTTTAAGGTAAAGTAACCTTTTCCTTTAAGCATGGGAAAGAGTATAGCTTTGATCAGTTTATGCTGTCTGTATCTTTCATGAGTATGTTTTACCTGTCCGAACCATAAAAGAAACGTTCAGTAAGTTGTGGTGGGGAGTCTCAGGTTTAAACGACTTAGATGTTTTAAGATAAACTTATATTTCGTCTGCGATTGCCTAAAACGACTACAATTACTTGTATTTTTTGCGTTTTTTATTCTTTTTCTAAAAGCCCGTCCATAAAGTATTTTATAGTGTTTTCTAAATATTGTTTTTTACTTAATATTTTTGTTACTATTTATTTATTATCTTTTGTTATACTGTTAATGTTTCTGTAATTTGTTTTTACATATTTTGATGATTATTATTTAATAATCAAAATGCAATTTTCCTTTTAACTTCTTTTCAAATTTATTTTAATAATTGTTCAGTATAGTATTTTTTTAAATTTCGTTTCAGGCACTATGAACCACGCAAAATATATTAAGATTTTATTCTCTGTTCAGAATTTTTTCATCTCCGGTAGAAATCTTTTTTTCTCTCTTCTGACCATGTGTTTTGGTCTTTCTTTCCTTAATCTCTTGGAATCTCGTGATCTATTGAATTTTTTTTTTTTTTGTAGGTGTCTCTTTATTTATAAAGAGAATTAGGGTACTAGTTCCTTCTTGATATTATGTTCGTAGGTCTCTTTGTATCTCTTTGCACCAATTAATCTGCATTAATCTGTTTTCGATAAAATTCAAGATTTTCTTTGCTGTTCTATTTTCATTCATTTTTCTAATACGTTCAAAATATTGTAATCTTCTTTTCTTAAAAGTTGTAGTAAATTCCTCACTATTTGTGAAGAAATCGGCGATTACTCTTAGTTTATAGTTTCGGTCAGTCTTGATTGCTCTTAGAATTTTTCTTAAAAGTTTTTTTTCCTTTTACTTTATACCTTTCAGTATATTTCTGTTGTTTAAAAGTATACGATGTATGGCGTAGTGTGCTTCGGGTTTTATTACAGTGTTGTATGTGTGATTTTTTGAATTTATGAAATAGACATTTTGTTTTAGATTTTTCTGCAGTTAGTATACTAGTGCAATTTTCTTGCTTCTATCTTTTAATGATTCTTTAGAAAGACCTGTTGGGGGGTTATTATTTCTCCAAAATGCTTGAACATGTCGGTTCTGAGAGTAAAGTATTATACTTTAATGTAGAAAAAAATTATTTGAATTAAATTGTATTTAATTATTCGCTGAAGATTGTAAAATATGAATTAGTTTAAGTCTATAAATTGTTCGTAACAATTTTTTATTGTTTATGGACTCCAAAGTTTAATTGTCCATCATTTTAGCTTAACATATATCATAATAGTCACGTTACAATAAATAGCTTATTTTAAGTATGTATGAAAGGGTTCAGGAAAAAAATATTATAATCGCTAAATACAAAATTTACAAGGGAACAATTTGAATGTTTCCAAATATTTTTTAACTTTCTTGCCACGTAACTTTCGCATTATTAAATTTTTATCTTCGTTAATTTTCGTATAATTATGTACTAATTCGAGTAATCTCGTTTCTTAGTGCATTTTGTAACATTAGTGATACGTAATTTTTTTTTTTTTAATTTTCTCGTCTGGGGACTCTGATCCCTTTTTTAAAGTTTAAATTAAGTCTATATTAATAAGTCAATTTTTATTAAAGAATTGTTCATTTCACGTTTATTTAATTAGTTAAGTTATTCTTTATTTATTTTTATAAAAAAATAAAAATAGAATAATAATATTAAGTATGACATTATGATCTGAACTACAATGTCCAGTTCGGAAAAGTTAATGAGTTTGTTTTTTTAATATTAATATACTCATTCCTAATAAAGAGTTTAATATTAACTAAAGTGAAGTAAAATAAATCAAGTTAAACTAATAAACATAAAATAAAATTAAAATATTTGTTGTAAAAATTGCAAAGGTTGTGTTAAAATTGTTAAAATTTTAAAATTGAATGACTGAAGATAAAAAAAATGTTAAAATTTTACTTACGCGTTTCAAAAATCGTTTTCTAGATATAATGAGACATTAGCTATCAGCACTTTGCTAAAGAAGTCTTGTATTAAAAAATAGACTATAAAACCTATTCAAATGTTAAAAATTTTCCGCTTACATTTGTATTCGATTGGCACACTAAAAGTGTGTTGATGAATATAGAGATACAGTTTTCTGCATTTCGACAGCTTTTTCCGTTGAACTTCTTTAATCGTTTTGCACACAAAAGGATCATTATACGCTTTTTCTGTTACCCGATATTACTTTTCGTTTGAAGTATCTTCCGCTCCAATATTAGTTTTATAGCAGTTATGTCTTTTTATACATCGATTTATATATATATATCTTATACATTGATCTCAAGTGTTTCCCCTAATTTTTTATAGTATATTTTCTGCAGTCAAAAATAATATACGGTGATTGTTTATTTCAGGTATACAGAACTATATGTTAGTGTGGAGTTCAGCCACGAATATTTTTTTTTATAAAATCCGTTTGCTTGTCGCATTGGGAATAGGAATGTTTTCTTATTAAAAAAAAAAACAAAATGATTTACTTAAAATACTGTTTTAAACTGTAAATGTAATGATGATACATAATGATTATAAAATTTTTCTTTTTTTCCGGACAAGAGTCATAAAATACGCACAATTTGCTTACAGCAGAAATTACAAATGAAATGGTCAAGCACAGCTAATACCTCATCTGAAGTTTTTTTGGCAATCTTTTCTTCCTAAGTATAAAAAAGTACAGTTCTTTATTTGATAAAATATACGTTAAATATATAAAAAGATGATTTTCCTTGAAATACAGATTATTAGAGGTAATTATAATTTTTTTTTTTTTTTTAATTTGACTTCATTGTCTAGTTTTCAACACTGTTCGATCCCATGTTGTTCATTCTCGAAAAATACAGTTTCACTCAAACACTTGATAGAAAATCTGTAATATGTAAGAGTATATAAAAAAAAAAATTGTAATCGGACACGATCTTTATCTCAAAAAGTGTAAATAGATAAGAAAAGGCCTTCTTTTATTGTGCTACCTCCCTACTTCAACATTTCTGAAATTAATATCATACGAAACTGAACGAAGTTTTGTTCTCAGTAATTACTTTTATCTTAATTAATTTTTAATTAAATTTCAAATCTACAATAGCATTCCTCTCGTTACCCAAAAATAAGTTAATTACACGGAAAACCATACAATATAAAATTCTATTGAACCTTTCAACAAGCTAAAAAAAACCTCAATCTTGCTCTACATATTATTTATAAGCAACAGTTTAATATTTTTATTTTTTTCAAATTTGAGAGTAACATGCAAAAAATTTAATATATTTGCCCTTTCAACTAATAATTATTTTCAATCTATTTTACCGTTGTATATTATGGTTTACCTTTCAGTTACAACCCTGCAAATAACTAAGGATAGGATAAGTAAAAACATTTTGATTGTTTAATCTATTTTTTTAAGGCATCAGTCACAACTTACAGTACAGTAACTATTATTCCTAGTTTTATATCTAATCTTTCAGGGAGAAGATGAAAGTTGGAATTTGATATTTAATTGTTAGCTTTATACCTACTCGAAGGCATCTGATACAATTTATAATGCATTACTTTATAGGCTAGTTGTACGTACCAACTTCTTTAAAGAGTCAGATGCTCCTTCCAATCCATTACTATATATTGTTGATTTTATACAGTCGCCTTCAAGCCGTCAGATACTATGTGCAATATGAAAAAAAATTGCTGGCATTACATTAACATACAAGGCGTCAGATGCAACTTGTAATTCCTTAAAATATTTTTATTTTTTAAATTAAGTTATCCAATAATTACAAAATTCCCTATATTGATGAATCAAAACTCGATATAAGCTAAAACATAATTC
Organism: Lycorma delicatula; assembly: GCF_047948215.1. Classification (NCBI taxonomy): domain Eukaryota; kingdom Metazoa; phylum Arthropoda; class Insecta; order Hemiptera; family Fulgoridae; genus Lycorma; species Lycorma delicatula. Next base: position 56,362,138 of record NC_134456.1, read on the forward strand.
ACTTATATGAATTTATCATTCTTCAACTTCTATGAAGAGCTTGCTCCTTTTTGCACGTAACGTTCTGGGTTCGAATCCTAATCAACCATGGAATTTTACACTTCGCTATGAAATTAATCTCATCCATCAAAGGTAATAATAAATAATACTATATATTATTTTATTTTGTTCATTATATGTTAATACATGGTGATGAAATTACTTGATGTAAAGATTTAATACAGCTAGCTGACCTTAATCGTTGCTTTACTGTTATAGCAGATTGTGAATGTATTTTAGTTTTAATTATTTTAATAAAAGCATTATAACTTGGATTATAATATCTATTCTCGTTCAATAGTTTTACACAAGGATTCCAATATCTTAATTTTAATTTGTTTGGACTATGATCGTTCATTCCTGGTACCCTTATATCATTGCATAAATTAATTTTATAATATTTTTAATTTTAAATGTATTTCATCATTAAGTGAAATAATAACTTTCTTTGTGTTTTTATCATTAATTTTAAACATAAAATGAGGTAATACTTTATCTCATTTTGCAAAGGTTCAAGGAATTTTTTAAATTAAATAAGTTTAATTAATAACTTATTTAATTTATTCTCGGTTTTTAGCTTGTGGTTTATGAAGTTGATGAAAACAGAAATTCCAGATTAGAACTGTATTGTTCAGTAAATTGCAGAAAGGATGAGCTGACCAGTATGAGAGTGACAGGAATCCTCGGAACGCGCATCATCAACGACGATCCTTGAGCCGAGAAACTCGATCTAATCAAGCCTTTTATTGCGTTCCGCGCACCTCAACAAGTGTGCTTGCGTACATGTGCATTAATACGTCATTGTTTTCGTCGTACCATTCCTATTTGAGTCGTGATAATAGAGACCGTCCTGCGATCATTATACAACCTCCTATTCATGATGATAATCTTGACCGCCTCGGTCTAATGGCCACGTAATTTTAAATCCGCTGTTTTGCTTCTAATTATATTTCGTTATTAGATCTTATCAAAAGTAGCTTTTATGTAATTACTTTATAAACTACGATCTCTTTTTCTCCCTTGATTCTTATTAATTATTTACCTGTTCAGTGAAACTCGCATAAACTTTTGACATGTGCCATGTGTAATGTATTCATTGGGTGTTTTATTAACTTAGCTGTTAATTCTAAACGGTTATTATGCGACACTATATTTTAGAAAACAATTTTTAATATTTATTTATTTCGTTAAGTCAAACTTCCAGCCATGTACAGCTAACATCAATTACGTACGGTAATCTATTGATAAGCCTCACCATTCATTTTTTCCATGCTAATCATTTAATCTGAACGTATTTAATATATTTTATAGTTCTTATTTTTGCCAATTTTTACAGTTATAATTCTTTATACTTCCTTCTACAACCAGTTTAACGATAATTTTAACTATTAACTTTAAAATCGTGCGTGTTGATCTTGTTTATTTTTACATGTTTTTGTCAACTTCTATTTTTTATAGCATATCTGAATGAAAAATTAAATATATAATAACTTCGTCTTAAAACATCTTCCTTTGATCCTTGATCACCAAATTTTCAAAAATGTCTTCTTTTCAAAAGTCTCTCTTTGTATTTTCTGTTTTTTTATTTTTATTTTCTACATAACCTTATCATTAAGTACTACACTACAAGCAGTTAAGTACTTTTTAAAATAATCTCTTCTTACTTCTTAAATTTGTTCAATAATTCAGTATTTTATCCTCATGAAAACTCTCCTGTTTTTCATTAACCTGATTTTGATGTCTATTACATTGTATGCCTTATGCATTTATTTTAATAAAAAAAACCCCGAAACTTCCATTTTCGAATACAGTCTACTGAGTCAATATTTAACATTTTATTTTTTCTTTCTTGTATTCCATTTCAGTTATTTTGTAATTTATATATATATATTACAAAGGGTGTTTTTAAAAACCGTTTCAAGAATTCAGTGAATGGTCCTTCACATCGAAATAAGGAAAAAACTTTACATCAACATATGTACGGAAACGCTTAGTTTACCTACTATTAGCAATTTTGTATTTTTAAGTTAAAATTTACTTCTCCGGAATGATTAATTGTATCGAGCTGAAATTTCGTCTACTAATCGGGTACCTAGATATTTACTTGTATAAAAATAATGAACCTGATCTCTCAACCCATTTCAAAATCGCGGTCATGAAAACATTTTAATTAATATCTTTGCAACAAAAAACATAATAATGTCTTTGCAACCGCTGAATCATTTAAATGTTATATTGTACAAAACATGTTAAGCGTTTTATTAAAAAGAAAATGACATCTGATTTATTCAAATCCGTTCATAAATAAAGTTATGGCAGATGTTCTTGAAGTGAGTCATTCTAGATTAAAATCCAGTTTTAATTTTTTTCCTGAATAAAATTAAATACTTGGACGCGATCTCAACTGGAATAATTTTATTAATGTTATCATGTAATAAATTATAATAACTTAAAAATATTGAAAATATTACAATACAGAAAAATATTGTTTAAATTATGAAAATATTATAATAATAAATAATATTAATAATATTGGAAAATAATTTGTTTTACACGTTTTTCGTTTAATGAATACATTGGTTATTAAACAAACTTGTTTTTTTTTTTATTAAAATCTGTTTAACAATAAATTATCGTAATAGATAATAAAATTAATAAAAGAAACTACAATAACTGTTCAAAATGGCAGCCCTCATTCAAAATATGAATCCAGGTGTTTTTTCATTGACTGCTCTTTCAAGGATGCCAGATATCTGGCGAATCCCCTCAATCACATTTAGAATTTTTGTGCACAATTCTTCTACGTATAACAAACAGGAGTGTCTTATACAAGTGTATTTAAATGGTCTCATAAGAAAAAATTAAGAGAATTGAGATCGGGAGACCTTGCAGACCACGGTACTGGGCCTCTTCGACCAATCCACCTGTTCGGATGTGCTTAATTTAGATGATCTCAAAGTTCTAATCTCTGAGAGTCGGAGCCCAATCCAGCATGAACCACGTTTTTTTTTGTAAGCTTAATGTAAATCATTGGGTAAAAGTGGAAAATCAGCGGTCAAGAACATCTTTAACCATTGTGCGTTTCAGGTAAAAAGCAGGCAAATAAATGGTCACTCAAACACCAGCCCATACGTTTACAGAAAATTGATATTGGTAATGGTTCCCTGAAATGGTATGGGGGTTTTCAATTGACCACATGTGCGTGTTTTGGGTGTTAAGGCTGGACGGTCTTGTAAATTTGGATTAGATTTTAAAGAAAATATAATTCAAAAGATTATGATTAATACATTTTCGGATAAGTCACTACATAGTCGAATACGGAGAGTATAATCTCAAGGTAAAATAACTTGTAATCGCTGATAGTGATAATCTAACATTGAACTCCAAGGCTACCCTCTAGTACTTTTTTCGGAATGGTTAGATATTTAATCCAACACTCCCTGCTCAAACTCGGATCTACATATTGAACGTAGTCGTCTTGATTTACCACGTTTTAAGATTTTAAGCTTACTGCGTCTTTGGGCCATCTATTAGATGATGAAAACGTGTGAGAAGGTAACACTCGATTAGGAAAGTGTTCCTCATACAGCCGTCTTGCCTCAAGGGGGTTGCAACGTGTAAGATCATGCATTAAATGCATATCATTTATTATTTAAAATGAATCAATAAAAGGATTCATTTTGAATGAAAAACGAAATAAGAAAATTATTACGAGTGTAATAAAGCATTTTCTGATGAGCTCTGACCATAATGATGAATTCATTGTTTTTAAGTTAGTGAAATATTTTTCTTGTTTTGTTCATCTTCAGAATAAAAAGAAATTATATTTTATACCTAACACAAGTGTAACAATTACGGTACCCTTACGTGACAAAAAACTGAATAGCCCTCTTTTAAAATTTATTTACTGAAATGTTCCTTCATATATCTTATTTATCCGAAGTTTTTTTTATGTAATTAATACCTTATTTATTTTTATACTAAAATCTGACAAATTTAGATAAAATTACTATTTAACTGAAACTATATATATATATATATATATATATATATATATTTTTTTTTTTTAATAATGAAATAATAAATTAAAGCGTTGTTTTAATTTATTGAGCCATTTTTTGCCATCAATAATGTAATTCAAATGTTTTTTATGCAAATTAAGTCGCACTGATTGATTACAATCAAAAGCCATCAGCACCCTACTAGGCACGCACACACGCACATTCAGATGTACCCACAGTAACACCATGTAATGGTTACCTCAAACGAGAGATATTAACAAAAGTGACATCAGCAATACCATTGATTCAGAATTACATAGTAGTTCCAAAAATATTTTCAGGGAAATTGGAAAAAAATTGGAATTTTTCCATTTATTTAAAAAGTGAAAATTTGTATCTATTTATTTTCATTTTTAATAGTATTAAGAATACTTCACAATACTAATCTTCGAATAAAAGTTTTCCAAATAAATATTATTATCTTTACTTAGTAAGAAATACTTTCTTCGTGTAAAAATACAACATTCTATTTTTCTTTAGCGAAAAAAGAAACAATCTAATTTTAAGAAACACGTGTTAAAAAACTTTCAAGAAGAATTGTGACATACACCTCAATGATAGCTATGACTTATTCAGACCAAGTTATCAACTTATTTTTCCTCGTCCTACGAGTTAGAAAGAAGGAAAAGTTTAGACCGAGTTATTTACTTTTCTTTGTATAAAAGGAACAGTGCATGACGGTGGCCCGGTGTAATGGCTACTCTTCCTAATGGAAACGAATGTCACCAATAACAGTTTACCAGAGTCGCGAAGAGGGGGGTTATGGCCTCCAACTTGTACAAACTCGACCCAACACTTTCTCGGTATCCTTTCGTACCAAAAATAAATCTCATTACTGTACTACCTATTACCCGTTTTGTTGTTTATTAGAGTTTCTAACACATCTACACCTATTGTTGTAGATTTGATCATTACACAGGTATCACAAGTAAAGTTTACAGTTTTAATTAAGTGTTTTTATTTTACAAAACTAAAAATTTCTTTTTCATATTATTACAAGCTTTCCGTTTTGTTTTTTTTAAGTCGGATAGTAAAATATAATCAAAAGAAACGCAGAGAAAGTATATCTAATTTCATTATTTTTCCTAACAATGAAGTAAAGAAATAAGTAATAAATGAAAATAGAAAACATAAAAGATCAAAACATGAAACATAAATATTACCCTATCTATATAAGGTAATATTTATTTAAATCTTCTATTATTTACCTGTAACAATATTAATATAATTTTAAAATTAATAATTTCTTCAGGCCACATCTTTAAACTATTTAATATTTTTTAATGAATTTACAGATAAATTTTACTTAGGTAAGAAATAGGCTAATATTCACTGAATAATATTCTAGAGGTGTTAAACATTAAATTTATAAAAAAAAGAAGTAATAGTTAAATCTGGCAACAACGTTGATAAACTTGGCAGAAATTGCAAACGTAAATTTTAACTGTTCTCTGATGATGAAGTGGGTAATTGATAGTTATTATTATTAATATAATAAAAAAACGTTTTACGATTTAAAAACAATATATATATAATTGTGTAAAACTAGCTCAAATATGTATAATAAATACAGCACAGATATGATAAAAGGTTAAAAAAAGAAATATCATAATTAAAAGAGTTTTATTTGTTCTAATAAAAGCACAACTGCAAAATCAAACGATTTATCTTTTTTACCTTTCAAATATAGGTTGAAAATTACTTTCACTCTAATAAATCATTATTTTTAATACATAAGAATCTTTCAGGTAGGTTAAAAAGTAATCTCCTCTTCTTACTAAAAATTAAAAAAAATTATTCAGAACTCTTAATTTCTAACATCTCGATTCCCCCCCGAGGGGAGAAGATCCCACCTCGTAGCGTGTCCTCCGGTCGCTACACCACCCCCACCCCCTCCGTTCCTAGCCAGTAGTGGCTTTAACGGAGGACATATTCTCGCCCTCAAACTGATTGCGCACCACAGCTTTCAGTTCAGGCCCCGCAGAGATGCCACCGATGCAGATGCCCCAAGGGACATCTGCATCGGTAAAGTTCACCCCGTGATAGTTTTTGTGTTTATGCCTTCAGAAAGAAGACAACGGACACCTGAAGCTACCACGTCGCCCTCAGGAACTAAGCTAGAAGCCTAACCGCGGAATGAAGAACCCGCACCTAGATCTAACTATTAATGAGCCAATTTATTGAATGTCTTAGATCCGAGAAACTACCGCTTCAACAAAAACTTTCCCACTAAAAGTTAAAAAACAGCAAAAATTTAGTCCTAGCTCCCTTAAAGAACCCCGCTTAATAACTCAAATGAGTTCAAACTATCTGACTCCGCTTCGGTCTGCCCGGGAGAAGAGAATGAACGACTACTTCCTCACAGGTCCATCGCGGAGTCCCGCGTGACATTCATCATTTTTCATAACTGCCGTCGAAACGCCACTGCCACGACGAAGCGGCACACAGCCACGTCCCGCCGACAGTGTCGTATGCTCACAAAACGCCCTCATCGGAGCGCGACCGCACCCCCCGGGACAAGGATAACCATGCCCGTTGGTAGCGGCCGCAACTCCACCACAGCTTTATTCTAACTCAAAATAACACCACTTAGATCTAACAGAGGCACGCTGCCTTAAGCGCCTACCTTCGGCCAGTCAACTGCCCAGAAGGTCCCTAGCCACCCAGGTTCCTATCACCTACTAAATCCCTTTGGCAGTCCTGCTCAGAGGGAGGAAGCGAAGGAAGCCAGCAACTATTGTCCACTCTCTACGAGTCCTCCAGTTGACTCGTAGATCCAAAACAGAGTTTACTCTCTCGAGTTCCCTAGTAACTCTGGTACGCTCAGCTTCGTACCTGGGACATATGTGTAGGATATCCACAGTATATCCACGGTGTCATTGACCTTACAGTCCGGACAGAAGCCGGAATCGACCAACCTAAACCTAGCCAATTTATCCCTAAAGGCACCATGTCCGGAGAGGAACTGCGTCGTGTGCCGATTGGGGGATACCCTGCTAACCGCTCGCAACTCTATAACATTGGGTAATATACCATGCGTATAACGACCTGTTGAAGAATTGTTCCACCTATTTTGTCAAGAGTCCAAACCTTGGTCTTCGATCTCACGCATACGCCCTGAAGTAAAAAGGCCTCCCTTCTTTGCAACATACCGCTGGCTACGTTCTGTATCCGAAGTATCCAAAGGTTTGATGCCTGCGATCACAGTTACTGCCCCTCGCGAGACAGTCCTGTAACCGCCGACAACCGCTAATAAAAGAAGACGCTGGGCTCTTAATAGAATATCCCTATAACATTGGTACCGCATACGATGAGCCCAGACGGGCGCAGCGCACAACATAGTGGCCTCGCAAACACCTTTGTAAAGAAAGTACGAACTAACCACAACTAGTTCGAAACCATTCACAGCAACCTTATCAACGACGTGATGCGTGTCAGAGGCTTGCCGTATAAAGACACTATCTATGAACTTCCTGCACAGCACGGCGGATTTGCTTTCGCCAACATGGAACTTATTCCAGCCTGAAAAACCTGGCAGGTCACCCTTGACAACGTACGGGTGTTGCAGAAGTAAAACATCGAGGCTCCGCTTTTTATCGACGTTACCTAATTCTACTTGGACCGCATAGGCACCCTGGGCATTGAGTTGGCCGAACCTAACCATCGAGCGAATTGAAGTAGACTTCAACCGCTCTTAAATAACTATCACACTCCCTATTGTTGACGGAGTGCCTATGACTCTTGCGTAACCGCTTGCAGTTAACGCAAATCGGAGCCTCTTTCTTTTGCGGACAATCGTCACGCTTGTGGCCCTCCTCACCACAATGCGCGCAGACCGACGCATTCTTACAAAACTTGGCCCTGTGGCCAAACCTACAACATTTGAAGCACCTCTGCACGTCAAGGTATTCCTTGACGCGACAAGAGGCAAAATCAACGAAGACTCTACCCTCGGACACAAACTTTTGGTGGAGACAAGCGCCTAATTCAAACACTCCTTGATACCGAGGGGCATCACGCTTTCCAGTCTTGAAGACTAGCCTGCATTGCTCTTTGAACGAGGCCTCGTCCAAATCAGTATTCTGCTCCCGAATTAGAGACAGAACTTCGTCATCAGAGAGACTCTGCTCGATGTCATAAATAATGACACGGGGCTTCCTCAACCGCTTGGGGTTCACCTTAACCTCAAGCCTTTGCACTGCTGGAGAGTCCTTGATGACTTGGACCGTCTGCTTATTGTCCGCAACAACAACTAACCCTTTGCTAGTCTCCTTAATATCTCGAATTTTAAGCCGATTCCGGTCACCACGAAGGGGTTCCCGGAAATCGCGCTTCAGGTCTTGACCCGTGGTCTTCGAGCCCTTCGCCTTGTTTACAAAGATAACTTCCGGCTTCTTAGCCGCCTTGCTGGCTTCACGCTTGGTTTCCAGGACCTCAGCGTAGCGCCTGAGCTGCACTGAGGCCTGGACAACCACCTTTGGAGCCTTGACCTCTTGGGACGGAGGCCAAGGCCTAGAAACCCTCACTTACCGCCTCGAAAGCTACCCTCAACTTGCCAAGTCGAGGGAGAATAGTTTTCCTCGCCCCCGAACTGACACCGCCGGGAAGCGTAAGAAATTCAATCAAGTAGTCCAGGTCCTCCTGGACCACTTTCGACAACAGGGCAGAACTGCCAGGTCTACCCTTAGCATTTTTGAAAGCCTCTACTACAGGGGAGGACCGCACCTGGGTGGGTGCCCCCGTATCCATCACTTCGCTTAATTCGTTCTCTGAGGAGTTAGTCGACGGAACTGGCGCCGGTTTCCTCTTCCGCCTGGACTTCTTTACCTCTTGGAACTCCTACATGGCCGAAGATTCCCTACGTCCTAACAGATTAACTAAGATCTCGCTGTCTTCCTCCTACTGTTTTAAGTGAGTGACAACTACCCGCAGCGAGCACTGGCAGTCGGAGACCCATACATTCTCCTATCACGCTTTGTGCCTCTTGGCCGCTGCTGGAACGATTGATTGCAATACGAACCGTACGGCAAAAAACCACAGGTTACGGTCCTCGCTCTGATAAGAGCGCAGAAGGACTAAAAGGCTTGGCCTTTTTTCTGTAACGGGGGCTAACGACCAGCAGTCGTTGCCTCCTTTCAGCCCCGTTGAGGCGGACACATGTCGCAGAAAGCAATCTCCGTTCACTTCCGTAGAAAGTGAAAAGATGAGTCTTAAATTCCTTGTGCTCACTGTGTTCGCAATCCCTCAATCAGTAAACTTGATACCACTGGAAGGTCCACACTCGACCAGCAGCCAAAAACACCAAAAGCAGATATAAACATAGCACTCTGGACGCACTGAAGGAGACCAGAGTTGCTCTTAATTTCTAACAGTAAAGGTTTGCCATCCCTAACTATTTAATAAGTTTAAGTTATTCCAAAGAATAACTTATTAATGAAATTAGCTACAGTTAAAACAGCCAAACATTAAAATAAGTTTTAAATCAGTAATTGAAAAAGTTAAATTTTCCAACAATTTATTTTAAAAAATAATTCTAATGAGATCTAATAAAATATTTTTTCCAAAAAAAATTTTCATTGGTATTGTTTTATAATACTGGTATTATTTTAATTCTATATCCGATTACATTATTCTTCGATTACCTAACATCGAAATAAATAAAATCCAATTTTCCTAAATCCCGAAATAGTAAAAGACATGATTGCATTTTTAATTCGCACTGTTCTCTCTGCCTAACACTGAAAGTGTCTCTTCAATCTTAGTATTTGTTTTCATGCAAAATTAAATACAAAAGATGAATTGTTACTTGTATAAACGATCGTTTTACTTATTTGGGCTTTTCGTACTTTTTGTTGCACGCTTTGTATATCTTATATACATTGTGTTCATTCTTTTATTATTTTTCCAAGAAAAAGAAATGCTAACACATGTGACGTTGATTGATAGCGTTAAACTTTCTTACCGGTTTACTTTTTTATCGTCTTGTTAATCTGAAAATACGAAATTAGAGTGTCAAGAATATGTAGTTTAATGTTATGTCATATTTTTATTTTAATTCAACTTAAAATAACACGCATACATCATTATATATATATATATATATATATATATATATGTTTGACAAAAACGTGTAAACTTAATTCTAAAAAAAATTATTGTATACCGTTCGTGATAAACATCTAGATAAATTCACGCTTAATATATCACATTATTTAAACATTTCTAGTTTCAAAAAGCGATGTCTGTGTTACTCTGACTAAACTGAAGAATTTTTTCTGATTTACAAGCCTACATAATTGTTTCCACGACTAGTTTTAACATTTCATATCTGAGGAAATTCTTCGCTTGGAATTCACTCCGTATTTGTAAGTGATAATATCCATTCTACATTTCTATTGTGAGACCGGTCTGATGTCAGTTGGTTAATTATGTAAAGACAAGAGAAACTTGCTAAAAACCAGTCACATAGTTCACTTCTTTCATAATAAATATATTATTTAATACTTCTTTAGATATGTTGACATAATCATAAAGGCCGGTGTTGTATCACATTATTTTAGCCTCCGGGACTACCATTAGGTATTGCTTCAGGATGATATGAAAATGACAATTGTGTAATGTGTGTGTGTGTGTGTGTGTGTGTGTGTGTGTCGAGTTTTAAAGTTACTGTAATTTGCAACTTTTTTTATTAATTGTCTGGCGTTTTATTGACCGTCCTTTTTTATTTTAAATATATAATTTAAAATAACTACAAATCAAGCTCCACTTTTATTTTTATATAACGTATTATTTACTCTGAGATTCTGTAATTTATTTTTTCTCGGACTGATATATTTTATTTTCATCAAGAATTAAATTTTACACCTAAAATTCTATTTCATTTAATGATTTTAATTCTGAATTGTAATTTTTTTTCACTCATGATGTTCCATTTATATTTGTGATTACTTATTTTATTCACTATGAATTCTTCCGAACAATCGTTTTTTTTCTTCCTTGTACAAAGTAAAGGAAACATTGTGATCGCAAAAAAATTTCGGTTTTCAGATTTCAACAGAAATATCCATTTTGACCTTCCCTAAATCCTTTTTGACTAGTTTCATCATGACGTCTGTACGTACGTATGTATCTCGCATAACTCAAAACGAGTAGCCGTAGGATGAAAGTTTGGATTTACGACTGATGTAACATCAAAAAAGCCCAAAATCCAAAAAAATTTGGATTTTGGACTTCTTAATTGCTGTAATAAGCCTTTATTGAGCTCTTTTGAACGATATATCATAAGTGGTACTTATTTTCATTGGTCCCAGACTTATAGCCAAATAAAATTGTACGTAATTAATGAAATATTTGGATCTTTCAAGGGAAAGGCCTATCGGTTCGAATCCGACTTCATCTCCTTATGTTTTTAACTTTTTTTTTTAATTTAACTATATTGATTTAATAGTAATTATTAACCTCTCTAAAAAATGTTTACAATAAAGAATAATTTAATAATAAGAATAAAAAAAATTGTGAAAAAATATCAGAAGTTATTAATGAAATAAAAATTTTATAAACTTTTCATTTTAAAAAACTGTTTATATGTAACTTAATAGGCGTACAAGGAAGTCATGTGGTGTTCACATCAGATTTTTAAGTAGTGTTTTTTATATGTTTCAGCTTTCCCTAGAGCAGTCATAACCCTCTAATCCTCTTCATAAAGTATATTTATAAATATACATACAACAGTCTTTTATAAATTTGTAGATTTTTTAATAATAAATAATTAAATAAGTGTGGTATCACCAATCAAATATATCGACAATTCATTAAACGAAATTAAAATCATTTATAAATGCGTTTAGAATCACTCTCGTGTGACTGTTTAGAACAAATCTCTATTATTTTTATCTCTTCGTCCCTGTCTAAACACGCGCGCGCGTGAGTGCATGTAAAAAGTGTGTGTGTGTGTGTGTGTGTGTGTGTGCTGTTATATCAATTTTTACCTAATGAGATGTTTTTACATCCTCTTCTTATAAAAAATGAATTGAAATTTTAAATAAATTACGTACAAAATTCATTACGTAATAAATCTTACATATTTAAAGACAAATACTTAGCTGTTACATATTTTAAGACAATAAATCATAAAATCCTTTTTGTTGTGCATATGTCGTACGAACAATGATGAGAGAATAATTGAAATGTTAGAATATTGTTAACTTCGATAAAATTTTGAGCTGGAAGTTATTTGAAACAATTAACTACATTAAAGTTATCAGTTCGAGAACTGGATTTGACCATTTACAAACTTGGAAATGGTCAAATTTCCAAGTTTGTAAACTTGGAAATTTACAAACCATTTATTTTTACAAACTTGGATATGTATTCAAACTTGTATTTTACCCAATAAGATACAGTATATAAATTAGTTTACGTTTAGCATTATATTTAAAAATAATTTCTGTATGAATTAAATACCACTAGATTAGATACTACTAAATTAGATTCTACTTCTTCCCGAATAATATACGAACATAAATGATAAAATTAGATAACAATCCATTTAACAATTTGTTTTCTTCGAAATTAAAATCTACACCTAAAAATATTTTTTTTTAAATCTTTCGATACCATCAATCTAGACAAAATACTTTTTTGTTACGCATTAAATGCTGATGAAATATTTGCAATTACTATTAGCTTCAATTCACAAGTATACAAATATGAGTGTGGGGGGGGATCTTTTATATATATAAAATTATAAATTATGTATTTCTACTACTATACTTCTTTCTTTCCTGTTTAGCCTCCGGTAACTACCGTTCTGGTAATACTTCAGAGGATGAATGAGGATGATATGTATGAGTGTAAATGAAGTGTAGTCTTGTACATTCTCAGTTCGACCATTCCTGAGATGTGTGGTTAATTGAAACCCAACCACCAAAGAATACCGGTATCCACAATCTAGTATTCAAATCTGTGTAAAAATAGCTGGCTTTACTAAGATTTGAACGCTGGAACTCTCGATTTCCAAATCAGCTGATTTGGGAAGACGCGTTCACCACTAGACCAACCCGGTGGGTCACTACTATACTACTACTACTACTACTACTACTACTACTACTATACTAGTATTTATTAATTGACGCTACATGATTTGTCAACAAAGTGGTTTAATTTTATCTTTATACCAGAAAATATTAATTGACGCTTTCATCATAAAACTAATATCGAGTTTTATTTCAGTCTTTAATAATATTGTGAAGTTTTAAATTCATTTTATAATATTTTTTCAAACACCTTCTAATATCATGCCACAAACTCACATCCTACATCAGATTTCTTTCTTCAACATTTGTGACATAAGTTACAAAGGAAATCGCTCACAGAAATAAACCGGAGCGCATGTACGCGCTAATGTATGTATCTCTGTCTTATTAATTCTTATTAAGTAAACGTTAAACGATTCGATATTTTCCTTTTTCTTAATTTACCTATGCAATTTTTACCCTTGTTAGTTGAAATTATGTAATAATTTTACGGCAAAAGGGACAAAGCTTTGAAGAGATAGTTAATGCAGCGCAACTAATAGAATTAAGGGTTAGTCTCCGGGCAGGAAGCGAGGGAGTGCGATTGCTATGGGAGTACAGCAGGAGAAGTTGGTTATAATACAGTAAGTTAACTATAGGCATGCGCCGTACAACAGACGTTCAGTGTAGCTTGGTCTCTCTCTCCCCTCGACCAAATCAACTAACTAGTTCAGTGTTCTGTGCCGTGCTCGAATGTGAACGTCATGTTTCCACCGTCCTCCCATGGTCAGTTAAATTAACATATTTTTTTTATTATCTACGATTAATAGTTAAGCAATGTAAGTTATTATAAAAAATAAAAACATTGTATCGAATACTTATAACATTTTTACATTATTTTTATCGTTTGCTTTATATTGAAGAAAAACCTTAAATTGACAATTTGTGTATGATGTTTATATTAAACTAAAATACTTTTTTTTCTGTAATTTTAAATTTTATAATACATAGTGAAGATGTATGTATTCCATTAATTATAGAAAAACATTTCTGCACCTTGATATAAAAGTATTAACTACCAATTTTAAAAAAGTGTATGGTAATATTGCGTTTTACGCTTGAACTAATTTAAAATGAAACGAAGCCAGTGCTAATATCGTAATTGTTCATTCTTTTTTTTTTTAGCAATGAAATAATTGTTTAAAAATACACATCAACTTGTAAAGCTTATCCACACAAATATTATCCCTACTTGCTGCGTAATTGAAGCATTTCCTTTTTTTTACATTAATATTATTATCTAATGATTGAAATGATATAAGTAAAACTTATAATGTGTTTATTATTCTGTGTTGTGTACCTGTTATTGCATTCAAATCCGAATAAATCAAACTTGAATTAAGTGAATTTTGATCGTTGGGATTTTATAACGTTATTGTTTTAGAAATGGTCTACTTCTGAACATGACCAAATGAGCCCTTTTTAAATACGAATTTTCGTAAAATTAAAGTAAAATAATAATATTTAATATAGTTTTATTAATTTTTTTTAATAATACTTTGTTTATAATGATATTGAGAAATTTGTTTATTACATCATATGTTAATTTAGTTTACAGCTATAATTTTACAAATTTTATGGTCTAATAAATGCGTAAAATAACATTTTCGATAGATTGATCATTGTAAGCATCAAGAAATTATCTATAACATTTCCACTGTTATTTACGTTTTAATCTGTTAATTGTGTTGTCTGTTTCCATTTATTGAATTATAACTTGTTTATTTCATACTCGCATGATTTTACGTAGTATTATTAAACAGTAGTATTGATTCGTAATAAATAATTCACTTATTATTTAATATTGTGAAACTTTAATTTTAAACAAATATCTTTTTTGATAATTCAATTTAAATTTACTAAGAAAATTGTACCATCTCTTAACCAATACTGCGTTAATTTCAGATTAAGAATATTCATAATCCGTAGTATAAATAGTTTACTTCCATTTTAATTTCCTATGCGTCCATCTGAACATCTATTTTCGTCATATAAACTGATGTAATAAAATTCGGCGATCGAGTTATCAAGCAACATTATTTACTCAAAAAGATTCTTATATTTTTTACATATATGAAAAAAAACTTAAGTGGTTATGTTAATCTCCATTAAATAATTCCCCACAGATTATCATCTGGCTTGTAAGTTTGATATCGTATACTTTTATCCCCAAATCATTGGTTTTATATAAAATATTATAAGGAATATTTTGTTTCTTCTTCTTTATAATATAAGAAAGTTAAAAAAAACAATATTTTAAAAAGCACTTAACTTATAAATTTCATGAATTTCTAATCATCCCGTTGGGAATTTTTTCATTTTACAATATTACTTTCAGCGCCTTTTAAGTATACATTCAATTTATTATCTACGCGTTATCATGGATCGTAATATTTATTCGATATAACTTTAATGCACATAAATTTATAGAATTCATGAAAAAAGCATTACCATATTACAATATGAAAAAAAATATTCCATGTCAGGAGTGTATATTATAACAGTATAAAAAATTACATTTTGAAATATTTTTTGTTATAATTATATAATTTGCATATATAGTAAGTTATAAATTTTAAAATCATACTATTTTTAATTAAACTTCACAATTTTATCTTTTATCATAAATCCTTTCATGTCATAATTTATTAGATAAGCAACAAGTAGCTGAATACCCTCCGAAAGAAGGAAGTACTGACTAAGAATGAAACGGATTTACGCCTGTTGTATAAAATTTTTATCATATTAGTTAAATAATAACGTTGGCATATCTAAATATGTGTCCCTTCTTTTTAAATTATCGAGTTTTGTCCTTGTCATGGATATTTGTGTTACGTACTATGATTTCTATAAATGTGCCAGTATATGAATGCATACTGAGAGAAGTTTAGTTTCAGTTAATTTCGCATTATTCATATTATAACCGAAAAGCAGTTAAATATATGTTTGTTTTTTATTTTGCTCAATTATTCTCTAAGGCAGCTTTTACAACCTGGGGATCGTGGTGATCTGAAAATTGTCTTAAAATTAGTCTAAAACTTTATACGAAAACAATAATGAAACCGTTTTATAACAAAAAAAAAAAAAAGTTATAAATATTTTACTTACATTTATAAGTACACATGTAAAGAAAATAAATAAATGAAATGATTGCATTTTCATGTAAAAGTTTTTCCATTCCGTGTATCTAATTAAAAGACTCACAAAAGCAAATAGTCTTCAAATGATAGAAGACGATTCCTATTTTTTTAGTTTTCCTAGTCTTTAAAGCAACCATAGACGAAAAACCCTTTTCACAGTGGTAAAACGCGGCAAAAGGGATTAATATTTTCAGTGCTTCTGTGACGAAATTTCCATATTCACTTCGACGAGCAAGTGAAAACGTACCTAAATCTTCAGATGTGAATTGTAGTTGTAACGTTTTATCGGTAAACATTTCGATGGTTGATTGTGAATCTCAACTGGTAACTTACCTTGCAGCTGCAACAACGTTTACACTAAATGGATTCATTACCCCTTTCTTCGAGGAATCAGTTTTATCTTCCGGGAAATACTCCGCCAACTGAATTTTCAGCTCACGTAAATGCATCTTCACGATATCCAAACTGTGATGAATAACAGTGGCTTCTTTATCACCCAAATTTTTATCAATATAATCGGAAATGAGTGAAATAATCCTTCATATCAAGCTTCTTAATGAAAGCATGAACTTTGTCTGTCATTAATAAAATGTTTTTATCACTCCTCGTAAATTCACATTCAAGTCATTTAAATGCGAAGATACATCAGCTAAGTAAGCCAACAGCAACATATATTCATTAATCTGTAAAAACATTGAGAATGGCGTTTTTTTATCCTGGAAAAATATTATTAATTCATTTCGCAATTCTAATAACCAGGTCAACACTTCCCCCCGCGATAACCATCCGACTTCTGTACGGGAAAGAAGAAATTTTTCCCTTTCGCCTATTTCATCGCATAGTTTAGCAAACAACTTATTCTGTAACTGTCGACATTTAATAAAATTAACCATTTTTACAGCTTTACAAAGAATTTGTTTGAGAATTTTTCCGGCATATCTTTTGTGGCAACAGCATATCTATGAAGGAATCAGTGCATTCCCCTCAGTATAAGTCAATATATTAATTTTTTTTAGAAATCCACTGTTCTTTCTTGTATCGCCTTTGCAACATCACTTCATACGGCAATACATTTAGTTCAATCTACGTTATAGTTTTTATACCTTCATAAAAAACATAAAAAGACATTGTCCTGTTGCGTGACCAGGTGTTGATCTGTAAAACGACATATTTTCTATAATTTATCTGTCCCTATCGCATTCTCACAAAACTTAAGAACTGAGAAATGTTTGCCACATCTGTTGATTCATCAAATTGAATATAAAAAATTCACTTGGACTCATTTGGTGAATTATCTGATCGCAAACATTGGCAGTCATGTCATTAATTCGCCTAAATACCGTTTTGTTAGAAATCGGAATCTTTTTCAATTTTTTTTGCTTCTTTCACTCCTATTAAAACACTGACCATCTCAACTTCAGCAGGCAATACGAGGTTTTCTGTTGTTATATGGGGTTTGGACATCTTAACTACTCTTAATGCTACAAGATAAGATGCTTCAGTTCTCCTTGTATCAGTATGGATTGATTTATAAATAGAAGCTAGTAGATCTCTCAAAGTATATAATTTTCTTTCAAAAAATTGCAAGGGTTTGCTTTTATTATGCAAATTGTTTAGTTTCCAAATGTCGAATTAATTTTGATGGCTTTATGCTTTCATCGGAGAGGGAGTTGAAAGCAAACAACGTACTGTGGCTTTCTATCCAATGAGATAAAATCGTACTTTAAATAACTGTCATTGTACAATCTTGTGTATTTATCAGTCTGTTCACTGGATGTAAATGGTTCACGTCGTTTCTTCACAAATTTTTCCATTTTTCATTAAAATCTAATTGAAAAAATAACAGTCACCTTTTGACTCCACATTAAAAATCTGCAACCTTAATTATTATTTTGAATGAAACTACGTTCTAAAAAACTTAAATTAAGGCACCAGTACCACGCTTTGCATTCGAAACTAAACTGACGTTCTGCAGTCTCTTACGACTCTTTTATACTCTTCAGAGCACGACATGTTCAAACGTATCATTTGCTTGTTTGTACATGACGCTCTCACAGCAAATATTAAACACGAACACCAAATTACAGGGAGCACGTTGACATCAAGATGGAACCAGTAAATTGCTCATATCTGTACACTTCATACATGCATTTTCATACACATCGCTATCAACGCAGCTAAATAGTTTTAACTAGGTTTCTTTGTGTTAGGGTTGGGAGGGTCACGATATAGTATTTATATACTTTTTTTTACTTTTTGGGGATCATGGAGCTAAAACTATTGAGAATCACTGCTCTAAGGAAAGTTATTATAAGTTGTTTAAACTATTCTATCTCATGTATTTTTACAATAACAATTCTAAAATATAATATTAATTCAAAAGTTATAACAAAAAGTAAATTTTTCTATAGATTCCACACGTAGAGCTTTGTTTACTTTATTTTTAATATAAACGTAACGTATGTTCATGACTACTTAATTTTAATCAGATACGTAATTTTCATCTATAGTAGTTTCGAAAAGGTTTTAGTATTGTTTCGCTTACGTCATTCTGTTTATGTAAATGTTTAATTAATGAATAATTTAAATTATTCATATTCACTTTACGTATTCTATTTAAGTAATGTAATCGTTATACAAATGTACTGATGTGCTCTATATTTTTGTTCGCTAAACTTTGAATTTGTGGTTTGATGAATCATAAAGTAATTAAAACATTGATGATTAAGTCATAAACACAGGTTTTTTTTTGTTATAGTTTAGCCAGAAGTCTAATTGTCATTATTCGTCAAAAATTTCAAACATATATAGTATAAAGATTTTCTGTAGCCATGATATATGGATTAGTAATCAGTTCCTGTAATCAAATTTTGTACCATATAATCATCGTTAAATTTGCCGGATAAAATTCATAGGACTTTGTAATATCATTTTTCTATTTTACTCCGTTATTCCAACAACATTAGTCAGCTAAAGGGAATGGTATCCCATCTTCCAACACATTCAAAAAATTTAAAATATAAGTATTGACTTCAAAAAGTAAAAGTATAAATATTTACTTTTAAATATTTTACTACAGCACCTTTCAAAAATTGTCTATGGTATTTCCATAAATGTATTTTTTTATTATACAAAACTAAATACACAACTCTTAATGTAATTTAAATTTGTTTAATTTTTTTCAAACGTATTGGCAGACATTAGTGAACTTCAAACACAGAAAAAGTCAAATATGGGAGTGGCTAAAGCACTATCAAGGTTTCATGGTTCGATTTTTATTTTGAATTTTTTTTTACATTTTTAACCATTACTACTTATTATTAAATCACAAATAATTGTTTCTTAATATATGGTTTATTTTCACCTTATTAATTTTATTTTACATATTTATCTTATTTTTTAACATAACGTTTTCCAAATTATTATTCTTTATTCGTTTTTTTTTCGGTACTTTCTGATTAAACGGAGGCCAGCTGTTTTCAGAAGGAAGAATGATCTTTTTTTTTAAAAAAACTCAAACATTTGGTTTAATCTAACAAAACTTAATCTACGCTCGTTTCGCTCGCTGGTCAAGGTTAGCAAGCGTAAGTTAAGTTTGGATAGGTTATATTTATAATTATATTTATTTATTATATAAAAAACTCAAATATGTACACACAGTATAGGCCTTTCTTTAAATCACTTCATTTATATCCTCAACCCAACAGTCGCAGTGCGCTGAGAAAGTACTAATTTCCTCTCATTTTAATTCAAAAAATAATTTAATAAATATTAAAAATAAATCTATAAATTAAATTCAATAAAGAATAATAACTAGGATTACTTTTATGTTACAAAATAAGATAGCTGTATTTTTTCAGAATGTAATTAAAAATGAATTCCTAAAATTAATACTGCACCTTCAATTGATGCTTTTTTTGTGTTTCTGATAATAATAATCATCTCAGGAGTAACTGTCCTGAAGAACATCTTCCGCTTTCCAAGATAATTTAAATTGTTTTTCAAACGTTTTTGAAAATCCAACTTTGTTAAAAAAAATGAAATATTAATAAATTACCAACATATGTTTATTCAAATCCCACCAATATATTATTTAAGTATGTTTATGAATTATTTTAATTGACAAAATTGGAACTTGCGGTAAAATTCGAAATTCTACTACTACCAAATTATAAAAGATATGAATTTACATTACTTTTAAATAAATTCACAAAAATGTTTTTCTTCATTTTAATAATATATGTCTAACTATAAATATGATTTTTTTTGTGATTAAAAAAATATTAATAAAAAAACACCCTTTGAGTATTTGGTACGATTCCTTATCACAAAACTAGAAATTAATAACTTATATAACAGTAAGATTTTTCTCATGTTTTAGAAAATTTCGATCTTTTCACAAGCTTGATGAGCTTGTGAAAAGATCGAAAGACACAAACTAAATCAAGTTTTAAAATTTCAATTTAAGTGAAAAATTAAACCGCAGTTTTAAAATGATAAAATCTTCTACACAAGTGATAAAATCACTTAATAATTCCATCTAAGTTACTTCTACTTAATTTTAGTGTAATGAACTTTGATATTTGTTAATTGTGGTGTTTTCATGTTGCTTTTTTTATGTTCGTACAATTTCACGATAAAGAACAATGTTTGAAATAATTTGAAGGTAAAACTTTGGTAGTAGTAATCTTAGGTGCCATATCTGATTAAATTCTTATACCGGTGTTAACAGACACGCAAATATCATGTAGTTTGTTTATTTTCCAGACTGTCTTAAGCAAACATGACAAATGTTTTGTAATCATGACCGGCTACAAGATTAAAACTTGAATATACAGTCCTTTCCGCTTTCAACAACAAAACTAACACTTCACTAGAAATGGGAATATTTACTTGTTACGTCATACCAATGGCAATGTACTGAAATAAATTAAAATTACAAGATCACGGGAATAAATTTATCAAATCCACTTCATTAAAATGAATGAAGTGAATGCTTAATAAAACAAGTGACGTGATTGCAGGTGTTCAATTATTAACTTAATTCTACAGTTATATATTTATTTCAAAACAAATACCCGTAAA
The DNA here is from genome assembly GCF_047948215.1 of Lycorma delicatula. Classification (NCBI taxonomy): domain Eukaryota; kingdom Metazoa; phylum Arthropoda; class Insecta; order Hemiptera; family Fulgoridae; genus Lycorma; species Lycorma delicatula. The sequence goes on from NC_134456.1 coordinate 56,383,537, forward strand.
TAATAGCATATAATAGGAAATAATAGCATAATAACCGTAATAATAGCATAATAGGAAAAATTAACAGCCACTAACAGAATAATTTTTCTCATCCTGAGATAAAATATCCTATAATATATAATATATGTAAACCACTGCTAGTTGAATTTTTCAAGCGAATAATAGTATGTTTACGAGTAATGTAAAGTCATAATCATAGTGATAATTATACTGATAATCATTACTGTATAGTTCTATTTCCATAAGTAATAAAAGATGGATAAATAAAGCAAAACGTTTTTTTATTTTTTCGTCTTTTTCAATGTCTGATAGCCTAAATCTACCTGTTCTTTACGAAAGCACAGCCAGATATTATTTCTACAATGATAATAATATAAAATTTGTACTTATATTTATCAAGTAATAATTTATGTAAATTTTATCTCATCGTTGATTTTTCTGTAGAAATCGGCATTTAGAGAAAAACTTGGTACCTGAAATGTAATTAACTTATAAATTGATTATGGATGACATTTAAATTATATACACAACCAAGCATATATTTTGCGTTCTTAATATTAATGAACCAGTAAATAGTTTCAGAAACTATATACCAGTACAACACTAAGGTCCAATGGAACTTGTGCACTAACTATGTTAAAATAATAAGCAAACTGTTCTAAATTAATTTACCTTTAATTTAAATCTTTAATTAAATTAAGTATCCTTTTAAATGGTTTCGTGTTTTTTATTTATATATTTTTTTAAATTTTATTTTTTGTGTTCAGTTTAAGGATATAAATGCCCTTAAACTTGACATTCTTCTTATTAGTTTAACAGATTCATTTATCTTTTAATGTTTTTCTTTTACTTCTGATACTATTATTTAGGCATAATACTTTTGATATTTCAGCATAAACTTAATGAATATTTCCTGTAGTAGCCTATTAAAAAGTATATTCCTTACTGGTTATAAACAATTAAAGTAAGGGCACAGTTATATTTTCGAAACGATATTACGTGAGAAATTCACATTAGCTTTCATTACTAGTACGAATTAAAATTATTAAAGGTCTACGCAAATCTATGACCTACCCAAAAAACAAAACTTGCTGCAAATCTGCATATATTGCACTGATTATCATCCATAGAAACCCGTTTTTATACTATGAAAGTAAGTAAATTAGTTTAAATTTCAATTTGTATTTTGATTGCTACCAAGAAAAAAGAGACCCTTAACCTATAACGTTATTCTCTATGTTCTCTTTATTTATCTCCTTTTCTTTCGTCATTGCAGACTATTTCCTAAACATTTCAAAACAAAACGAATGAAACTGATCTCCGAATAAGTAGTTATTAATTTCGTGTAACAAATCTATGTTATTGAATTATCAAATGTTTTATGGATGTTAATGCAGAAGTTGAAGCAAAAAGATTTTGTTTTTATTTTGCACATTCAATGAAAGCTCTGAAATTATAAATCGCATTAATTTTTTCTTTACTTGAGGGAAGTAGGATTAAATAGGTAATTAGATTGTTAGATAATTTACTTTTTTATTTCAGTATCGATTATAGAAAAAAAAATCCGAATTATCTAATATTTTATATACATTCAACTAGTAGCAACCTTTTATTGTATTAATTGGTAACAAGTACAAATCAATAGAAAATTTCATTCTAACTTCGTTTTAGAAAAATTATCTTTTTTAATAATTTACTCCTCGTGTGTGTTACAAGTTTAATTGCTGTAACTGTCTTTTGGGCTAGCTAAAAATGATCAAGATCTCGATTCTCTTATATTTTAGTATAAACTAACCGGCCGGTGTTCGCTTCATTTGCTCAACCGTCTTGTCAGGGGGCTCCGTCTCCTGGACTCCGGAATTCAGATCAACTCAGGCGAGTTCCGGGGCCTCCAGGGATAACGGGTTCGAACCCAGAGCCGCAGAGCTCGCTTCACTCCCCATTCTAGTCAGGATGTTCCACCCTCTGTACCCTGGCATTGTTCGTTATCCTCCTGATTGTAAGAATAATACTGATAAATAACAATTAAGGTATTCAGGCTTTATATAAATCTGAAAAAGAAACTAAATTACAAGAGAGGAATAGTAGTAACTGCGGTAACTAAAGTACACAGACCTTTGACGAGGAGAACTTCACAACCTATTTTAGTTGCCGTGGTGACAAAAATATAATAACGAATTAAATGGATTAATTTTTTTTTTAATGAATATTTTTAATCCAGAATTTGTTCTATATTTGTGTTTGTATTTATATTTGAATTTGTATTCTATAATTTATTTATTTATTTAAAACTTGTAGTTAATTAACTAATTAAATTTAAACAACTGAAGTGTACGCTATTTGTCAGCAGAATTCTACAGCAAGATAGTGATCAATAAACCCAAACTAAGTCGTTCTTAAATTTTATACCTCTTGAATTTATTATAATTAATTAATTTGAGATAAATTCTAATCTTTGAAAACTGTTTTAGATTTCTCTGGTCTAATCTGTGTTTTATAGATAAAGTAATTATTTTTAAAATAAATTGAAAGTTTATTTTCAAAGAAAGTGATGTGTTTCCTGTACAGATTAATTAATGTAATCGATAATTTTGTTGGAGAAATTCGGTAAGTGGTTTACAAAATAAATAAATCAATGCTGTTAAAATTTCGTTCTCTAAAACCATAAATAATAACCGCTATAAGTTTTCAAAAAGAAAAACGCTCAACGCGAACGTGTTAGCTAGTCGAATATGTGTTGCAATGTAGATGAATAATTTAAATCACAAGTTACAGAAAAGGTAAAATTTAACCCCTGAAACTAAAGCTTAAAACCGTAACTGGGAGATGTTACCGCAGAGTAACAAACTCCAAACTAACCTCGGACAAAGCGTATTGATCCTCAGGTGGTGTCCTGCTATTAAAATATGCATATTGGCCACTAGGGATACCACTTACGTTGCACAAGTCGGTTTTATTTCTTTTCAACTTCTCCTGCCCTTCATGTTGATACTGTACCATATTCTGTAACATTTTTAAAAATTATTCAGTAATAATTTACAGTAAATCTATTGATTAGTAATGGACCAAAATATAATAAAAAGAGAACACTGAATTTACGTTTTATTTTTATCGATGGAAACTTTTAATTAATTTTTCTCTTTTCATATTATTACTCGTATTATTTACTGACCTTTCGTCAATATTTATTTGCGATGTCTCAGAACTTTCTATTTTACTTATTTATTTATTCACATTCGCAATTAAGGTTAACGCTCAATTGCAGCTGGTAATTACTTTTAGAATCGTCTGGTTAAAAACTCAGACGCTTTTAATAATCGCTCCTCCTTAATTGTTTTCTGTATTGTAGTGGACATTCCACACACTAATAATTTTTTTTTTTTAGTTACTTAATTTTCTCGCTGGTGTAGCTTTTTGAGACAAATAAATGAGGTCACATGATAAAACCTATTTTTTAACCTCATTTTTAGTAAAATAGTAATTAAAAACAGTTTCTTATAATAATTTATACCATTTATGATATCAAAAATTGTGAATGAAAATATAAAAAGACATATCGCCACCAATAAGTTTATCTAAAACTCTGCTTGTTTAAACAATTACTTTATTTACTTTCTGTATCCGATAATAAATAACACCTTCATATCCTTCCAGTAGTCAACAGATGTGATGCCGCTTGGTAGCAACAGTTCCTCAATTGTGCAAACCTCTCCCATGTTGGGCACAGGAGCAGATGTTCCATTGACTGGATCCCCCGCACATAAAGGTCTACGTTGATTACCTTATTACTTAACTTGTTGCTACTCTAGTCCTAAGTCGATTCAGTGCCAAATACTATATGGTACTGATGTCCTCTAGGGATCGTCTCTTTGGGTAGGAGGCCCATTTCATCTGGTAATATCTCTTTCTATAGCTGTTCGAGCCAGATCTCAGGTGGAACCTCCAGAGGTATTGTTTTCTTCATAAACCTGTTTCTAGATTTAAGCGGAGGATTGACAGCCACACTGTTGTACGTAGGGTAGTGTCTGTCACCTGTTTTTTTCTTTCAACTTCTCCCCCACCCCCACTTTTCGACTAATGTTAGGAGCTCCTACACAAGCTAAAAGGTAAATCTTTTGAATTTGTGTTGGTTTATCATGACCAGTTACAATGCGTACTGTATCACTCAGAGCTACATCAACATAGGAATGTTGAAGTTAGGAAACTTTCGCAAAATTATCCGCATTATTATTATATCGTTTAATATTATTATTATATCATTTATTATTATTATTTGCGCAAAATATAGAACCTTTACCTTGGCCTGAAGCACTACTGGTGTGCTCTGCATGCACCTTTCAGTTTGCGAATAATATTATTTCTCGCGGAGATTTTTCCTTTCAACTCCAGGCAGTGCAGTTTAAACGCCAATGTACGGTTAAGCCTGACTCCTGAGTTCTTTGATTGTTGCTACTCTTCATTAGAACCGTATTTAATTAATGCCACATTGAAGTAACGGACATTACATATTCGATGGCTTGAAGTGGGTTTTGGGGGTAAATTAATTCTAAAATAACTTATCCAAAGAGAAACGAAAGAAATTCAGTCAAGAATACAAATGTTTTTTTCTTTAAAAAAATATTATATTTTTTTACGTACTACTCCAGTAGTACTACTGGAATACTAATTTCAGTGTAAAATAATGATTTCTATTTATATGGTAATTTAGAGAACGGGAGAATACAAAACTTTTTGATTTCTATAGAACGATTTAGATGCTAGATTGGCTGGATGTCAAATTGGCAATTACTTCATTTTAGAATAAAACAAGTCTGTGAAATTTCATCTGAATATTGCTAGTTAATTGAATTTTATTAGTCACTGTATTTTTCTGATAATATTTCAATAACAATAGAATTTTAATAACTTAATTCGATATAGAATGAACTGTATAGTAAAACTGTCTATTGCAACTTGTTCTCATATTAATTATTTTAAATTACATATCGTGTGGAGCATATTCAGGAAATGTTCCTTTAATTACATTGCATTTTTTTTTAAGCAGTATTGATTCGTTTTCCTTTAATTCATAAATTTATATAATTCTATTTTTCTGAAAGAAATTTAATCAATAATATTTAACTTGTTTAATATTAAAAAATATTTTTATTTTAATAAATAGCATATTAAAATTAGCAGAAAAAAACAATATATAATAAAACAGTTAAAATAATGATTTTTGTATCTCATTTTAAGAAATATTGATTCGTGAACTCACTACTCCGCAATGGTTTTAGGTCGGTCTAGCTGTTAGCTGAAACTGGATGTTTCATATCCCTGTTAAAAGATCAACAAAATTACCTTATAATTAATTATATCTTTTGAATAATATTTTAAAAGTCACTTATTTAAAAAAAGGAACTCATATCACGTTTATAACATTTTAACAATTAACTGTGATACAATACGACCCACTTCGACTTCAATCTTCTTATATTAAATTAGATCAGTATTATAATATTTATAAAAAGTTTTATTTAGTTTTACATAATTTAGCTTCAATATATCGTTAATGTTGTATAAGTATACGAAACGTTAATTTAAAACAATTTTTATTAATAATAGGGGTGCTGAATTAGAGTACAATTTGAATTTTTTTTTGCTGTCGATTGGCTGGAATGAGTTACCATGTGTTACCGATTGAAAATATTGATAATTGAATATATTTCCTTAAAATAATATGGGTTGATTCTCATTATCGTTTTCCATGAAATCTTACATGTGTACACCATTTTATCAACAAATAACTTGAAATATCTAGAGTTGTAGTGATATACGGTTCACTAACTTGCCATCATGTAAAATTAGTTTGCTTTGGTTAGATTTAAAAATTTAAAAAAATATTTATAATTTTTTTTTCTACTGTGTTGATTTAGTTTCTTCACATAATGAGATCCTTCATTACATTTTCATCGCACTTTAAGAAAAAAAGTTTGATATCGTACCTACATATTTCAAATAATAAAATCCTTCTGACCTCGTCTACCGAGGTTGGATTCGAGTTCATTGTAATACTTGAACAATACAACGTAATTGAATTGTATAATTTAATTATTTGTATTTTTATAAATTTTAAGAAGTTTTTCTGTGATATAGCGAGACATTATTCTCCAACAGTTACATTCACTGTTTAACACAGTTACAAAAATTTAGAAGATACCAGATTGAATATATTTAGTATTACCTTTTTTTTAGTATATTCCCAGGGTCATCCCTCAAACCAGTTTTTTTTAAAAACAGCTTTTCATTATTGAATTATTTTAAACAACAAAATAGATTCATGATAAAAATTAAAACATGCAATTCTGAGATAGAAGACCTATAAAATATTTTTCAGACCTTTTCCGATGTATCTTGAATTTAAAAAATTCAAGTATATTTAGTTTTATTTTTTATCGGGATAATATTTTATGGGAATTGGTAGATTAAATTTTATATTTTAAAACTTATGTGAAGGATATACAGCTTTATATTAGTTTGTATGGTTAATCTTATTATTACTTTATTAATTATTGGTAAATGAAAATATTACTATTATTATTTATACATCAGTTATTTAACAAAAATATTACTTGATTTCTGTAGTTCTGTATGTTGCACGCATAATGTACAAGAACAGAGATAAATAGATCTTAGGGCTGCTTTTAAACATTCTAAATCAATTGCTCTGATATTGAGTACGGTGTGATTACTATATATATTTCCTTTAAACATATGCTGAAAATTTCTTGGTTTTGTCTGTATGCATATCTGCTTATATTTACAGCTTTTCCACAACAGTCTTTTTAGACACTGTAACAAAAATCGGTTGTTTACTCAGGCAAACACTTCTGGATTTCTGTTTTAGAAATAACTGTTTATTTTTATATCTGTAAGTTATCGTCCATTTTTAAATAGTATAATTAACGTAAATATTCTTTACATGTTTATAATCTGTATTCATATTTGATTGCTAAAAGGTAAATACTTGTAAGCTTAAGCAGCTCACTTCTCAAATTATATTTAAAACGCTTATAACATCTCACTCGTTAGGATATCTTCCAGAACTTACTTCCTCCGTTTCTACGTATTAGCTCGATGAAAGTGTAATTGATTTGTACATATGAGCAAACAACATACACTGGGAGATAGATGTTTACATCAAAAATATTTCAATATTTCTCCACATTAGATTTTAATTGAAAATCTTTTGTTTTTTAATCTGTTAAAATATATGAGAACTCTGAAATTCCACCTTAATGTAGCTTCACCAATGTAAATGTAAAAACCCGATAAATATTTTCATAGAATTTCGAAATTATATGTACTGAATTTCTATCTTCCTAATCAGAAGAGATGGTGATATATGGATACCAACTACATGGCCGATTATATATCATACTCAATGTTGTTTTTGACTTGAATTCCTAAACTTTTTGTTATAAATGTTACATATTGCATAATCTAATGTAGAAATGTATTATTATTGCTTATGTATTTAATTTTATTATTAATTATTCCTGACAAACTTTAGTAGTTCTGAACTTGAGCAAGATATGCTGATCTCGAAAAATAGTTTTACTACATTTTTCACATTTTTGATGAATAATGAACAGTCTCTACTTACTACGAAAGAGGAATTTGACTGCCTGGTTTCAAGTTTCCAGCTCTTCCTATCTTACCGGGCTTTTTAATTATTCCTTTTTAATTTAACCTTTTAAAGATTATCAATCAAATATTTAATAACAATTATGCTGAATTTCAGCTTACTTTTAAGCTGTTTTCTAGTTTCCTAAATATTCTTAAAAGAAACACAGTTATCAGTTTTATATTTCCCAGCACTGTTGATCTTGTCATCTATTTTCAATGACTTTCTAATTTTTTGCTTCCTTCTAAGGAATCCTTAGGAATAAGTATGAATTTTTGGAGAAATAAGGGACTTATTGACGAGCGAGTCAGTTCAGGTACCGTTACTTAGTATAGATTTTAAACAAGTATTTGTATTGTTAACTTCATAACTACTTAGCTTGCCCATTATTTAATAAACTACACTTTATTATCCACCCTAAAAAGACCGGAATTGTCCTCCTACAGAATTTTTAAAAAATTAAGATTAGATTCTCTACAAAATTGTAAACTCAATTACATTATGAAAGTGGTATTGTGTAGTTGTTAAATCTCAACACGATACTTTCCATTCAGTAGCCTTAATTAAATTCCAACGACTATGCGATCCCAAGTACGTTTATGCGACAAAGTACGACGGTGAAATATAAAATAAAATCGAATTGTATACCACTATAAAGTAACTCGGGCATTTAACTCCAACGTAATAATTAATATATTTTTTAAATTTATATTAAGTTGCCGACTGGCGATGAATGCCTGCCTGGAATAAGGTTTAATATGGGGTTAGTAACTTGAGTCACAGTGTGAGTAATTAATTCAACGCTACCTTTTTAAATTTTAAAATACAGTAATTAATAAATTGATATTTCAGTTAAAATTAATGATGAAAATGTAGAATTAAAAAAAAATTAAGGTATAGATTTCACTAATTATATATACTCGTATGATTAATATTGATTTAAAACCTTGCAGTCGAATTTGAAATGTGTCAAACAACGTAATTAATTTATTTGTGACAGCTGTGGTCTCTAAACTTCATTTTGTACCAGGTTACAATGTACACTTTTTAAAAGTATAAATATAATGTACTAAATTTCATTTATAAACTGTTAGGGTAGTTTTATTTGTGAACAGCGAAGGTATTTGCAGTAAAAGAATTTTATACTTGTCTTATCTATTGTTAATACAAGACTAGTGGTAAAAGTGTTAAGACTAGCGGTTTTGCTATGTCTTTTGTCAATGGGACTGAATTCTGGTTTTCCATTTTCTTTAGCTACCTGTAAATAAATCCTGACGAGTACTTTAAATTCCGTTTTGTATGTAATCTCTGTTTATTATTAATATTATTGATATTTATGATTATTTGTTTGTTATTGCCATTTGATATTATTATTACTATTGTCATTAATGATTTGTCTTTTATTACTTATGTTTTTAAATCAATAAATTATAATTATATAAACATTTTCAATTGTCAATCTCCTAATCAAGCCACGAATACACAACAATTTCTTCAATTGTTAACGAAAAAATGTAATAAAATTCAGTGTTACTCCATTTTAACTTTTAAACTCAGAATTTCAAGAATCTTTTCTCAGAATGCATACATCGTAAGAAGGTGAAAACAATTTTTCATTAATTAATTTTTAGTAGCTTTTGCTGGGCGTTGATTATTCGTCAGCCAGGACATTTAGTTTTATATATATATATATATATATATGTATTAAAAATATATGAACTTATTTTATTACCCAAAACATTTGGTCTCAATTATTTTTAAATATAACATATTTTTATGTGAGAAACTAATTTTATAGAATCAAACATAGATTGGAATTGGGTCGTATTTGTATATAAGTTTAATGTTTTGGTATATTTTATATGTTTTGAACAATTCTTGGAAGGAACAACAATCTCTTATTTATAACAAAAAAAAAGTTATTACGAAAAGTTCTGAGAATCACACTATTAAGGCTGGTGAGATATTCTTATGCGTATTGTTAAAATATGTATATATATTTGGAGAAAGATGTTGTTCGCAGCTAAAACAATACATATTCATATGATGTTATAAGGAAAAATATTGTGAGTGAAACAATTTTTCGAAACAATGTTCCAACATTTTATTTTCTTGTTTTATAAAATTCAACTATGTTTTTTCTTCAAGTATTAAACTTGGAAGTAATAAATTCGTCACTGAAAAGTTCAGTACATTTATTTTAATTCTTTTGAAGTGATTGCGAAAAATTATATTAGCTTTTTGTAATTATATAAAACACATTTACGTATTAAAATTTATACATTTGTTTCTATTTTTATAAATTAAAGTAGGTATTGATATATCTGAAACGAAAAACTGATTTAATGTTTCTATTTTGAATAAATTTATGACATGACATTTTATATAATTATATTTTAAATGTTTATAACAAAAATATACTTAGGATTGAAATTTGTTTGCATTTTTATAAGAACTTCATTTACCCTACTTAGATGAGAAAGTTTATATAATCTTTTGTTTGTGATTTAACAGAAAAATTTGTATTTACTTGTTACTTCATTCTGTTAGTCCCAGTCTTTCTTATGACTAAAGCATGTAAATCACTTGAGACGCAAGAAGCGCTAATCATAATCATTTTTTCTGAGAGTAATGATGCTGTCTACACATTCAGTTCCTGTATTAAATATAGTGGACGTGTATACCTTTACGATGAATATCAGTTGAACTTTGATCGGCGTAATATTACTATGTGCTGCAATATATATTATTTAGTAAAGAAGATAATGGAAACCTTTTCTCTCCTTAATTTATGTAGTAAACGTAGCTCAGATATTGTTATTTTTAAATATAGCTATGTATTTTTGAGAAATGAATTGAGTTTCATATCAAGCAGCCTGTAATCGTAATGTCACCACGTATAAAATATATACAAGAACATTTGTAATTTACTAAATTGTACTTAGGTTACGCCTAGATGTAGGGTAGACGAAGTTTATTCATAAGCAACTCAAAAATTGGATTCCGAATTTTCGTAAAAAATGTCATTTTAGCTAATAACGTATATTATAAACTAAAATATTTAAAATATATAAAGTCTAAGAAGGAAATTAACATTTGCAGTACATTTTCTTATGGTGTTAATATACTGAAATTAAAATTGTTATAGGAATTCAAATCATTCTACAACGAATAAGGTGTAAATTCTGGAACGTAACCGAACCCAGTATTGAATATTTTATCATTATTTTTATTTGTTTATTACCTTTTTTCAAATTATAAAAGTTAAAGCAGGTTAATTTTAATACATTTAACCGGAAATTAACTTTTCGTTTTGACGTACTTAATTTTACTCTATATGTAGCATAATAGATATATACTCCAGTGAAAAATTACGTTGCCTTAATGAAAAAAATATATATAATAAAAATGGTAGTTGAATAAAAGGATAAAATAGAGCGTAAGGGATTGTGTAAAAAAATGTTAAATAATGAAGAGAAATAAATAAAGAGTAACCTTGTAATGAATGGTGACTCATTGGCGTGACGCTATCCCTCTTGTCACTGAACATGTGAAATGTGCTGCAAGTCAACATTTCTTCTCTTTTTTAATTGACTTTAATATAATATGTTACTCCGGTTTCTTTACTTCACAAATGTATTTTTTTTTTTTCATTACAAGTATTCCACTAAACAATTCCTTCACGTGTTCACAAATATTATAAGGCAGATTATTATACTTTTAAGATACGCTATTTTTAATCACAATTCAGATGGTAGACCATACACTTGGAAAAAAAATGTATTTAATATGTTAAGTACAAAAGTGGCATTTTGCTAGTAGATGGTAATTTTTATTTTCCGGATTATTATTTACTACTACAGAGGTATTGCTTTCGATAAAAAATGATCTTCGAGATTTTTGGTTTTTTTTCTATAGACCTCGCTACGAGAACAATAAAAATTTTACGTAAAAAATTCCATGTCTGTGTGCGTGTCGTCTACTAAATTTCTTTATATCTCAGATGTTACCAGAGTACCCAAATAATTTGATATTTGGCATGATGCCTTCTGTATATGCGGCATTGATGCCGTTAAAATTTGATACTGATATCTTGCGGGAATAAAGTGATAGTAGTGGGTGGGAGAGTCATATCTTGCGATGTATAGAATTTAGTGAAGAGCTTACTCTGACGCATTTTGAGTAGTAGTTAAGATATTCACTGCCAAAAACTTATTCAAATAAAACCAACCCCACTCTTAAAAAAAAAAAAAAAATATTATAATTTCTTTAGTTTTTTTATTACTTCTGTTTATTTAAATTAAAATTTAATATTACGGCTTCCAAATACGGAAAATTGACTTTTTTAAATTTTAGTAACAATGTGTTTGGGAGTGAGATGATATTATCGCTTGTTCGCGGCTCCGATTAGGATATTGAGAGATTGACAATTGAAAATGTTTAAATTTCAAATTTAAACTTTAGTTAAGGTGGGTGATCGTGTTGAAAATCTATTCCATGTAGTATTCACTGCTTTTACGATAATATTTCATGATGTAGAATTTATCAGCAGATTACTACACTGAAGATAATAAAACGTCTGGTACATATTAATTACTATCTACCCGCACATATAGCCAAAATTCTATATAAAACACAGAAGAAATCTTTAAGAACACATTCGGTGACAGAAAATGCATGACTTTAAAAGGTTAGCTTCATCCATGAAGTCAATTTGTTCGGCAGTAACATAAAACTGCTAACCAAACAACCGTTTTAGAAACAAGGTTACTATACCATTTTAAAACAACTAAAGAAATTTATAATATCATATAAACAAAATAAACGCATACAAAAAAAGTAACCATAATATGAAAATTTTTAAGATAGTACATAATAATTAGGATTTTGACTTACGTATCTGAGTAATATAAAATTTATCTTCTCAATAATTTGGAAAAAATAAATACGTATTAAACAAACAGATATATTACAGATCGCTTTTAGATTAATCGATTACATAAATAATTCCTTCCCCTCTTAAACACGGGTCTCATTACAAATGCATCACTGATAACTCCAGTGAACAGTAGAATTAAAAACTTTCAATTGACTTCGATAGGTCAAAACAATAAAAATATTCCATAGTTAGTTAACTTTCTGGATTCGGCCCCATAGATTGTGCATCCCTTGTTCGTGGACATGTGAGTGAGATATAGTCTTGTACAGACTCAGGCCAACCGTTCCTGAAAAGTAGTTAATTAAAACCCAACCACTAAAGAACACAGCTATCCACAATCTAATATTCAAGTCAGAATAAAAGAGCGACAGCCTTTGTTAGGATTCGAACTTGAGAACATATACTGATTTCATTTCAAAATCAGCTGATTATAACGACGAGTTTTACCACTAGCATAGCCCAGCGGGTTATTCCGTAGTTTATAAACTATAACAGTTATTAAAGTAGTGCATTATTTCAGTAGATTTGTAATGGTTTTTTTTTGAAACGGATTTTAATAGGTCTCATTCATTTAGCTAACTGATATCCCTTATCGGTTAAGATATAACGGAAATCTATTCGTAGGTTAAAGTCAGGAACCCCATTAGGTTCCTTAAGCTAAAATACAGGTTGCTTACTTTAGTTGCCGTTTTTAGACTAGATATCAATTTACACACGTTGATGAAAATGTAAAACTTTGCGTTCTTAAGTATTTACAAAAAAATTCCTGATAAAATAAGTTTAAAATAAATTAAAAAAAATAATAGACTAATTTTGTGTAAAGTATGTAAATGTGGCTTGCTTTTTATAAGATTATAAAAAAAATATATAAATTAAAAAAAGGTTACTTTATTTTTTACAAACTTAGAACTATTTTCTTAATCGTAACACTGTTATATAATTCCTTCTTTAAGTTAATAAAAAAGTAAACTTATAGAAATTTAGGTCAGAATTGTTTCATATACCCTGAGCATATATAAATGTACATATAGGTCTTTAAAGTTTAAGTGAACAAGGCCATCTACTCCATCTTTACGTTCTCATTTCTTGTAAATAGGAAGCGATGCAGCGTTAACATATATATAAGCTTATTTTCACTACGAATAATGATTTCGATTACATTTTTTAAATTCGTTGACACTTTTTGCTGCTTTACTCTTATTTCTGAAATTCATTCGTAAAATTGAATACCAATCAAAAAACAATATTTTGACTGAAATATTAATCTTTTTAAAAGCCTTTTGCACATGTGCGAGCGCGCGCGCGTGTGTGTTTCTATGTGTTTAATTAGTTTGTAATATTATCTATTAATACCGTTGATTCAATCCTTTTAAGATAAAATAATTTAATAATTTTTATAAAAAAATGTTGATCGTTCATCATACAATTAAGTTTTTTATTTTTATTTTTGATTATCTTAACTTAATATTTTGTCTCTTTAATAAATTAGATAATTTCATTTCATTTCATAATTAAACATGGGTGAATTAATTTTAAGAGAATTACTAGAGCAATGGGCTTTAAACAGTTTTATTTTCCAAACTCCTGTTGTAAAACACTTCGTTAAAGATTTCATAACTGCCTGTTGAAACAGAACTAGTTCATTCATAGTGAAAAAAAAGTAAAAATATCCATGGAATTGAAATCAGGGTTAACGATGTCATCTTACTTATTGATAATTGCACTGTTTAATACTTTTCTTAAGTTAAATCAGTATTCTGTGGAATATATTAATTTATGGTGTTGTGAAGTTTCAGCGTCTGCTTCTTCACCGTACGTTGTAAAATGAGAACGAGTTGATCGTCTTTCTATTTTTGTAACATTTGATTATATTTTCTTCTAACCGCTAACGTTCTCTTAAAGAATGTTCAACTTAACAGTTATAAATGTTCTCCTCGGTTCTTTAAAAATAATTATTTGTAAATAAGCTTGTAAAGACAATCGCTAACAAACTGTTAAAAAAAAATTAATTTAAACTAGATCGAATTTTTATCGTGAAAAATTCAGTAGTAATAAAGAAATTGGTTAAAGTAAATATAAATTTAAAAAAGGACCTTCAATTATATATTTTAAATAAAAATAAAAACTAATGATGATTATGCTGAAAAATAAAACCAAAAAACAATATTTAGGAAAGAGTTCAAAAAATAAGTGTAAATAAGTGTAAAAATAATAATAATTTTAAACTTTTTTCTGCTTTCTTATTGTAGAAGAAATCAAAGATTTTATTTGTTAACCTGTTTTTACTGATTATGACAAAGGGATCAAAGAACATCAATCTTTGATTTTCCATTTTGCGTAATGTTTTCTATATTTTGATATGTTTCATTATTTCTTGTAAGTTTTAATGCGTCTTTATCCTTTACTGGATCTAATATTTTTCTTCTTTCTTTCTTTCCTATATTTTCCATATTTGTATTCAATTATTATTACGTATTATTAATATAATTAATATATTATTGTATTAATATAATTAATTTTTATTATTATATATTTTTTACTTTAATTAACTTGTTTTACGATTTCTTTTTAAATTATATTTACTTTTATATATTTTTACCTATCTATTGAGTGTGATAATTTAGTAATTGAAATACTTACGTAAATAACCGTTTATTATGCCTTATTTCTAAGTACATCTTAACTTTAAAGTTCTTAAAAGTAAAGTTCAAAATATTTATTTTATAAAATATATTATTCTGGTTTATTACACTGTCTGTACCATGCCTGCATGGCAATGTTTTATATAATCTAAATATTACCTTACAATTTCACAAATTTTTGAATAAAAGGTTAAAACCATTTAAAATTGTATAGACAGCTGTTTGAGAAATTCAGCATTGAAGTTTTGTAATTTTAAGTAATAATTAAAAAATAACGCGTTTGGCAGGAGTAAGATCTAATGTTAATAGAACGTTCATAAAATTTTTTAGAGTTAAAAAAATTCACTATTCTTAAAAATACTTGAATTGAATAAAAATATTTTTAAAATGATCTAAACCCGGTACAGATAATTTCTAAATTAAAATTCTCTCCTCCAATAGATTCTAGATATGTTTCCATACGAATGATGATAAACTTTTTATGCTATCCTCCTATCTTTTAAAATTATGATTATTTTTAATTAAAGATAGTGAATTTAAATGGATTTAAAATTGTTTAAAATGTACACCACTACAGATCTTCATAAAATCAATTATTATTATAACCTACAACTTATTTCTTGTACTATCTTTTAATTAAAGAATTATTTATTTTTTTGTACTGTTTAAATAAAGAAGAATCTTTTTGATGCAAAATATTACAATTTTTTTCTTGTAAATTTAATGAATTTTCTGCTAAATTTTATCTAGTTTGCTTTAGCAGTCTACAGTTTGGACCGTAATTTTCATCTTTCATTGGTTATAGACTAAGATTTAATATTTTTCCAGTGATCGTCAATTTTATAGAAGTAATTCCCATTTAGACGTTCTATATTT
Organism: Lycorma delicatula; assembly: GCF_047948215.1. Classification (NCBI taxonomy): domain Eukaryota; kingdom Metazoa; phylum Arthropoda; class Insecta; order Hemiptera; family Fulgoridae; genus Lycorma; species Lycorma delicatula. The sequence goes on from NC_134456.1 coordinate 56,399,660, forward strand.
ATGTAAAAATTAATTTAAAAAGGATTTATAGAGAATTACGTTTTTTTTCTTTTCTAGTGTATTTTCTAGAACACTCCTACAAAGAATGATAAAAATTTTAAACAAAAAGTGAATCATTATCATTGCAATAATAATAATAATAATACAAGAAGTATAACCAGTCCTCATTTTAGCCGTATTTCTTTAGGATAAGAAAATTCCTCGATCTGGATATCAATCACGTAGCCACAACCACTCTCAGATATGTAGCCTAGCTTTACCTCTTCTGTTCGTGTTCTGCATACCCTTGTAACCAAATAACTAAATAACCAACAACGATAAACTAAACTTTCTAGAAAATAACTTAGCCCCTCGTCATAGTCTCCCTTTACATTACCATTCGTCTGTAAACTCTTTCTCCTAGTTTGTATCCTAAAAAAACTCCATTTCTCACTAAAACAGAGACGAAAAGAAAATTAGATTCTCTTCCTCCACATTTCACCCACTTTCCTTCTCTACATATATCTGTCTCACTCAGTGGTATTTTAAAACATAGCCGACTTATTCTTCTTGGGATGAGAATTTTTGTTTTTTTTTTATTAAATTGCATATTCTCTCACACGTGTTCGATATGTACAACAGACTCTATTTGCACGCACGCGCGTGCGTGTTTTCAAAATCTAAATTATCATATATCATGAAGCCTAAATATTCGCTTTTAACGAAATTTATTGCAACTTTGTTACGTTTACAGAATTAAGAAGTCTTACATTACTGCTTGCAGATTTATCGAACTTGTACGGTTTTAGTTGATATCACAGAGAATGCCTTCTTTCCCTTAATTTCTAGGTAGTAGAGTTAACTTTCATTAACTGTAGCCATAAAGCTAAATATTCTAAATAAATAAAATTGTAATATTTTCATTTATCTTTTATTATTGATTGTTTTATAATATAAATTTTATAAATAATATTACTATTACTTTATAATAAGGTTTTCCTTCCATTAAGTCTAATAAATATGATTATATTTAAGTCAGAATGTGTGAATGTATTTTTTTTACCGTTGTTAACATTAAACTCAGGTTTTTTTGTTTCGATTTAAGTAATTCATTAATTATTATTTCCATTAAATGTTGAATTTAGAGTAAATTTATTCAAGTAAACGCCTTTTTTAAGTAGTGAAACTTAAATAGAAACTGTATTAAATTCTACTGCGCTATATTTCGTGTAGTAATATTTTGCATCGACTAAATCTGTTCTATAAGTCAGCGTTTCTCAACCTTTCAGTATTTGCGACCCGACTTTCAATTATAATTTTAATCGTGCCTCCTCTCATACAATATCAATGTACACAAAACTAATGTATTTTGACGCTAAAGCTACACTACGAACGTAATTACAAATCTTAAAAAATACCAAGAATAAGTAAATTTATTGAAATTTGGCAACACTGATCCCCTACATTGACAAAACTAGAATGTATGCCTCTCTATTGCTCTCTGTTGTTCGCCCATCGTATCGGACATTCTCGCGGCTTTGCGAAAAGTTCCGATTTGTCTCGAACATTCTGGAACGTCTGCGCAAAAATTCCAGCCACTGTCAGTCGAATCGATCCTTCTATCGCTATCGAATCTATCGTGATGTTGTAATTTGCGTGTTAATTTCAATTCACGGTATTAAATATTCACGCCAGTAGATTTATACAAAATGATGGATAAATTTTTAAGTGAGCGTAAGTGAACATTAGACGAAAAGTGAAACATCAAGTGCACAGACCAGTACGGTTCCGAAAATAAAATCAAGAATACTTAAATTTTGGGTTTACCAGTACTGAAGTAAATGATACAGAAAGGCCCCTGTGTTCATTTGCTCAAATATTTTGGCAGCAGTCAGGATGAAACTTAATAAACTTAAACGACATTTAGAAACGCTTCATAGTGAAGAATACGTTAACGAACACCGAGAATTTTCGAATTAACATTAAAATCATATGAAAAGCAAACATCTTTTTAAAAAGAGCCTTTGTCTGTGAATGAAAAAGCTTTACTTGCTTCTTACAAAGTTTCATATAAAATGGCCAGATGTACAAAGCCTCACACCATTGGTGAAAAGCTTATTTTGCCAACTGCAATTGAGATGTAGAAACTATGTATGCAGATAATTTTGCCAAACATTTGCAGTCCATACCTCTATGGAATGATATTGTAGCCCGTCGAATTGGTTATATACCTGAAAATGTACAGCATCAGTTTTTGGCAACTTTCGTGACAAATCGTTTTCAATTTAACATGGTAAAGCAACAGATAGCAATAAAGATGTTGTTTCATTGCCTATGTTCGATTTTGTGATGGTGTCAACAGCAGAAGAATTACTTTTCTGCAAACCAATAGAACTCAAAGCAACGGCACTCGAATTACTTGCTACCTTAAATGATTTTATAAACGAGCGCAACATAGACTGGAAAAAGTGTGGCAGAATATACACTGATGGTGCTCGTTCAGTGTCTGGAAGATTCCACAGTATAAAAGGACTTGTGAAACAAAAATCTTCACAGTGTGTCGGCACATTGCATGATCCATAGAGAAGCTCTGTTTCAAAGAAATGAATCCTGGTCTGAATATTGTGCTAACGACAGTTGTAACCGTAGTAAATTATATAAAAATGAGACCCTTAAAAACAAGAATCTTTTCTGAACTCCCATGTCTTTACAATGGGTGCAATACATTCAGCGTTATTAGTTTATTGCAAGGCAAGATGGTTATCTCGTAGAAAATTTTTTCAACGTGTTTATGAATTAAGAGATGAAATCACCATTTTTCTAGAAGAGGAAAACCGACTGGAAGCCGAGAAGTTTCGAGGTGGTTTATTTGTGATGGAATTGGCTACTTGAGCGACATATTCGAGAAATTATATACCTTGAATCTTCAACTCTAAGAAGCAAATACACATACGTTGGATACGAGTTATAAAGTTAATGCTTTTTAGTTTTGTTGAAAATTGGAATTGTGAAGCAAATATTTAAAGCAAAAAACCTAGAAATGTTTGCAAATGTCGATGAATGTGTTAAAACTTACAAGGCTGAAGAAAAACATGTGAAAGTTGTTTTTGTACCAATTAAAAATCATTTAGCCATGCTGGCAAAGAGTTTAAAAAAGTGTTTTCTTGCTGACGACAACTTGGTAGCAAGTTACAAGTGGATTAGGGATCCATTTTAAAATACACCCGAAGGACTCTCAACTGCCGAAGAAAAGATCTTCATAGACTTCACGGCAAGTGGCGAAATCAATAGACAATTTAGTAATAAATCACTCTTTGAATTTTGGGAAAGGGTGAATAATGAGTTTTTGCACTAAAAACAAGAGAATTTCGTATACTATTACCATTTTCAACATCATCCTACTTTGTGAAACCGGATTTTCTGCGGTGGCTGCTTTGATGAAAAAATATAGATCTCAGCTAAATAAAGAAAAGAACTCTGAGAACTTATTTCTAATATTAAACCTTTCTTCGAAAAACTTTGCTTTGCAAGACAATTAAAAGAAAATTATGCAAGATTATTAAAAGAAAATTAAGTATTATTACTAATAATTATTAAACTTTTTTTAATTTAGTATTTATAAGTGAATTATTAAATACATTGTCCGTTAATGATACAATCTATTTATAAGTGTATTATATCAGTGTAAATGCATATTTTCTTATTTATTATGTCAGAATGTATTTTGTTTTGCTTTCCTTTCAGTAAATTAATAATTCTTTTTAATAAAATTTTCTTTCAATATGCTCGCACCCCCCGTTTAGTGTTATCACATCCCCCTAGGGGAGGAAGCTCCACAGGTTGAGAAACTCTGCTAGAAATGATATAAGATAGATTGTATAAGTGTACTAGCTGTACGGTTCTCGCAAGGGAATTTAAAAAAAAAAATGTTGAATATTATTTGTGTATTTGTCATAACCGGCAGATATTAGCGACTAAAAAATAATGAGGAGAGTGTCGTATTTTTTTTATAGCGAGTTGTATCTGGGTATTATACTATAATTTTCTGTAATATTAATCTGACTACATAATATTTAAATTAATGTCTCTTCTTATTTCAATTTGTAACTGTTTTGTATGAGATAATTCATAAACGATAAAACCTATTTAGCAAACCTTAAAAAGTTAATTTACGTTAACAAGATATAGCAATTTACACTAATGAAATCTCAGCCATATTTGGTATTTTTTGTTAATTGAAATATTTACTTGTGGACAGCATTTTTAAAGGAAAATATATGTTGTGCATTTTGATGCTCTTTACAAAAAATAAAATAAATATTTATTACAGCTACATCTCATTATGTGTATATTAAAATTTACTTGTAATATATATTAAATATAATTTATTATATAATTATATAAATATAACTATAATGTGTGTGTGTGTGTGTGTGTGTGTGTGTGTGTGTGTGTGTGTGTGTGTGTGTGTGTGTGTATATATATATATATATATATATATAAATACGACAAAAATATTAAACCCGTTCTTTTTTTAACTTTTTTTAATTTACACGCTTAGGATGCATTAAGAAAATAATTTCAACGAATGAAAATCATAACAAATAAAACTTTGCAGAAACTTAAATCTAAAACTAAATATTTTAAATGTTAAATAAACGTTTCTTTCTTTTCATACCTGGTGAAAGAGTTTTTTTGTAGAATAGATAAATAAAAGATTTCAGTAGATCAAGAATTAAAGAAAATTCATCTTAAAACATGTGTGTTAAAAATTTTTCTTTTGGTATTTTGACCGCTGGTTCCTTTCGGATTATAATTAGGATCTAGTACCCAGAGGAATGCCGAACAGTTCAGGTTGTTATTAAAAATAATGAGATTTAATTGTGAGTTCACCGGTGAGTTTCTTTATATCGCTAACCAACACTTAGTATTGATCTCCAAAATTGATTATTCCTTATTAACCGGATACTTTGTTTTTCGTGGAGGCTCTAACATTCTTTTGAGAAGTATGTAGCTGTACGGTAGACTCTACCGCATCCAAATTATATTCCTTCGTAGAATTGGAATAAGAGGCTGAGGCCGTAAAATTAAAGAAACTAAAACTTTCGTGTTCAAAATAAACCTGCTTGTACTGAATACAGATTTATTAATTACAAATGAAGTATTAAAAACAGCTGTAAAGATAAATAATTGAATCGTTTTAAATGTAATGTTACAGGAAAAAAATTAAAATAAGCTAATTAGTGAACTATGAAATTACTTGCAACCAGATTTTGCAGAAGATTTTTATGAACTATGATTCTTAATTTAAAGAATATAATATGTTTATATACTATAAGTATTATATGTAGAGTACTTTTTTCAATCAAGGGAATAATATCATAATTTCTTCTACAAAGCGTATTTACAAGGAATTTTTTGTGCAGATATTGATTAAGCGCGTGAAAATAAGTTTTGTTTTTGAATCGATCTTATTGTAAGAAGTGGAAAGTAAAGGGGATAATAACGATGGAAGAAGAGTAAGAAGAAATAGTGAGGGATGTAGTAACAGCAAGGGGAGCAGCAATGGACAATTTGTCGCCATTAAAGGGAGAAAGATTTATGAGGCAAGGCCATCGCAGGGATTGGGAAAAGAGAAGGGAGATGGGCCCTAATTGCCACCGTGCACAAACACCCATCTTACTACTTAGTAATACTGCTTGTTACTACATTCACTATTACTGTTGTTACGCATAAGTAATGGGGTACACAAAATCTAGAAGCAACACAGCGCTTGAAGGTTGATCTTCTGTAATAAACGAAATTTTCTACCGACTTTAATTTCAAAACGTTTTATTATTTGGAAATAAATCCTTTTTATTTCTAAATGACTTATTAAGCTTGTTTTAAACCTTATAAAATCATTTGTTTAGCCGGGAAAAATGACAATCACCTTCGAGATAAAGTAATTAATTAAATTTATTCCTTTAATTAATTTTTACTTTAAGGCGAAAACCCTCTTCAAATTAAGATTTTTAAATTTTTTTCGGAAAGTCATTTTGACCGTGATGTTTTCTTTAAAAAATCGATTAAGAACATATAGATTCTAAACAGATTAGGTACGTTTATTGTTCAAGTTGTATTGTATTAGAAACGGTTAATGGATATAACTTTACCTGATAATCATCTTGGTCCCGAATTGGGCTTCGTGTTCTACATCAGAATAGAAAACCTCTTAGGATATTCTCAAGTATATTGGCAGATCTCTCTCTTTTTTCTGATTAGCCTCCGGAACCACCGTAAGGTATTACTTCAGAGGATGAATGAGGATATGTATGAATGTAAATGAAGTGTAGTCTTGTACAGTCTCAGGTCGTCCATTCCTGAGATGTGTAGTTAATTGAAACCCAAATATTGGCAGACCTGCTCACATTCAAAGATCGCAGATAACTCAAAGAAAATCCCAATTCATAATAAAGATACAAGATGTTTCTGTAAATAATTAGAAGAGAGCGAACATGTCTTATCTTATCGCTACTGCTTTTATTGTCCATTTAAGTATACCATTCTGTTTTGTCATTTCTGTTGTGTTACTGAGTAAACGGATTATTACTACGTCTTTATCTACTAATTGTGCAGAATGCAAAAAGGAAGTTACAGAAATCGATAGAGATAATTAATGTATGAAACATAATGAAATGCCATTGATGTTCATTCCTAGAAATGGCATCTCCATTTCATTGTTTATTAAACATCACTACTCTTAGAAAAAGCAAATATGAGTGGTGTTTGTCCTTCGTGCGAGCTTTACATACTTCACACACATTAAAATGAATCGGTGGAAGATAGTCCTGTAGGGCGAAGGAACAATATCTCTATGGTGAAATATTGAGTTAAACTTATCTTGGGATAAATACCAAAATCAACTTCAAAGAAGATATTCTAGTATTTTTTTTTTCTTTAATATCATTTATCATATGTGAAAATAAAAAAATTTAAGAAATAGATGTGAATAAGGGAAAATACTGCCACGTAAAAAATTGATCTAAAGGTTTCGATTAATCTATACGTAGCAAGTTTCCTAGTACAGCAATTTTGTTTTTTAATCGTCAGTTTGTACAACTGTTCTTTTTTTGACTGGATCTGCTGATTCTCGAATAACTAAATTGATTTTATTCTAATTATTTATTAGCGGTCAAGGGATACGTCACTATAAGTGTAAATTTTACGATTCTTGCCAATTTCTTCCAATCGAAAATAAATTTAATAAAAATAAAATTTGTTTTTATAAAAAATATTAGTCCTCTTCTATGTGGCCATTTGAGGTTGTACAGAATTTTATTTTTGTATAAGGATATTCTATGGTGTAATAAGGTATAATGAAATCGATCTTTTTATTTTTTTTTTATTTATATACCTATGATTTCTTTACAAAAAAATTTTTATTATGATAAATTAAATATAATAAAAAACTGTAAAGTTACAGTTTCTGTAGAATTCCTACCTCTTTTTTGTGACAGATGTTATTTAACACCGTGATTTAAAGTTTTTTTGTTTTTTTTATTATTAATTAACTGTTCTTTTAATTTCGTGTGCTTTTTGTTACAATACTGACGTGCTTGATAGCAATAGTAGAATAGTTCACTTAAATTTTGTCGAATATTTTTAATTTGTTTATTAAATCCTAGCTTAGTCAAACGTAATAAAATTTATGGAATGGAATGGAATGCAAAGTTGGCAGGAGTCTATTACTCCCTACTTTATCGCAGAACCTGGACAGAGTCCCTTGCTGCTGGATCATTCTAATCGGGCTTGTTTTTAAAAGGGTTATTTTTAATCTCGGATCTAATTTTTCAAGTTTTGTCTATTATTATTTTAGTGAATTTAAGACGGATTTAATTGCATTCCAATCCGTTGTTAAACCAGCGTTATCGAACCCATTTCATGGGCCGACCGCGGAAGGCTAGGCTTATAAAGCCTGTCCTCCCGACGTAATTCCCCTTCCCCGTCCACTGAAGTCCTTTCGGTGCTAACTCTTTAATAGGCTAGCAGGAATACGCCACAACGGGGCACTAGCTATAAGGAGGGAGCAATGCGTCCCCTTTTCCGGAGGAGTCGCAATTGCTGGGTTATTTTGTCTTACTGTAAGTTTTGAAATAGGAGAGGTTGTGTAGAAGCTCCTCATCCGCAATAATAAAATTTAAAAAGTATAAATAATTTACAGTTATTTTTAATGTCTACACACTACAGTAATTACACCACATATTTAAAATATCTTCATGCGAGAGTAAATTTATTTTTAGTTCGTCAAAAGTAATAAAACATGAACACACATATATAGTACTCCGCATAAAGGTTTATATGGAGTACGATATATGTATATTGTTAAGTGCGTATCTTTTACAATTTATGATCCCGCGTTTAGTAGGAATTCTTTTTCTGTGTAATATATCTTCTCTTAACAAATCTTGTCACTGTAGTCTTTCGAAAAAATGCATAGAGTACGTATACGCTTAAAATATCAGTAAATTAAAGAATGCCTTTCCTATAATCTCAGTTACTAAATTAAAATAACTTGTAGAAACTCAGTTCCATCCCTCTTTTAATCTTGTAATCCTTATTTTTTAATTTATTTAAGGTTTTATGAAGATATAACACACGTATAAAATTATATAAATTATTTCGTGGATCACACAATAAATTAAAAAGAGTATCTAATGATTTAAAAAAAAAAAGTTTTGTATTTTTTATATATAAATATCGTTTATTTCTGTATATACTCGTGTATATATATATATATAGAAATAGTGATTATTCTTTGCCGTGCTTAATGTATATAGTTTTTTTTTTATTTCATTTAAAACCATTATGAAAGGAAATATTTTAAGTTCGAAATATAAGTTTTAAGTTTTAGGTAGATTTCATAAGAAAGCTACCTATTTTAATGGATAAGATGATTCGACTTCCGGAAAATTTCGACATACCTTTGCGTTTCGCAACTCCCAGGCCCCATTACCACCATCAGTTAAAAAGTTTATATATATATATATATATATATATATATGTGTGTGTGTGTGTGTGTGTAGATTTCACTTTCTTGTGGACACGATAACTGCCGTAATTTTGCCCCAATCACTTTCAAATTGATACACAAAATATAAACCCGAAATCTCTGTCGAGTTTGTTAATGGGCAAAATCGGACCATAGCGGTGAAAATGGGAGGGATTTTTCGAAAAAAAAAAACAAAATATCGCTATAACTTTCTTATTAAGTAATCGAATTCGTTTAAAGTTCTTGCTATTCTTTGGATAAGGGTCTAAAACTTATCCATTAAAGTTTTTTGATATCACCAACCATTAGCTCAGGGGGTGAAAAAATGGGGTTTCGAAGACAAAAAATCATACCGCCCTTAATAGGCACAGTATCGAATCGGTTTAAAGTGGTCGTCAGAAGTAAACAAACTTGTGTCTGAAACAATTTTTTATATGACCTACCCTTACGGCAAGGGATGACCAAATTTTTGCTGGAAATGTAAGAAGATGGAGCTTATCGTTTGCTGAACATGTGAAACTTTTTTCGCATTCAACCATTGTCGTATTGAGTAAATTTGAAGTTTTTCTTAACTTTGGAAATCTTTTTATATCCCCTACTTAGCACCCGTGAAATCTACCTCTGCCTTCTGGCGTGCCGAAAGGGATTTTTTAAATACAGCCGATTAGTTTTTTATCAGGTTAATCTTAGAGCTAATGTTTATTTAAAAGTCTATAACACAGTACGTATATTTAATTTATTTTTATACATTTATTTCATTATATTCCGTGCACGTCATATTATTTATTATATTTCATATTTTTAATACAATTTATTATATTTATTCTGACAATTTTCTAATAAATCTATTTGTTTGTGATATTTCATTATTATTAATTTTATTTACATTTTTATTTAAATTTCTTTTATCGATTTTCTTTATACTCTAGGGAAATAGTTACGGCTTGTAAAAAGCAGTTGTGTTTATGTTACGTTAAACTAATAATTTTGTTTAACAATTTCAAAAATTAAACATTTAAAAGTTAAAAATGTTTATTCTTAATTAATAAAAGCTATTTTAATTCTTTTTTAATTAAAATTACCATTTTAAAAAATATTACTATTTTTTTTTTTTTTTTCAGCAAATTGATTTAGAACCCCGAATTTGATTTCTGATTAATATTTTACGCTGTACGTATTTTTAGTAAGTACTTCATTGCTGAAATTTTTGCTTCTTTATGAATATAATTTGAATAGAAAATTTTGTTTTTGTATAATTTATAGTATGCTTCTCTCAGTTTCTCTTAAGCTGTCAAGTGTTTTTAATAACTGACAATCAAAATTGTGAACTGAATCTAATTTACCATCACATTGTATGAAATAGGTTATTTTATGCTACTGTGAAAGATAGTAATATTGTAATCAATCACCAGCATTCATAATTATTTCTACGTGATTTAGATCTTTGCCCTAATGTTTGATTTGAATTGTTTTCATTTATTCTATCTTATAAATTAAAATAAGTAACCCTACTTTATGGAGCTAATTTTCTTTAAACCAGTGTAAGTTTTCCAGAATATATTCGATTTTAATGCCAGATGAGCCTGTTTTAAAAAAAACAATACCAATAAGACATATAATATAATATAACTAATCAGTAGTATTATTGTTAAAAAAAAATTAAAAATCGTTTTTCAGTTCGTACGGTATTATAGTGTATTTCAAAACTAATTTCTTTAATTGAATCTTATTTCATAATTATTTATTCCATATATTTACTGTATAAAGTAAAAATTCTTTCTTGGTCATTTTGTTTAAAAAAATATCAGCATAACTAGACGAGTGAATTTTTTGAATTATTAAATGCGTACAGCTTTTTAAAATGATATAAATAATTGTAATATTTTATAAATAAACTAAATAGATGTCAACAAAAAATATTGAATTGCTACTTAGTAATATGATAAATATTCTTAATTCCGTTCTTGCTCTACTGGAAGTAGGAAGGTTTGTTTAATAAATTACAAATCTTCCTTCAAATCTCGTCCGATTATATTCTTAAAAGTAGATGTCTTTAAAATATGATCATTTATCACATTTCTATTTCTACTAAGGATTCCTATATAATTTCTTCTGTTCATCGACATCATCATTCAAAGCATTTTTCCAGTCTCTGCCAAAAATAGTCACGCAACATATTAACTTACTTGAATATACTATGTTAAATTGCATTGTGTAATCCATCAATTGCCATAAGCGGTGTGTGTGTGTGTGTGTTTATAAAATATTGTCAACCATGTGCACGCAAAAATGATATTAAACATATTTTATGATACTTACATTTTCTAAGTATATCTTTATCAGTACTAACATTGTTATATAGTCTATTTATAATTTTATATACTATCCCGTACTATGTCCCTAATATCGATCATGGAAATTATTAAATAATTTATTTGAATACTAAAAATTTATGTAATATTTAATAATAAATAAATATATATATATAAGTTTGTTACTTTTCTTAATTTATAAATATTTTCAACAAAATAACTTAAAAATTATTAAAATCAAATTCCTATTAATAGCCGTCCAGTTGGTTTGGAGGTTAGCTGGCTTCTAATTTAGCTTCTCTCGGCTTCCATTCTCGAAGGTTTTGGCGTTTTTAACTTACCGTTTCTCTATCTCTTTCCTCTTTAAAATGAGGGTGTGTAGCAGGCATGAGGTGCCATAAAAATAATAATAAAATTATTATTATAAAGTAAATAATAATAATAAAATTATCATTGTTATAAAACAATTATTATTATTTTTATTATTATTATTATAAGTTAGTAACTCGGCGATTGGGGGCCTCGCAGTCACCAGCTCCACTAGACGAGGATAAAGCGGAGCACGTCGTTAAGATGTTGTTCCCGGCCCACTCGGTCCGTGCCGAGTGGGACTACAGCGACGTGAGCGACTTCCCGCTCTTCTCGATGGAGGAAATGGAGGGAGTCCTGCGGTCGCTGAAAGGCAAAAAAGCTCCTGGTCTCGACAGTATACCGGCCGAGGTACTCAAACTAGTGGGGAGCTGCAGGCCACGTCTTCTACTAGACATGTATAATTTATGCCTGAAGGCTGGGTCTTTTAGCGCCAGATGGAAGACCGCGCGTCTTGCGCTAATTCCCAAGGGCAAAGAAAACCCAGAGTCGCCGTCCTCCTACCGTCCATTGTGCATGCTTGACACAGCTGGGAAGGTATTGGAGAAGCTGCTAAAGAAAAGAGTGGTTGCGGCGATGAATCAGACAGGCGGCCTGTCACCTAACCATTACGGTTTCCGGCAGGGTCAGTCGACCCTACACACAATTCAAGAGGTTGTTGAGGCAGTGCGGCGAGCAGAGGACCACAATCATTTTTTGCGACGTGTGGTCCTTCGTAACGAGAAGGACCACACAGTTGGACGTTAAAAATGCTTTCAACTCCGCACGGTGGAGCGATATGATTTGGGCCCTGGAGCATTCGTTCCATTTTCCTCAATACCTCCTCAGAATGGGGGACGCATATCTGAGGAACCGTAGTCACATTTACGAGACCGCGGCAAGCAGGCGTAGGACTACGATCACCTCAGGGGCGGCGCAGGGGTCGATTTTCGGCCCCGACCTTTGGAATGTCGTCTACATGGCTTGCTGAGGCTGGAGATGCCTGAAGAATCTGTCTTGGTTGGGTACGCTGATGACGTTGCGCTACTTGTCGCAGATCGCGATGTGGAGCGCGCCCAACTGAGGCTCAGTCGAGCCACGCACAGAATCTGTGCCTGGCTGGAAGACCATGGATTGTCTCTAGCCCTCAGCAAAACGGAGATCGTGGTTCTAACGAAGCGTATCGACATCCTTCTTTCCCTGCGGGTCAGGGTAGAAGTTGTCGAGACCAAGCCGACCGCAAAGCACCTAGGTATGATGATTGACCGAAAACTTAGCTTTGCTAAGCAGCTTTGTAGAGCCACCGACAAAGCCACGAGAGTCGTAACTGCTCTCAGCCGGCTCATGGCGAATGTCGGCGGACCGAAGGCCAGCAGACGGCGATTGCTGATGTCCACGGTGCATTCCATCTTGTTATACGGGTTGGAAGTGTGGGCCCAGACATTAAGAGTTGCAAGAAATCGGAAGCGGCTCGCGCAGGTGCACCGCACCGCAGCCTTGCTTTCTTCCGCGTATCGGACGGTCTCCGTGCCTGCAGTACTTGTGGTCGCCGGCGTCATACCCACTGCTATTTTGGCAAGGGAGTGCCAGGTGATTTACAGGAGGCGACGAGCAGGTGAAGACCGGGTGACCATTGCCAACGAGGAACGCACTCGCACGTTCCTCAGATGGCAAGAGACCTGGGACCACGAGACCAGAGGACGATGAACCGCAAGGTTTATTCCTCTGGTCAGACCGTGGACGGAGCGTCGGCATGGAGAGCTGGAGTACTACATGACCCAATTTTTAACGGGTCACGGGTACTTTTGCGCTTGCCTCCATGTTACAGGGAAAGCGCCGTTTCCCGACTGCCTGTATTGCCCCTGTGTACGGGAATACGCTGAGCACATCTTTTTCAAATGTGCTCGGTAGGCGGCAGATCGAGGGATACTAGAGGCGGATCTCGGAGCATTGAGTTGTGGAGCCCACAATCTGGTTGCAATGATGCTCCGTGACCTGAGCAGCTGGGAAAGTGTAGCCCGATTCGCGGCAACATTTTCAGGGCCAAAAAGGTTGACCTGGATAGTCATGAAAATTAGGTAGCACCTAATCAGGCTAATATAGGAGGACTCAACCGGAAGTAATGTGTTAAACGGTTCCGGGTTGAGTCCTGGTAGAAAGGGGGATGGTTTTATTCGGTAGTCTGCTGATAGTGATTGGATAATACCATCAGCGGAAGCCCGACACTCCGTGCGTAAATGCATTTCCACCTCCCTCCGGAAAAAAAAGAAAAAAAATTATCATCATTATTATTATTATCATTATTCGTAAGTTTTAAGTTTTTCTTATTAACCGTATTAATGTTACAATTTACTTAGGAGGCATAAATCTTAAACCTCCTCTTCAAAACTTCCAAACCAACTGATTTTAGATTTCCAGAATTTTTTGAGGAAAATATTACTTGTACATATCACTGATGAGAACTATCCCTCTAAAATATCGTACATTTCAATTATCCTCGTTTAGTCCTTTATATAGTACCTCTGCATTTTTAACTTGAATAGATTAAGTCTTAATGACTTTCATATTGGTTATTTGATATTAGGAGAGGAGGTATAAGTCCTGAGTTCTACCAGATAACCTAATACCGAGTATTAAACTTGTTTTTCAGTTGTCGGACAGGAATTAATTCAAGTCCATCCGTAAAAGAGCCCTCACGTATCAGATATCCAGGATTCATTACTAGGATCTCCACCGAGAGCCTAGATGGATCACTTCTGCACTCACAGACACGAAAATCGTCAAGAAGGGGCAATGAAAAGAGGTCTGCAGTGACGATCAACTCATCACAGTTTAGCGGTAGTTCATTCAGTATATCTTGTGATAATACTGAAAAATATCTATATCAAAGACTTTCTCATATGTGTATCTTTGAAACAATTCGTCGATCTCTTCATCATTAGATGATTATAAGCCCTGAGGCAGGACCTTTTGGATTCCCTAATCAATATTTTTTTCATTTCCAACTAAACGTGCTCGACTTCCTGATAGTTTAATTATCTTTTAAATTTTAATCATTTTTGACATCCTTTTGAATTTTCTACTGATCCTTTCAGTTCTGTTTTAATAAACATTTCTCTGCTCGTGATCTGTCACTACTCTGAATTTATTGAATTATAAAAACAAAAACAAAAATAAATTATAAAAAATAAACTAAAGTATCAAAAAAAAACCTTTCCTTATTAATACTCCTTTTTTCACTGTATCGACTCATTTAATTTTCTCTAATTTTCTCTACTCCCAAATTTTTAAATGCTTCCAGGCTTTCTTTTTAATGCCTGTGTTTCACATCAATACAGAAGTTTTAAACTTGTAATCTTACAACTTAATAATTATTTTATTTCTAATAAACGCTCTTTACCCATTTTGTCTCATTTATTTACTCAATTCATCCCAGTGTTGTATTAAACAGTTGGTAGGATGATTCTGAAACCCACCCAGATGTCACCAAAATTAATCGTAACTGTTAAAAAATAAATATTTCTGGATTAATAAAATTTACTTCTGGATTGGAAATTGATTGAAGAATTAAGGATGTTGATGTTTTATTTTTAATAAAAATTTAATTTTTTAGTTTAAATTTTGTTGTTTTTAATCCTTAAGTAGCTATAACGCTTTGTGATGAACTGTATAACAAGCGTTCTTCTACATCTTTATACATGAATCAAATTCAGTTTTTTGCTCTCCTTTGTTGCAGTTGTTTAGAATCGTTTTTTTTTTTATTTGGTAAAGTGAAATCCACAGTTACATTATGGCAACAGTAATTTTTCAGTTTTAATACAAAAGAAAATCTTATATTTAGGAACAATAAAATGTCAAAATATCAATAATAAATTTTAACTTAGTTAACTTTTATGTATGAACGCATAAAAAAATAAACGACTGCTTCTTCGGTAAGTTTGCTGTAATATTTATGTTCCACGTTCTGAAATGAAGAAGAATTATTCTATAACTATGCCTTTCGAAAAAAAATCGGTAATGATGGGGAAATATTTTTCGACGTTAGTTTAATCTTTTAGAGATAAACTTTTTTTAATTGAATGTTTTCTTTTTCAACATGAAAATTAATCGAGAGTAGCTTACAAACTTGTGAAATAGTTTCCTACTTAAAGCAATTTTTTTTTGAAAAGATATCTCTAAATGATGCGAAAATAGTATTTATTAAAATATATTGAATTGTCAAAAATAAAAAATTTAGGCTTACTTATGTTATTTGATCTGTGAATTTTATTAAACCCTAGACCAAACCGTGATGAACATAACAGTATCGATTTATCTCTGTAAGTTATTTCGAATACATTCAAACAAAATTAAAACTGTTTAAATGTATTCAGAATGAATGCTCTTTTGGTGTAGTTGAACGATAGAAGATTTAGAATGATTTAAGGGAAAAGGTAACATTATACGGAAAACGAATGAAAGAGAAAAGGGAAAGCATGTGTCAGAGGCACTTAGTTGTACAGCCCGATCTCCAGGTCCAATGGGAAAATGGTCCATGATTTCCTATCTTCTGAAACCAACAACAGTTTTACAAACTGAATGGTATTGATTTGGTTCTGAAACCTACGGGGAATGATGCTAACTTCTTTATTCTGTATATAACATGATCTATAACAACTTTTATCCCTTTTGACCTCTGTTTCATCATAACAGTTTGAAATTAACTTTAGACAATATAAGATTCATATACGCCCATTGTATATATATTTTTATAATTTTTTCAAAGAAAAAACTTTTTCGAAGAAAAGTACCGTGTTACTTTTGGTCGCAAAGTGGGAGTTGTGGTGAAGAAGAATTTTCTTTACGTTTTGAGCAATGAAGAGCACAACAATACCATTTACTTAGAATGGAGTTTACCTTTATATATATATATATATATTATATAATTAATATTATTATAATATTATTATATATATTATAATTAATATTATTGTTAAAAAAAATTAAAAATCGTTTTTAAATTCGTACAGTATAGTATATTTCATAATTATTTAATTATTTATTCCGTGTGCTTGGTGCATAAAGTAAAAATTCTTTTTTTTCGTATTTTTTTTTTTATATATATATATATATATAAAACTACTTAACTAATTGATAAATTTCATTGAAATTTGATGAAGATTGTTTGATTCGTTCTTGCGGTGCTCAATTTAAGGTCGAAAATATTTGAGGTTATGTTGACTTTATGTTGGTGTATTTTTCTTACACCAAGTTTTTCTTATGTAGTAAGTCACAGTGGTGAATGAGTTAAAATTTGATGCTTGTGTGTAAGGTCTACTGGTTAGTCAAACGTATGTAGTGCGTTCGTTGTACTCTGAAAATCAGTGCATTTCTGGCTGCGAAGTAGTGATGGCATCAAAAGTTAAAAGTCGATCTTCTTGTCCGGAACTGCGTAAGAGCTTTTTAGTATTTATCTATATTATAATCAGATAATATTTTTTTAATCTTGATTCTGTCATAATATTTGTTTTTGTTTTAGTGTAATTTATATTATTTGTATCACACTCCATATTTATCCAATATATAAAATCCCACTTAAAAGATATTTTTACTTACATTATTTGAAATTCATGAAGTTTATTAATAGTAATTTGGCGTTCTTTATACGTTAGGGAAAATAAAAAAAATGTAAATAGAAAACTGTGATTTTAGTGATAGCTTGAAAAGTATTCTGTAAGTGAGAGTATCGCCACCAATACTGTCGATAAGATTTGAATTAAAAACTTTTATTTTAAACCAAAGCTGAAGGCATTACTAGTTTTTTGGTATGTAAAAATTTAGTTATTAATGAAAAGTATTATTTATTACGTAAGAATTAAGTAGAGAAATGGCTCTAGAATATTGTGGAATGAGGATAATTATTTGTCACCGGACGACAAAAAAGCAGCAGACTCAATTTTTTCCATTTTCTGTCGGTTAAAGTAAAACTTCGTATGTTTTGACATTATAACATTAAAATCGAATTGAAATCCTGAAAAATATCAGCTTTATTGACAAAAGTATTTACTATCTAAGTGCATTTCATATTCCTTTACCTTTTTTTTAAATAGGTATATAGAAATATTTCTATTGATTATTGATTATATGATTATTGTTAATTTCTAAATATATCGTTTGATTACCAAAGTTAACGGCAAATTTTAGAACAAAGATAATTATTTGTAAATAATTATACTACCTTAAATGAAAAAAAAAGGACAAAACGGTTTTAAAATAAATTTTCGATGCAGAAGACAATTTCGTGATTCACCTTTTTATTCTTATAATATAATCTACGAAGATATTTGGGCGACTCAAATTTCTGATTTCGCCTGCTATATCGTTGTATCATAACAGATTACAATTTTAAAATTTTGCTGTATAAAAATTTCAGTTTATTTTTTATTTGTATTAAGAATGGTTTATTCTATAAATTATGGATGTAATGCGTAAATTTCTTCTTTAAACCATTTATCCAAAATAAAAGATTCTATGTTATTTAGTGATAAAAGATTGGATTTTTTATTGAAAAATAAATTTCGTTGCAGGCTTATTTAGTTGCACTAATTTATTCACCTTAGGTTCATGCTCAATTCTCGGTTATTTTTAGTGATTAACTCTCTCTTTCCCCCTCAATCTCTCTAATAACTTTAATATTATTGTAGGGAAAATTAATAATGATTCTTTTACAAAAATAAGTGGTTTTTAAGGAATTACAGAATAACGTATAAAACTATTATAAAATAATTCGAAACTTACACGCATAAAATTTTTTTCTACATTTTATTCTTTTATATGAGAGTTCTTTATAGAACTTTCAGATTTTTTGCTGTTTGAACATCCTTGTGGGGGAAGTGCAATCCCCAGCAGTATTTCTTTGGGGCAGAATGTCGGCTGGGCATTATTAAAGTTCATAGCTCGACAGATGTTACGTTCTTTTATAGAAGTTGTACCAGCTGACTGACTGAGCTCAGTCTAAAGGTACTTATAAAAAAGAATAAATGTAATAAAGTAAATTTGTCACAAATATCAAATACAGACGTAAAAATCTTTTATTAGTATTTCTTTAAACGACTAACAAAAATAGAATTATTTGCTAAGAATTTCCTTGTTTCCTTTTTATAGTGTTATCACTGTTCTATAATCTATAAAAAAAAACCTTTTTATTCCGTTGATGAAATTATAAAAGTATAAATTTATTCTGAAGATTTTTTTTATTTTTAATAAATATTTTTAGTCTCTAAAGAAAAAAGAAATTACATTAAAAAACAACCAAAACATTTTTGTAAAACCAAAAACATAACACATTACTTTTCTAAATAATAGTTGATTACAAAATTTGTTTTAATACTACTCATCAACAAAATCACATTTTCAAAAATAAATATTATAAATTTATTTACTTTGTCTGCGTTATTTTTTTAATATATATGTATATATACTAAATTATGGATTCATATCTTGCATATTATTTTCTGTTTCTTCTTCTTCAGATGCAGGTCTTTTTCTTTTGCGGAGTCTGTGTTGTTCTGAAAGTATTTTTGTATTACTTTGTGTTTCTTTATTATTTTGATCTGATTTTTCAGATTTAGAATCTTCCCTAAAAACATAATATCATAAAAGTAAAAAAAAGTATTATAATTGTGTTAATTTTGATTAAAAAACAAATATATATGCATATGCTTAAAATTGTTTTTAATTTATATACGATCACATAATTTCTAATCGTTTAACTTTTTTATTTACAGTAAATTTATTTTATTATATTTTTTGTTTTATTTAAGTATATTTATTTTTCAGTATCAGTTTATTAATAATATTAAAAAGAGTTACTGACATCACTGAAGTGGAATCAGGGTTTTATGATGGTATGTGGACCAAAACAGAGAGCATCGCCTGGGTTTGCCGCTCATTAAAATTCTTGAATATCTTGATTACTTCAATATGTCAATAAAAATTTGTTCTTAGAAATGCATAGTGTGGAATTAGAACCCACACTAAAGTTGAAAACTGGCATTGAATGCCCCATATAATAGAAAAGAGAACAATGGTAATTTATAATAAATTCCCGTTACCTACAAAAAAAGATTAATCAATAAAAGTACAGGAGGGCTCACTTTCAAAGATGAAATAACATTCTATCTACCTCAAATATTAGATTTTTGCGACGATGCATTTATGCTTTATTATTTGCTCCTGCTATTTCACTTACTAAAATTAAGCTGCAAGTAATAAAGCATTAGCACCATCTCTTATTGAAAATTTTCCTAGCATTATCTTTTCAAGCCATCTACAAGTTCCATCTCTGTTCATTATACACAGAGAGTGAGGATAAGAGAAGAGATTTATTATATTTGGAATTGTACTCAAGATGTAGCAACACCACCAACCATCATTTAATATTAGAAATTCTGCCTCTGTTGAAAGAGAGATTAACACGTACAATTACTTCGTTTCGTTAATGTGTAATAAATTATGAAAGTTAGTAATTATTACAAATAGCAGTTTTTTAATATAAAAATGATAATCTTGAAAATGTTGTATCATTTCTTAACCTTTTCTGTTTAATACTACCATTAAAATATTTTTAATTGCATGGTTAGTTTATTATGTTATAAAAAAACTCAATAGTGACAGAACATCCTGTTAATTTAACTGTAGATGTTACTATTTAGTATGTTCAACAAAAACATGGACTCATCATTAACCTGATAATTAACTGATAAAGTTAACACGATACTGTCAGAATTTAAATAATAATAAAATCACCAGTACCATGATGAAAAACCATCTCATGTCAATCCTCTTGCAGTAAGGCAAAAATGTGCCAATCCACTTGCAGCTAATGAAAGATTTTCATCAGTGAAGAACATAACAATTCATCTTATATTATTTTTTAATAATAAACACCATTCTAAAACTCATCACCTCATTGTGAATACAAAATTATCCCAGGAATGTGCTTCCTGGGGTATATGGTTGTACACCATATGCATGATCAGTTCCTTGACACTAAATATTAAATCACACTGATAGGTTGGATACAATCCCTTTTATTCCAGTTACAGCTTTATCTTTCTACGCTTGATAAAACTATCACATACAAATAGAACCAATTTAAAAAATACACTAGTAATGTATTCAAAGTGAAACTAGTGATTCACTTTTAAACTGAAAACTCTTTATATTTATATCAAACATATCATTACCTCAGAATAAGTGAAAACAGGACCCTAAACAATTTAGTTTCTATTATTTTGAAGTTCCTACTATCATAATTACCCTGGAATAGGGTTTTTCTTTTATAAGTTTGAGTCCGTGTAAAGGCAGTTGCTTTTATATGCATTTGAATGCTAGATTGCGGATACCAGTATTCTTCTTTAGTAATTGGGTTTAAATTAACTACACGTCTCAAGAGTGGTCGACCTGAGTCTGTTCCAGACTACATGTTTACTGATACTATTTACTCTTCCACTGAATTATGTCTGCAGTTATGTCAGGCTAGGTAGCAGTAATTGCATTTGCCTACACACACACACACACACACACACACACACCCAGACCTAACAATATCTGAAAAACTAATTGAAGAAAACAAATAATAGTTTAGTAATTACATGAATGCAAAAAATGATCTTTTCAATTTTTACTTCCACATAATTGTTGACTAAGTTAATGAATATTATTTAAATTAAAAACCAAAATAGTAAAAATTTAAAAAAATGTTTATATGTTAAATTTATAGTTTAGAGTAGATAAATTTGATATTTTCTTACCTTGAACTATATAATTAATTAAATTTATAGTTTTAGTATATAAATTTTATACTTTCTTACCTTGTTTTATTATTTCCTTTTACTTGCTTTGAGGACGTTTTAGTGTTTTTATCTGATCCTTCTTTCTTTTGTCTCTTCTTTTTATTAGTTGTAGCTTTTTCATTGCCATCTTCACTACTTGAAGAGAGTGAAATGATATCATATTGAACTTTTGGTTTGGTTTTTCCTTCTTTTTTTCTAGTTAATTTTTTATTTTTAATTTTCTCAGTTCTAAAAGGTAAGCCACCTTTTTTTTCAGCATTTTTGCCTGATTGTTCGTTCTTTTGTGTCTTCTTTTTAAAAGTTGTAACTTTGGTATTGCCATCCTCACTGCTTAAAATATCTGAAATTAAATCATACTGAATGATTTTTGGTTTGATTTTTCTTTCTTTTTTTCTAGTTAACCTTTTTTTTATAATTTTCTCAGTTTTAGAAGGTGGCTTATTAAAGATGCTCGGAGCTTTTGCAGGTCTAGTAATTTTATCACATGTTGAACATTTGCATTTGTTTGTTTTATGTAATTTTGATCCTTTTTTATTGATATTTTTAGATTTGGGTTTAGATTTGGAATTTCCTTCAGGACATTGTGCGAATGTATTTTCTACCAAATTACTAGCCATCCTTTTATCAGATATTACTTTTAATCTAAAGTTTCCAGTGGGTGTCATTTCTAAAACTCTTCTTGATAAAGCACGCCTCATTGCATCTTTAGCTAATTCTAATCCTTCTCGTTTTAGATCACTTATGCTCGTAACATTACTTAGATTATTAGATTGCATATATTTAACTGCTCCACACACTGTAGGTATTAATCCCATTGGTATTGTCTTTCTTTGCGGCATTTTGTGATTTAATGAATAAAACTCATTCCTGACTGAATGCTTTTATACATATATTAATTTATTATGATATAATTTAATTTTGTGCTTTTTTTAAAACCTTTTCGCTGTTACTAAGTTACTAAAAATAAGTAAAATTGATAAATACTTCTTACATTGTATTGTTTTATTTATTTAAAGAATATTCAATAAGTTTTATTTATTATTTATCTATAAAAAGGTTTTACAAGTATGATCTACCTTTTCATAATTTTTCCATGCAAACAAAAATAATCAGTATAATAAAAATATGGATGGGTGAAATCTACTTAAATTATCCTGGATAAATTGTTCGCATATCACTATTAACTTTTTGTTTTAAAATATGACCTCAGACATGGTACAAATATATTTTAATAAGGAAGTCGAGATTTATATGACTGGTGAAAAAATGTATAACCATCCCAAGAACTGATCCTGAGGATTTAGAATTAGAGAAGTGCTAATAAAGCAATATATGTTGTTGGAAGAGGATATTAGGGAAATTTTATCATGAATAAAAACTTAAATTTTTATTGATATTAAGTAATAAAAACACTATAATAACTTTGCAAATTTGTTTTTTTAAAAACTGGGAAAATAGAAAATTAAACTCCCAGTGTTCACTAATTAATTTTACAAATCAAAATTCATTGAACAGATGACAAATGATGATAATCATTAAATTAGTGTTAAATAAAAGCTACATTTCACTTTCAGTATTTGTGAAAGTGAATTATTTAATATTTAATTATCTTAAACAAATCAAAATTTATGTAACCCAGACATCAATTTTTATTTTTTCACTATTTTTAAGATATAATATTGTTTCTTTCTACTTTAATTTTATTCCGCTATTATTTATTCTCTAGGGATCATAAGTCCTTGATATTGGTGAGAGAGCTTGCACGTTTCTGAAGCAGTTTAGCTGTACTTTAAGTGGTTATTGGGAATACAACTGATTAAAGGTTGTCACAGACTGAGTAATGTAAACTGAAAGCTTTGAATGTACAAGGCATGCTTAAAGTTGTGAGTGCTGCATGGCTTTAAGCAATGAAAACAAATTGAAATTTTTAAGAATACATATTCTTCTGTCCTCTTTCCTTTAATAAAATATGATAGTTTGAATATTCTGTAAGTAAAATGGTCTCCAGTTGTAGCAACCAGAGGAAGTATTTCCTCTGCCACAAGTATTCAAAAGGTAGCCACAAAAAACTAAAAAAAATATTACATTCATTAGACTTTCAGTTTGGAAAGTCAGAACTTCAAAAAAAGTTGGAAGATTAGACAATTTAAGAAGGGGAATGGATAAAAAAAGGTTATATGTATTTTATTTTATTAATAAACATCAGACATTCCTTTGCTCACAATTTAAAAAGAAAAATTAAATAGATGAAATTATAAGTGAAAATTACAAACCCTTGGTATGAATTGAACCTAAGACCAGCTGATGTAGAAGGTAGTGAACTATCACTACATTTGCTAGCCAACTAACCAAAACTTAGAAAGAAATGTAGTAGCAGTAATTAGTAAGGATAAGTGGAAAAATGGGCTTGATTTTTTGTCAGAAAATTACAAGATTATTAACACAATCAGGTAAATAGTAATAATCAGTAGTAGTAACAATTAAAAATTGTAGATAACCTCACTCCTTCTGATTCATTACTGAGCCTCCAATACAATCCTCCAATACTGGCAATTTTGTAAACATTTCAGGAAGTCTAAGTTATAACTGCAATTGTATTTTTAAATTATATTGAAAATAGTGATCATGAGTGACATTTTTATCAGGAAGAGGTAAAATAATATAGAACTTTCTTTTTCTACAAACTGGATCTCAAAACAGCAAAGAACTTCGATGCATTACGCTTTTAGTACAGTTTGACTTATAATGGTCAGTAGATTTAGTGTGTACTAATGATGGGCAATGGTTTTGTAATCCAGTCAGCATTCTCTTTACCTAGTTCTGAACTAGCTTTTCTTGATTTTATTAAGAATCAGCAATTTTATATTGAATATGAATTTTTTTTCTGGACTGCAGCCACAGATCAAAGTTTCATAACAGTAATTATAAGAATTTTCATAAAACTTGGTGCATTGTTATGAACCTGTGGTTGTTTGTTTTCAGTTTTTTCATTTTCTCATCAACAAACTACAACTTCATCTTCTATTGTCTAAAGTATTAACTTACCATATTGGGATTTTAAGCTTTTAACATGATTGTGTCATGATCCATACATGAAATTCCATGATCCATCATAGGCGATTATTAATGAATGCTGTGGAAATTTTTCTGACTACTTTAGCATTCCATCTTGTAGAAGATACAGTGTAATTGTATCCTCTATGAAACTATAAAACCACTCAAAAGCATACACATTTACCATGTTTAATTAATTGGATTTGATAGGTTTCCATCATAGTTATTTTAGATTTTGTCAGAATTCATGTGCACTTCTTCCTCATTTTCATTCATAATGAAATCTAATGGGATGTAAAAAACAACTTCATCCAAGCCATATTACCTGGATTATCTTAATAAAATTAAGTAAAATCCTTTTGATAACAATACTAATTATGCTATTCCATGAGAATGTAAAGAAGGGAGAGTTTAGAAGTTAGGGAGTTAAGATTGTTTGGAGAAATGAAAGGACTTTCAGAACTCTACATAAAATATGAATCTTTACTCTTTTAAAAATCATAAAAAAGACTTAATTATCCAAAATATAACTTAAATTTAAAAATGATTCAGCAGAAATTCTGAAATTTAATAATAGTTAATAGAATCCAATCTCTGCAACAGAGTGATTGTGTACCAACTTTTCATCTGGGATCCTGGGTTTGAATCTTGGTTAGGCATGGCATTTTTCATATGCTACAAAATTTCATCTCCATATTACCATGTATAAGCTTCTCTGTAATCTTCTGTGGTGAATTAGTTAATCAAGCAAAAAAAAAAAAAAAACACAAATTAAGCAACATGTGTAATACTAATACTGATAATTTTGTTGTAACAAATTATAATATTACCAATGGATAAATATAGGCATAAGTTGTGAGTAGCAAGGAAGTTTATCAGTTTTGAAAAAATGAAATGTGTAATAATGTTAAAATTAAAACAAAAATAAACTGGTGATAACATTTTGTGTAGAAAACAATAAATAACAGTAAAGAAAGAGTTAATAGGTGGTATCAATCTATAGATCTAAACAAAGAGAAAAGATTACTTGATAACGTGTTGGAGAAAAAATTGGAAATGGATGATGAATTAAAAAAGAACACTAAGATATGAATTTGAAATTACTCTGAATTATTTAAAACAGGTATAAGCCTGTAGGATAGATGATTTATTACACAAATTATGATGTTATCTAAGTGAAGTGGAATTGAGTGGATAGAAAAATGAAAGTGTAAAATACAAGAAACTGCAGAAAGTCCAGTCAGATTTGCAATCTGTGTAGCATTGTGTGGCAACAAAATATGGACTAATAGAAAACAACACACACAAACAACAGTCTATTGAAATATGGAATTATAAAAAAATACTGAAAAATAAGGGGTTATGGTAGTTTAAAATAAAGAAATTTTAAAATGAATTGGACAAAAACATTGCCTTCCACAAATTCTTCGCAGAAGAATTCAGGGTTAGTTAATTTATTAATGGGAGGAAATAAAAGACAAAATGTACTTGTTTTTTTGTTTATCATGAATGAACAATAAAAAATTAATTACCAAGTTATTAGTACTAGTTAGATAATTTGTCACATAAATATACTTATAAGTATTTTTAAGCTATAAATATATTATTTACAACACAAAGTAGAACAAATGTATACATATGTCATTGACTGATTATTAATGGTATATATGAATGCTTACTTCTCCATAAAGTATGTATCCTACAGGATTTCCCATAAATGGAATTAACACCTGTGATCATTAGTCACCACTAAATGTTTCATTGCACTAACACTGCCTTTTGTTGTTTTTTGAGTTTGAGGTTCTAATAATCCATATTAGAACCTCAAACCTTTTGACTTGCTTATAATAATTCATATCATATATGATATGAATTATATATATGATATATATATTTATTTATTTTTTTTTTTAATGAGATTATCATTACTTAAAACAGCAACTAAGCTCAGTTGGATTTACAGTTGGTCTTATCCAAATTCAAGTTAGTAATTTCCATGATCAGCCGGGATTTGAATCCAAAAGTGTATGACCAAATTATGGTAATATCTAGTTTAACAGAACAACTGTAATAACTGCAGAGAAATTATGATACTCACTTTTCATCCAACCAATATACAGAGTGGACACAAATTTGTCATCTGTAGTGGATAGAATTGCCCTACCCAATATTAATGTAAATTGCAGTACACTACTTTGGCAATATTAGAGGTTGCCCTTGGCCAATATATCACCCAGTTCCTTACTTTCCAAAGTATATGATTCCAATTCAAATAAATATTTATAGATATGCATAAATATGCCACTATTTTAACACATACATTATAGTAATACATTACACGTACAATAATAATTATATGTCATGTATCTTATTATGCTTTTTGTAACAAAACCAATATTAAGTTAGAAAACAACAAACACAATGTGTGCTAAATAAAATTTGAATTTTATTAAAATTCAAAAATATCTAAGTTGTATAAATATTTAATAAATTACTCTATTAACAGTTTATTCAGTTTGTATTTTATTTTATTTATTGGTTACAGGAGGACGGGATGCGATTGAAGCAGGACAGCACAGATGGATCCTTGGTTGTTCCTGCCTCCATGTCACGTAATATGTAAGTATTAATATAATTAGTTTTGTAATAGATGTATGTAGATACACACATACTTTATTGAGACCAATAAAGTAACACAATCCTTTCCCTCCCCCAAAAAAAAAATCAAATCATTCTAAAGGTTGATGAAATTTCATGGCTAGTGCACAAAATTTATTTTCAGACATTTTTAACATTATAATACATTTTATTAAATTATGTTGAGACATCTAGACAGGGAATCAACTCATTGTTAAAGAAGCAAACATATAACCTTCTTACTAAACATATACCTACTTACTATAATACTTACTCCAATATTATAATTCCTCCATTATCTTGTTTTAATACAGATAAGAAAAAAAATATTTTTATGTTGTTTTCAGTTATTACTGTAGTGCACTCAACACTCTTGGTGCTATCATAAGCACACCCAATGCTACATGTTATTTTTAATGAATCCTGCATTAAAGGAAATGTTGATTTAATGTAATGATGTTTGTGTAAAAACATTCACTAGTACTGGTTAAATTTGGCACCATTTTAAGGCCAATTGATCAGTTTATTTAGGCATTAGTTGACTAAATAAACACCAATAATACACAAAGGAATAACACTTATTATTATTACTATTATCTTTTATGACCACATAGGATCTCTTTAGTCAGTACATTATCCAAGTCTCTTTGATGGGACTGTTTGGTCCTCCCAGACAGAACATACTTTTTCATTCATTCCGATTTTTGTACCCTTTCTGAATAAACTGTTAAGAGAGTAATTTATTAAATATTTATTAATGTTCATGTTGTGAGTCTTTTTCTTTTGAGTGTGAAGCAAATGTTTTTGTTCTCGATTTTCTTATTTAATTTTATCTTACTTGTGGTGTCCGCTGATGTAAGGTCAGTTTCCTTCAGATCCTCTCTTATTTCTCTGGCCCATCTGCATCTTGGTGTTTTTCTAGTCAAGAATATATTGTACTAGACGTCTTGAATCTTGCATCCTCATGATATATCCAAACAATCTTAGTCTCCTCTTATCCATGGTATCAGTTCTAACTCTTTGTACAAGACTAACCCACCTATCTGGTATTTTTTATTGGTGCAGGTTCTTCCAATTCTTCTTTCAGTTTTCTGGAGTGTGTCTGTCTGATTATTTGTTCAGGTGGAAGAGTGTTTATGTTGCATAAGTAAAACTTATATTCCTTGTATAGTGTTACTCATTTTTAGTTATCTGAACCCAGGGGAAAATGGTAAACTATCTTGATTTACTCTGGATCTTAATAGATCATCCTTTCTCACTAACCTGAAAATCTGAATCGCCAACCTGAATCTGGAATGTTGATCTGCAGGTTGGGCTCTGTAGTTGTTTCATTAAGAAACCTGGTGAAAATTTGTGATATTGATGTAATTGTTAGTTTTATTAAGGCTTGGATCAACTGTTACTAAAATAGAGACTGCAATAACCAATGTACACCTGCATAACTGGAATTCAAGGTCACTGAAAAGTAACTATTGTTGTAATTGGGCTCAGAAGCTGAGTTCATCATCATTATAGGAAAATTTCTTACCAACAATTCAGAATTATTACCTTATCACTTGCTTAAGTGATAAGTTGAACAGGGTTAGCTAAGTACAAACTTAGGTTTGTACAAAGTTAAATCTTAGGTTTAAGAGATTACAGCACTTTTACATATTTCTTTGATAATAAACCTGTAAATTTTATGTTTGTGGGAAATGTTTCTGAAAGAGTCATCTGTAAAAATGTCAATGTAAATTGTATTTTCCTAAAACTGGGAACTAGTTGATTTTGATTGTTGTGAACAATATTTGTTTCAGTACACAATGGACAGACAAGTTTTCAGATACAATAACAGAGAGAAACAAGAGCAGTTACAACATCAAAAATTTTACTACTCAACAAGACACCCTCTCCTGTGTATTCTACACATCAGATGACCTTCATCTGAGTCATTGTCAAGGTAATTGTATAAAAATATTTTTTTGTTTATTACCAAATTATATTTGAATTTAAAAGTTTCTGGGAATGATACATATAATAGTGGATAAAATGTAAAATGTTACTGGTTCTTCTAGACAAAATTTTTAGAATGTATTGTTATTAAGACTAGAATACATTTAATCTGTATCTGCTAGAAAAACCACAAAAATAGAATTTGAGAGATATCTTTGTTCATTGAGTTAAGCGACAATATTACTTAAGTTAGTTTTTTTTTTTCTTAAATGTGACAGAAAATTAATGTAATCCAGATACAAAGCAATATTTATTGAAAAAAATATATTTTTTTAATATAATTAAGTTAGCACTTATTAGAAATGTTTTTTATAATTTTGAAAAGAGATTCTATAAATCTACATAATTACTTCAATACATGTCATAATATTCTTTATAATGTGGTTAAAACTTTGTTTACTTCTGTATCCAAAATAGTAAAATTTGGCAGTTCTAATATTTGTTTTTCGGTTAATTATGCAAGTTAATTCAATGAACATTTTATTAAAAAAGATTCATGCAAATAAAAATCAGAAAAAGAAGGTCTAGATAATGTAAAGGACAAGTAATACAAAAGTAACAAATAATACAAAAAAATAGCTTAAAAAATGTGTAAAATCGCTATTGACAAGTTTTACTTGTGGCCTGATGATTACCTTTTTGCATCAAACAAAACCACTTGTAAAATGATTTTACTGCCTTGAATAAAATTATTTATTCAGTTAATGAAAGGTTATTAGTACCTTTTTTAACGCCTAGATTTTACTGCATTTGAGAAAAAATAGGACTGGTAATTCTTTAATGAAATATATCTTTTTAAAACTTGATTTTTAGTTAATGCATTGGAATGAAATATAGTTTTCAGTATAGAATGTATAACTCAGAACTCCAAATTTTGCTACTTTAGTAGTTTACACATCAAGTAGAATGTTCATTCCTAGAAAATTATTTTTTATCTAAAATAGGCTTGTAATGTGTAACAAAGTGAATAGCGATTTTAAAGAAAATGTTTATCAATATTATAAAGCTGTTTAGATCTCCCAATTATGTTTTAATAATTTAATTCTTTGTATTTATAGAAAATAAAATATAAATTAACAGAGTTTGTCATTTAAAAGATTTTGGGTTTGTACCATTAGGCAACCAAGAGGTACAGGTGGTGGCATAGATGACAGTAAATAAAAAAAACCAGCATTGATTAATACACCACATTTTTCAAATTAAAGTACAATTTATTTGAAAGTATATACAAAATAATAATGTAAATATCAGAAAAAAGGATCAAGAATGCTGTTTTTTTTTATTTTTATTATTATTTTTTTTTTTTTTTACAAAAAAAAAACTTGTAACTAAAGGGAGAACACTACATTATATATAATCTCCAAAACAATGCACAATAAATAAAATATTTTCATAAAAATTAATTTGGCAAAAAAATAAATGTTATATCAATCCTAAATATGCAGCAATGTTTCCATTAGATTCATGAAAACTTGTTATAATGTTTTAAGATGAAACGTATTAAGTCAACCTTCAGCATACAAAGCAAATTAGCTATCTTTGGTGACCTCCATTTGTTACTATTATATTAAAAAAATATTAAATGTCTAGTAACTCTCTTGAACTGTGCTACAACATTATTATCTTATGTTCAATTGAATCTGAAAGAATAAAAATAATCTACCATCAGACGTTTAATTTAAAAGTTTAAGTAGTGACATTTTGTAGATACGGTTACGCCGGTTGTAATTATTCTCCTCAATAATTCGGCAAAACCTTTCAGAAAAAAATTCAATAACAGCATCAAGTTATTTATTATAAATAAATTATCATAACAATTTAATAAAAAAAAAACATTATCACTATTTACTTTAAACAAAAATATATTAATGTAAGTTAAAAAATATTTATTTTCTATTGTAATTAACTTAAATTATATTCAGTTTTTCAAATTATTCTACCTTATAAACCTTTTTGCTTCTATTTCTTATAAGAAATAATCTTTGTGTTAAAAATTTAGCTAATAGAAGAAATAAGTGATGAGTTTTTTAAGTCCTTCGAATACATATATAGTGCATTAAAAAATTTATCTATACTTTCAGTCTTGACCTAAATTTTCAGAACTTATGAGAATCTGTATAAAATGACAAAATAATAATACAAATTTTTAATCTGTATTAACCCAGGATTTTAATCTCCATTATTTTATAAATGGTAGAAAAAACTTTCAACATTATCGTCATTACCATGCAATGACATTTTAAACTAAGTTAAGTTTTACTAAGTTCTCGGTACTGTGTGTAGCACAATTAGTTATGGCATATCTTTCATCAAGTGTGATTAAGTAAAGTGAATTTTTAAAATAATTTTTTCTTATAAATTATATGTATAAATTGACATCTTCTCTGTTATCTTTAGCAAACTGCTAAGTTGCATGCCAGTAGAAACTATCATTTGAAGTTAATCTAAGAGGTTTTAATTTCTTCAATAACTTTTCATTGTATTCGAAGACTTGTCATTAATCCATTTTCAATAGATTATCAAGGTCAAGATAAGTTTTATTAATTAAATTCACATAAAAGGCTCGCTCATATGATTTCGCATAGTTTTCTCATTAATGTATAGTATGCTAGATTTTTTATGTATATATATCTACTTTTTTTGCTTTAGAGAGTTTACCAGAGTTTGCATAAGAATGATTTTAAAAAATACATATACAAGGTCTGTAAATAAAGTAATGCGATTGGTTCAGAAAAACTTTTTATTTCCAATCCAATTATACATGGACTCTATCACCTTCAAAATAGTTCCTTGGGAAGCCATGCAATGCTTCAAACAGTTTTTCCACTCTTCATAGCAGTGTTGGAACTCAGAAACTGGAATATCCTTCAGATGGTCGGTTACATATTTTTTTTATGCTTTCTACTATTCCAAAATGGTGTCCTTTGTGGTTTTTTTTAAAGTCGGGAACAGGAAAACTCACAGGGACTCAACTCAGGTGAATAAGGTGGTTGAGGAAGTACAGGAATGTTTTTCTTTACCAAAAAATCATTAACTGAGAGTGCAGTTTGACAAGGTGCATTGTCATTATGCAGCATCCAGTTGTCTTTGATGGCTGGTCTCACATGGGCAACTCTTTTCCACAGTCTCTCAAGAATTTCTCGGTAAAATATTGATTTGCAGTCTGTCCTGTTGGCAAAAACTCCTTAGAGACAATGCCATTACTACCAAAGAAACAAATTTGCTTGGTTTTGATTTGCTCATTTTTGATTTTTTTTTGGGATGTGGTGAGTTTGAAGTGAGCCATTCCTTGCACTGGCGTTTTGTTTATGTGTCGTACTCAAATATCCAAGATTCATCACCAGTAATAACATTTTTTAGAAAATCCGGATCAGTTTCAATTCACTCTATAAGACTGTGGCACACTTCCACCCTGTTGTTTTTCTGTTCAACAGTGAGGTTTTTTGGGACTAATTTTGCACAAACTTTTAACATATCCAATTCGTTTGTCAAAATTTGATGGACTGTCGTATGGTTCAAATCCAATTGTTCTGCAATCATTCTGACAGTTATTCGCCGATTGTACTGTATCAAGCCTCTGATTTGCTCAATATTGTTGTTACATTCTGACATTAATGGTCTTCCAGAGCGTGGATCGTCTGCAACTGATTCCCGGCCATCTGAAAGTACTTTAAACGACCTAAAAACCTGGGCTTGTGGCAGAGCGTCATCTACATACACCCTTTTCAGTTTGAAAAAATTTCTGTAGCATTCTCTCCGACTTTAACACAAAACTTGATTGTACAATGTTCTTCATAATTAGTATCACTCATTTTTGTAATGCAAAACAAAAACTTGTTTCACAAAAAGTTAGTTTACATCTCACATGACAACAATAGACTAAAAATATTAATACCTAATATAAATCAGCGCTTCATACAACCATATGTTTATTAGTAATTTCAGTGTTGCCACTTTGGCTGCTAAAGAAAACTAGCCTCATTACTTTATTTATAGACCTCGCATATTCTTTATAAATTGTATTGTATTATACGTGCTCCTAGAACTCTTTAAAGTAATTTTAAAAAACAATATTTTATATAACAATATTATTAAAGAAAATATAACTTGTTTCAGAATTAGATCCTTGTAGTGGTACTTCTTCAGATATATCTCCAGGTGTAGAAGAGGAAAATAGTGCAAGTAGTAGTGTAAGCAGTGATTCAGATTCAGAAGAAGGAAATTTACTTTCTAGAAGTCATGGAATTATAAATCCAAATTATCCAGGGTTTCAAGACCTAGCTGATCAACTGAACAGTGACGAAGAAACTACAATTTTTAATAATAATAACACTATTAACAATAATAATTCCCCTGACACCAACACTAGCAACATCAATAACAATAACCAACACAATAACAGCAACATTAACATTAACAGCAATAATAACGATAATAACAATCACAATAACAGCAACAATAATAATAACAATAACATTGAAAATCTGTGTAATATAGATAGTGTTAATCAGTTAGATAGTGTTCATCATAAGACATTTTATGATACACCAAAATTTAACTTACCAGTGGACTCTATTACTACAGATTTAGCGAATGTTAATCTAAAATCATTTGATACTCAACTGAATAAAGTTAAAGATCTGAACATTTCAAACTGTGAAGGAAAAAATAATTTAGAAAATTTAGAAGTGAAGTGTTTTAATAAAAAACAGGACCAAAGTGACTGTGTGCAAGTGTCGGACATGGCAACAAATATTGTTGGATTTGAACTTCTTAAAGAAAATAATAAAATGGCTGATGCGTTTTTGTCAGGTGTAAAAGATGAAATTAGACAATGTGAAGATACAAACAGAAACTCAGAGAAACTTTTCGATAAACTAACCAAAGGTAAGTTGAAGTACACTTTTTTCTTTATTTATTCATTATATAAAATATTCATTTTTTTATATATTCATTTAATAAAATACAAATTTTCAGTATTTACCTTTGTTATTTAGTTCAAATAATATCAATATGAATTTACCTAAATCTTCAAAAATTTTTTGAGCTAAAATATTACTTTGTTTTTCTCAAGTTGTTGTGATAAAAATATATTACATATAACTTGAATAAAAATGTTTGTTGATGAAACTAGAGACATAAAATATTGATTGTAATAAGTTTGGGGAATTAATTGTATTCATTTGGTATTTGGTATTATTAAAATTAATTGTTATTATAACTGTTCATTGGCATTACAAAACCCTAGTTCAAATCTAGTTAAACACTATAGATGGATTAGATAAATAAAGGTGCTTTTACTCAGACTTGAGTGCCTAAGGTATCAATATACATTACTCATTGGATCAGTAATATCAGCCTGAAGCTGGGTAAAACTGTGTTGAATTGTAATTGGCTTTAGAGCCTGTTAAACTGCAATTGGGATTAGAGTCTTTTGTAAAGTAGAATTATCTCACAAATAACCAGAATTCTCAATAAATGGATCTGTTTATTTTGACTTAAATTGCTCTTTTTATTCATGCCAAGCAAGAAATTCAACTATCATTAGTTTATAATTAAGTTGCAGTGAAGGAGTTGACCTTGTGTTCAGTTCCTTGAACCATTTAAAATTTATACCATTTACCCAAACAAAAGTCTGCTGTACTGGCTACCTGATTGTATTTTTACCTGAACTGTAAAACAAAAAGAGTTAACAAATTATATTTGTACATTATCTATTTAGACTAACTGAAATTAGTATGTAAAACTCATAGATTTTGCTTAGTCAAATTACAAAGCCAAAAATATTATGATATATATGTATATATATGTTTGGTAGAATTGAAATACAGCTTTTTCTCTTTTAAAACTTAATTCATTCAGTGTAGTTTTATAATTACATAATTTTAATTGTATGTATAAATTATTGCATAAACAAACAGTCATAAAGTGATGATTCATGTATTACTTCATGACCTTTTATTGTATTCCTTAACAGATGGTGCTTACCCATCCATTTGTAACCAGTTTTTATTGTTTCCTTTCATTTTTGCAACTAGTTCTCACCATCCTTCTGGAATAACTTTTGTTTTTATTTATTAGAAGAGGATCTACTTAAATAAAAAGCTTTCAAACAATAAAAATTAAACAAAGTAAAAAGTATAAAATAAAACAAGTATAAAAGTATAAAATTAAACAACTTTCACTAAAAAAAAGAAACTCCTTGATAATAAGTTAAAAATTAAAAAAAAAAAAAAAATAGTATCATGGTGTTATCCAAACCTTCCATCTGTTTTAGTTCAGTGAACATACTTATATTTGATTATGAGCATACTTATTACTCTCTTGTACAACAATTTTTCAAAATTAATTTTAACAATTTTTTATTTAACTGCTTTAGGAAAACTTTTTTAATAGTTTAGTACTAAGTTCCTGTTAACTATACTACCAAAACATTTAATAAACAGAATAAAAACAAAAATTCTGTATTATATGAAGATAAATGAATTAAACTTTTATCAGAAACATGCTACCATTTTGACAATTTCTACTGTAAAACTGAACTAAATTCTATAGTATTCAGACATCCACAAATAAACTGGAAAGTTCATTAATTTTAAAATTATTAATAAATTTGTTGTTATAGCTCTAGTTTTTTTTCTATGAATAGATGCACTTCATTCTCATATAGATCTTTTTTCTGATAATGTCTAATTATTGAAAAAAAAAAAATTATAAACTTTCTATTGCATTTTTAACTCCACATGAATAATTAAACATTTATGAATCGCGTTCTAAATACTTGTAAATCAGAGGATCTTTCAAAACTCTTTCCTAGCAAATGTGCTATGTTTTAATGTTGTTAGAGAACACATTTAGTATGTAGTGGAATAGTTTGATCTGTTTTTTTTTGTTTAGTGGGAAATTTAATCAATTTGTAAATTTCCTCTTTTTCAAGTTCATGGAGATTTTAAACAATAAATTATTCATTAATTCTGATTAATCCCATTATTCTGAATAATTAGTAATTTATACTAATTTATTTATGTTCTTAATGTTTATGAATATACCTGAACTATCTTTTAAACTAGAAAATTGTACAGTTCTATTATTCATCTTTTATGACAATCAGATTAGTTTCACTGTAATATTGGTTATTATCATGATTAAATAATAATATCTAACCTAAGATGAAATTATTCTTTTCTATGGTTGAAAGTTCTCTTTTCCTATTATTTGTCTTTTTTTATTACATGAGTTAATAAATATCAATTTGTGCTTTGTTAATGAAGGTCAGCTTCACTAAAATTCAAAGACATAAAATTAAAGATAGATGCTTTATTTATTGTAAATAACTTGCAACAATTTATCATTTAGCAGTTTTGATGTTGATTTCCTTTTCATATCAACTGTAATGATATTCAGAGTAACTATAATCAATTATTATACAAAAAGAATGCACCAGATTCTGATAAGATTGTAAGTGATGACATGTGGAATGTCTCAGAATGTAACACCTAGCAAATTAAAAAATTTGAAATAAGCAAAGATGGCATTGGCTAAATTAGTCAGATATTGTAAAATAATCATTTTAAACCATTTCTCATAGAATACTGAAAATGAACAATGTTAAACGAAGTTTCATTACAGCACAAACTACTGTTGACATTTATTAGGGTTCATGACCAAACTAGTCTATGTTTCTAAAAAATAAATTAAATGAAAAAAAGATTTAATCAAAGCAAGATATTCATGTATCGTTTTAATTTCTCATTGTCTTATTTTAACAAAATTTAGCTTTAAACTTCAGATGTAAAAACTACCATTTCCATATTCTTTGGAAACTATTAAACAATATTGTTGAAAAATTCATTTTTAATTCATAAGTTTATTGAAAGAATCATTCATTAATATATTTCTAAATAATGTAGCAAATTAAAAAAAATTTTTTTTGTTAATTTTTATTTTTGTATCATTCTCTTAAAGGTAACATATAACTAACAGATATGATCCTGTATCCTGGAGCCCCTTGTACTATAAGAATATAATACATTTAATCTTTCAAAGCCAGTTAAAGGTTGTGTTATCGTTGATAGTATATTTTATAGAATGAAGGAATGTTGCTTAACGGGGATCACTTTACATATAAAGAATTAAATGGGCAGAAAAAATACCATTGATTGGGTAGGTATATAAAAATCTGAAAAGTGGCACTTTTAAAAACTGTATATTTTTACTTATGCTAGTGATATATTGTTTGATTTTTAATTATAAATGCTGTTAATATTTTCTGCTGTTTTTTTCAGAAGATCAAGAAAAAGAAACAAATGATAAAGAAAAAGAGGATGACCCTGTCATACCTCGAAAAAAGGAAAAAATGGAAATAAATTATAATGTAAAGAAAGGATGGGTACAAGCACAATCGTCCAACCTCACTGTTACCTGTCGCCCTCGTTCTGACGTTCCTCGATCATCACTTGCAAACAGAAGATCATTACCATCAATGAGAGAGAAGAAAAAAACATCTCCAGAAGTTATGGGTATGTAAAACTTTTATAGTAGACGTTCTAAGAAAATGTGTTTTATGAGAAAACTGTGTGCAGATTTTACTTTCCCTAGGTCTAAAAAACTAGACTCTAACTCTGCTGCTTGTATATTGCCTCTTCAAGACAAGCAGCATTACTATAAAAGTAGAAAGAAAAGAACACAAATTTTTATATACATAATCTAGAAAATGTTTGTGCGGGTAATTACTTGTACTTAATTTAAATTTAGTTATTTCTTTATAAAAACATTATACTTAATTTTACAGAAGGTTGAATGTATAATGTGGTCCACTTAAGACATTTTATTTTTTACACTCCAGGATCTTACAGTACTCCAGGAAGAGTAAACCATTTCTGCAGAGTTGTTAAGTAAATTAACACTAAAATTGTAGGAACATTCATTTAATTTTAATTAGAATTATTAAAATGTATTGTTTAAAATTAGCTGTGTAGATAACATTTTAAAAATTATAGAATGTATTAATGACACTAATATAAATATATATCAGAAGAGAATCTTTTTTTCATTGTTTTGTTATAGTTAGAAAACAAGGTGAAAAAATTCATATGTAAAAATGTTAAAATTTATATAATCAAGATTTATTATTAACATGATCTTTCAATTAAAACTGAATGAAAATGGGATATTTTAAATTCCACTTTTTTTTCAATTGGAAGCACTCCCAAGGCAATTAAGTATGGCAATTAAGCATCACTCAGTCACCTCAGGGTATCGTGGCAGCAGCCTGCCCTCCTTGTCTAGCCCCGTGGGCTCACCCACTAGCCCAGTGGGCTAGCCCACTGGGGTCTCCCTAGCATCATCAGGATATGCCAACTTCCTCTTCTGGATAGCCAGCCCATCTCTCAGATGGAGAGCTGCCCTTCCTGTTCCTAACCTATGAAGCACCAGGTGTGCATTGCACACATCTGGTGCTTACCCCATGCAACCCATCCCCTCACACCCTTACCCTTGAGTACTTCAAATAACAGTACTCCAAAATTTTACTGACCTTGCTGCCTTGTTCATCGTTGGGAGCTGTCAGTAGAAGTTTGGTTCCCCCTGTTCATGTAATTTTGGTGAGGGCCTGTACCAAATGTCTCACCATCTCCGGATCTTCCTCCTCCACCACAATGGCGAACACTGTTAATTGATCCATATCCTCAAATTCAGGACAGTATATTTCAGTGTTTCTGGTATTCTTAACTATCGTGCCACTTGGAACACGACTACCCATTGCCAGTCTTCCCTGAATGCCTGGAGCTGACCTGCGGGTTGCTTCTGAGTCCTTCCTCCCAATTCTTCTTAGATCTGATGAGGACCATGCAGCCATCCTCATCAGGTTTCGGGAAACTACTTTTTGAAAATTTAAATTCCACTTTATAATCCACAAATTTTTACCTTTATTAGATATATTTTCTATATTATTGAAATCAGTTATCTGATTAAATATTGTCTTCTTTTGAGTTATACTGAAAGAGTATAAAATCTATGCTTTGTATTATTATATCAATTACATTTATATGTAATTTCTTACTACAAGGTTTATAGTGGCTATAATTATGGTGAAAAAAAATTTCCATCATTAATATGGTCCTGCTAATTTTAAGAAAATTGAGATATGAAGTTTTTTTAATTCTCACCAAGCTTCTTTTGGTTATTTAAAAAAAATAACTTTTATTAATAGATGAGTGAAATAGATCTTTCAGATAGGAATGGCACAAAAAATTATGTATGAATCATTTCAAACTTTTTGAGTAAACTTTTTCAATATACCTGTAGTTTTTGAAGTTATTTTGAAGCAAACTTTAAAAAAGGGATGAATTGCTTTTAGATTAAAAGTGTAAATACTGCAGTTAATATTTTCAAAACATTTCTACTCTATACTGTTATAAATTTACATAAAATGAATAATTTAGAAAATAATAAGGAAATTTAATTCCTCATCTCTACACATGTAAAAAAATTATACATATCACTGAATAAAATTCCTTTAAAATTCTCCAAAATAAGTTTCACCCCAATACTAAAATAAAATTCCTTAATCAAGCACCTTTTATAAATAATGACTAATGAGTGTACCAGTAAACATAGACTACAGCAAATTTTTCATTTTCACTCCTTAACTTCTTTATTTATCAATATTAATTCTTTTTATCTAATAAAAATTCAATAATCTGTCCATCTGTGAGGATAAAACACTTTCAGATATGTTATTGCATTCCAGTTAAAAAAAATCAATAATATTTGAAATAAACGTTACATTATGAACTGATTTATTAACAAGTGTACTTCACAAAGTTACTTTAGTAATGAAATTAAATTCAGTTTTATTTTTATATATTATTATACAATTTAGTAAATTTTATTTTTTATGATGTAGGTACCTATATAAAAATTATATATATATACATATATCTGTATAAAGGTCTATGTGTTTTTGAAATATTGTATTTGAAATTGTTACTTTATTTGAAAATATTTGTTTTTTTTTTTTAATGCCAACCAATTGAGAAGCAGAAAACTACATAAACCACTTCTAAAAAAAATAATATTAAATTCAAATTGCCAGTAACTAAGTTGTGAAAAAAACAGCACAGTATTGTACTACGTAGAATAAATAATACACTTTTAATATACAAATAGTGAAACCTTGTTATTTTTGTAACTCAAGGAATGACAAAAAAGATTTTGATCTAGCAAAATTTCTAATTACAAAATTTAATTAAACATTTTTAAAGTGTCCTTTAATCTGTAAATACTATTTAAGAATTATCACTTTTAATAAATCATGTTTATTCTTGCATAAAATTAATTTTGAATACCAAATGTATTAATAATGAAACACTATAACAAAATGTAGATGTACATTAACTTTATTTTAATTTGTTATTAATGGTAACTACCTGATATTGCCAATATTATGTTTTACACCATTATTACTGGACTTTATGGAATTTTTTATGCTTTTGTTGATAACTTTGTATTTTATGCACTTGTTTTTTTAAGCTTCTGCTGCTTGAAAATTTCTTTAACCTTGAAATATGATTATAAATACCTAATTACAATGATCAGGATTTTTATGAAAATGTAGACATCCTAGTTAGTCTACACCCTATCATGAAAATCCTTGAAATAACTTTAACGTAACAGAAAATCACTGTTTTTAAAAAGCTTGATTACTTGATTTGCAGGAATTAGAATCCAAAATAATATTGAAAAATTATGGTTAGATGTCCAGTTCCTAAAGATAAACTATGAAACGTAAAATAAAATTCTAATTTCGGATCTTTACTTTTGATGAATTTTGTATGCCAACTACTTCATGCTTGGCCTCTTTTCTTTCATTTGGTTCAATTTCTTCCTCTTCCTCACAATGTACTCTTCCAACAATAACCTGTAACTCTAAAATGACTTTGTCATCATCCATAATAACAAATACAGAAAACTGTAATGAGTTTTTTCCAGTATTTGAGTTCTTTTGACTTATATCCAGTATTTCAAAGCGTTCCTCATACTTTTTGTAGCAAATTTTTTTAGAGTAGTAACAATAACTTAGGGTTTGCCTTTTGTTCCTTAAAAATAAATAATTTTATTTTTATCATTCCTTACTGTTTACCAGATATTGGTAATTGTAATTTTATTTTATTGGTATTTTAAATTGCGTAGAAATGCAGGTTTAAATAAAAATAAAACTACTGTTTTTTAAAGGTTTTTCTGTTTCTTTTTTTCTTACTTTTGCAGAGCACATTCCTTCGTCAAGTGATTAAAAAAATTTAATCTTTCAGCAAAAATGAGAACTATGTAACTTTTTTTTAAATTTTGAATTATATTAATTGTACCATTTCCTTTATCAGATCTACATTTACAAATCTTATTTGTTCATTTATCATTAATATTTTATTTTATGATATTTCTAATTTTTTAATGAGTTTTTATTAATAACAATAGTTTGATAAATTGTAATTATTAGATCTAGTTTGAGATTGAAGAAAGAAAATTTCATAATTCTTTTATATTTTAAACATTTTTTAATCAACTAAATAAATTATAATCAAAGATGAAGAAGTGCATTTTTTAAAAGCATTAGTGAAAAATAAAAATCTTTTTAAAAAAGTATTTATTGGTTT
Source organism: Lycorma delicatula (assembly GCF_047948215.1). Taxonomy (NCBI): domain Eukaryota; kingdom Metazoa; phylum Arthropoda; class Insecta; order Hemiptera; family Fulgoridae; genus Lycorma; species Lycorma delicatula. Next base: position 56,441,502 of record NC_134456.1, read on the forward strand.
GTTCATTAATAATTTGTGTAAATTCATTTTGATAACTCTAATTAACTATTAATTTACTATATTTCATCTTCAATGTAATCTTAAATCTTTAAGCTGTAAAATTTTTACCTTTATCATAATAAATAAATTATGTTATTTCATAAAAATACTGATTATTGCCAATTGTATAAAAATAAAGTATTTTTTTATTTATATATGCTTGCAAGTACACTCAGTTACAGTTGCCTTTTTGTGGGGGAATTAAGGGGTAAATTAATTTAATAGCATATGTAAAATGCTAACATAACCAGAATTCGATTCATAATCATTAAGATAAAAGTCAAAAATACCAGTAGCCAAAATTTTTTTTAATTTTTTTAATTTAAAATTTAAAAGTATATGATATATATAAATTGAAAGTATGTAATAGATCTAAATTAGTTTAATTAACAAATATTTTGCATTAGATATGTTTGAACTATTGATGTTTCATTGCATTTATAATTCTTAAATTGAATAACAATGAAATAATAAATAATTCTCATTTAATATAATGCATGCATAGGTATTTTGAATATAAGTCATTTTGTTTTAATTTTCCTCTCTTTTACTTTAATTCAATTTTTAATTTAAAAAAAGTAGTTGTTCATTTTCAAAAGTTACAGGCAAAGTTTAACTTCTGATGGAATGCCCCAGAATTGTGTTCTGGCACATATAACAACAGAAATTTACCCATGTAAGTAGTGAAGCAATAATAATAAATATCCCATTTAAATAAATTATATTTAGTACAACTGTTTTTCAAAAAATTAAACCTTAAATAAATAAAGGTTGATCAAAATTGTGAAGTATTCTTTGCAAATTCTGTACCAACCCTGAATCTAATTAACCACAAAATTGTTTCCCTCCATATGATACATTTGTTTCAAGCAGTGACACGGTATCTTTACTTCTTAGGCAACTTTGTAATAAAGACTACCTAATAAGTAAATAAATACAACTCACTTTTCTTACATCATTTAATCATTTATTGATTGCATCCAGGAGATACATTGTATCCCCTGGATATAATCCAGGACATGTGTATCCAGCACTGCAAATATTATAACACTTTGATTACAAGTATACAAACAGTTTATTTTACACAAAGATTGTACTACAACTAAATACATTGATATATATATATATATATATATATATATATATATATATAAAACCTGATTATTTATACTTTTAATATGTATTATCTATTTTTCTCCTTTTAAAAGATTATTCTTGCAGTATTTATTTTTTACATCTTGTTCAGTTTTATCAGTATTTATAATTTGCTTAATTATAATATTTAATACAGAAAGTTTAAAATATTGTTTTATATGTTTTTTCAAATAAAATTAACCATTTTTTTTTATAACATTGGTGTTTATGAAACATAGTTATTATTTCTGATTTACATACATTTATTGTCTTTTTTTATATTATTTGTTATATAATTGTTGGTAAATGTAATAATTTGTACACTTCTTACCAGCAGAGTTATTAGTTGTATATAAATGTATAGAGGATGTTGAAATCAGATTAATGTATATAATGAATAGAATTGAAGCTGATGATAGGATTTGTAGAATGGAGTATGGTGGTGAATGCCTGTATATAATTGAAACTGCATGATAACATCATTGTTAGGCTAACACATTGAGCAGCTTACTGGCTTTACTTGACCGCTCACTCTAAATTCAAAATTATTATTCTGATTAAATAATTCAAATTCATCATTATTATGATTAATATACTTATTCTATATTTAATAACAGGAAATGCAAATTCAAGTTAGTCATTTTAAAATGAGCAACATTTTTTTTTTTTACTTTCAGATTAATAATGTAATGTCTGTGTAAATTTTTCATAAATAAAATGTTAATAATTGTACTGACAAAAATTTAATCTAATCTTTCATCTAGCAATTTTAAATTCAACAAAAATAGTTTAAGTAATTTTAACATTTTTTTTGTGGAAATAATTTAAATATTTCTAATTCTAAAAAAGAGTATATTTATATAGAAATTTTCTTTACTAAAGAATTAAATTCATATACAATATAAGGGTTGTAGAGGATTCTCTAAAAGAACAACATTATTATAACACATTAACCACCAATTTCACTGTACAAGTAATAAATTGGCAATATATTTATTATAATAAAAGACTCATTACAACTATGGTGCTGTAGTTAATCTGTTATTTAAGCAAGTATATTTTTCTGATGTTAATCTGTGAATAATATTGTTATATATTCATTTATATTGTTTAAAAATATTTATATTATCAATGATTTATTTAAAATTATGTTATATTAAAAAAATATTTTATATAATACAATTCTATTTGTACTGGATTACCAGTAAATATTATTACCAAAATTTAAAAGTCTCTAGTCTCTTTCTGTATTTAATTTTTTAATAATACTTTTACCATTTCATTGTAACTTCAGTAATTGGTTTCTAAAACTTACATCCAGTTAATTCCATCAAAGGCTTAATACTATGTATACTGTTAAGAACTTATATCCCGTTAATTCTATCAATGGATTAGAAGCAACAAACTATTCAAGTTGTTAAAAATACCAAATAGTAGTATTTTTATTATTAAGTTGTAATTACCCCTACATCATTTACTTAAATTTTTCTATTGAATAAATATGCAACTAATTGGAAATTACGTGCATATTTATTGTAAAATAAATGTTTCTGTTATTGAATACCCAGTAAATTTTGATTAATCAAAGATTTTCTACCATAAAATTTCCAAATAATGTATGATCAGATTAATTAAAAGGATCTTACTTAATATCACCATTGTTTGTTCTTTTAAAATGCCCTATGGGAATAAACTTTGCATACCTTCAGTGGTTATACCATTAAGGAGTAAAGATATTGTTATCGCTACTTTAATCTCTAATACTTATTAATAATTGCAATTACTATAATATGTTTTTAAAAACTTTAGTAAAAATATTAATAACAGCTTTAATTTTTCCTCTTTTATATCTTTAACATTTCTCTATGGATCAATATTTTAGATGATTTTTTTTCTTTATCTTATAAGTTTGTATAGGAAAAAAAGGAGCATAAAAAGGAACGTAAACATTAAATAATTACAAAAATTTTTTTGTGATCACAGAGAAATTTATGAAAATGGCTTCTTCATTTTAAACAAATATCTTCATGATTATTATCATTATCTACACTGAATAAATTTAGAAAAATAAAAAGAAAATACCAATTTTTGGGGGTATTATTAAAAAGGTTCTTAAAAACCATTAGTCATAAAAAAAATTAATAATAAACTTTAAGATTATACCAAGTTTAAAATAACTCATTTCAACAAATTTTAAGGAATTTTGTCTCCATTTATGGCTGTGATACAACATGTTTACAGCAGTTAGAGCTACCTCCTTTGCTTATTCTGACAATAATGATATTCATTACAATACCAATAGTGAACAAAGAGATGGTGTCACTAATAGGTCTAAGTGGGCTTGGCATGGCGGATATGCAACCATATTTAGAATTATTAAAGAAGGCAAATGAAAATTACTTCCCTCCTCATTTTCTACAAAAAAACCTGACATAGGGTACTTAATATTTTTTGAAAATGGTAATGTTATTTTTAAGTTGACTTACGGCTCAGATCAGGTCGCCTACTACCTAACATTTCAGCTGTGGTAACACTCATATATATTTATAATATATCTTCTAGTGAGCCAGTTAAATTTTACTTCTAAGACAAACTTTTAACATATTAGTTCTGCGTATGAATGTAGAAATTCTTTGTTAAAAAATCACACGCAATATTTTTGAGTATTATTACAGAGGATTATATTTTAACTAATAAATAGATAACTTAGTTCTTTTGTTTTATTACAAAAATGAATGAGTGCAGTTTAAGATCATTAAAAACCCTGGTAAAGTAATGTAACAAACATTATTATTAAGTAAAGCAATATTTATTAAATATTTAATAATTATTATCAAAACAGTAATACTAATAAATTCAAAATCTTTTGTAAAAGTATTAGCAAAAAAATACAATTAGAAAATAATGCCTGACCACTTTTTTAATTGTTTATCTCTTTCTCACAAATTTTAAATTAAAATCTTAGTATAATATTTAATATATGACATTCGAATTAAACAAACTGTTTAAATACTTTCCAGTAAATATTCTATCATCTCCTTTTTTCTAATAATTTTTTTTTTAACTTAACATAGACTGTATCCAATAATTACAAAAGGATACAACTGCCCAAAAGCAACTGACAAAAGATCAAGAAACTGCCCATGAGTTCTGTATCAAAAAATTAATCTGTTGTATTATATAAAAAATTAATCTTTAATACCAAACTATAAAAAAAATGTATACATAACAGAAAATTTTTCTATTTTTCTAAGAATCTAGACCAGTGGTGTCTACTGTCGGTTGTAAAAAGTGATTAAAGGGCAGCTGTTCATTAATCTTACCTCTCTTTCCTTTTTTACTTTTCTCTCTTTCCTTCCTACTATCCTGTGGATACCTGAGCATACCCAGTTGTAATTAGTTCTAGCTTCTGTATGCCTGGGTTCTGCAGAGGTAGTCCTGTATTTCCTCGGTATTCATGGGACCAAAATTTCATGTCCTCAAATAAATTGTATGATGGTTAGCGGGTCATGTGGAAAAATCACCAATACTAGTCTTATGAAAAGGCCTCGCTCAATATTGTCTGTCGAGGATAATAGTTTTGAAGAAAGTAAATACTTAAATGATGAAAAATTCAGTTTACAGCATAAAAACATCAGATTTGTAGTTCTTCAAAGGAAGGTGGCTGGCTCCCTTCATAAGGTCTCGCCTTTGCTGAACAATAAATAAAGTTGCAACGGATTCATGTGGTTCCCCAAAGAATGTCCGGAAATTAAAGAGACGGATGGATACTGATAGAAACGTTTAGAGACGAGCAGAGTCGATCGCCTGTACGTCTCAATAATGTAGATGATATAAACGTAAGAGCGGTGAGCCATAAAACCTTAAATACCAACCGAGAAGTAATTTTTTGCCGGGACCTTCTGGAGATGGTCATTACTGAAATTGCCGATGAGTTTCGTCCCCAAGTTGTAATAGAGGTAAAAGGAATAATGAAACGTCAGAACAGAATGTAGGAACCTTCTCTTTCCTTATATTAATGTTCAACCTTCCCGTACTGCCGGAGAAAATTAAAGTAGGATAATGGTCAGTTCGAGTACGACCATTCATCCCCAACCCTCCAGTGTCACTGTTTCCAGTGTCAAGGGTACGGCCACACTACAACTTCTTACTTGAAAACCGCGGTATGTTTTCAATGCACTAAAGAAGTTTACAACGATTATAACTGCCAGAAGGAAGAAAAATGTTCTAACTGTGGTGGATCACATTCAGTTCGCCCATGAGATTGCCCAACGTTTAAGGAAGAGAAGGTAATTCTCAAAATTTGTATCGTGCATCCTGACCCCGTAGGGGAAGACATCTACGCACCATGTGACAGTTGTGGTCACATGGTGACGCTCCCCTCTCCGTACCAAGCTCTTATGGCCTTTACCATTCAAAACCTCGGCAAAAGGCATCTCTGCCGAGGCCTTGTTCTTGCCTCAGTCAGAATGCCACCGATTCGAATGCCACATGTGACATTCCCATCGGTGTACTACTATCCTTAAAAAACAACAAACTAAAAACAAAACACATCTTACGTTAGTCACAAACAAGACTGAGTAAATAAAATAAGGAAAGGAACTGAAATCCATTACCTACCCCAAGGTAAAAGAATCGAGTTCAATACGCAATTACAATAATACAAACCAACAACAAAAACTTAGCAACTATAAAACAAACAAAAGAAGAACACGGGAAAGCCCAGGCGATACCCTAAATGCCCTCGGAAATCCTTTCTTTTGCCAAATAATGTATAATTTTCTCAACTATTATCCACGCGGCCTGGTTTCGCCAAATGACATGGAGATCCAGCGCCGACCCGATAATATCGAGCCGATAGATAGTCTCCGTGCGTATTAACTCATACTTCGAACAAACGTACAGAACATGATTAAGTGACCACCTTGTTTTCTATTGCCCTCAACAATATTATTAAATGTGTGCAGCCACCTCATTCATGTTCTTTACTTGTTGAAGATCTTGCTCTATATATATATATCACGTTCCATTCAACAGCCACAGCTGTGAGATTATACAGAATACTATGTCTCGCCTTGAAGCTTGATCTAAGGTCACTCACTTCACTTTTCGCCTGAGAAAACAAACGTTTTGTATTCTCTCAATTACGTGATCCATTTATTTCACAAGTTTTTTTTTAACGGAAAGCCATTTGATATCTCTCCTGAAGTTGAACTTGTAGGTTTGCTTTTTTATAGTCGTCTTATGTGTGCCAAATACATAAAACATTTAAAAAAGGAATGTTTAAAAATTCTAGATAACGAATTCTAGTGCTCTCCAACCGTGTAAATTTAAACCAATATTTGTTTCGGTTCCACCTGGCAGCTGATGAGCTGTGCGTCTGCGGGGAGGTCCAATCGAACGAAAACATGATATTTGATTGCCCAGCTCTTGGGGGGACCAGAACTCAGGCCATCCTAGAACATAGAGGTCAAGGGGAAAATTGGCCACTCACAAGCGGCGAGTCGATGTGGCGAGAGCCGCATTGTCGGACCGTGTGGAAGTTCCTTGATGCGGTTGCTTTGTTCAACCGACATCAGTAGTTTACCTAGGGGAAAAGACTCCTACCGCACTGCTGTAGGAAGCTAGCCGAGAGATATGGCTGGCTACCAGCCAGATTAAGGTTTCAAACGCTTTAATGGTGGGCAGTTACTTGCTGGCATTCAGCGGCTTAGGCGTGGCAGTGAATTGCTGTCTTTGACAAGAAAAATTAATTATCGGTAGTCATATTTGTTTTAGTAATTGACGGGGTGCGCCTAGCCATTTTAATGATGTATGACAAGTGGGCGGTGGGACACGCAAGCGAGTGGTGTATGGTACCACGCTTATTCCGCTCGCGTTTTCAGGTTAGCTCTAGGAGCTAGTTAGAACACTGGTCGCTAAACTGTTTCGTGGCTCAGTAGCCATTTTTGGCACAGATATTCGGTCTTATGTTTTAGGAAAACCGAATGGGGTGGTCGCGGGAGAAATGCCAAGCAAACCAAATCACCATATCCTAAGCAATAAAAATGTTTTAGACCGGGAGTTGTTATTTCTGCGAAGTGTCAATATACTTCATAATTTTATGAAGTATATTTTATACTTCATTTTATTTTATTTTATGGAGTATACAGTTTATTATCATAAAACTTTCATTTTATTTTGTTATTCGTGTTTTATATTTTGTTCAAGAAGTTCCTTTTTTATTATTGTAGTTTTAAAAATGTTTTAATCTTTTTGTTATCCGATAAGGCGCCCTTTGCTCTCCTCTCGGACTTCGTTAAATTTTATTTATGTTTATTTTATATTTTTTGCTGTTCTTATTAAATAATATATCTTATTTTCAAGATTTCTTGCGTGATATTAGTTTTAAGTTTTTAGTATGTTGGCTGTGATATTAGTTGTTTTTAATATTTTAGCTAAAGTCAAATTTTAGTTTTTATTTGTTATATGTTTGCTCCGGACGATGATAACGCGAAAGCGTTTTTCACCCCCGAGAATGAAGAAAAATAAAGAAAATCAAAACTGACAAAATTTTACTTTCACAAATATTTCACAATAAAGCAAGTATGAAGTTTTACTTCATAATACTTCACAATAAAGCAAGTACTGTTTATGAAGGATACCCTCATTCAATTTGATATAGTTATATTTAACAAATAAATTTAGATAGTTAGATTTAATATATTAAAAAGCCTTAGAGAACCAATTTCCAATTTAAATGAAATATTCTTGTGGATTATAACTACACGTTTTCTTTTTACTTCTTTATTAGAAAAAAAATAAACTTTATTAAATTTGGCGAATAAAACCCATTAGTACTATTTAAATAAATCTGCAATGGAATAATTTAGATTTCAAATGTAAAATACTAGATTCTATGAAACATAATTAATTAAAAACTGTAATATCGTAAAACGTTTTTTATCAATTTGATTTTAATTAATTCTTAAATAATTAAATACAAGCAACATACTCTACCTTTTGAACACAAAAATACCTGCAATGACCAAGTCCAGAAATTTTATATAGAATAATCCAACACTGTTAAAATATGCTCGGTTTATGATAGTTCGAATTGCCTTTTTATTCAACTATTTCATTCATTATTTCATAGTTGAAATGAGGAAAAAATACTAACAATAAGGAAAAGATATTTAAGTGATGGGTAACTACTGATTGGTTGTTTGATATCCGTTAGGAACTGAGCCAGTTATTATTCTTTCTGATTGATTAATTAATCACAAACAATCTGTAGCAGGTTGATGTTTGGAAGTTCGTTTAGATTTAAAATCTCTTCCTTTTAAATAAAATAAAAAGCAACAAGAAATTAGTATTTGTATAAATTTAAATAGTAATTTTACAAAGAGAATATCGTATTTTTTTCATAATTATCTTTATATTATTGTGGATTGGTTGTTGGGAATATTGTTTGGAATCTTCTCTCTGGATCTATTTTTTATTCAAATTGCATTGGTTGATCAGTTACTGAAATCAGTGGAAATTTTTAAATTAAAAGAAAACTTATCTCTATTTTTATAGAAAGTTTATAGAAAGTGTGCAATAATTTAAAAACTTGGCATTACAGCTTTTGGTCGTTCAAGCTCTGTATCAACTCTCAGCAGAAAAGCTTGAACGACTCTTTTGGATTAGTTGACAGTGGTGATCTCTATTAAGATTTATTTAGTAATTGTAATTTCTAAATGTCTATTAAAAATTAAAAGAATTATTACAGACTTAAACCTTAATATTCGCAGCTTGTAAGTACTTTTATGTTTATGTATGTTTCTTTTTGTTAACTTTAGTCCTCACATTCATTTTATTGGAGCTTTCTGGATAAAAAAAATGTTAAGACATCCTAACTTATGCTAAAATTAAATGCATTCATAGAGTTTGGCTTTTATCAAGGTTTATTGACATGTTAATATCTAAACTATATATTTAAAAAATATTTATCAGCATTAAAATTTTGTATAAAAAAATTCTGTATTATTACCACATGGAAAATAAGAAATTACGCTGTCGCTGCCATCACACATTGGATTTAAATTTTTTGTAAATTATATTTTTAATAATATACAACAAAATGGTTCATACTAGCCCACAATTTTAATACTAAAAGGAAGGACTTTTATATAATCTTTCTGTAAAATATCTTCCAATAAATCAAACGTGTAAAAACTAGTATTTTTCATAAAATGGTACTAAATTAAATTTAACATTGTATAACTTTATAATACAAATGTAAACAATGAAAGCATATGGTCGTACAGTTTTTTTCTCTTCGTCCTGTGAATCCCGGCTTAAAAAATAATTTAATTCTTCTTTAAAGAACCATTAGCGATAGTAAAATACAAAAGTAAACTGATAAAAGTAAAAGCGTTTACCACTAATTTTGCTGGTTTGCATTGGTTTTCTAGAAAATTAGTAGATACAATTTTGTAATCTTTTTATTAAATTTTTCAGACCAAAACACACAGTAAACCACCAAATTTGGCCTTTAATTTAGGGTCCAAAAATGTCAATATAGCTTCATTTTACCTTGGAGCAGAAATCATGGCGAAATATTTTGTTAGCCGTAAAACTAATAGTAAAGAGTTCTTTCTTACTTTAAATATATAGGAACGTTTTTGCTTACACTGATGTTCCAAATCAACTGTTGAAAAGTATTTCCTGTAATTATGAATCGCCTGCAAAATATTTTTAAGAATTGTAAGACTTTTAAAATCAAGTACTTTTTGACCCATTTTGCCATCTAAAATTTTTAATTTGTATATGAATGTGTACAAAATTTACAATTTTTTTCTGAAGAAGAAATCAATAATTATATAAAACCCTTTGTTTAAGATTTTTTTAATGCTTTTATGAAAACAATAATTTATTTTTAATTCCGTTGGTTAATTAAAAAACATTTGTAAATTTTGAATTTTTTGCTATCATTTTCAAACGTTAAAAGATTTATTAGAATCCCTTTTCTGAAAATATCTTTAGAAATTTAACCCTTAACCCTAATTGGAATTAATATTTCCAAGTAAACTTCTTTTCATGTCATCAAAAATAATCCTTCGTCACTTAAAAGAATTGAAAATAATTTCATTAGATTTAACATTAAAAAAATCTACGATGAAGTTTTTTTTACTATACGTATCCAGACAAGTAATCTGACCAATCTAGTTTGTCGGCATAAAGAATTTTTTTTTTTTTTATTTATAATATTTTAGAATGAGTAAGGGTTTATTAATACGGTTATATGTATGATTTATCATTTACCTCTGATTATATTTGTTAACTTTCATGCTTTTTTAAAGTCTTTATCTTACATGCAGTATAACTTTTGTAATAGAAGAGATTAACTACATTATTTTTTATTGCGCGAACTAGCTGTGAAATAATTTTATAGATTAGCCAGAGATTACACTCTTCATGCATTTTAGAATTAAGACGGTCTAAATACGATTATGAATCGTTATAACAATCTAGATTAGATTCGAGATGGAACTTATTTGTAATAATTTTCACCGATGTGTTTAATGTTGAAATTATACGTCTAAATTCAATGTGGAAAGCCATTAACGAAAGTAAAAGGATGCTTAAGGACGAAAGTAAAGTAAGACTATATTTATCCTTTTTCGTCATCAGCTATCATCTGTTATTATCCAGGATACAACTATGTAGAAGTTTGCATCAGTCAATGCCGATAACAGACTTTATATTTAACTACTTTTGTCTCCTTAGAATGTCTTTAAAGCTAATGAGAACTTTTACTATTTTTTATTTAAAATGGTATAATCTTTATTACCTTCTCTAGTTTTTGTTTTAATAATTTCTATATTTAATTTAACCTCCTTAGACTTTTATTTTAATCAGTTCAGTATTGGTTTTAAAAATTAGTACTTATTTTTTACAAATTCATTGTTTTGAGAATGTTACTAAAATTTGAAAAAACTTTTTTTTCTATGAAATTTAAGGTGAAAAGTTATGTTAATATTTGTAATAATGCATAGACTTATACGTTGTTACGCCATTATTTTTGTTAACCTGTTTTCCGTGCTTTTGTTTTACTTTTTCAATTTATTTGTAATATTTATTTTTCTTCTTTTATTTTATAGTTATGAAAAGAGAAAATGCTGGCCTAGTCTTCTTCGAAATGTCATCTTAAAAATGTTTAATCTTTAAGAATTTGATTTGTATTTCTCTTATTGTTCCAAAGTGAAAAAAATCTTGCTCTTCTCCATTTGTTTATGCTTATAATAATGTACTTAAAAATCAAACACAGTCAATATAGTAAAATTGCATTTTTTTAAATTCATAACTGTCTTTTTTCTGAACAATACACTAGTATAATGGTTTTATTGCGTGGTAAGTCAATAATTAGAACTGCTAACAAGTTTTCTCTTTCTCTCTCTCTCTCTGTGCGTGTGTGTGTGTGTGTGTGTGTGTGTGTATGTGTGTATCACATGCGCGCGCGCAGAGAGCGAGAGTGAGATACATTTAAAAAATTTGGTCCAATTTGGTCACTGGTCCATTTTCATAACAATTTAAAAACCTAAATTTCATATACATTTCTGTTAGCGTATGCTTGTATTATTTTAATTTTTAAATTTCTTAAATCGATACCTGCATCTTGAATATTTTTTAAACAAATTGTAAAACATTTTAAACTGTACCTATAAAACAAGATGTCCTGACTGACTCATGATCAACGCCCAGCAAAAATTACTGAAAATAAATAGATGAAAATTTGTATACACCTTCTTCTTACGGTGTAAGTGTGCACTTAAAATGGGAAAATTAAATATTTAAAAAAATTTTAATTTAAAAAAAATAGAAACGAAATACGATCACTTCCTAGTGGTGTTTGTCGGGTAACGCTAAGAACCATCCAAAATACATTTTTATCCGCACGAAGGACGGGTAACCGGCAGCATATAATTAATTGCTGAAAGCAAATATATAAATTAAAATCTCTAAATTGTCAATCGTTCATATAGTCTGCTGATTTTAATAACAATTAATAAATAAGATATTAAGTTTACTTTAAACTGGTTTTCGATAATGAGAAATACTTTATGATAGGGGCTGAAAATATATTTTGGTCATGAATACTTAGACATATTTATAAAATATCTTAACCGTATTTAACATAATAAAATTATCGTTAAGTCTGTTAAATTTTTATATTTGCAAATCAGTATTTTGTATTACTGTATAAAGATAAAAATTGTTATTGTTTAAAAAAGTCTTTACTTTAAATAATCTCTTTAAATTCCTTCATTTTTTGCGGTTTTTATTGTAGGTTAAGTTCATTCATTTTTGTTTGATCTTTTAAAGTAAACTTATTACAATTTACTGTACTAATATATAGAATGGAAACAATCATAAAATTCTACTGACTATGATTGTTAATAATTACTGAACTTAAATGACTGAGGATGAGGATGTTACAAGAGTTAGTCTTATCATATCGTAACAACTCCCACTTCATTATTAATTCATTTAATGAAACAGTATAAATGTGTCGTACAGTATGTATACTTTTTTCTTGCTCTACGTAGTTGAGTGTGCTCATTGACCATATCAAATTAATATCCGTATTAAAAAATACAATTATTGATTAGTATAATCACGGTTTAATTGTTTTATTAGTCTATACTTTATATATTGTTATTGGTAACATTTTGTTATTATTGTAGGCGGATTTGACGTTTATAATATTGAGACGGCTATGCCACACATAGATCTTGATGCAATTGAATCGCATTTGAGAGCTGCACGGGAAGAAGAAAGAAGGGTAAGTTGATAATTTTTACAATTCAGATTAAAAAAAATCTAATTATTTAATATATTATATTAAATTAACGATTTTTTTGTATATGGATATTATTTTTTTCGTGTATTTTCAGCACTTTGCAGATTTATTATCTCTAACTTAATCCAATATTTTAAATTGAAGTTTTTTTTGGTATCATAAAATATATTAATTAATTTTCTAATTTATATTCGCTTTGTTTCTGCTAATCATATTAAATATGATTTATCACGTAACAGCAACATGATCTTAACGGAGTGATTATTTCAATTATTATAATGAGTTTTAATTCGCTAAAACAAAATGGAAAATTGTGGATTTAGTTAACTATATAGTAAGCAGGTATAAGGATGTTTCGCCATGCCAACCAACTAAATATAAAATTAAAAAAAAATCAGATATTAAACACATCAGGTAATTCTAAGCAATTACTTGATCGATTTCAATTTTTTCCTATTTTAACTAACCATAGCGCTTAGAATCAGAAAAACATAAAATTTAAATGTTAGAAAACAGGTTTGGACAGCGGATGACCCGTGCAAGATCAAATTCTGTGTCGCGTTATCAGTATTCTAATCAATTTTATGAGTTATATGACCTCTTCAGAAGCTAATCCGGCCTGTGGAAAAAGGTTAGGATTAAGGTTAGAGCTGGAGTTAAGGTTACTCTGTGAAAAGAGGTAAGAGATAAATTATCAAGGTTTGGCAATACTTAACACTATCTCTTAGCAAACTTGGATGAATTTACGTTTAAAGGGGAATACAGTCACAACAGAGAGAGGCTACATCACATATTCGGTGCTATTAGTCATGTGTATGACGGATAATCACCTTACGAAGACGCCGTCAATCATCTTCAACCATTGTCTCCGAGCCCTAATACTCTGACGACTAATTAAGAATAGTTATCGTTCATTTCTCTCTCCACAAAACTCTATCTTAACTCTAATCTACCTACCTACGTACCTTAACCTTCACCCTATCTCTCTCCTCAAAACGAATTAGCATCTGAATAAGTGGCCATATTTCACAAAACTGGTTGCTAATTGACGCTGATAACGCAGCTTTGACTTTGATCTTGCACGATTCGCCCATTGTCCAAACCTAGTTTCCGACATTTACATCTGGTGTTTTCCTGATCCTAAGATACTACTATGGTATATAAAAGTATGAAAAAACTTAAGTTGATCGAGTAATTGCTCAGAATTATCCAACGTAATAATGATAATCTTATAATTTAAGTAATTTTCTTATGTAGGTTTCGTTACGCTAGATAGAAAAAACTTCTAAGATGAAATAGATCCATGATACGACCATAACTAATTACCTCAGCAGATAATATTAACAATTAACTTACATCACGAGTAAATAGAGAGAAAGTTTTGTTTTTAAAAATCATTATATTAGTACGGCATAAACGTTAGTTTAAAATGATTTCGAGCGGTTAAAAATTAAAGAAATAGCTTAAAACTGTTATCACCACAGTAAAATTTACTTTCATATTAAAAAAAAACACCATGAAAATTTCAGGTAATATCGTTGTGATGTCGTTTCTTTCTTTTTTTTTTAATGTATGGAATTAGTTATATTTCGTTTAAGTATAGGTTTGATAAATAATAAAATTATTTAACATACAAATTCTATAAAGCTTACACATATTTAGTTACTGTAGATTAAATGGCTTCGCCTGCTGTAATATAATTTATATTCCTACTTTTTCTGTTCATATTTTTACATCCTGTGCCGCCAAGTAAATTACTTTTTTCTCTTAATCAATTTTTTCAATTATTAAAATTTCAACTGCAGACATGAATAAAAATAGTTCATATTTCATACAAATTGTTTATTTTTCGTTATTTAATATTGAAAAAAATTTGATCCACATTTGAATATCTCGTTTAATGCACGTCATAGTTTACTTTCAGCAGGAGAAACAAATTTAATATTTCTAATATTTTAAAGTAATAAGAAATGCATACGTCGTAAAACAAACAGTATACTTAATAACATATTTATTTGGTGGTATTGTTTAAATAGAAAAGAGTTTAATTCCTGATCTTTTTCAGAAACATTTTATTATTTGTGTAGAAATCAGAATGTCTTCATGTTTGCCTAGATGTATAAATAAATATACGGACGTATTAATATTTGCAAACAAATAAGATAAATCCGTAGAAATTCAATAGCATAACTTATATACCGTACTATGTAAACAGATATTCACAAATAAACAAATTGACATACATTTTTTTATACATCTTATTTATTACATGTAAAGTTGACGTTCATTTTATTTAAATAACCGGAATAAAAAAAAAATGTAATGCATTAGTTAACTCTTTTTTCTACTTTTTTTTTTAAATAAAAAAAAGATTGCTCCAAAGAGGAAAAATAAAAAAACAAACATGAATAATGAGCAAACAAGGGTTGAAGTGAAGCGGTTCTTCATCACTCACTCGCACCTGACAAGCGAACATTTGTCATCAACATGTTAGTTTATAGGCCTAACTGGCCCTCCATAACTGTCCTCATAAACATGTTTGTTTAACAACACGATCCTCTATCCGCCTGCTGTCATTCATCCTCTCAACTACGAAGTGTAAAATAATGAATAACTCATAGTTGTAGTATTGTCATTAAAAAATATTTTTCGAACGTACTCTAGTAAAAAAGGGCATTCATCATCGTTACTCAACAACTTGAGTTATAATTTCAATCGTAATAAAAAAATGATATGTAAATGTGTTATTCATGTATATATATATATAAAAGCTGCGTTTCCCACGCACTTAACCTTTGTTTTCTGTGATAAGAGTATTAAATACTATTGTTTCTTGATTTGTTAAACCAGCATGAATTATCTACGGTTATCGGTGCTGTTCTTCTTTCTAAAATAAAGAAATATTTTTACAACCTGATTTTTTTCATTTTATTGATTCTTAATAAGAAATTGAAGAACAAAATATATTAAAACAAACTTTTGGCCTTGATATTAGAGTTGTCCAGCTGATATTATCAGATACTTATAATTAGAATCACTTTGCATCTGACACTTTAAACACTCTTAACGTTATAATATTATTTGAAATTTATTTTAACAAAAATTAATTCAACGTTTATTTAACGTCTAATCAAAAAAGAAATCTACTGTTCAAAAAGAATTTAATATGGATGTACTCGTAATATGAAAAAGAAGTGTAATATGTACAACATTTAATAAGAATAACGAATTACAATATCTCAAAAGGATTTTAAATATTTGTAAACTGGCCGGCCCGTCTAACCCGAACCTGAGCCCAGGCGAACCCCGGAGCTACCTCAGCGACTCCTCGGAGTAACCCGGGGCCTACCCCAGGGTCGCAGAGCTCGCTTCAGTCGCCATTCCTGTTTACCCAGAGGGATCCACCCCCTGGACTCGAGCGCTGTTCTTTATTCTCATGGTTTTGAGAATAATACTGATAAATAAAGACCAAAGCATTCAGGGTTTATAGAAACCTTAAAAGGAAACTAAATTACTATAGGCAGAATAATAGTAACTATAGTAATTAAAGTAGACACACCTTTGACGACGAAAAATTCATAACTTATTTCTTGCCATGGTGGCAGAAATATAATAATAAATTAAAAGGATTAATCTTTATTTTCCATAATGACTATCTTTAATTCACAAATTCAATCTCTTTAGGGGTGAAGAATAATGAATATTTTTAACATCCTAACCTTCAAGAGAGCTAAAGCCTCTGTCTATGGCTTAAAACCTTCCCCGAGAAAACGCAAATGTAACTTGAAAATTTGAAAGCAATTGATCGGTTGGTTCTCGCGTGATGCGAGAACAAATAAACAAACATTGTTGTTAATGTTTTTTTTCGGGATGAAATACTCGTACATCTAAAAACCTTCTTGGTAAACATGGGTAAATCTTTAGTTGCGATTGATCGAGTAGTATTTTTTTGTTTATCCCGAACAAATAAAACTCTCTTTTTCTTTATATAATAATATAAGATTGTTAGTTTTATTAAATAAACGCGTTTAATTTATTTTAATTCATCCTAGTTCCAGAAAAAAAATCTATTTAATTTAAATTTATCAAAAATGTTTTACCCCTATTTTCATATAAAATTTTCATCATTTCTTTAAAATTGGTAAATGATTGGCTCCGATAAAAAAATAGATGAGGTTTGATCAAGCAATGATCTAATGATAGTATTGTGAGTTAGATTCGTCAATGAGAGTGAGCATTTTAAGTTACACTCCTGCGGTTATAATGAGTTCTTTTAAACGCATGAATGTATGTGTGTGTGTGTTTTCTTACCATATGATTATGAGCACCAAATAATTTTTACATTGCCTTTTTTAATATATGTACTACTAAACATTTTTATTTATTCTTTAAATATCTTTATGAGAAGGTTAAGATTCTTAACCTTAAGGTTAAGGTTCTTCTCTTCACTAAGAGAAGATAATATCTTCTCTTAGTGAGGTTTTTGTCAGTCTCTGCTCTTTCTATATAACAGCGTTATTGATTTTACTTCGCAGTAGAACAGTATAAAAGTGGAATTTATTGTAGTCAGAGAGAACATTTTTTTAAAAACTAATTTTAAAAGAAAGTTGGTAAAACTTTCTGTTCTACAGCATATTCATTCTATTTTAATCTACTTTTAAACTCGCTTCGCTAGCGTACAGATTTTTCAGATGATATAAAATAACATTAATACATTTTTCAATGGAAAATTACTAATATATTTGTATAGAAATAAAAGAAATACTCTTATTTGAGTTTTTGTACAGTAGGTCTACGTGTTTTTTTTATCTATCAGTGCGGTGAGAAAAAAGATAATTCTTTATTTATTCTTTCCTATCACATATTACGTTAGAACTGAGTAAATTTAAATAATATTTGGTTTACAGTATGAAAGCTTTTAATTGTGTATTAAGATGAAGTACAATTCAAACGCATTTACTTCTACTATGTATGTTTGACATCGCAGGGCAAGAACAACGTACCACGCGTAGCTTGAATATATATTACTCGAGCTTAATTCTGTCATTAATTGGTCATAACGTCAAAGTTTTAGTTGTTAACTTTATTTCAAATAATAGTAATACTGTTAAAATACGATTACCTTCCTAAGCATGTCTGCTTGCGTTTTAATATTATTTATAAGGGAAATTTCGAAATAAAAATAGTACTTAGTAGGTCTGTGTTCGATATCGACATTAAAACTATTATGGTGGTTGCCATGAAAGATGGCGCTTGTGTTTAAACTATTGTATCTCGGTTAAAAAAAAAATGCACAATAAAAATGAAGGTATCCTCAGAAACTGCAGTTACTTTTGAGCTAACTGGATTCAATCAATTTTAATTTGAATTTCTATAAAATCAAAACCGATCGAAATAAAAATTTTCTACTTTTGGAGGTTGACTAAACGATTGTTTCTCAATAATTATAATTAAGATTTAGTCCAAAGCTACTATTATTTAAGCGTTCATTTCAAGTAAAACCACTACATTTCGGTTAACATTAGGTGTAGAAAAAAGTAATTTCGGCTAATATCAGGCATTAATTTTGTAGAATTCATTATTTGTAAAGTTTACATTAATAAACATTCGGCTTTTATGGTGAGGATCATTTTAAGGATCATAAAAAACGATTTATAAACCGGCCATTATAGGATGGACAGAAGCCGTTTCAATGAAAAGGTGCAGTCTCAACAACTACGTTATACCTTCTGTTTGTGTTCTATTTATGAATATTTTACACCACTACATGTGATAATCAATCACAAATAATAAAATGATAAATAACTAATAAAAATAATGAAATTATTTATTATAACTGAGGGTCTTAACTTTATCCATTCGAACTTCTATGAAACAAGTTTTACTGCTGGAATAAAATATTAAAAATGAATGATGAGTAAGCTGACACATTTTTTTTTTTAAATTTCAGTGTTATAATAAATTGTATAATGTTTACCGATATGATTTTAATGGCTTTTTGTAATCTGTTATTCTTTTTATACAGTTGAGTCTTTGATAGAAATATTGTAAATAGTTGTAAAAATTAAAATATATGAAAATAACAGCAGTAATAATAATAATGATAGTATTGACAAAATTATAATTTTTAATATTAACGAAGTATAAAGTAATGTGGAAAAGCTGTGAAAGGCAATATTAATCATGCCCGCTTGTCGCTTGTATGTATGCAACGAGCAGGACTCACGCTCAACTACTAGTTGCAACTGTACTTTATGAATGATCGTCCATACCTTTCCCACCTAATTAAAAGCTTAATACTAAATAATTTATTTTCAAAATAAACTCATTTTATTCAAATTGTCTCAAGGATTACAACGATGAGTTTTCCGTAAAATATTAATTGAAACTAAAGATAAGATTGTCTCGTAAAAAACGCTTAAATAATTGTAGTTTTTGGACTAAATTTAAATTATAATCATTGAAAAATAATCGTTTAATTTACGTTCAAAAGTAGAAAAATTTTATCTCGATCGGTTTTGATTTTATAGTAATTCAAAGTTTACGTTCTCAAGAAAAGTACAAAAATCGTGATTTTCCGCTTTTCACGCCCTTAATTTTCAAACGAATGACTGTAAATAAGATTGGCCAAATTGTACAGATTTTTAGAGTGAGATACAATAGTTTAAACAAGAGCGCTATCTTTAATGGCGACCACTACAGCTCATTATTTACTCTCTGAAATTAAAGAACGGTAAATAATCTTAAAGCTTCATCGACTAGCACTATGAAGTTGATCTTGACACGTCTGAGAGGCAACAGCGTTATGTTGCTGAGAAGTTAGATGAATTGACTTCGGAGAAAATAAAGAAGAGAACAGCATGGTATCGCCCTGTGGCAGGCCAGATGGAATGAGACTGTGTGTGGGCGTTATGATGATGTTTTTCCTAATGTTGATTTGCAGGACGCCTCTTGTGTACACCCGAACAAGTATGTGACGCAATTTCTTTCAGGACATGGCGCTTTTCGGGACAAACTACAGAAATTCGGCTGACTCTGGTATGTGTCCGCAATGCGGGTTATCGGACGATGCTTATTATGCGATATATGAATGTGCTAGGTATGAGTTAATGCGCACAGAGACCATTTGTCGACTTGATATTACCGGATTGACACTCGATTTCCGTGTTAATTGGAAAAACCGAGCCAATGGATGATCGTAAAAAGTTTTATCATATATTTGCGATGATGTTTCGCTTGGACTTTCCTTCTTTGTGTTTACGTTTGGTTTTATTGTTATTTTGTTTTGTGGTTTCCTAAATTGTTGCTGTATTTTTTCTGTTTAGTTATAGATTTGTTTGTTTTTCGTTAGTTATGTTTTATATTACTGTTATGTTACATTATTTATTGTTGTTATATTTTTTTAGTGTTTTTGTGTTGCGTTTATGATTCGTTGTGTGTCGAACTCACTTTTACCTTTCGGGTAAGTAGAGTTCAGTTCCTTCGTTCTTAGAAGTCATTCAGTCTTGTTTGAGACTTGGCTAGATGTGTTTTGTTTGCAGTTTATGTTAGTAGTACACCGACGCAAATGTCGCTCGTGGCATTCGCATCGGTGGCACCCTGGCTGCGGCTAGACTGATTGACGTCATTACCAAGGTTCTGAAGATGACCTCCGATAAAGCCCATAAGGGCCTAGGTACGGAGGCGGTGGCTTGGCGACCTGAACCGTCACACGGAGAGTATCTACCCCTTTGGGATCAGCATGACCTTGACACATTAAAGGGAGTTATGACTTATTAATTACAGCATTGAGATAACTGCGAATACGTCTCCTCTACTTCCGTCATGGTTTGTATTATATAAACATTTACTTATTATTTTTTAATTATTTTTTTTTGTTTATCTTCATTTATGAGTAAGTGACGCTGTAACACTGAATGTAATTATTAAATTATCGTTACTACTTCTATACCAAAGACTGAATATATCCTAAATAAAATAGAACCTAACAAAAAGTTATTGGAATTGTACGGTTATGAGAGTTAGTAATTATTAATTAAAAAACTATTATAATTTTTTTTCTTATAATGATCATTACTGTGTAATATTGCTCTTTGTAAAGTGATCCTTATTTAACATAATTTAATCTTTTAACACTACATTCTTTCTTTCTTTTTCCTGTTTAGCCTCCGGTAACTACCGTTTAGATAATACTTCAGAGGATGAATGAGGATGATATGTATGTGAGTGTGAATGAAGTGTAGTCTTGTACATTCTCAGTTCGACCATACCTGAGATGTGTGGTTAATTGAAACTCAACCACCAAAGAACACCGGTATCCACGATCTAGAACACATTACATTACATATAACACTACATTTAACACTACATTACATATAGTATAACTTTACGAACAAAAACTGGTATACTGCATACGGTTGAATTTCAAGAAAAGAAGGTTAAGGTGTTATAAGGGTAAGTTTTGTAGGGAATATTATTCCCCAAAAGGATGGAGACACTGGTTAATAATGCACCATTTCATAATAAAAAGAGATACAGTAATTTATTGTTATATACTATCCCACAAGTCTTTTTTATTACAGTGTTGATGTACGTAAAGCATTTGAAGTACCAAATGCATTACTCAGTCTTTTTCTTTGAATATCACGGTGTACACTGTACAACCAAATCCTGTGGTGAAAAAAGAGATGCCACCTACGGATATTATCTTATACTTTTCGGATGGGTTTGGACTGCTTATTTGAAAAAGTACGAGTATATTCGATTCAGTTAAGAAGATTACAATTGGGAAACCATCTCACATATCTTTTTTCTTAGTAAAAGCCGACTTGTTGTTCTTCAGAATTACCTGGTGTTATTTATAAAAATAATTGTCGTCTTTTATTACGTCGCCAAAAGTCATTCAGTTACTGAGCCTAACATATAAATAGGGGATATTACCAAAGTCAAAAGTCAAAAGTCGTTTCTTTTTCCTGTTATTTAGTGCCAATGTTTTACATCTGTACAGAATTACCGTTTACATAACATTTACATAACATATCATTTCACATAACTCTTAACTCATGTTTACTTTTTTTGTTAAATGTTTCCTTAGCCATTACTCATCCTTTGTTTCTTCTTTTCCTGAATTCACATCATTATTCTGTTATCATTTACTCCAATTTTTGACTCAGTTTTTTTTAGAATTCATAAAAGAATTTTTTGCTGATTACATGATAAAACTAATTGTCTTGTTACCTTGAGACTGCACTACGTTTGTTGGGAACTGAAATCATTGCTGTTTTGAAAAAGTTGTTAGAGATCGGATTCCATCGTTACAGATCGTACAGTTTTACAGTACGATTGTACAGATTTACTACTTTTGTAATTCTTCTTTATTAAGACGTACAATTCACTAAAATTATTGAATTATAAAGAATAATTAATAGCTGTTTTCTCTATACTGTTTTTTAAGTAGGATATTTTGCCTTTTTCCAGCAAAAAATAAAACGTTCTTAATTAGTATCCAGTTAAAAAGTATAATGATTCAAGCTGTGTGAATGAAAAAAAAATTGCATCATCGTTTCAAGTAGATAAAATTTTCTAATAGCGTCTTTATTTTGAATAATTAGTAACATCTTTTGTATCATTATAGTTAACCAAGTATCACAATTCTTTGTGTTACTCTATACTAGATGCTTGTTGTTGATGTTTATCGTATGGAGTTAGAATGCCTGCTCTTACCTAAAAACCATGAATACACAACCATCTTATAACAGATGGTAATGTTTCCTAACAGATAGCTAAACAACCATCGGTTGGAAACAGAAACTCTTGGCAAAATACAGGCGGTTCGCACAAAATCAGGTTGCAACCCTAGCGGGATCTGGATCACAGAATATAAAATATTGAAGAAAAGATCAAAGATCTTTCGTCTCCAGGCAGTAAATACCTATTCCTGTCAGAAACCTCTCAGGAGATCTGAACGGTTTAATTCCAGAATGGGGGTAACACAATGGTTATCAAAAATTTTCCGTTCTAACTTGAATAAATGCTGCATAAACTTTCCCTTCAAGTAGTAAAATCTCTCGAGAAGTGGCTCAGATTTTCTAAAAGAACACTTTCGCCTACCTCTGGAGTTTTGTCGCGTATCTAAAACAACAAAAAAATCAACACATTTCCAGATAATGAAGAAACTTATTTATTTTAACTTAATCACTATTTCTTTTCTTTTTTTAAAATTTACTAGTAGATGTAAGTCACTGAAAAACTGTTAAATATTTGAGTAGGTAACCAGATTGCGAACAAATTCGTTTTCTGTATTGACCAAGTCTATGACGTCCAGCCATTGGCTAATCATTGCTGAACTATCCTCCGCACATCTCTGTACTTTTTGTTCACTTCACAACTTCTGGCTATTGATTTTATTTTAAATAAAATAAAAAACAATTATTCCTTTCAAAATGCTATTCAAAATTTTTCTCATAAGTTTTATCATTTCGTTTTTAAATGCAATACATTTTACGAGCGATTTCAATCTAATATTAAGTGTATTTAAATAAAAGGTCTCTTTTATATCGATTTCATGCAGAATTGCTGTTTACGTTAAAAAAAGCAAAGCACAATAAAAAACAAAAAAATCAGATACAGAACTGGTATAGACAATCAATGATAAAAGTATAGACTTAAAGACAATCAATGATAAAAGTACAGACTTACAGACGTAAACTTGAAATTAAAGCAATTGTTAATTGCATTTTTTTTTCGGTCTGCAATACTTAGATATCCTTCGGAATATATATGTAAAAATAAACCAAACAAATTTTTACCGGAGTTTAAAAATAAAGGAAGTTTTTAGTTCTATCAATATCATATCCTGGTTTATTTTAAAACGTACTAACAACATTGGACTAATTTCATAAAACTTCTAGAAGATGAATTTAGAACATTAAGAGTAAGTTTTAGACGGTACAGGTTAGAATATTGGAAAAACATTTCAGAAAGATATAGTGGTCGTTTTAACAAATAATTCTTTGTTACGTAAAAATCATATCCTTTTTTTTTAAGTAAAGTACGACTAATTTTCATATCTAAATGTAAGGTATGTTAAATTAAAATAATTTTATCAAAAGACTTATACTGTACATACTGAATACAGTAAGTAACTTTTATACGAGACATCGGAAGTAGTGACCAAAAACTTGTCTCTTGATTGGTTTGGTATATTGCTAATACATAAATATAGTATGTATGTTGTTTATAATTATATCCGTTGTAGTGACATATCGGTTATTATGACTTATTTTTTCTATTGCAATGCAATATTTTATCGTTTATAATGACGACGGAAGTGACTCGTAAGTAACGTAGTATATCTACATTGTAGCTACAGTAATATTTTGACGGTTAAAATGAGTGATATTTTCCTTTTTACCTGCATTTGTATTATAATTCTTGTTTTTCTTATCTTCTTCCTGTACCAGATTATTGTAGACTGACGCAGCCACATTCAGTTATTAAACTTTTACTGTGAGCGTATCATATCGTGCGGGTACAGTATTTTACTTTACTATCCTTTGTAATTCATTTAATAGTGATTTAATTATGACTTCGCAAAAAAAAACATTCACGATAGAGGAAAAGGAGCACATTATCTGGCGGTTACAGTGGGGAAACTAATAAGGACATAACCCAAGAATTAGGCGTAGGTCATTCGACAATAACGGTAATATGGGAGAACCGTAAAAAAAAAAAAATAAGAAAGATTTTGAAACAGATTCTATGAAATTAAAAAAAAATACGGCCTAGTCAATACAATGATGTAGACCAAGCACTGTTAAAATGATTTAAATACCAGAGGGCAGTGATATCCCTCCCTATTAACGGTTCTATATTGCAAACTAAGACGAACGATTTTTTTTTTAAATTCGGAAAACCACGTTTAGTGACACAAATACATGGAGTGTTTGTTTTGATTTAGTAAAGAAGGTTCAAAAACTGTATTGCAACACAAAATGTTCGAAACAAAGCAAAGTAATCGACTTTTTGCAGAAAAAGTAATTCTAAACTTTTTCTCTATCTTAGTTTACTCTACCGTATTTGTATTTATTACTGCATTTTTTTATACTATTTTATTATGAAAATAAATTATTATTAGTTTTAATGATTATAATTTTACTGCTTTACAATACCCGTAGTTGGCATATTAAAGTTGTACCACTAAGCTACCTAAACATCGGTTATTGTGACTATCGATTATAACGACTTAATATCGTCGGTTCCTTGGAGGTCACTACAAACGATATTTACTGTACTACAAAAAGTAATTAATAATTTTTCTTAAAGAACTAAAATGTTTCCAAATTAATGCCCCACTTTATTTTTAACTTTTTTTTATAAATTGATAAAATATGGTAGAACATTATATTTTCTTCCTTTTTCATTTAAGTTTTAAGTTAATTTTAATCTTTTTAAAGTTTTAATCAAGTAATCTTATTAACAATAGCTAAAATAAAGTTCAGTGGATTGTATTTGGCATTAGTGGGTGTACTTTTGACAGGTTTATTCGTCTTTAATTGTAAAGGGAAAAGTTTATCGTCGCCTAATATTATAAAAACGGAAATAATATTATTACATTTTTATCAGAATGATAAGCTTAATTGTATTCCGTATATAACCATTTAATGTAGAGTACGGTACTTCAGTGTTAGATCGTTTATTGTATGTTAATGGTGTAAAGTGCTGTCTAAATTTACTTTTTTGCGTTTATTAATCTTCTTTTATTGTTAGTTTTACGCTAATTTTTACAGCTAACTTTTTTTTCTAAAACGACTTCCATTATTATTATTTTATTGTTCAATTTGTAATATTTATTGTGCATCGGGTTTGGTTACATTTTTCATATTTAATTTTTTGTATTTCATACAGCATTTAATTTATTTGTTATTAAACGCTAATTTTAAAGTATATAAACATATACTGTAAATATAACTACAGTAGATTATATTCTTAAAGCGTAAATGATATTTATATTATTCTATTGCGTAAAATAATACTAATCATTCATGAAGTATTTTATCGGTTATTTTTTATTTCCTTACGAAAACAAACATTTATTGACTTGTTTAATTATATTGACAAAACTGTATTTTTATTACAGGAAATATTTTTAGCTGTTTCGTTATTATTGTGAAATAATTGAGTACGTATTTCTTTTTTTATCATTAAATAAAAAGCTAATTAAATAATCGGTGATATTGAATATTCTGTTAGTAACGAACGGAATGTTAGAGGAAATAAGTGAAGTTGATTTACCTTGGAATATACCACCGACACGTGTTACATCAGTACAGGTACTAAATATTTTAATTATAATTTTTTTATAAATTCTGTATTTATATAAAGGTAATTTGAATCTTAATTTTTTATTTAAGTATGTGATTTTTTACCAATAACACTATTTTCAAAGATAAGTAACCAGATCAACGGCACAGCAATCGTTTGTAACAAAGAATGCAGCGTTAATTACGTACAGTATATATTGCTTATGCGACGTTCCGTATTCGACATACCATCGTCAAAAAAATTCATCAATCGGCAACAAGAACTGAAAGTTATGAGCGTAGTCTATTTTTTGTTCTCTTGACTCTACCGCGTGGCGCACTGCGACTCATGTGTTGCTGTTCAGTGCAGTGCATTTTATCATTGTACGCGGATCGTTTTGTCGTCTGTTACTGTTTATGCGTATGTGTCTGTGTGTAATGTGTTTAATTTTACAAATATTGTTGTGATATTTAAAAGTTGAAATTTGTGCAAGCACGGAAAGAATGGCAACGAAAAGAAAGAAAGTTGTTGTATCGACGGAACAAAACTTAAGGCAAATCAAGAGAATAGATAACGGAGAGACAATGTAGAAGGTAACTGATGACTTTGGCGTTAGACGGGTAACAGTAGGAGACTGGAAAAAGAACAAATAGAAAAATGTGTACATCAAGAGTTATGGAGAGTGACTTAATAGAAAGAAAAACTGTGAAAAAATGTGATTATAAATGAGTGAAGCTTCGTATGTTTGGTTAATACACTTCAGGGAAAAATATGTGCCTATTTCAGGACCTATTTTACAGTAGAAGGGGTTGCATTTTCGTAATAAATTCAATGAAGGGGATCCAGATTTCACAGCAAGTTTCGGTCGGCTTGACCGCTAGAAGAAACACAACGGTATCCGTCAGTTATGTGTTTGTGGTGAAAAACTGTCGTAGAATTTTGAAGAAATAGAAGCATGCAAGAAAACATTTCAGGAGATAAGCGAAAATGAAAGCCTAACGGGTGGTCAGATATTTAAATGTGATGAGTCGAGCCTTAATTATAAAATGTTACCTATACTGTATTCGGTTAGCTTGTAGAGTGAATAATAAACAGTCGTTGCGTTTATTTTAGTGATTTCATCACGTTTCTCTTGAGTGGCGTATAAGTGCCGATTCACAACGCGGCCGTATCTATATACTATACAATAATCATTACTCATATTAGTCGCCGTATAATTAATTATTCATATAGTACTGTAATTATTACATGTAATGAAACGTTTATGAATTTGTAATAATATGTCTTGCAGTTTTGTTAAAACCCTTGATCTATTCATATAATTACTCTTTTTGTTCTTTTGTTCAATTTTTGTGTTTCTTATTTATTAACTCTTATGTTATTTAAAGTTAATATATCGGTAATGCAATTTTTTTTAAGTTTACTGGAACGTAAGTGTAGTTTATTCTAGATTTGTGTCTGTACGACTTGAGTTGTACCGTTATTTTAACACCATGTGTGATACCGGTTTAGCTAACAATAGTGCACAATTATCAGCATTTTTTTTGGAAGGGACATTGACATCCTCTCCAAAAAAAGGCCGCAAAAAACATTTAGGTAGTGCGGAAAAACACATCATTTTAAATGCTTATAAAAATGAATTTTGGGTGATTGCGCAGGGGCTGTGTACATACCATGTGGATTAGGTCTGGCCTCTGCGTGACTAGATGAGAAGGTTTTTTAGCGGATGACAGCCCCGCACTTGCCGTCATAGCGGGCCTGGCAGCGGTTGGCAGAACGTTTTCCTCCCCCTACGGAGAAATTAAAAGTTACTTAATTCTAGACAGATTTTTCTTATATTATTTTTACTTCTTTTTAATATTTGCATTTAATAGCAAGACAAATGAGTTCTACTGGTATTAAAATATAAAATTTGTTTCTTTTTAATGAAGCAATATAAGAACTTATAACCTTAATTTTATGTAGTATTGTGTGTTGGGTAATCTTCATGCAGTCATTAACGCTTAGATTTATAAATATAAAGAAAAAAACTTTTTAATTACAGTAGCTGAAATTTAATGTTTTAATGAATGAATAAGTCAAACATTTTTTTAACGTACGAGGAGTAAAGTTGTTCGTAATTGGTGTTGTAAAAAAAGAAAAGAAAAAGAGTTGGTAGTAGCTGGTTAAAACGAGTGTAGGGTTCAGACAGATTGATGGTGAGGTCAGCTCTTCGTTGTGTTTGTAGCCGACTATGGGAAAGGGATTGTGAGTAAAGAGTCAACGGACAAAGGGATATAACAGCAACTCTCTCTCTCTCTCTCATGTATACTTTGCGAACGTTCGTTTGTCCATAAACAAAATACCCTGTTTCCTCTCAACCAAAATTTAATGAGAGCTTACGTATACCTATATTAACAGAATATGTTTCACGATTGATGTACTAAATACTAATATACTATTATACTCGTACGATTAAATCGATGAAACAAAAGTTATATATAAAATATAATTTTACTATATTTTCTGGGTTCTTGGAGATTTGAAAACAAATGAACCACTTGTTCATTCCATTTATTGATTCTGAAATAACATTTTTTTATCACTGAATTAATTAAATCAAAGTTTATATTTTGTAAACGCACTTTTTAAATAATTTTATTAAAAATACCCTTCTCTTTGTGTATTTAGTATGATTTTTCTCCTTAGGGCCACCCAAACAAAATTCTTTACCTTGAAATGAATGTGAACCCCACATAACTCGGAATTAGTGAATTGAATTAGTAGATAACTCCAACAATGAGGAAATTTACCGAGCTGCAGCGGCTTTATATTTAAGTTAATTTTTCTGGTTTTTCTGTGGTTAGGTGGATTTTTTTTCTGAAACTCTTCCTTGGTAAATTATTAGAATGAAAAATGACATGGATGATAAGAAAAATTATGTAACGGAGACTTTCCAGATGAAAAATATATAAAACCGATCCGAACTTTCTAGATGACTGATAGAGGTTTTTTGCTATATTTAACTTGCATAGTTTTCACGTTCCAAATCAGCGTCAGGTGAAAACCTTGAAGTAAACGGTCATCGGAATTTTTTTCATCTAGAAAATAATCTTAACTGTTCTCGCAATAAGAAATGCTTGTAGAAATTACTAATACTGACACGAATAAAATTAGTAACGAGAAATAAACCTGGATGATTATAATACTTTGATGCCATTCTCCATTCATTTGTATTTTATGGGACTCTTTTACCTCCAACATTTATCATATACTATATCCTCATTTATCTGTTTTACATATTCCAGAATTCTCCTTTCTATAATTCTTTTTTTTTTAGTCTGTACGCATCCTTCTATTACTAAATTAACTAAACATTGGAGTTTTAGATCCACCAACTTATATTTTTTTTTACAAGATTTTTTCCCAATCTTTTTCCTTTCTATTCGTTTTATGATTTCCTCATTTACTTTATCAACCCATATAATTTTCAACAACATTCTTTTACACCACACATCAAAAACTCCTGCTTTTTTTCTTATTGTTTATGTTATCAAGCGCTAACGCCACAGGTATATTTTTAAGAATATTTTCTAATTTTTAGATCCATATTTGACAATATTAAGTTGGTTTTTTTTCGTAAAAGCTGTCGAGTGTACCAGTCTACTTTAGTTATCTACCTTACTTCCTTATACCCTTTGTAATGCTTTTACCTAAATTACAAAATTCTACGTTCGGTATATTGTGTTCTTCTACCTGAAAACTTATTTCCTCTAATTCAACTTTTCTGTTATATATCTCTTTACCATTGTTTTATTCTTATTTATTTTAGAAATGAATTTCTGTCCAATTCATAAGTCCATGCCCCTCAGAATTTCATTTTTTTCGGTTTCTGGTAAATAGTAGTGGTAAAAAGAATCCTCGTTTTTGGTTACTGTTATATTATCCAATGAATCTCAAATTTAACTCTTTTTCTTCTCGAGGACTCTATTCTCAAATTAGTCCTTCAATTCCTGTATTGCTTCTTCTCTATAAAATAATATATAAATACACTTTTTTATTTTTTTCATTATACGATTTCCAACATACATTTGCACGTAATTTAACGAGAAAAAAGAATGAAGAATGAAATGATAAATGAGAAAATAACAAACCCTTGTTGGGAATCGAACTCAAGACCAAACTATCTAGAAATTGGCAGCTCTACACCATTTGGCCAATCAAATGGTCATGTAAACATATAATTTATATAATTACACAATATACTCCTACTATTTGCTTTTTAAAAAAGAAAATAAATGTTTTGCCCTTTACATATTAACAAACATATTGTGAGAGTCTAAAAGATGGTATCAAGAATCTTTAGCCTTTTGGTTTAGGTAAACCGTAATCTAGAGACGAATTAATTCATTTCATAGATCAAGGCACTTAAAACCTATCATATATCGGTAATCATAAACTAAAATACCTTTTTCATTCCTGACTGTTTAAATATTATTGTTATATCACGTACATGAATTAAAATCATTCTTTAAAATACCTATAACATAAAAAACGGTATTAATTTGTATTTTTTCAGAATAATGGATCATTTCCAGTTTTGGAAATCAGTTGATTACTATATTTTCTTGGAACTGTTTAAAAACATGCTTTTGCTTGTTGTTTTATACATTTTGCGGTAATGCTAGAAGTTAATAGTTAATAGCGTATGTAATGCTTGCTCTTTTCACAGAATAAGAAAGTTAAGTGACTGTTGAAGTGAGATTTAAAAATACACTTTTTATTTGTAATACAGTATTTTTATCACAAGCTCCAAAGCTTTTATTTTATAAACTTTTAACATGTGAAAAAGATACAGATTCATACGAGTCTACTATCGATCCGAGTCTTTAAATATCCAGCTTTGTTTGCTAGCTGGATAGAAATAAGTATGACCTGTTTTGAACATTTGTATCTAGTCTATTATCTTTTTCTTTATATATATATATATAATTTTCAAAAATAAATTATTTTAATTACATTATATTAAATCATACATCCACATTGATATATGATTTATTCTACGGGAACTTAGTTTAACGGAGATTCAAATTCTGGCAATTACTTTTACCTATACTTACAATCATGTATGTACAAGTAACGTTTCCTACAATTTTTGTAAATATAAGCTATATATCCACATTCCTATTAAGAAATTTATTTCGTGGTAAAAGCCACAAAATTTTCAAACCATTATCAATCCAATTGTAAACTAATTCCAAAGATAAAATAACAATTATCCTCTACAACAAGGCTCTTATAAAAAAAAAGATGTAAAGAAATGAAACACCAGATAACACTTAGTTCAGTTGTACCTAATTGCCAACACGGTAAACAAGAGAAGGCATAGTCGGTGTTTCTCGAATATTGTTGATAAAACTGAATAAATGTTAAATTTTTTCTGAAGAACCAGATTCAAGCATATTTGATTAAAACTGGAGACAGAATTCTCAGAACTATTTAGAGAAATTACTTTATTTTTATTTTTCAAAAATATTTCCTTCGTATTTATTTTAAGAAATCTAAGTAAATGATTTTTAATTAAAATTAATTACCGCTAAGTAAAGTCTATTGAAAAACAGTGTTTTAATTTAGTGTGTTTGTTTGTAAAACGCTACTTTTTTTTAATTTGTTAGACAAATTTTTATATATTTATTTCAAAAACCCATTATTATTTTTCGAAAAGTTAATAAGTTGTAGAATAGTAGTTAAATTATATAGATAAGGTTAGTAAGAAAAGAATAGAATATTAAGTGAGTAAACTCAACTGCCAGAAGGTTCAAGATCTTTTTCTTTTAACTGATCCCCTTCCTGTTCCTCTCTATCTGTATTCTCTTTCTTCCTTTTTACTCCCGTTCGTTCGACTACTGTTTCACTATCACATGTTCTCTTACCCTTTACATACTCTTTCCCCTCCTACCACCACTGTACCTCATTCGCTGTGCTTTCTATCCTATGTTATTTTCTTACAACACCGTATTATTTGTCTCCTTTTGTTTCTGTGTACTAGTTTTTCTTAAGTGTATGTTCATGCTTTTGGACAGTGATAAATAGAACACTATTTACTGTTGCTACGGCAACAAATTACACCATCCGCTTGAACTGTAAAATGGCTGAATTCTTTGAAAATTATTTCCGTGCGCCATTTTATTTAAAATCTAAAACTGACGGATGGAGATAGTCTAGTCATTTTAATAAAACTATTTTTTAATTTCCCTAATCTGCAAAAATATTGTAATTTATCACTCTTACATTAATAGTAATGTTTTTTTTAAATACTAATAGGTTTTTCATTTTACACCTTTTCAGTATTTTGTGTCTGTGTTAAACAAAGAATTAAAGGATATTTTTAAAATTATAGCCCCCAAAAGTGTAACTAGTGTAATTTATTACTTGGGAACCAAACGCGTGAAATGTTAGTAATTATCCATTAAGAATAATTGCTAGGCATGTTGTTATTTCATGCCAAGTTGTTATTCACACGGTAGTTGTTATTCATCTCATCCTCTGAAGCAATATCTAATGGTGGTTCAGGAGGTTAACAAAAAGATAATTGTATAAAGAAGCCTTTTATGACAGAAGAACTAACCCCAGTATGGCAACCTACACTATAACTATTTTACCATTAACTAAAATAAAATACGTAGAAATTTATATTTAAATAAAGTCATTGAATTAATATTTAACAGAATTTTCCTTTATCCAGAAATAAATCATATTTAAAACCATTTATCAATAATAATTACTATTAAAAAAGTGATTTTATAAAATTAATGACTTTCAGTAATCGACAGTTGACAAGAAATTATAGAATCATTTGAATTTTTTTTGTAATTGTGCTTTTCAGATACTAAACATCATCTTCAAATTGTATTTTTATTGAAGTCTTTATTTATAAGATGTTATAAATAATTAATTTTCCAATAGATTTAGGTAATTTGTGAAGTTAATTTAAAACAACGTTTTTATAAGTTACATTAATCCGGTCATCATTTTTTTATATTGGAACTACGTATTATTATAATTCCTGAATAGTTGGCAGCCATGAATTATACATATATTTTACAACAAATATAATATAGCATCTATGTTAAGATAGAAATGCTTCATTAAAACAATAGTGATTTCTTTTCGAATTCGTGTATAAATCCATTTATTTGTTCATTCATTACTCTGTCATGATGACCCAGTTGCGTAAAAACAGTTTTTTCATATCTAGGTCAAAAAAGAGTCGAATAAAAAAGTCTCAAAAAGGAGGCGAATTAAAAAGTCTCTTTCTTTCAAGAAAAAGAATTTTCTTAAAGGGAAAGGAAATTATATTTATCGATGTCGTAAAAGTTAATCAAAGTAAAGAAATTCGTTATATTTGTAGAAGGTAAGTTTTTTGACATATCTCTGTATTTTCCAATCAATTCAAAGAAAGTATGTCTTACAGTTACTACTTTTCTGTATAATAGGTAGAAAACTAAAGAAAAAATGAAAATAACTAAAAAAAATATATATATATATATATATATTTTGTAGTTATCTAAAATCAAACAATTGTACTATTCTGCTTTAACTTTTTTATTTAGTATCATTTACGTATTTCTCTTTTATCTTCTTAAAATTCACGGTGATAAATTACGTTATTTTTTATTTTCAATATACAAGCACGCGATTGTATATCGTGTGATATATATATATATATATATATATAGTGTGTGTGTGTGTGAACGCGCGTGATTGTGGATGAACACTGACATACGTTAAAATTCACACATAGATCATACCCAGTATGTAACAAATACGCCTATATGTATTTAGATCATACACACAATCCGTGAATTATTGTTCAGCGTCAACCGAGCCCGTTTGATGAGGTTCATTAGACGAACGGTGTGGTAGTGTCAGTTGCAGTAATTATATGACGATAATGAAAGAGGTGACACCGAGGCGTGTAAACTATATCAAATTACCCGCTGCCACCTACTACACCGCAGCTACTACTGCAGTATCAGCAGCGGCATCAGGGTGGCAAGCAAACCGAGCAGGTATGGAGTACGGTGGCGAGACACGTACTAACCGGACGAGAAAGCGAGGACTCCCCTCCTCTATCCTGTTCTTTATCCACCCCTGAACTTCCACTATTCTCCTTCCACCACCCTCGTGGGACCCTGCGCGGAATATAGATCACCTCTTATTGCTCCTCCTGAATAAACTCCCTATAAATAACGAAAACTAATAGAACTTTAAGCTAATAACGAAGAAAGGTAATGGGAAAAAGCTACGGAACAGTGCAGGACTCTGGAACGAGAAACCGCCCACTGGAACTTCTTCCTTTAAACGATAACGGAGAAAGGAAATCATACCCGTATAAAAGTAAGAAACGCAATTTAATACCTAGCCGTTGTTATAAAAATGTATGTGTTTTTGCCGGTGCTTAATATCAAACCGATACCTATAAACACACACACGCGCACACATATACATACATACAAACAAAAAAATAAAATCTTATACGTATTGTTTTATATTTAAAAACAAACTGTGGAATCATCGACCGCATAACTCTCAGTATTACTATATTTTATGAGTAAATACAAGTTTATTGTTAAAATTTCTTATTAAGTTTTTTTTTCAATATTACTTAAACGATTGTGTTTCTTAGATATCTCCGATTACAGCAGGTGAACACGGGCAATTAAGTTTTTTTATACACGTACTATTAAAAAATTGGCAATTTCGTCACAACAGTAATCTATTAAATACTTTATAATTTCTTCATATTTTTCTGTAAATAATTTTATTAGCACTGTTATACCAAAGCAATTTAAATTTATTTTACTGAAATATTAGTGCGCTATAGTTGATGTAAGAATAAAACATTTAACATATTGTCAAACTTGAGTTAAAATCTCAATGTCATAGTATATTTTTATTAAAAAAACAATCCATACGGCAACCGGCAAAATTGATTTTTAATGCTGACTTTCAAATAACATCACGAGTCCAAATACACTTATAATAAAAACGAGTAGCAGATAAATATTTACTTGCTGAAAACAAACCTTAGAAGTTAATTCTAAATAAAGAATCTGAGTTCTTTTTATTGTTAAAAGATATTTTCTTTTGTAGTAATAATTCTGAATTATGGTTTCATCTGATAGCTTGAAATGTCTCAAAAATGTTCCGATCTATGTTATTTCTTACATAATATTTTTTTTAATGTGCGAAAAAATATATATTCAGAGTAATAATTTAAGTACAGAGGTCTATCTAGGGACGTATATTTCTTTCCCTAAGTTTTCAATTTTTCAATAAAATATATTTCTATTATTATTTATTTATCTTTGCTCTTTAAAAGGAATATAAAATACAATCAAAAAAGTGATTTTTTTATTGATTTTTTTTTATACTTAGCTACAGGCCAAACTATTATCTTTAATTTTTACTTTTCATACAATTTAGTTTGATTTTATGTCTTGTTAGAACTTTTAATAGCCGGTTTTTTTATAATTTATTTTTGACTAATCCATTTCAGTACGTAGATTTGTATTTCTTTAATATCATGAATATTGTGTTGTACTAAGGAAACACTTTATTCCATTCTAAAGTAGATGAATTTTTTATCTCTTAGCGAAAAGGAATGCTGTACATGCAAAGATGTTACAACCTGTAAATCATATCTTTTTAAACGCGTTATTATTTTTATTATGACCCTCACGCAATAAAGTCGCGTGGTCTGTGTGCTCTACACAGTGAGCTGTGCTCGGTCGATGTAGTGTATTCGGGTGGAAAAGTATACGTAGCTGGCAGCAGCGACTGCATAGCCAT
Organism: Lycorma delicatula; assembly: GCF_047948215.1. Lineage (NCBI taxonomy): Eukaryota > Metazoa > Arthropoda > Insecta > Hemiptera > Fulgoridae > Lycorma > Lycorma delicatula. Next base: position 56,477,638 of record NC_134456.1, read on the forward strand.
TATGAAAGGCTTCGTAAACGCTTCTATAATATTGGGGAATAAAATATGGCAATTTTGTGGTGAAACGAGTAAAATACTTGCGACAATCTCTTCTTATTTTTATACGCTTTTTCCCTATTATGTTCTTTGGCAATTTCCATTTAAAAAAGAAAACAATTTGCGATTGCGCCAGTCGTAGTCGCTGAATGATCATATGTCGTGTTTGTTCATTAAAAATATTATTGTCTTTTGTAAATATTTTTTTTTAACTTTCACGATAAGATTTTATATTAACTCATATTTTTACTACATAAAAGTTACATTTATTTACGACGAACAATTTCTCGTCAATTTATATGCTACATTGGCCTATAGAGTTTTACAACGCACTGATTTTTTTTCTCTTTTATTTCGAATAAAAACAAGTAGACTTTATACGCTGTGCTATCAAGTGTTTTATACTTGGCTGATTATATCGTGCATAACAAAACATTTTATTAAGATTACAAAACGATGCGAATTCAGTAATAGTTAAAAATAGTTTATTATTCATTATTTCTCACTAACTTAATAATTTTCTATAAATCCCTAACTTAAAACGTTGTGATTACTTTAATATTTAATTGACAACGCTAGAAGTGCTTTAAGAAGTCGATTAATTAGTTTTCCTAACAATAGATTCTTATTTTCGATTTCAGAGGTTTCTAAAACATATTGTAGTTTTCTTCTTTGTTGAACAAATTTTTAAGGTTAAGAAACATTAAATAACTGGATTTGCAACTATAAAGATGCTAGTTTTTTAAACTGCAGGAGCTCTGTGATATAGAATCATATACTTAACCTACATTTATTTAAGCACAAATTCGTACATAGTTTTTTCCACAAAGATTCAACAACTAAATAGTTTTTTTTTATAATTTAATTTATTAAAATTAGTTTATAAACATTGTTAATACAATGCGATTAGAATTTAGATTATTTAATGCATTTGAAATGTTTTAACAGTCAATAAGTACACATATTCAGTTTTAAACTGCAGCCCTACATTCATTAAAATTATTATTTAATTTTTAAGATCGTTATATTTTACGTGGAAGAGAAGAGTGAAATGATAACTAAACATTTCATTAGTTTTCTTTATTTTATTTTTTTTTTTTTAGTAAAGGTTAAAAACTTAAATTATTCGTTTTTCTAACTGTAATATTACAGCTTTATTGTTACCATTCTTAGTTGTTGTATGAAATAAGTCTTATATAATGATAAGTACAAATTAAAGTATCCTAACCTTTTTTATATAATTTCTATTAAATTTCATTTATTAAGAAAAAGCTGTTAAATATAATGCTTCTACTCAATTTGTTGTGGAAATAATATGGGTAGTTAAATAAGTTTTTCTTAATAGTGAAAATATACTGTGTATAGAAATCGATAACCATAATAATTCTGTATTGTTTTATCGTAAAAAAATTAACGGATTTTTTTATAATTAGCTATAAAAAATAATTTCTACTTTTGCTGCGTTCATTTTTTCATTTGAAGAATGTTGATTATTTCTGTTTCTCTTTTTTTAATGTCTCACGTAATAAATTGTTTTAAATTTTATTTACTAAGATTATTTATTGGACGTCTTCTCTCTCGTCTTCTTTTTTTTTTAAATTTAGTATTCATTTTTTTTTGCCTGTTACATTATTGTATGATAATATACTGATTAAAGCAAAATATATTTTTATATAGAGCCGCCTAAAGTGTACAGTTATCTTACATACCTATAAAAATATAGAAAAATTCATGAGGAAAGGAAACTGATTAGAGTGCTTGAGATATGGAAAAAATTCGCATAAACATATGTTCAAAAACGCTTTGTTATCGAGTTACGGCTAACGAAAAATTTCACCCTGATTTCACTGACTTCCTGAAGACTGCTTTCCCCTTCATCACCATGTACCAATTGAGATAAAAAGTGAGCGCTGGGAAGTTTACCATTCTCATGAAGATTATTAAAAATTATACAAGATACTTTACTATTTGGAACTACTCCCCAGGATACCTACGTCGGTTTTCTTCCGCCGCAGCTGCAGCACTTCCATTGCAAAATCTGTACACAAAAATCATATCAACATAATCTGCACGAGCGAAGAGACGCGGCATTTTTCAAAACAGAATTTCACTTTTTTAAATTCAGATTCAATTCGAAAAATATAATTACCGTTTAAAGTACAACAAACACAAAAACACTTCGTAACTTGATTCTCAAAAATAATTAAACACAATCAAAATTATCTCAAAAACAAGTAAACCGCCTAATTTTTATTAACACGTAACAACAATTTTATGTCATCAATGAGTAGTATTCAAATTAATTTCGAAGCATACAGTTAGTGCTGCCAACCTAATTTTTCAAAGGTCTAAATTTATCGTTCTGAAAACAGCCGCTTTTAATTTTTACAAATTCATAACATTTTTATGTTTTGTTTTTAATAATAAATGTTTTTTTTTTTTTTTAAAGACTTATTAAATCAATTTCCTCACAATTAAATTCTCTACAAGTTTTGATAATAAAAATCACGTATTTATTAGTTATTTAATATAGCTACTTTACTTCAAACCTAAAAAAAAAAAGGTTTTTCGTACCAAGTTTTCTGTTTTACGTTGGATATCATGGAAACTGCTGAAGATATAGTACCTGTTTTAATCGACTTTCAGGTCAAAAAACATAAGAAATCATCAATTTTTACCCCTTATATAACATCCTTAAAAATTTCAGTATGACCTAATTTCACCGGAGGAACTAAAATCCGGGTGAAATTTTTCGCTGTCCGTTACTCGATAACAAAGCGTTTACGGGCATATGTTTGACAGACATTTATCCTTACCTCAAGCTCTAGAATCATTACACAAATTATTTCTCTTTTCTGTATATAAGTGTAACACGAAAGCTCGGTATCAGAAAGCACCCTTACAGGTATTTATAATATTCAAGGGAAATAGTACATCAAACCAATTCAGATTCTAGACTTTTTGCACTATACAGGTAGATCTAAAAAAGTTTGTTAAATTTTTACTTTGAAAAAATTAGAATTACTTATAATAATAATAAATATTAAATTATTTATTTATTAATATTAAATTAATAAATATATAATAAAATTAAATTTTTTTTTTTTTTATTTACAATTATAAATATTTGCACTATTGTAGGCATAAAAAAAATTGTTGGAAAAACCTTTCCTTTTTCAGTCAAGAACGCTTTCCATTATCGATTTTTGTTTTAAAAATATTGCTCAGGGAAGTATAACATTGATCTAAAATGGATTTTTTTATTGCAACAACCAAAAATTATGGATAACAGAATCATTATTCGATAAAGAATAGTTATTGAAATAGGTCACAAATTAGTGATGCGTAAGCGGATGCGAACCCTCGCGTAGAATGATGCACATAACTACCTGTGGAGTGCCCATCCAAGTCAAGATTCCAGAGTATCTGAAACTATATTTCCTTATTTAGACAATTATAAGAAACTTCTAATTTTTTTCATTCGAAGATAATAAGGTTTTCTTCTAACCACAACTTAAAAAAAATACTGTTGATAAATACGGTATAACACTTTTCTCCCCCGACAGTTATAGTGTAGAAAACAATTTGCTATAAGAAGGGGAAAGTATGGTAATCGTGCTAAAAATCACCTACCCTTTTTCTTATTTTACTAGATTCTAAAGGGTTCACGAAAGGGTGAGAAATCCAAATACAGAAGATTAATTATATTCGTTTGTGTGCTTATGTTGGCGTCTATTTTGCTTAATAACCTGACTGGACAAAATCTTGAATATGTCATGAAGACTTTTCTATACATGTAGTACTGATGCTATTAAAATTTGGAGTCGTAGTCACAAAAAGATTGTGAATATAGGGAAATTCAATGGTCATATTTTGGTCATTATCAACGGTTAGTTTTCTTTTAAACATAAGTTTTCTTTTAAGTATTCCATTATTAGGATTATGGCATGTCAGTTCTCTTACATATAGATAGCGGATATGCCTAAAATATTATTCTATAAAAGTAAACTAATTTAAGATTTTATTCGTAAAGCAGGTTGTAAGTATATTTATTATGATAATATTTATGTGTGAAAGATGAAAATTTATTTATATTTGAAAATTATTTAACCGTTGTATTTATTTACAACAATGTATCTACAACAGTTTATCTACAGACAATTCAATTTTATGAAGGAAAAATAAATTTTATTATTTTTAATTCATGCTGAACATTAGGAAGAGTAATGGATTTTGGACTTTATCGAAGGATTTAATAAAATAATTATTGTTTATGAATTAATAACTGAATAATTGATCTGTTAATTCCAAAACTTATAAGTTTTTCGTCCAGAGGTTTATTAAGTAACTAGTTGGATATAGGTGTATCAGAAAATTTTAAATAAAAAATGATATCTAGAGCATATAAAAATTTTAAGTGTTATTATTCTAATTACTATTCATAAAAAATAATAATAATATGTTCATATATTTAAATCACTTTCACTTCGAGTGAAGAAAAATTTGGTTTAATATAATTTTTACTTATTTTCTGTTTTTTCTTGGTTAAAATAAATTTCGTTTGAATAAATGACTTTATAAAAAAATTTTTAGATTATACTTGTATTCATTTAAAATGTATTCACACAAAAGAAAAATTCATTTAAAAATTATACAAAATTTTAAAATTTTACAAATTATACCCGATTATTAGAATCGGGTAAATTTTGTTTAGCACAGTTACCAAAATCGGCGTTATCACTCCCTTGAAGGTGTTAAAACACTCAAGAGCGACTACATAAAAAGAAGCAGTAATTGTGGTATCTTGTAATAAAGATGTTTAAAATTCAGAATTTTAACTTAAATGTAGGATAATTGTTTTAATTATAAATAAATTAAAACGAAATCAACAAACGGCTTATTACTGACCTTGTCAAACAAATCAACTTCATCAGAAAAATGAATAATACGTAAAATGAATATGTAAAAAATGAATTAAAAGTGAATAATACGTTATCATATTATTCCAGTTCTAATTTAAAGGAAATGTCAGTTTAAAAGAAAAAAGCTACTGTCTAGTTCTGTTAGTAAAAAGGTAGATAAATTAACATGTATGTAGTGAAATCGTGATACAAGCTTTAACAATAAATGGGTATTCAGTTTACCTTGCATTACTAATTAAACCCTTTACCTTGTACGGGTTTTTATTACCTACAGATAGAATTGACAAATTTTGCATTATTGATTTTATTTCTTAATAAACCTGCCTATCTTATACTTTTGATAAATATACATTTGTTAGAAAAAAAAACTTGTTTATCTTTCACCTTGAAATTTTATCATACTTTTGAGTAACTTTGTGGAAGAAGAAACTAATGAAATGTTTACTCTAAGAAATAAAATATGAACATGAGTAATTGGTTTAACACATTTTGTTACTACGTATTGAAATAGATTTGTTTAATATTTTTTAGTTTTAAAATAACTTTTATGCGGGTATTGGTGGAAAAAATAAACTGTTACCTAATATTAGAAGTTTCACAATATCCATTACAACCTTTACTCGTTACAACTGCGGGTTAGTCCATTGTACAAGTAGCCTTTTTTTTAAATCAAAATCAATAATTGACATTACATTTACAAATTATTTTTATATGCACCTAACAAACAAATTTCTAATTTTTTCTATTAAAATAAAATAATAAATGAAATACTACCTCAAATAGTGTTTACTTTTTTCTATTTTTTTATGTTTTGGACACACGCGCGCGCGTTCATGTACACACATACACACACACGCACACACTAGGTCTATGTAATTACATGCGTGTATAATCCTGTTTAGGCATCATTTAACGTATATAATATTCGATTTCATAAATTTTTTAACTGCATTTACTGATATAAATTTTCAGTTATAATACATACCACCAGCGTAACGCAGAAATAAATAAAATTTCATGGTACATTGTTTTACTGATTTATTTATCGATTCTACATTTTTATATGACTTAAAAACTGCTATTTATTAAATGTATTACTTTTATAATTTGTCTATATATTACTTTTATAATTTGTCTATATTATATAATTTGGCTTGTCTGCTTTTATGTTTTTTTTTTTTTTTTACTACAAGAAACAGAAAATTAAAACAGTTTTTTTTTTTTTATTAGTTTCACGTATGATTATGTATCACTAGTGTATTTATGAAGACAATCTAACATAATAAAATTTACATTTTACAACCATTTAATTTCGTTAGATTGCTTTGTGGTTTAAAAAACGATATACCGAGCACGTAATTGTGTAGAAATAGCGATTGTAAATTTTATTGCTCAAAGCATTAAACTAATTGATTTATGCGGTATGGGTACAAATTTCGTATCATTAGATACTACGCTGCGTGTGTAAAAAACATAATGTGAATTTATTGATAAATATCAGTGTTATATTTTTATCATGTTCTTGACTTATCAGTCATCAGTTTTGATAAAAGATAGGAGCTTACTAATACAGTACCGTAGTTACTGAAGTATTACAGAAATTTCCCAATTGCGAAAGGACAGAGGGGAATGACCCTCGCCGCGGGACACTTTCATTTTCGAGCGGCGTCTGAATGAAAGTCTAGTTAGTCAATCTATCTAGCGCCTGTTATCTACACCTAATAAATGCTCTTAAACCGGTCCTTTTTCTAACTTATCATTACTATTGTTATTTTTTTCCTTTCTTTAAAGATAGGCTTGCATTTTTTCCTACCAAAATTAATTTATTATCCCGTAAAGAGAAATAAACTTTCATTAAAATATGAAAGTTTTCAAATATTACTGTTTTCAAAATAATTACAGAGTATAAAATTAAATTTCAATTTGTAAGTACATTAAACCGCACTTTTGGTTTACTGGTGGTTTTGGTAAGCTATTTTAACAAAATTTTACGGAAAATTGTTTTAATAATGAAAATACGTACTTGTATAAATGAATTTAATTAAATTCTGAACGATAAAAATTATTCCAATCATAATACATGAGATTTAAAAGGATTAAATATGCAAATTTATATTGTAATAGTGGTTCTGCGTACGAGTATATTGTGTTGCTGTCATCATACATTTAACGTTTTTATATTATTTTAATTATGTTACAAACAAAATTTTCATTTTTTCGTCTTGAAAATTAAATCTTTTATTTTAATCTACAGAATGTTCACTTTAAAATGAACGGAAATAGAATTAATTATTTATAAAAACTGAACTCATTGAAGAGGGATATTTTTTTAATACACAGGTGATTTCAATTTCTTTTCCGTTTTAATGTATTTCTTACCTACATTTAAATAATAATCAAGCTAAGTTTTGTTCAAACTACTTTAGTCGTTTGAAAATCCCCATTGCGCAAAAAAAAAAAAAAAATTTTAAAAACATGTAATTTGTGACCTCGCTTCATAATTAAAAAGTTGTAAACTGAAGAGAACTTTTAAAACACCGGATAATTTTCTGGTTATAATTGTTATTGGTAGAAAATAAGATTATTCATTTCTAAAATAATCAAATATAAAAAGAAAGCATGTAATATTTATTTACCTATTTATTATTTTATTAAAATATTATAACCTTGACATACTACAAACTTATTTTAATGAAGAAGATGAGGGGAGCGAAATGACAGATAAAAAACTGATAAAGATAAAAGTAGCTAGTTATGAACTTAAATGTAGAATTCAGTTCAGTATTTTTAGATTTACTTTTAAGATTCGCGGGGCTCCCTTTAATTACAGCTCCCCGGTTTGTAATCTGCACAAACACAAATACACATTTTTATTTAAGTACATGCTTTTGGATGGAGATTTTAAGCTAATTATTAATATTTAATAGTTCTCGATTCGTATTTATTTATTTTTTTTTTTTTTTTATAGCTCTGTATAAGCTTGAATTGTGTAGGGGTAACCTTCGGAATGGTAATAATAATTCCTATTACTACGGAACTGGATGAAGTTCCGTAGAACTTCTAATCCGGGATTTTATGTACAATACCCATATGCTTTGAAACATTTGCGGCACACAACAGCTGGTATGTTTCAATACAACCAAAGTATAAGCTGACTAGCTGTACAACCTGCAGAATAGTATATTTTGTAGGCAACATCTTCCTGGTATTAAAAAGCGTCTGCACCATTTAATTAACGCCATCTTCTTCTGCTCAATAAAATTAACTTCAATTCTTCTAATCAAGAAAAATTCTAATAAAAATAAAATACTGGTCATGAAACAAGCAATCTAATTAGCTCTAAAAAACAATTATTCTTTCAACGCAACTCTCGTAAAACAATGCTGAATTTTGCAATGTTCATGACACTCCTGAGTAGTTCTGACGTCTCCTAGATATTAAGGCTCGCAGTTTAGGAACCACTGGTATATTTCAACGATAGATACCCGTTATTTAAATAAAAAAGTTACAATTAACAATATAAGATCATAAAATACAAATACTGCTACCAAGTATAGGTTTATTACAGAAGAGAAATCCATTTATTCTGAAAATTATTTACAGGAATGGAAATTTCAATATTCTTTTACAGTTGCATTTCTTCTATTGCAGTGAAAAAGCTATCGTAATTAAATATTAACAACGAATTAACATTAGCGCACTGTAGAATGTTTTCTTACTTAAAGGAGGCTATGAGATCAATTCCTGCTTCAGGCTGTCATTGGAACTTTCGAATTAAATGGTTTTCAAGGTGAAGTTTACAATCTTTTTTTTTATATTTTGATGTTTATTTTAAATTCACCAAACAAACAAACTCTATTAACTTAGATTTTTGATTTTATTATGTTAAAAACATACTTAGATTTTATGAATCTAACTTATTTTTTTTTGTTTTATTATGTTAATTTTGTAAAAATCATTGGCAAAATAAATTTTCTTTACGTGAGTGTGTTCTAACATAAATGCCAAGGCCAATGTACAAAAACATAAATGTGTTAACAAAGCAAGTAAAAATGTATTTATTTAGTTTTAAATAAAATTATTCTATCGTTTATACTGCTTTACTATGATTAAGGTTAGAGCACTCAAATTTTTGATATTTTGTTAATTACCCTGAAAATTTGTATTTCTGTTTTTTTTTAAATTCCTTCTCTTAATACCTACATAAAAAAATTAAAAATAATTTTTATGTAGTTTTTGGTTGAACTGACGAATGAGTTCTGTATTTTGAAATAATAATCTGAACTTCAAGTACTCTCAACCAACAAATTTGCTCTTTTACGGTATTCCTGCGTGACCAGAACGTTGATTCTCGAAAACGCTGTTATAAGACTTCTCCTAAAATAGTATAGAGATAAATAAATGGTATAGAAGTAAATAAACGGCATAAATTGGCGTTTATGTTTATTGTTGTACTAGAAAATGTGTTTTAAATAATCTTACTGGGTAGATATGAGATAATATTTAATAAATATTTGTTTAGAATATTTTTTCAATGATACTGTGGGTTAAAAAATTGACCTCCAATCTTAAACTGGAATTGCTCCAATTCAAACATTTTTCTAAACCAAAAAAAAGTTACGTCAAAACACTTACATTTGAATTTAATATGAACATCATAATCGTTAAATATATCTCTAAATATTATAGACGAATACAGTGTGCATATTTATACGTTTACATACTCTTCAGTTGTAAATTAGGAACTATAACATAAAAAATACGGAGAAAATGTTAAAATATAGAATTTTTTTGTGGTCATGAAGATATCTTTCTTTTCTAAATTTATTATTGTGAAATATTGGTTATAATAAACTTTCATTACAATTTTATTACAAATGAAAGTTTTCAACTAAACAAATGATAATGATTAAAAATAATACGTATATAAATGTATGGTAAATGTAATTTTTTTAAATCCTCTTTTTTTTAAATTAAAATAATGAATATTACCTCTTGTAAAATGTAATAGCTTTTATGGTGAAAACCAGAAAGTAGTTACTTCTAAAATCTTGTAAAATGAGAAAACAACAGTCAACACCTCTGTAAATTAATTTAATAAACAAAGTAACATGTTTTTATATAAGCTTACTTGCTGCTTTAACCGCTTGCTTTTTCATTATATTTTATTATTATTCCTTAATAAATTATTTAGAATAAATTTTCAAATGTAAACAAATCGTTACTTGATGATTACATAATAACCGGTGGTTATTTTTCGTTATTTTTCCTCATAAATTCGATAATCTAATTAATTTAATTTAATTAAATATTACTTAAGAACGAACGTTATTACGAGTACATGAAATTAATTGTAAAATTAATTAATGAGTTTTTCATAAATATTTAATTTTTGCTGTTGAATTAGTTAATTTACTCTTTTAATAATTATAGTGAATATTATATTAACATATTTAAATATTATTAATATTTAACAACGGTGCTAACTATTTTGCTTAAAAATTAAAAGGTCTATTTTTGTATTTCATTGAAAGGGGTAAAAAGAAAAATGGAAAAGGTTATAATGTTGGAAGAATTAGATGGGTTTTTGGGAAGAGTTCGTAAATGTAAACTTATAAAAAATAAAATTAATGAGTGTTGATAACAAACTTATTAATGCCATGCTGGAAGGACAAATTATAGAACAGATAAAGTCATTCATTTATTTGGAAAGGTTGATAACTTGAAAAAGAGCTTGTGTGTAATAAATAAGAAAAAGGATATATTTGAAGAAAAGAGCTTTTGAAAAAGTAAAACAATTATCTGACTGTAAGGATCCCAAATCAATAGAGAAAGAGATTTGCTGAATTTTTTGTGTGAGCTGTTTAATAATATAGATCAGAATCTTGGACAGTTAGATCCAGAAGGAAGGAGGGAAAATAATTGGTTAATCTTGAAATGTGGTGGTCGAGAAGAATGTACAAAGTGAAATGGCAGGGCAAGATGACATATATAAAGTATTTGAAAACTAGGAACACAACAGAACTTGATTAAGATAATAAGAAAGAGTAATGTATCTTGCTTGAGGCATATCCAACTTGAATATTTTCATCAGTGAAGGATCATGCAATGAAATATAGAATGAAGGAAAGGAAGAAGAAAATGAAGGATAAGGTGTATACACATATTATGAACAAATGAATGAAGATTCTCAGGTTTAAGAATGATGAAGGATATTCAGTAAAATCTTTTTAAAAAAAATTCGCTGAAGAAAATAAAACCTCGATTTTGTGCTGTCTGAGGATGTAATCCACTTTTTTTTTTCTTCATGACCATCACAGGAACCTGAAGGCCAGTGTATGCATAATTAATTCATCTGAAATAAAGAAATTCAAATATATGATGTTAATTTCTTTTATTTTTAGCAAGTGTGGCTAACCAAATGATTTGAAATATCAGATCGTGCATGAAATAAGCAGTTTCTTGTTTTTATATAAGGGATTATTTTTATGTTTTAAAATTTTGGCGGCCATCTTGGTGAACGCGACGGCCAATTACGACAATTTGTGTATTTTTGTAATTCTGTAATTATGCTTAATTCGAATCCGAAATCAAATTCAAAATCCGGTACAAAAATTGTTGCTACACATACTCGTGTACATACATATTGAATCCATTAACGAACTGTTCGTTGGTTGAAAAAACATACAGTTGACAAGAATTTACCCACGTTTGAAGATATCCCATTTTCAAAAATTCGAAATTAATCCACACCCCGAAGCACGACAAAGCAACAGATATCAATAAAGTCCTTTCAATCTCAATTCCTTTCAAGCTGCCCCAATATTATAACTAGAGGTCGTCTGACAGGATGATGAGTAGGGATAATGACGAAATTATCTATGATTTTACTGGCCCGAAAGCGATCTATATAATGCAACTCCTGTCGATTTGTCCAGTCTAGCTCCTCACATAGCACAATTAATGCATTCTACAGTTTTCAAACACATCTAATTTTAGGATTAAGTAGAAGAATTAAAAGGTTAATTCTCTGCAGCACAGACGACATAGCATTACTCAGTTAGAATACTCAATAATCTTAAGTATAATTGATATTCAGTTATTGAATAATAATTCCTTTGATCTAAAAGTAACCTAGTTATATTTTACAAAAAAAAAGGTTTTAAGTATAGACAGTTCAACATACATGACTTTGTTAACTGCGTGCTATTGTCAATTTTGATATTACGTAAGTTGATAAACGTATTATGTTCTATACATACAATATAATTCTGTGTTAGGGTTAGACAATTTTATTTGCTACTTTAAACATTAATAATAATTTATTTATTAGCAACAGGTAATGAATACATTCTAAGAGAAAGTTGTAATCATTAACTTAAGCCGAGAAAGCAATTATTCTATTGTAACTTATTCATCAGACATGCACAAACGCGCGCACATAAATCCGCACACACATTTGTATTTTTTTTTTTTTTTTTTTTTATAATTTTGCCCCTAAGAGTCCTATTTTTTGTTATAATGTTAGAAGCGTGGGAAAATGTTTACAAATAAATAAAATTAGATTCTTTCATGACGTGATACGCTAAGTTCTGTTATAATTATTTCCATAGCTTTCATCCACGAGGATTGCATACATTCAACCTTCATACAAACAAAATATACGTTCTTTTATAGAGATGAATAGCTACTTTATAATACTGACTTGGTCTTGTCAGTATTGAACTATCACTTATGTTTGCAAGTTTTTTTTTTTTTTAAGTTCACTGAACTCGTAGCATAAACTGAATAATATTTACATAAATTATTTACTATTATATTTGTAGCTTATACATCGTTTATTATTTTATATGTGTATATTGTGTGTGTGTTATATATATATATATATATATATATATATATATATATATATAATGTATCCAAATGCCTTTATTTTTAAGTGAATTTAATTTATGGAAATATATATTTTTTATCAGTTAAAATTTCCTCTTGACCATAAATATTGTTATTTTTTGACAGACCTAATTATTAAAAAAAAACAGTTCTAGTAATGTATATACATTTACTTTATTATTTAACTTCTCAACCATGAAATATGTTCTTCATTAAAGAGCTTTGACCTTTTAACTGCCGCTTATAATTACATTGAGCAGCTATAAAAGAAGTATAATAGAAATAATTTAGTATTTTAATAGATGTGTTTACGTTTATGATTATTATTTATTATTTTTTTTTTTTTTTTACATTATAAAATCAAAATATTTCACCGTTGTTAATGATGGTTATCTTTAAAAATAACCTTGGTCTGATTTCAGGTCAAAAAATTGTATAAAGCTAATATTCCGACATAGATGTGTGCTATTTCATTGAAGTAGTAAATCATTAGAGTGACCGTAAAGTTAAATTAATTCTTGATTTACTATTATTAAAAGACCACAAAACATTATAATACCAAACCTGTATTAAGAACACGAGTAATTCACTTAACACGTTTGACTGTGACAGGTTGATTTTGTGCTACTAAAGTGAATTCTAAAGCTTGTTTTATATGACCAGGTTATTACAGAAGCCTTTTAAGAGTGGTGGAAAATTAAGATTGTACTCTGAATTTTGCAAATACTAAATTATTTCGATTCAAACGCTTTCGCACTTGTCGCTTTCAGAGTGGTACCGCTAAGTTGTAAAATATATGCCAGATTCAAAAGATTAAAATCTGAAATCTTAAAGAGAGATAACCAAGATTAAAATCTTGGTAATCCACGAATTAATTTATCTATATTCACACTAGTTAGAATTGCGGCGACTTCTCAAAAAATTTATCTTGTGTATTGTTACAATCATTGATATTTTACATAAAAGAATAAATTGATAGAAAGTACAGGGGAGGTTTGAAGTTTAGATATTTAATTTTGAGGCAGATTTTCTTTATTTTATAGTGTCTTTTTTATTGAATTTTTTTTTTTTTTTTGTAATAGTAAAGATCACTTGAACATCCTACAGTGTAAATTAAAAAAATTTTTGAATCATTGTTTTATCATTATCATTATTTTTCTTTATATCATTTAGGAAGAAGCCGTAAAGAAAGATCAACAGCAAAAAGTAATTTCTTTGAGATTTTCCTCTAATAATAATAATAATAATAATAATAATAATAATAATCACAGATGTAAATAATGAATTTAGTGTGATATTATAAGCGGATAAATAAGTAGCTGAAGACTGGTTTCATTTTCATTTGTGCAACCTGTAGGTGTTTTACAAAACCTAGATAACAATGGTTAAGAAACATTAGCCCACACATTATGATCGACAAGTGTTTTTTTATTCCTATATCTATATGTACGTTGCAATCTGTTCATCTAGTGAACAATAAGCAACCTCCCTCACGGCCCAATGTGATGAAGATGATAGTATGACATGTAAACCAGCTGTACAGAATCAGGCAACTATTTGTGAAACATGTGGTTAATTGAACCTTAACCACAAAAAGTACATCAAAGTACTACTACGCACCAAGGAGCGAGTTTTACAGCAAACTCAACCACTTACCAGGACACGCCGTCCAAGCCAGGTCTCTTACCGCATTTAATTTTACAACTGGCAACCATGAGCTCTTCTGTGATGACGAGTGGGATATCAATGGCAGCTATTTCCTTCCTGTTGGTCAACAGGTCAATGGCAACAACTGAGTCCGCCTTCTAGTTTTTTTTTTTTTTTTTTTTTTTTTTTTTTTTTTGTTTTTGTTTTTTTTTGTTTTTTTTTTTTTACCGGATATCCATTTAAGTATACTCAGTCGGGGAGAGTATACTTAAATGGATATCCGGTCCATTCTTTGAGATTTTTCTCTAATAATAATAATAATAATAATCACAGATGTAAATAATGAATTTAGTGTGATATTGTAAGCGGATAAATAAGTAGCTGAAGACTGGTTTCATTTTCATTTGTGCAACCTGTAGGTGTTTTACAAAACCTAGATAACAATGGTTAAGAAACATTAGCCCACACATTATGATCGACAAGTGTTTTTTTATTCCTATATCTATATGTACGTTGCAATCTGTTCATCTAGTGAACAATAAGCAACCTCCCTCGCGGCCCAATGTGATGAAGATGATAGTATGGCATGTAAATCAGGTGTACAGAATCAGGCAAGTATTTGTGAAACATGTGGTTAATTGAACCTTAATCACAAAAAGTATATCAAAGTACTACTACGCACCAAGGAGCGATTTTTACAGCAAACTCAACCACTTACCAGGACACGCTGTCAAAGCCTTCTAGTAGTTGTAGACGGATTGCTTCACGATTTTCGTCTTCTCGAAGCAATCCGCTGGCCAGCTCCTACATTTTTCCCTCTTACAAACCTTCATCCGATTAGGCTACTTATCGTAGTCTTTTCCAGTTGTCTTCTTTTTACTGTCGTATGTTCTTTTTTGAATTACGTATTTAATTTTCTGAAAAATACCTATCGAGTTGTCATCAGTTTTTGTTGTTGTTCACCAAAAAAGTATAATATAGTTAAACCATTAAGTTGATTTTTTAGTACTCCAGCATAGTTAAAATTATATGTAACCTCGATAAGAATTAAATAAGTTTGAATTTTAAAAATTGGGCGACCATTTAAAGTAGCGACAGAACATTTAGTTTTATAACGTATACAATTTGATACTTTGTTCAATTTACTCCATCTGATGTCTTTCAATTTATACATTGTTCTATAATTTTGAACGCTGTTTGATTTTTAAAGAACAAATGGTTTGTTTGATTTATACCTTAACGCTTTATTGCAATGCCTATAAAGTTGAATTACGTAAACGTACTCTAATGATATGCGTTGTAAAACTGATAGTATCTAATCTAAATTTGTTACCGTAACTTTTGAATCGATTAAATAATTTTTTTTTTAATTGAAACTCATTTTTTTAAGGAATTTGAAAATTTATTTTCATATAGCGGTGCTTTTATTTAATTCGATTCAGCAGTGTTGTTATGATTAAGCAAAAACCGTATTTCGATTTCTAAAATTTCGTTACTGATCATAAAAAATTCATTATTCCTTATACTTATCTATTAATCTACAACAAAACCTGCAAGGCAATACTTATTATGAGTTTCTGATATATAAAAAAACGTTAATTACAACAAATGGAGCTTTTTATATAAAAAATAGTTGAAAAATTTAAACTGCTGATCAGATTTTGAAAATATAAATTGTGTGTAGTCATTCTTGGCAATCTCTACAATAACTATAGCGAGAAAACATTAAGATATATGTTGATATTAAAATTTCGAATGGAAGTGTTATTTTAACGGTTTCACAAAACTTTATTGTGATAAAAAACGTAATCACAGGGTATTAAGGTAAGGTAGCAGTGTAGTTAAAATCTCTCAAACATATTCGAATATTGCTTGTAGTATCTTCAATTAACATAATTTTGTAGGGGTACACAGTTTCTGAAGTAAAAAATAACAGAATTATTAATATAGTTTCTATGCGTGCTCCCATTTTGAAATAGTCCTAATGGAAAATTTGAAGAAAAAATCAGATGAGTATTAACTTGAATAGTTATCGTTAACAGGAACTGTAATTCAATAAGTTTTTTATTTAATATATATACGTATTTATATTCAAAATAATACATCTTGATACATCGTTATGTATAGTATTATACAGTCACATCAGTTAATAGTATTAAATAATTTAAAGAATTTTTAAATATCCTGCATGTCTTAATGTACATTTTTATGTCTATGAGTCTTCTTGAATCACATGAATATTCTTGTAGTGTATTATTATTCACATAATAATATATATATTTATTATTATTATTATTATTATTACATCAGTTACTCAAGAGTTTTTTATTACAATATTTTTTACGATAATGAGGATATATATGGAGTGGTATCTAAAAATACAATGAAAAGTAGTATATATAGAATAATATTCAGCCTTATTTTGAATGAGAGTACAATAGTAGTTTTCTTATACTTTCACTAGTTTATAAGTAGCTTGTATACTATGCAAGCTATAGTTAACGATTTTCATAACTGTAACATGTAAAAAAATGTGTGTTCCATAACAGGAAATTAAAAACCTAAATGTTCTTGCTTTGTCATTCGGCTTTATTATAGATTCATTTAAGTCTAATTTCTTAATTTTAATTGCTAAAAAAGTAAAATTCATTATTTTTTTTTCTGTGTGTATGGTTATGTAATCTTGTAATTAATCTGTTTATTCCAATAATAATATCCGGAACAATTTTATAATCAGATTAATTCATTAGCTTTCGCAACCTTAATATTGTTAAATTCATCATAAAAATGAGTTATTTTATTTTTCAATAGCATTTATTCAAATCTCTGAAAATTTTTTAAATAATTTTGCTGTACTTATTTCTTATTGATAATAATCTTCTTTTTACTTATTTATATACTGCTGTATTTCATTCAAATTTCCTTCTTTCCCGTATATCAGCAAACTGAAAACGTTATCCTGTTCAGTTTATATACAATCCTTGAAATAATTATTTTTTTATTGTTCTCAGATGATTTCAATTAGTATATTCCTTTAAATTAATATAATAATAATATCATGAACATTCATTATTTCCCTTTTCTTTAGTTAATGGAGTTAACATGATTTTTCATAAGTCTCTGTTCTGGAAGAAAATATTTTGCAATTCTGAAAAGAGTACACTGTATTTATGTCTTGCCACAGGTACTGGCAAGCTACATCATCAAGACCACTTCAAAATCAATTCAAATTATTCAAAATAAGTTATGCAATAATAGATGTATTGATAAATTATTCTTTATTCTTGTTTATCTTATTTAAAAAAATACATATTAAATTAACGGATTTTGAAATAAATGTTTTTTTTTCCTAAATTAAAAATACTATCTTTGCATAATTTTAATAATTATTTTACAAAAATTATTATATAATTATAATAATAGTATCACAAATAATATTGTGTTGTGTAATGAACAAATAATGTTTTTTCGTCTTTACTTTATCCTTAATTTTTTTAGGATTGTACACCTGTTTGTGTTTACTGTTTTTTCCTTTCTTAGTCACGAGTCACGCTTATTGTATGCAAGGTTATAAAAGTCACGAGGTTACTTTTCGCAATGACTTTGATACGCTTGTTGAAAGGAAGCTATAAGAAGTCGATTACGTTCGTCTTAAATTTGTTATGCGATGATTTATAAATAATAGATTTCTTTTTATTAACCTATATCCATTATGACATAAATAAATAAAAATAGATAAGATAATACCGATTTTGTTATAAGCTTTCTTTGTGTTTATATTTTTATTAATTTTAGCGCAAAAAATCATTAGACAACTAAAACAAGATAACAAATATGTTTTTAGTTTTTAAGATTTTGTTGAAAGCGTAAGATGACATTGTTTTGATTACCAGTTTTATGTCTCTTCAGCAAATAAGTGCACAAACCACTTAATCTATAAAATGGTTGATATGTATAGTATAGCAATTTTCCGGAAAAACTGAAAAGAAAAACTTAGTGGTTTTAAAATATCCTGTTTTCACGAAATATTTTAAAATGAGATTTTTTAATCTTTAGTAACAAATGTATCACCCGTCATGCAATTTATAAATTTCCAGGGCCAAAAAATATGTAAAAAGATATATTGTAATTTCCAAATTACGAGCCAGAAAGGTATTTTGGCCTTCATAAGCCCAACCAATGAATGTAGTGATTATTACGCTGACTTCTAGTATCAGCTGGTCTCGGGTTCCATTCTTGACAAAGTTTAGCATCATTACATCTATTTCTTTTTTCTACTTTTTGAAGTTGTTTACTTATTTATTTTTATTTTTAAATAAAGTAGTATTTTGAAGTAAAGGAAGTATTGTGATCATGAAAAATTTATGTTTTCATATTTAAACGGAAATATCCATTTTGACCAGTTCGGAGTGAGGTCTGTACGTACGTACGTATGTATGTGCATACTTAGATATCTCGCATAACTCAAAAACGGTTAGCAGTAGGATGTTGAAATGTTGGATTTAGAACTGTTGTAACATCTAGTTGTGCACCTTAGCACTTTTGACTGTAATCGATTGGACCAAAAGTGTTCAAAAAAGCCCAAAATCAAAAAGAATTTGGATTTTCGACTTTTTCTTAATTGCAGTAATAAGCCCTCATTGATAGATTTACAACGAAACATCATAAGTGGTACTTAATTTCATTAGTTCCAAAGTTACAACCTAATAAAAATTTAATTAATGAAATATTTGGATTTTACAAGGGACATCGGTTCGAATCAGACTTCATCCCTTTTTTCTTTTTCTTTAATTTAGATATATTGATTTATAAAATAATTATTAA
The DNA here is from genome assembly GCF_047948215.1 of Lycorma delicatula. NCBI lineage: Eukaryota > Metazoa > Arthropoda > Insecta > Hemiptera > Fulgoridae > Lycorma > Lycorma delicatula. The sequence continues at coordinate 56,496,960 of NC_134456.1, forward strand.
CCTCTGATAGTAAAAAACTTTTACAATAAATAATAATTCAATAACAAAAAAAAAAAATGAAATATCAGAAGTTAATGAAATAAAATTTTATGTACTTTCCATTTCAAAAAATTCATTTTTAAAAATTTTTAAATTTATTTTTAAAAAAATGTGTGTATGTGGCGTACAAGGAAGTCATGTGGTCTCTAGATCAGATTTTTTTAAAATTTAATTTACTACTTCCCAGTTTTATTTTATATTTTAGTTTCCCCGGTTTTTTTTTGTTGGTTTTTAAGAAAATTTTATAAGTATACCTCCCACTTGTCTGTATACATGTTTGTAAAAAAAATTCCTTTCGGCACGCCGGAAGGCGGAGGTAGATTTCACCGGTGCTAAGTTGGGGATAAAAAAGATTTCGACCTTAAAGTTAAGAAAAACTTCCAATTTACTCAATACGACAATGGTTGCATGTGAAAAATGTTTCACATGTTTAGCATACGACAAGCCCCCCCCCCCCCCGCCATCTTCTTACAATTCCAGTAAAATTTTGGACATCCCTTACCGTAAGTGTTGCTCATATCAAAAATTATTTCAGACAAAAGTTTTAGTTGATGTTTAGAGAACTAACGACCACTTTAAACCGATTTGATACGATACTTTTCTTATGAAGGGAAGTATGATTTTCTTTTTTGTCTTCGATACCCCATTTTTTCCACTCCCTGGACCAATGACTGATGATATCAAAAACAGGGGCCCCTATAACCCCTGGCGTCTTGAGTCTTCTTCTTTTATCCTGAGGATATTTCTTGCGAAATTCGCGAACCAGTCCCAGTTTGCTTCATTGACCAATGACCACCCGACCAGATTTTCAGCTGTTAAGTTGTTTGCTGCCATTTCGTTTCTGTACTGGGCCCATTTGCGACAAACGAAGATTGTATGTTCAACATCGTCTACTTCGTTACAGTAGATATATATAGGCGATAACCTTTTGCCAAATCTATGCAAGTAATAGCCAAATGAGCCATGCCCAGACATTAGTTGTGTCACATAATAATCCAGATTGCCGTATTTTCTTTCCAGCCAGACCTCCAGATCAGGGATCAATCGTCTTGTCCATACCCCAACCAATGAGACAGACTATTCGGTCTGCCAGTTATTCCTAGTCTCTGCTTCCGCTTCAGTTTTTGACATACTCGTTGGTCTCAGCCTTCGATTTCTTATTTGTAGTTCGATTGGTGGTACCCCAGCCAAGACACACAGCGCATCATAAGATAGGGTGCGGTACCCTGCCAAACGCAACCCGGTGTGCACTTCTTAATCTCTGTTTATTCCTTTGTATGCTCTTTGCTTCACCCCATACCGGGGCTGCATATAGCGCTGACGATATCATGGCTGTTGTGATCAGTCTCCTGACTGAAGCTCTAGGTGTGCTATGGTTGTTGAACATTCCCCTTAACGCCCTTATAGTGAGGGCTACCCGTTTGCATATCATCTCTATGTGCGCTCCAAATTTAAGACTCTTATCGAGCATTACACCAAGGTATTTGGTGCAACCTACCTCTAAGATATGATCCCCTCGTATTACGATATTGATTCCCCGGACTCTTCTTCTACCGGAGGAAAGAATACATCTCGACTTGGCAGGGGACACCTGTAACTTGTTGCTTTCTAGCCATTCGTCGATTATTCCTAGAGACTGATTAGCTTTGACCTCTAACTACACGGTACATATTTAATTTCAATTAACCATTCGATAGAAAAATCATTATAAAGGTTAGAAGAATTTCCATTAAAACTGCTGTCAAATTTGGAATATGGAAATATGAAACATTAATTTCCTGGAGTCTGGAAAGTTACCATTGTTAGTTAATAAGTTAATAAATCAAGCCTTTCTCAACACGAGAAGTTCTACCAAATTATTTATATATTTTTGGTTAAATTTATGATCATGATGATTTCCCTTAGTAAGTAGAAAAAGTGAATATAATGCATTGTTTGAAAACAATAAAAGGTACATTGATTTATTATTGCTTTTACACTGTCTGTTCTACCTTTCTTAATTGTAATTAAGCTGTAAGTACGATTAAGAACCTGTAATTAAGACTGTAATTCATGTAAGCATTTACGGCACCAATTGGAATTATATTTCGTAATAGTTATGTTCAATAGACAGCAATGTAAGACGATTGTCATACGATTTTTAATTTTCGATCTAGATATGTGTGATATTCCGAAAGTATTTTACGTTATGTAGTTTTCTTGAAAAATGCCCATAGTCATCTGTGTCCCTTGTTCAGTTAGCAAGATTACTTGTAACTAATTATCTCCTACATTATCAGAACAGAATTTTATATTAATAAAACCAAACAACAGAATGATGGCCAGAAAAATATTAATGCGCTATTTTCAGTAATAAACACGTTTTCGACGTGAATAGTTCAGTCCTCATCCTTAGAGCACTACACTGACTAGACATTTTGTATTTTAAGCTAATTTAGTACCACAGATATAAACTTGAAGTTTTCAGTATTTAATCAGTTTTATACAATAACTATTATACGAAACTGCTGTAAAAACGACCAGTTATATCTATATTAACTCGCTAAATATCTCAAATAATGCAGAATAAGAATATACTTTGTTATTTTATGCTTCATCTCACATTTTACTTATCGCAAAAATCAAAAATCGCTTAAATACCACTGAAGTTAATTAGAATGAAATCTAATTAGATTTTACCCGAGATAGAAACTTAAAAAAGAATTAATAAACAGCTTCCTCTGGTAATAAGCTAATGAGCAACAATGCTGATGAAAAGTCTAAAATGGATGTAAATTGCCAAAACTAAATTGTGTAATAAATAAAAAGCGTAGCCATTAATTGTGATTGTTTTATTCACTATTTGTCTAGAAAAAGAAGAAACATTATCAGAGAGTTGCAAAATTAAGCTTCTGCTAACACCTCATAATGATTTTTTTTCCATTTTCTGAAATCGTTATAAATTGCAGTAATTTATAAAAAAGAATATTTTTTTCTCCAGTCAATTGCAATTCTAATCGTTGAAAAGTTATATGAAAATTTACGAAAAATTTGCATATTTAAAAAAAATACCGATTATTTTTGTTTTGTTTTAACCGTAATTACTATTTTACAAGCAACCAAAATGCGTTAAAATTACATGTTCACTCATGAAATACCAAGTGTAAAAGAATTAATAACTGTCTTTTTTTTTTAAATATTTTTGAAATAACAAATGTATTTCCTTCCCAGAATTCTGATTAGTATTTTGACTACTGAAATCAAAAGGTCGCTTTGCAAATATTTTCATTCATAATTATTTTTTATATTCTGCTACGAATGAAGTGGAGAAAATAGATTGAATTTATTTCTTGTGAAAGAAATTTACAAATTGGCCATCCGTTCATAAACGGCTTATTAAAAATTAGCGTTAAAAAATGCATACCTGTTCTATAAATGACAATCATTATTCATTCTTCCTGATGAAATTTTTAGTCGTAAATTATATGTCACATAATTGTATCTATTTAAAAAGATTTTTTTTTAATTTTAAAAAAATATTTTTAATTGATCATCAAATTAGTATTTATGTTGTTCTAAGGACGTAAAGATCGATTTCATATCTATGAATTGCGCATCTCGTTTCCGAGAGCAATTTATCGATGCACGTAATACAATGATGCAACGATATATTAGCTGATACTATGTTGTATTTCGTAATTTCAATTTTTTGCGTAAACAAATATTATCTTTTCTACCAATGATTATCTTACTTGTTAGATGTGAGTGCACGCAATATTAAAACAATACCCATGATGTTTTCGATCAAAACAAAACAATAGAAGGAAGAAGGCGATGAATAGTGTACAAGGCAACTGGAGAGAGTTAGATGTACGGAGGACACACCTACTACAGAAGGAAATAACTTGTCAAGGATATTTCCCTTGGAGACAAAATGAGGATGATAGTCATGAGCGTAGATAGGTTACTCCCTGGGTGTAGTCTAATGTTTTTTATTTTTTTATTTTATTATCAATGTTATGGATATTAGAAACTAAAAGTGACCTTTTTTATTCTTTTAATTTTATCGTTCTCGTATAACGAGACTTGTCCGTTTTATTTTCAAAACAAAGTTTAGGTAGTATAAACTGAAACCTGTTTTCAATTTTTGAAACATTTACTGTTGATTTTAATTAAGCTTTCCCATCATAACGTTAGGCTTTTACATCTTCATAATTCAGAGAGATCTTCGTCTTAACAGACGAAATAATTACCTCCTCAGTACAGCAGCAATAAATTTAATTTTTCATGCAACTAAGATTAACCGTTCCATTACAGCCACAGATATTAGAAGAGTGCTTGTAACGTGTAAAAATTACCGAACCTAACTAGGGTTCGAACCTAGGAGTTATCGAATGAAAGATAGAGACGCTACCCCTACGTTATGAAGATCGGAAAATGAAGAAATGGATTAATTTTATTTATGAGAAAATTTACACCCAGATTGAATCAAATGATACTCTGAAACAGATTTTAGCAGCCAGATGTATTAACCGCCATACAAATAGGCCGGTCTTATTGACTGACTATTGTTTCCGCGCACGTGTGTGTTTTATTTTTTATTGCATTTTATTAATTATCGTGATTTTCTTTCAGTAGTATTGTTTCACATTCTTCTCTATCTCTTATTATCTGATCAAAATAACCATATTTTGAATCAGTATAAATGCTACAGCCTTCGTTTTAACATATATGCCTATACTTCGGCATATATGTAAAAATAATCTTTGTCTCCTAGTACAGCTTTTAAATTCTACATTTTTCTATTAAAAGATTAATTTAGATTGTTTCTCGTACTGAACTGGGGGTCTCTGAACGGGTTATATTGCAGATGAATTCTTACAAAGCCAAAAAATTTTGCGGATGAGTAAGTGTGTTATTTAGGAAGTCAGATAAATCAATTTATTTACCGCATGTATTTAAGCTTATTAAAATAGGTTGGTGAATAACAATGTTCTGCTCTTATTCTATATCAAAATTTGACGATTTTCCGAGCGTAGTGGGTGGATACATCCTGCCTGGACGGGGCCTTCACAGTATTATTCTCTGAGTGAAGTTGTTTGATTCCAGTCAACCCACCGGGTTAGTCTAGTGGTGAACTCGTCATCTCAAATCAGCTGATTTCGAAGTCGAGAGTTCTAAAATCCAAATCCTAGTAAAGGTAGTTGTCACTTTTATACGGATTTGAATACTAGATCGTGGATACCGGTGTTCTTTGGTGGTTAACTAACCACACATCTCAGGAGTGGTCAACCTGAGGACTGTACAAGACTACACTTCATTTACATTCATACATATCATCCTCATTCATTCTCTGAAGTAATACCTTACGGTGGTTCTGAGGCTAAACAGAGAAAGAAAGAAGACAACCAGTTTTGGTTTTGATAGTAGTACGGAAATGGTGGTACGGCGCCAAACAGTGACGTCATTTCAAGATGGCGGCTGTCCGCCATCTTGGATTCCAAGATGGCGGTGGTCAGCCATCTTGGATTGTGACGTCATTGGCGCCGGTACCCCGTCAATGTTGCCAACTTGATTTATTTTATGTCGATGTGAGTCAGTGTTACCAACTTGATTTATTTTTTGTTGACATGTTTATATATTGAAGAAATATTTCAAAGGTTGGTATCACTGTTGTGTGGCGGTCGATTTGAATTAAATAAATGAATAATATTTAAAGTGAAAAAAAATCTGTCGGCTAGAGGATTCGAACCCGGTCATGACGGGACGCGACCGACTGACGCCTTAAACCAATCGGCTGCGGTGACTCCCTGATGTAATGAGTGAAAAATGTTCTACGTAAGCTGTGAATTTTAACGTAACATCAGTCTGTACACACACACACACACACACACAAGTGAATATAGACGTACCTCGAGGATGATCCTGGTCGTCCAGGCGATGGCGTCGGGAGGCGTTACAGATTCTCGTCGTAGATCGTGCACCGGGAGGCGGTGGCGGTAATGTCTGCTACGACACACACACACAAACACACATACATATACACACAAGTGAATATAGACGTACCTCGAGGATGATCCTGGTCGTCCAGGCGATGGCGTCGGGAGGCGTTACCGCGACGGAGAGAGGTTCTCGTCGTGGATCGTGCACCGGGAGGCGGTGGCGGCGATGTCTGCTGCAACACACACACACACACGCGCACACACATACATATACACACAAGTGAATATAGACGTATATATTGAAGAAATATTTCAAAGGTTGGTATCACTGTTGTGTGGCGGTCGATTTGAATTAAATAAATGAATAATATTTAAAGTGAAAAAAAATCTGTCGGCTAGAGGATTCGAACCCGGTCATGACGGGACGCGACCGACTGACGCCTTAAACCAATCGGCTGCGGTGACTCCCTGATGTAATGAGTGAAAAATGTTCTACGTAAGCTGTGAATTTTAACGTAACATCAGTCTGTACACACACACACACACACACACAAGTGAATATAGACGTACCTCGAGGATGATCCTGGTCGTCCAGGCGATGGCGTCGGGAGGCGTTACAGATTCTCGTCGTAGATCGTGCACCGGGAGGCGGTGGCGGTAATGTCTGCTACGACACACACACACAAACACACATACATATACACACAAGTGAATATAGACGTACCTCGAGGATGATCCTGGTCGTCCAGGCGATGGCGTCGGGAGGCGTTACCGCGACGGAGAGAGGTTCTCGTCGTGGATCGTGCACCGGGAGGCGGTGGCGGCGATGTCTGCTGCAACACACACACACACACGCGCACACACATACATATACACACAAGTGAATATAGACGTACCTCGAGGATGATCCTGGTCGTCCAGGCGATGGCGTCGGGAGGCGTTACCGCGACGGAGAGAGGTTCTCGTCGTGGATCGTGCACCGGGAGGCGGTGGCGGCGGTGTCTGCTGCGCGTGTGTTTGCGTGCGTGCGTCAGCGGAGCGACGCAGACGTGTTTACCGTGCGAGATGCGGCGCTCGACTGAAGAATTGTGGGACCGACGTGGTCTGAAGTTGTCCGATTGACCAATCGCAGCGTTGGAATTCGAATCGGCGCATGCGCACTAGCCGTTAGTGCGTACGTGCGAACTCGAACGTCGTCTCTAATAAGAGCGGAAGCGATAAAGAAATTTTTTTTTTTTTTTATTATTATTATCGGGTCACTAATACAAAAGTGACTTGAGTTGTTGTAACCGGTTAAATCCGGTTGCGTCTGGATCTGTAAAAAAAAAAAAAAAAAAAGTTATGAAATGAATTTATGTGTTGGAACACTCTCCTCACCTTTACATTACTGTATGGGGGTTTAGAGTGTTGTTGCATTTCCACACCACCCCAGAGGTAGCAACCGCGGTGCGTTGAGATTTTTTTTTAGAGTGATATCTCTCCCCAGTAGGCCTAAAAAACACTCGACTATATATATCTTAAGAAACGTCTTCATGATACTTCTTTACAAGACCGGGATGTTATGAACAACAAATGCAAGTAATGAGTAATGATAAACTTATACAAGAAAGCACATCTATGTGAAAACAAAAAAAATCCCAAGATAACTCTCTAATTTATGTATGCGAAACCTACCTTCTTGTGTAAGTTTATCATTATTCATTAATTGCATTTGTTGTTCATAACATCACGCTCTTGTAAAGAAGTAAAGAAATAATGTTTCGCATACATAAACGTAATATTGCAAGCATATGTCTATCGCACCACTTTCTACTATTTTGAAAATACTTAAAAAATGTGTAAAACACTCTCCTCACCATTTGTAACACAATTGATAGTGGATAAATCCAATATCATATCATGTCACGGGCCTTGGAACCATTGCATACAGTAAACGTAAATAAATATCGTTTTTTTTTAAAAAAAACAATAGTTAGTTACGATTTATTGTATGGGGGTTTAAAGTGTTTTTTGTTTTGTGTATGTGTGTAATTTTGTGTTGATTGTGTAATGTGTTGTAGTCCTTAAAAGGACTTATTTAAACATCGTAGAAATTAAAATATTCGTTGACGGTTTTCTTTATCCTCTTCTTTGCGTTTCGTATTCTTGTATAAAATAAAATAAAGAGAAGCGATGTGACGTCCTTTCATATATCGATTGGTTTTAACGTAATCGAATTCTGAATTTTCATTTGTGTCGTACGCCACCAACAGCGGTTGGGTATCATCATCATCACAACCATCGGCGAAACAATCTACCTCATCACGACCTCTGAAGAAAAGTCCTCCGTCCGTCGCTACATTAGCTGTTACTCTTCTTCTTTCGTTTGCGGCATACACGTTTACAGCGAGTACGTTATTTTTTCGATGCGACGTATTGAGATTTTTTAACACGGACGCATTCAAATTCATATTCGACGAACGATTTAATTTGAACGCCTTTACATTACCGTCGTCACCGTAGAATCCAGAAAACAGTACTTCTTTGCTGTGAATAAGTGCGATAGCTTGTTCACCGCATTCAAATTCGCAATAATATTTTCGTCCATATCCGAAATCATCATCATTGAAAACCACTCTTATGGTCAAGTTATCACCGTTTTTATCAAAATGATGTTCAGATAAATCGACAATATATACGTAACTGTGTTTTAATTTAAAACACATAGTCGTCAGTTGTTGGTCACCGACGCGCACGCGTACATCTTCTTCACTAAACTGAATCATGTTTATAACTCGAACGTTTCTCAACGAATAAACTGCTTCACTCAGTTACACTGTATTTATAAGCTCCTCCCCACCACCACAACTACCACACCCTGCTATCAACGAATCAGAATGTCACAACCTCCCCTCCACAATTCGAAAAAAATTCATCTGATAGGTATGGTGATATCCTGGCAAGTGCATTTTGTATGATTTGAAGCTACAATTTTTCTATGATACATTTTCAAAGTGTTATTAATAAACTGTTCTGTTATGTTAATTTCGACTATCACCTTTTCGATACCATCAACATCTGGTTGGCATACGAATTCAGGACTCTGACAACAACCCGAACCTATATCACAACGATGTAGAACAACATAAACCGGTCTGAAAATAAATCTTTGAGAATTTAAATCTTTCGAAAGACTCATTACCGGTACGGATCTTTGTTGCGGTACTTTACACCGAAAAGCTAACGTTTGCATATACGTTTCGTAGAATAACGAATGGTGACACTCTACAGTAGTTATAATGTAACACAAAATCTGTACACACAATAAAATATTCATTTTCCCGATGTTCAACCGTTCACACCAAATGCAGAAGTAGGAATAAATTTATTGTCGTTAGCAGACGACTAAGACGCCCCTCGTGAGAAATTTTAAAAACAAAGAACTAAGATCGTTTTTGTTTAAACACTCTCCTCACCATTTGCAACATAATCCGATAGTAGATAAATCTATTACCACATCATGTCGCGGGCCTTGGAACCACTACATTCAATAAATGTAAAAAAATATCGTTTTTTTTTGTTTAAAAAAACAATAATTAGTTACAAATTTATTGATGGGGGTTTAAAGTGTTTTTTGTTTTGTGTATGTATGTGTAATTTTGTGTTGTTTGTTTAATGTGTTGTTGTCCTGAAAAGGACAGTTTGAATAGCTACCTGGTATTACTCGAATACCACATCGAAGGCTTTTCCGATGCGTCCTTTGAAGACGAGTTTCAGCTTCATTTCAGTTATTGTCTCAAATTCGTCCTCTTTTAACGTTTCCGCAAACCTTCTCGGCAAATATACATTGAACATGGTTTCCTCACCATCGCGTAAACGACACACGATACTTTTGCCATACCGCGTTGCAATCTTTCTTAACCATACAACCTCGTACGGTTTCCCAATCGTAAGATCACCAACGCTCTTCGTCTCTAGGTTGGTTGCAACAAGACGCTTATTCAAATTGTGAATAAAATTGTTTCTTCCGTCAGTCATTATAATGTTGTTATTTCTTCAAACGTTAGCTCTAGAATGAGACTAGGACGGTTACGAATGGCTTTTTATACCCACAAATCTGCTTATCAACATCCGCATTCGGTATTCCAAGAATCGACGAATAATATTAATTTTAATTTTTTTATCAAAGCGATAAATAATTCCACGAATTGCATTTATTTTAATTTCTTATCTACTAACCACATCCGGTCGAGCCAATTATTTTTTCTTATCGAAGCGATAAATAATTTTTTATTCTTATCGTCACGATAAATAATTCCACGAATTGTATCTATTTTTAATTTCTTATCTACTACCCACATCCGGTTGAGCCAATTATTTTTTTCTTTCCATACCACAAGCCAATTATTTTTTTTTTGTTCTTATCGACACGATAAATAATTCCACGAATCGTATTTATTTTAATTTCTTATCTATAACTTGCGTTCAGTCGTATCATATAAAAATTACTTTTATCACGTTCACTGAACGCTATTCACAATGGATCTTGTTACCGACGAGCAATTTATATTGTACGACATAGAGTGCGATAATAAAGAAAATATCGATCCAAATATTGGTGAGATTTTTCAGTATTTACAAACTTTAACAAACAATAATAATAATCAATACCGAAGACCTATAAAGAAAAAAAAGAATAAAGCAAAAAAGACTGTTACACAAAATTATAATTATGTACATTTAAGAATTTAATTGATTTAAAGCCTCTCGAGTAAAGGTACATTCGCGTTGTGAGAGGATGAGAGAAATTTTATAAGTCTCTTAAAAACCTTTACCACCACCACAAAAAAAATAAATTTGTTCGAGTTGCGTTTCCACACCACCCAAGAGGTAGCAACTGCAGCGCGTTGAGATTTTTTTTATGCGAGTGATATCTCTCCCCAATAGGCCTACAAACACTCGTGCAAAATTTTACAAACTTATTTTTATATCCTCGTTGAACTCGTCAACGTCACCGTTGGCGAGTTTTTTCTTTCCATAATAAGTTAATTTCATCGAATGATTTTTTACAACGTTCAATTCATCGTCGGTAAATCTGTTTGTATACGTCTTTGGTAATAAGGTTTGAAAGCTTTCCGGTTCATCCGATTCGCTGTCGTACAATATTACGCAAATACGGAGTTCGCCGTATTGAGTAAATATTTTTCTCATTTCCAACAGTACGTAGCTCACACCGATATCAAGATCGGTCAACCTCCTGAACGGCATCTTCTTTAGAAAACAATATTCATCGTTGAAAACGTTAATAAATGCTACGGCGTCCATCTTAACATTCGCAGTGCTCAAACTCGAATGGCAATTGCAATTGTGATTTACCTTCTTACCCCCTATTTCCACGACAATTTTGAAAAACAACCGATAGAGTTCGTTACGATCGATAACTGTACAGGCGAACGGACTTTCCCATAACACTTCGTATTTATTTGCACGTACCATAGCGTGCATTTTTTTCACGTTTTCAATAATCAGTTCGCACGAACATAAGTATTCTGGTAGACCACGACCGCAATAGTCGAATTTCTTACAATCGAAAGCATGTATTTCATCATTAACATCGTAGTGGGTGGTAAGCATCATAAAACAATATTTGCAAATATACGATGCAATAAACCTCAATTCGTTTACCGAATCGCTAAACGTTTTCATCGCTACTATATCGAGTCGTCACTATAATTAATATAATGTCTACACAAGCCGTCTACAGTATCTATTTTTAAACTGTCTAAATATTCTTGTAAACCGTCGTGAAGTTCAGCGTAAGTGGCGTCGTAATTGAAAACCACTCTAATCGTATTGAAACGGTGTATGTCTGCGGTAATTCTTGTTGCGTGAGGAAACGCAGCAATTGTAAGTTTCATAAGATGACGCAACGTTCTTACGCGACGATTCGGAAAAAATCTAATCGTCCACACCGATGCGGCTATGTCAACGTCCATCGCTAAACTGCGGATGGAATTACACATCGGAAGGACTTTTATGGAGAAAAAATGCAATAGGTTTACTATAAAACACTCTCCTCACCATTTGTAACACAATTGATAGTGGATAAATCCAATATCATATCGTGTCACGGGCCTTGGAACCACTACATTCAATAAATGTAAATAAATATAGTTTTTTCTAAATTAAAAAAAACAATAATTAGTTACAATTTATTGTATGGGGGTTTAAAGTGTTTTTTGTTTTGTCTACGCGTGTAATTTTGTGTTGTTTGTGTAATGTGTTGTTGTTGTTGTCCTGAAAAGGACAGTTTGGGAAAGACGGAGAGGTGACTAATTGAAATAGATTTTTATATAGCCAGTCACCGCTTGTCTACACATCCCACATGGAAGGTTGTGTTGTATTAAATAGCGTACACAATCTATGCAGAATGTGTGACCGCACGGTAGTATCGTTGCTCCTACACGTGCAATCAGACATATTTTACATCGCAGTGTACTGGTCAAATCTTCATCTCGTATAACACCTCGTTCTACTGCACATTTCACATTTCTTAATACCTCACTAAGCGATTCTAAAAACAGTACATCTGCACCCTTCACACTTGAGATACTGCGCACCAAGTTTCTAATACTGGAAATCACTCTTGCTTTAGCAACTTCGAATGATGTCGATGTTCTCTCACCCATGTTCGTCTGATGTGCAGCTGTGTTGTGAAATGAATGATGTAGTGAGCAGAGCGACAAATATATATACCTTATCAGTGCGACTGTTATGGACTGTACTTCCTGTTATTTCCCGCTTGTTATTTTAAATTTAAAAAAAACGGTTACGTTTCCACACCACCCACGAGGTAGCAACCGTGGCGCGTTGAGATTTTTTTTTTACATGAGTGAAATCTCTCCCCAATAGGCCTACTGTAAAACACTCGAATCTTTTTTTATATTTTTTTTATTTTTTTTATTTTTTATTTTTTTTGTAAATGTTTGCAAGTGATTCAGTGCAAGCATAAATAATATTCCAGGCATAAAACCAAGATGGAAGGCAATAACTATAATTGAGATCTCTAACCAAAGATGTTGATTCATCAACATCTTGCAGCAGAATGAGCTCTACAGCGGTACTCGACGTGGAACAACATGTTCAAACGAAAGCGGTACGTTTTCCTTGATGCAGTTTTGACAACGAGTTGAGTGGTGATGCACATCCATCCTTTCGTTACACCAACAACATTTTACACACAATTCGTTGAAGGAATAGTAATAACCGTTTTTTGCCAATTCCTCTTTGTTTTCCGCGTTTGTGTTCGCAAACGATCGCAATCGATCGGCTTCTCTCACCAGATCCAACGGCTTTTTACACATCTTCAACCACTCCATGTAGAAACAACCGGTTTGTAACGCACATTTTCCACTCTCCTTGTGCGTGTGGTACGGACAATTTACGATATAATTTGAATTCGGTTTCGGTGCGCCGTCCGGTATCTGACGAACATCGTTATGAAACCGTCGCAAAAATTCCACTTTCTCCAGCCCTTTGGTGTGTATTGTGGCAAACTGCGAACATAACGCCTTCATGATATCGTCGTTGTAAACGACTTCGCCGTAATTCCAATCGATTTTGTGAAAATTCCTCTCCAACCATCCGGCCATCCGTTTGTATTTAGATGTCAACTCAGACTTTGGGTACGGTGATCGAAAGTGAAGAATCATATAGTTTCCATCACCGACAACAGCAAGTTCTTTAACTATAAACTCACCTCGTTTGCCGAGAAAGCCGTGATACTCGATAACTCCTTCCATGACGATCGCTCATCCGTGTATGAGGATGGCGATATGTAACCACCGACGATGTCTATGAAATCACAATGTTGGTGGGGGATATCCCTTCGTTCCCCTTATCCGCCTTCTTTTTGTCCTTCTTCTTCTTCTGCTTCTTATCGGTCTTGGTCTTTGTGATCGTGTGTTCAACTGAAGAAGGTTTATCATAAGATTTTTTACGCGGATTTCTCCTTTTGCGGATCTTCGTTGGTTTCGATTTAACCTCCTTCTCAGTCGGTTTCGTAACTTCAGGATGGCGATCGATGTTATGCAAAGAATCGTTCATGAATAGAAACGATTGAACGTCGTCTGGCGAATAAACACCACTTCCTTCCATGACGGATGCTCAACAACTACTGATTTGTGTACGCAGTCGGATTAAGCCTTTTTATACTTTCAAAGTAGAAGTGGTGGGGGTTACCCCCTCCACCTGTTCTTCTTCTTCCTCGTTTAGAGGACCATCATAGTCAGCATCATCATGTGCATGTAACGTTATGTTAGGTAATGAGATATTGGTAGCGTTTACCTTTGGTAACACTGTTGTCTTCGCTGAAGGTAATGATGATTTTACATTCACTATGGTTTTCCTCTTCAATGCGGTTTTGTCGATGTTTACCTTTGGTAACACTATTGCTTTTTCTGAAGGTGACGATGTAGTGTTGTTGCTAACTACGCCAGCAGGCACGTTTTTTGAAGATGATGGTGATACTGTAGCGTTGTAAAAAATGGACAAAACCTCCACAGACGATGAATTACACCATACTAACGGTATGTTAACCGGCGATTGTGCAGAAAAAGTCACTCTACACCGTATCGGTTTCATCGTTGTACAAGATTCATGCGAAAAGTCGCCCAGTAACAGTGTTACGATTATTCCAACTGCAATACCCGTTTTAAATACACTAAATGTTATCAGCCATTTCGTAAACTGTCGCCACGTTGACAATATTTGCTTTTTACGTTCCTCTTCCCGTCCACCACCTAATTGATCGATCTCAAATACCTCCCGCATTACATAAGTTTTTTCACTATTCCAGTGAGCGGAGTGTATGTGACGATGCTATCATGTATAATGAGACAGTAGGCAGTCGTATTGGCTGGTATATTGTTTTTGGTATCGAAATCGATACGTACATCTACTGTTCCCGTTTTAAGCGATTCGTTCTGACGAGAACAGTCGATAACAATTAACGGTACACTGGCCTTGAAATCCGCCAAACTGTAAGCGGGACATTCGTCCTCCGGTTTGTTATAATAGGCGGACCGAAAGCTGGCGAACATTTCATACATCATATTCACATCTCCCTGTAGATTGTCGTACGGATAGTACTGCGAATTCAAATACAGACGAACGTTTACCAACTCGCACATATCGAAGAGCGTCAATGATTTTGTAGCTTTATCCTTTCTGTCCGTCTGTAAACCGAATATCACGTATCTCGGTTTCTCCGTTTGCGCACATGTTTTTACCGTCCATGAATGTATGTTTGTTTGTGGTAGAGCCGGATATTCGTGGATCTGCCATGTACGAAAAGCAATCGCTAACGGTCTATCTCGTTCTACGACCTTCAACAATTGCAATCGCATCGTATCGGCAACGTGAACATACGGAATTTTCCACGCTATCTTAGTCACTTTCAACTTGGAATCAGGTGCCTCTTTGGAAGACACTAATGCGTTCACATCGCTGGAAGATCTAAGCAAGACCAATTCTTGTTTGACGTTCAATATTATGTGTTTGTAATCTTCGGCGAAACCCATCAGCATACGCAGCGGAACGTAGAAACAAAATCTTCCAGTGGTTTCATCTAAATCGAACTTATCCGTAGCTTTGAACTTCCACCCGAAGTTTTCCAAAATATTTTCTTCGCTTTTACGCAAGGAAAGAATATTCTTTATCGTTGTCGTTATTCCTAACTTTTGTACGCGACACATTTCCGCGCCGTTTATCTCGTATCGTATCTCCTCGAAGAGAAACGGTATCGCGTTGTTTGTTAAAGTCGATTCCGTTGCCTTTTTATCGCCTGCTTTAGTAGTTAACGCACCTTCGACCATCAAATAGCTTTTATGCGGTAACGTGTACACATCTTGTTGGTGTATCGGAATCCGGATTTCATCGTTGTTGTTGTAAGTCGACGAAGCGTACGGTAGATGGGTATGATATTCGTACTGTGTGATCGTGTTGTCGAACGAAACACTTTCACCGACGTCCAACATATTCGCTCCTATCGCTGCCATTACGATTCACCAAAACTGTAAAACCAAGTTTTCGAAGAAACAACACGTTACGCGATGTTAACGCTTTGGTGTTTGCACGTAGACTGATCGGTTTGCGTGACGTTTCGCTACTAGTACCAGCGCTATTGTATATTAACCCCATTTATCGGCTTTCGTTTTACTTCGTTTTCCTTTGTAAATGCAATCTCACCGTAACGGTTTCACCGCGAAAGTTTATCGGTTTTCCGTCTTGATCGGTAAACTTTATGGCGATCTCGTCTAAGCTCTTCGTATTCACCGGTAGATAGATTATATTCTTCGGCGATTCGATTATTTTGAAACCAGGCGGTACGCTTAGCGTGAATTCGTGCAACACGTGTCCCTCTGATCCGTTCGTATAAGAGCCTCGTATAAGGTTGCATTCGACCCGTACGGTGTTCACGTTGTTAATGGCGACTGGCTTCGATGACTCGTGCCATATATTCGCCGTCAAATTAGTTTTCTCGAACCCCAACAACGGTGCCAAACTATCCGTTGATGTCAAATCGATCGCGGCACTGCATTTAAGTTCGCATTTTAACGTGTTGTTATTCGGACGCATAAGTAAATCTATTTTGCTTTTGTCTTTGAGTTCATCGCTCAAGCGTTTGGCGATATCATCCACTTCGTACGATCCGGTCGCTAGTGTTAGCTTAATCGGTTTTTGAGGTTTCTTTGGTACAACAGTAAGTGTGTTGTTGATTCCCTCTTCGACATTTGGAATCGAGTTGTATGTGGTTAAGTTTATCAACGCCAATTCCCATTCGCCATCAGACAAATCCAATGACGGAAAGAATGTAGCGTGTAAGAACGACGTATTTCCACTTATGCAGAACATGTTTACCTGTAGACTGACGAATCACGACTGAGAAATTCAAGACATAAATGACCGCAGATAACCGTGTTTATATTCTGTCTGGCGTTATAATTGAAATTTATAATCGAATCGAGTGGAAAATAACGCATCAATTCGTTAGGTGGACGCAAATTACCGAAACTATCGAAATAGTCCACCATCCGTCCACGTTTTCTATAACATACCCAGTGTGTTCCATGACCGGTACTGCGGTCAAGATTAACAATCGCAGTTTCGTTAGTCTTCGGTTGTGTGGGTAATGCGTCCAACATGAAGACTCCTCTAAAATCTGCTATATTTAGTCTTCTCGCGTACCACATTAGTTCTATGTTCGATAGCGGTCGCACTGGTATTCCCTTTATTGGAGACAACGACGACGACGACGACGACGGTGACGACGTTTTTTTTTACCGCCCATCCCCGATCCGGTCAAAGGGTAGGGCTTAAGGTATAATCCCTGCCCTGCAGCGCCCGCTTTTTGTTTCATCATTTCGACAAGGCGTTTTATATTATTCCTTTTTGATCGTCTTCTTCGTCTTCGTACTCTTCCACCGCCGAACTTTGCTTTTAATTTCATCGCGTTTGTAACCGCCAATGCCGTAGCTTTTTCCGCGATACTTGAATCCTTAGCTTTAACTCTTTCCCAAGCGCTATCGGCTAATTTACGATCTGCTGCCGCTCTTCTTTCGTTATCGCTGTACGTTGCGTATGCGATATCGTGTTCTTTACAAGCGGCGTCCAACTTGTTTACACCGGGATCGCCTCTCTTTAATCGTTTTTTTAAATTCGTTCCCGGTCCGCAGTACTGATATCCCGGAATATGTAACTCTATCGGTAGTAAATCGATCCCTTTATTTACAACCTTACCCACAACCTTTTTGACGCCTTTTAATGCTTTATCGCCAATATAAGATCCCAACGCTCCTGCAGCTCCTGCTGTTAGAGATGTTAACAGTCCACCGCCTCGTTTAAGACTGGCTATTCGTTTAGATCTTCTCACCTTACCCTTTCGAACAGGAGAAGAACGTTTTGACCTCCTCACTCTTGCCATGTCGGACTGACAATGAGCTTGTTAACTACATTCCACCATCTTACATTGGATCCGTGTTCGGCAATCGTACCATATTTTTATTCACATCATCCGAGACCGGGGGACGTATCATATTTTCATTAACATCGTCATTCTTCAATGTCACATCCTCATTCTTCAATGTCTTATCAGTGATCGGTGGACGCACCATATTTTTTGTCACATCCTCGTTCTCCATTGTATCTTTACTGCTTAGAATTGTGTTTGCAGAATCGCTTTGGTGATGATTGTCAGCGGATAGTACACTCATAAGCGTTTGTTGATTTAAGTTTCTGTTAGCGTTGTCATTAATGTTTAATAGAAACTTGTAGAACCTAAATAATGTGTCATCGATATATCCCTTAGTCGCAGTAAGCAATTTTTGTATATGTAATTCCATATCGTCTACGTAGGACTTTGTTGCGACGTCCGTCTTTTCGACAGGATCACCGACTCTACATATTCGCTTGTTTTGATAATTGATTGCGTTGTCATCATCTTTAAAAACCTTCGCTAAGAATACACTAGTTAGATCACTATGCATTACGTACTCTTCCACTATCTTTTTCTTCAATTGACCCCTCATTAGATCGACATATCCTTTAGTCGCGAGGTCAGTCAACTCAACAGGTGCCTTGGCGTTTGTTATAACACTTTTTTGGATATCCACAACACCGTCTTTACTCGTAAAAATCCCATTTGTCACTTTGTCTACGTACGACTTTGTAGTGAGATCCGTGCTATTAATTGGTGCACCAGCATTTGCGATAACGCAACCTCTCGCGTTAATTGTCTCATTTTTACCGAAAAGGTTTTTCCGTAAATAGTCGACAGTTACGGCGTCTGTTTTTACAATTGGATCGGCGATATCGCACAATCGCCTCTTTGAAAAGGAGAGTGCGTTGTCGTCCATCGGTGAAACCGTGGGTAAGTATTTATTATTCAACTCGCTTTGCTTTACGAACATTTTCTTAACGTGACCGATTGTTGCACCATCATCATCTTCAACAGGCGGTCCAACGTTGCACAAACGTCTTTTCTTGATATCGAAATCTCCATCGGCGGTTTTGTCAAACGTTTCGACAATCCGAGTTGGTGGTGGTTGGGTGGTTGCGCTTCCAACCCGTGAACGACCGAACTTGTCGATACTCATCTTCAGACTGTTTAAAATAAAAAGTTCCCTGTACTACCCTCCTTTATGTATCCGCCTTCTTGTAGTTCTTCTACGATCGAGACTATTTCGTTATTATGACCGGTATGACCCGCACGTTTCGAAGCCAATAAAAGTCGCAGTCTATCGCACAGTTCGTTCGGATCGTCCCAGTAAACGTAATCCGGTCTAACCGTTTTCTTCGCTCTCATCAACAGACCCGATCCGGTTATTGGACTTTCTTCGTCGTCATGACCGCTTTCCGACGAAAGATGTGTACGAGGAAACAGTCTTTTGATAATATTCTTGTACTTTAACGACCGACTGGAAATTATGCGACCGGTGTTTTGACTTTTATGCGCCTCAGTAGTTTCTAATATTTTCTTATAGTTATTTAAATCTTTGTTTGTGTAATCTACAGGCTCATTCAAAAAAATCAATTCATATAAACCTTTGGAACCGCTATACGTCTTGTTGTCGATAACTATTTTATTTCCTTTGAACTGGAGTGGTTTTGTTCCGATCATCCATTGATCGTCAATGTTTTTAACACCGTAGACGTTGTCTATTTTTTTACCTTTATCTGTTACGGTAAGGTTCAAGAAATGTTTTGCACGAAAACCCATCGTTTTCGGCGTCGACGGGTCTACAGGTTTCACGAATTGTTTTTCCGACGTCGGTGTTTTAAAGAGTCTTCTCATAACCGTCGGTGTCTCTTCCACCACCTCCTCCTTTTTTTCAACCACTCCATTTGCATTCTCTTCTTGTTCTTTTTTAACATCGGACTTTTGTTTAAACGATTGATTAAGTTCTCGGAGCGGTTCGACAATAGGTTTAAATTGTTTTTCAATAACTTGTTCCGATTCTGTTATTCCTTGCGTAATAGCGCGATGTTTTCGTTTAATCGAATCTCGTATTCTATCGATTTCCATTACCAACTTCGCAGACGTCGACGACGATGACATATCGACCTCGTTCTTGTTCGACATCGTGGTTACGAATGATCGGAAACCAGTCGACACATCACCATCCTAGTTCCACCGATCTAAAGAACACTGCATGTTTTTTGGTTCTGCGTAAAAAGCGTATAATATCGATTAACGAAACATTCATTCTTGTCGGACGACGAATGGTATTGCACAATTCGCGGTAATATTGCGTTACACCCTGATCGATAGACGGTATCATGAGTTTCGTGCTTGTGTCTTTAAAGACAACAGCTCTCTTTACATTTCCAACCCACATTGGGATATCCACAACTGTTGAGTGATCGCGTTGTGGGACCTTTGTCAGGTACCGTGTGGAAAGTCGTCTGATCGGATGACGATCACCTTCCGAATGTAAATGCAACAGATAGCTATTGAACAGCCAAAATTCGTCTGGTTTCGCTCCTGCATATTCGCACCATTTTCGCAACAGATCTTCGTTTTGGACTTCAAACAGTTCGCGTCGTTCGTTGTACCTCAATCCGAACACATTGGCGTATAGTCGCAAAGTAGGTATCGCTTCGTTTAGAAATTCACCGGAAAAGAGCGCCTGCGCCCTGTTGTTCACGATGTCGAACGGTAATCCTCCTCGTCTTATCGGTAATGTTTCCGGTACGTCGTCGGTAAATTGTACTCCGTAAGCCGTGTCCACAAAACATTTTCTACCGTATGATAACGCTAAGCGGTACAACGTTTTTGGCGACCTGATCGGAATAGTTCGTTCCGTGATCACTATACAGCATCTCGCTCCTTCTAGACGACTACCGTATTCCAACATGTGCATGTAAACGTTTGTGTAGTCCATAGATGCATGTCGGTTTCGAAGTTCCAATAAAGGTTTTTTGTATACGAGTGGAGAGGGTCTAAATCTTGAAATAAAGTTCCATCCGTGTCGAATTGTGGTGTTGAACATGTTTTTATCGTATATCACCAGTTCGATTGGCATCTCGTATTTGTCACATTCTTCTAAAAATTTTAACCATATACGCTTATTGAAAATCTTACCTTCGCTAGTAATCATCAACAGAACGACCAACGGATAGTCACGATTCATTCTTTTTACATGTCGCCAGCATCGTCGGTCTTTATTTTCACAGTAGTTCACTTTACGACACACGTAGTTACCGCAAAACTTCTGACGGTCGCTAAAATATTTGGAACACAAGTTGTTTTGCGGTTTTTGTCTAAAACGTATGGCGTTAGCGTACGGTGTTCCGTCCTCATAGGTGTGTATGCTTGCCATTGTTACCGACTATCAACTGATCTCTTTTACAAAAACATCGAAGCCTACTCTATATCGTCCAGCATCGATATCGCTCTCCTTATCCACAACCAAAAATCCATGAGGTTTTCTCCATGCAACACCACACAGACTTTTAAACTGATCGAACTTCATATCGGTATTTACGTGATCTTGATATATGTGACGTAAGTTGAGATCGTCTTGTTTGAATATAAGAAGGAGATTTGCGTTGTCTCGTACAAGGTGCTTCCCGGCACTTGAATATGTCTGAGTCAAATAAAAGCTATCGATGTTGTTGTGTCGCCCCATCGCAAAGTACTTGCGAATATTATGTTGCTTTTCGCAAGCTACATCGTCAAAAATCATTATCGAGTTCGGTTCCGCTTCGTCGGGTGCCATCACATGATCGTTTTCTGAGTATGCAAAAAAGCCGATCTCCGGGACACCAGTCATGACTTGTTCTAGAAACTTATATTTCGGTTGGTACAGCGATTTAGAAAACACGTAAATATTTCTGAATCGTAAACCGTCCGGTGAGAACAGCAAGTTGAATAGGACATTTGTTTTTCCGCAATTAGACGGTCCGCAGATAATACATCTGATTGTATTCGGTAGAAGAGGTCCATGACGAGACCTTTTCCCCTCTCCACACCCGGCACCTGTATAATCGTCGAAGTTTTCTAGCGTAATATTACCGACCTGTTGACGTTCCAACTTCATGTTTATGACTGATCGATTCACTACACCAAATCCGCCTTATGTATCCAACTGTTGTGTTTTCCATCGAACCCTTGCCACTTTACAAATAGCCTATCGCCTTTTCTTCGTAAGACTTTCTCGACCAAATACACATTATTTGTAACGTTAGTTTTAGTGAGCTCTTCAGCGTAAAATTTACCGCTCACCACCTCACCGTGAACATCGATCAACGTGTAAGTACACGGACGCGTATTATCATGTACCTTATGTACGATAAATATTTCATTCGTCCAATTCGGTAGATAGCCTTTGGCGAATGTCTTTTTAAATTTGCTTATACGCACTCGATCACCGACATTGTATTTCGGTAAAGTAGGTTTTCGATAGAGTACCGTATTTAACCGCTGTAAAACAGCGGCTTGGTTTCGCTTATTTACATCTTTCGGTTTCATTCCGATAGTACGATGACTAGTGTTGTTGTATTTTGCAATAAGTTTCGGTAGTAATTCTAACCACTTGTAGGTTCCTTGTTCGGTAAACTTTCTCCACATCATCGTTTTCAGTGTTCGATTAAACCGTTCGACTATCGACGCTTTTTTATCCGAATGTGTGGAATAGTGATTTATATTGTACGACTGTAATAGTCGTTTAACCGTCGGATTGTAGAACTCTTTACCCAAATCGGTTTGAAAATGTCGCATCTTGTGTTTATCCAATATGGGTTTGAGGGCTTTAGCGATCTCCGTACCGGTTTTGGTTTTAACCGGTACGGCAAATGCTAGTTTAGAAAAACAATTTATCATCGTCAGTATGTAACGGTAACCTTTGTTCGATTTAGCATACGGTATCATCTCAACAAGGTCAGCTTGATATAGGTCTGAAATACCTTTAAGTTCAACGCGTCTTGTGGGGTAGTTTCGACGCGCCTGTCGATGGAGCTCTTTAGCTATTGACGCCTTGACGTTCATTGTTGTACTGACTGTATTTCGTGTGTGTATGTTTGGATAGGAATAGGAAGAAAAAAAAAGGATCTTTATTTCTTTATTTTTTTTTTTTACCCGCCTCACCACTCTTATATCCCGGCCTTGGCACCGGCCGTATCGATAACAATGATAAATCATTAATCGATCTGCACATATGTTCAGATCGGTTAAAGATTTAATGTGTGATCGATTCGGGGGGTTTAGGGTGGTCCTGAAAAGGACCGTTTTGCATAAAGTGTCGTTTTACATTTTAAACGGTTACCGAAAAAACGGACAAGATGGCATACGCTGTATATGTTCCACATACGGATTGTCTGTCTCTTCCCATTTAAACAAACGTATACGACAATAGTCACATCTGACCAGATCGTCGATACCTTCGTACCTGAATCCATGCATAGCTAGGATCAGGGGGGAAAGAAACGGATTGTCCATATGTGGCCATAACGGCGTATAAATCTTTTTGTTACCGTTTCTAGTAACCCTATAAAATGTATGGACTCTATCATAAAAAGAACGATCCATTATGATTGAGTGTTAACGCAAGAATGAATAAAGTTTCAAATAATATTTTTTATCTCTTAAAAAATTATCTTGTTTTATTTTCCAATTATTTTTTATCTGAATGCAAGTTCCGAAAATAAAATTTATACAAAGAGTTGACTTTATAACCGCGATTAAATTATCGTATGCAATTTATTTTATTTTCCAATTATTTTTTTATCTGAATGCAACTTCCGCTGATAAGTTAAATAAAATTTAATTTATTTAATAATTATATTTATTTGTTATAAGAAGTTTTATCAAAACCGCATAGTTGTTATCGCTTACATTGCAGTTAAAATTGTATTTTAATAAAATTAAAAACAGTACATAAACTAAATTGATAAGATTGCAGTTTACTTATTATTTCTTTTTTTTGTATAAAATTAATTGGTAACCGCGTACTTGTTATCGCTGACACTGCAATTAAAAACAGTACATAAACTAAATTGATAAGATTGCAGTTTACTTAATATTTCTTTTTGTATATATATAAGTATCATTCTGACTTCAACATTTTACATGTCATCATTACATATTGAGAGTGTGTTCACAATGAGTTATTATACGGTACAGCACGAGATTGATGAGTTGATGAGCGCATTTCAAGATCTGCTTGTCATTAAAGACCGAATAGTAAGAAATGTATATGACCACTCGGAGATCGAACACGCGGCGACTGATTTGTCAAACGCTATATTGAGGGCAAGAAGACGGGCAATGCTATTAGCCGCTCGTTTTGATGGTCCGCCTCCACCGTCATCACCATCTCAGCATCATCAACAAGAGGTTGCAGAATCCGATGGGTCCGCGACGGATTTCAATCCACACACCGACAACGATGACAACAATGATGACCAATCACCGTCATCGCAATTACCTGATAATGAATTACACATTATTCAGGAAATTGTCGAAGTTGAAGGTGATAACATTGAACATAGTGCCAATCACCGTGTTCAACGTGGTCATCAATGTCGTCGTCGACGTATTCGGGTATGTCGTCGTCCCGTGATCACAGACGTGGATAGTAGTTCAACACCACGACGACCTCATTGTAGTACTCTAAACAGAGTTCTGCAACAGGTCGTCAACGCTAATCCAAGCCAGTCGGACGAGGGCGATGATGGTAACCCGACAACCGACAGATGTCCGATCTGTTTAACAGAATCGGTTACTGTTGAGTTGTCGGGTTGCGGTCATCGATACTGTGAAGACTGTGTGAGGAAATTAGCGAGATATAGCAGGAATTGTCCCGTCTGTCGACGGGATATGTGTGGATACCATCGGATTAGAGAGGGAGACGACGGCAGTAATTGATGTAAGTAATTATAATTTTTTTACATTAAATTTTTTTTGGGAAAAGGTGATTTATATAATTTGTCATATTTTTTTACAAATAATTTTTTTTCACTTAAAATAAAAAAAAAAGTCATTTATATTATTAGATATATACTTTATTTCATATTGTTTTACATTAAATTTTTTTGAAAAAAGTGATTTATATAATTAGATACATAATTTGTCATATTTTTTTACAAATAATTTTTTTCACTTAAAAGAAAAAAAAAGTCATTTATATTATTAGATATATACTTTATTTCATATTTTAAATTTTTTTGAAAAAAGTGATTTATGTAATTAGATATATATACTTTGTCCTATTTTTTTTTACATATAATTTTTTTCACTTAAAAAAAAAGAAAGGCAATATATATCCGCATGATAAAATAATATTAAAAATAGTTATGATCGTGGTCTATGTGGTCTTCGGTTCTCTGGCTTCTTTGTATGTAGTCATGACCATGGGCTATGAGGACATCGTTTTCGATTCTCGGTCTCTTTCGGGAAGTGTTGTCATTGGCGGGTACTTTTCTTTTTTTTATGCTATAATGACCGTAAGGAATAGTGTCAATTTTGTTTTCTAATATGTAACGTTTATCGTCGTAAGGTGAAAGCGATTTCTTTGACTTGTTAATGGAAAATATATTGTGCAAAGTGCTTATGATTCCGTACGCGCTTGTATACGTAACGGAATCATTAAAAAGACTTTTTTTGTACAGATCGTGTCTAAGATCCTTTGCAATGGATACTCTAGGAATACCCTTTGCTACATTCTTCTCTTTCTTGTCGAATTCGAGAATGCTATACATCTTAGCACGAAGTCCGACAAATTCACGAATAGCTTTTCCATTCATTTCGTCTTTGAATTTACCAAGTCGTTTCTTATTGGTATTACTGAAACATGCGTGATCGCGAGGATAATCTGAAGTATCGAACCGATCGATATCGTGAAGAATATCGTCGTAAACGTTATCGGTCACGATATGATACATCAGACTGTCCGTATCGGTCATTAGAAGATTTATATTATGACCGTACTTTTCTACCATGTAGTCATAGTGGAATTCGTACATGATCATTTTGCTAATGTCCAATACGGTAAATCCAATGTAGATCGGACGATTGAGAAATATCTCCGTTTTCTTCAGACTTACCCCAACGACATCCTTGTTATAGATGTACCAAGCTTTAACTCTCGGTTTTGCAATCACCTTATCCAATTTACGTTCGTTAGTAACCAGTTGGAAGTCTATTCTGTTTCGTACGTTTTCCAAGGACTTGCCGTACACCGCGTTGTTCATCAACTTAAAAAAGTCCTTTTCAAAACTGTTTCGTGCTTGTGCACGCTTTTCAGTATTGAAGTCGATGTACGGTTTCAACCAAGGCGACTGGGAGAATTCCAGAACTCTGTGAACGTTTTTCATTTTCAGTCCTAGTCGAGTATACAACTTTAGGTTTCTGTAATGTAAAACGTATTTTTGTTTGTCGTACAATGTTGTCATTAATTTCTTTACGGGACATCTCTTTATGTCCTTCAAATAGGGGGACAACATATCATCGGTTGGTACTAACCGTTCTGGTGCGAGAGGGTAATCCTTGTGACGATCGTGCAATTCTTGTGGATACTCAAGATCCACTTCCAAGATGTAGCCCTTTTCACCACGATCGTCAACGCTGTTAATATCGAGATTGTCAATCTCTTCAGTACTCAACCACCTAAATTTAGCGTGTGGTAAGGGCTCAACCATGGCTGTTCCGTAAAGGTTGTTGCAATCGTAATATTGAACCCAGGATGTGGGTTCGGATGGGTCATACTGATCTGGAATGTTTGGATTGTTCGCCTTGGCGTGTCTGGTTGAAATCATGGCTACACCGCCTCGTGTACCTTTTTCGACAAACAGATGCATATCTATGTCGGTCAACAGTTCCAATTTTTGTTGGGTAAATTTTAACATGGCATTCCACGTGAAATGAGGGGTGGAGTAAAAGTGACAGGGGTCCAAACCGTAATATTGCATAGACGTACTTCGGAAATTTTCAAAGACGTCTGCCAACAATAATACGTCGCTAAGAAGATAAAGATCGTGGTAATCGCCTAACGTATTGCAGTCAAACGTTTCCCACACGTGTTGAGCGTGGACGTAATCATCGTCCGTTATGTTCTCTCTTCTTAGCGTACTGTAAAATGCCATCTGCGGTGGAAGTTGGGTTTCGAAAAACTTGTTTATATGGGTCATGTACTCGTACGGGTAAACGCCTTTACGGATTAAACAATCTCTTTTCTCGGGTAGCGGGTAACAGTTTGTGAGACGTTTAAATACGGTGTCTTTGTCCTGACAATCTTTTACTAGATTTTCCACAAGTTTTTCGAGTGACGACGAAAGAAATTGTAAAGAGTCCAAGAACCTCAACGGACCGACGGACAGTGACTGTAATCGCTCGGACGTGTTGGCGATACAGTTTATTTTTACATCGTCCTTATATTTTCCCAAAGCTTGAACTATATGATGGCTATCGTAACCGCGGAGGTTATGAAAAAATACTGGGATATGCTCGGTGCGCTTACAATTTAAATTGCACTCGTTATGACATGCACCGAGAAACCGTCCTGTGGTATGTGAGTGATGACGTACACGGTCATCGGTCAACTCACAATGACAAAGAAAACACTCGGTAGCCCTTTGAAATGTTTCAGTGTCTTCGGGAGTCATCACCATCGGTTTTTCGGTGATCATAATTTGGTGCAATCTATCGGCGTGACCGAGCAATTCATCCAGCATCTTTTCAACGATATTTTCACCATCGGTTCTCGCTCGGTAGACTACAGGACCTTCACAAATCTCCCCTTCCTCGTCGACGATTACATAGGCGTAACCGGACGGAAGATGATGGGCTACCTTATCGGTAAAACTAGTGTTGGGTTTAGGGGTGGCAGTGTCCATCGGATGTACAAATGATTCAAAGTCTGCATACACCGTATACGGAACGCGTAGTGTGGACGAGTAGTCCCTAAACTTCATCACGCATTCCTTTTCTTTAGCGGGATCGGGAACTCTTATCCTTTGTGCACCGTGTCGCTTACACTCGATCAAATGTTGGTTTAGGTTTTGTGTAGCGACATGTGGGTCTGATGAACTGAAACGGTGCAAACAGTAAGGGCAATATTGGCTGCTACCGCCATGTTTTGTAAGACCTGAAAGGAGACGAGATAGCCCATTTTTACCTGGTTTGGTATTTATAAGGCAGTAGTGAAATTTATCTCTCGTCTCCCCTGCAAGCAGCAATAGGTGTATGCAGTGGGTACGATCGCGGTTTTCGGTAACACGCACCGGGTACACGCGATCGTTATCTTCTTCATAGCCGTAGACATTGATGCTTATTGTGGGATTCAACACCTCGAAGCGATCAATGTCTTTTACCTTTACTGGGTATGATATCCCGGTCATGTTAATTTCATGTTCAAAGCGTGCATACCAACTCTGACGATAGTGACGTCCTGGTTGGTCATGCAGGTATGCTAGTACGGACCATAGGAAACATTTTTCATCATGCGGATTTTTTACATTAATTATTGCCTCTCTTTTTACAAGTTTTTGTGGTGTTTTTATAAATGAACTAGAGGCGCCATATAACGGACGGTAACGGATAATATTTAAATCAATATATATTATTTTATTCATTACCCATCCGCTGCCGTTGTTGATGAATTTGGTCAGTGTCTCTATAATTTTCTCCACTGATTCTATCCATGATTCTTCAACAACGTCGGTGTTATCGTCCAAATTTATCACCGTTCTAGTTTTTCCATGCAAGTACAAATTTGTGAATGTTGTTTCTACTCCGTCTTCGAGTTGTGTCCGCTTCATCAATTCAACATTTGCTGCAACGTACCTGTAGAAACAGAATAATTTTAGTACATATTGACTACTTTAAAAAAAAACCAAAAAAAAAAAAAAAAAACAGTACATTTACAAAAAAATATTAACGTTTTTTTAATTACCATTTTATGTTGCCATCAAAGCGTCTGCCTTCTTCCTTCAAACAGTTCAGGATGTTCTTCTGATACCGTAGAAGGGTTGAAAGGAGATACAACTCCTCAGAGTCAGACAGGTCCCATCGAAGACGGATGACGTTGTTATTTATTGCATGGATAACTACCGGTGATACCATTTCAATTTTTTTTGTAATATCTGAAACAAATTAAAATAACATATATCGTAACATTGTTTTTTTTTTTGTGTGTTTCAGTGAATAACAGAAGAAGACATTTTTTTCATTATATATATCATTTATTTTATTTGTTTAAAAGTATTTTTTATTGTATTTATTTTAATTGTTTAAAAGTATTTTTTTTAAATTTATAAAGTATGTTTTTATCGTATTTATTTTTTTAGATTTAATTAAATAATTTATTTGATTTGATTTGATTGAAAGTTATTTGATAATACCATACTGTTCCATTAGTATTTATTTTTTTTATTTAATTAAAGTAAAACTTACCTTGCTAATTAAGATGAAAATGTAATGATCTCTCTCCGATCGATGTATTCACTTTCAATAACAGATTGCGAATGATGAAATCACACAAATTTTTTCACTTATATACACGCAACCGAATTTAACCGGTTACAACAACTCAAGTCACTTTTGTATTAGTGACCCGATAATAATAATAAAAAAAAAAAATTTCTTTATCGCTTCCGCTCTTATTAGAGACGACGTTCGAGTTCGCACGTACGCACTAACGGCTAGTGCGCATGCGCCGATTCGAATTCCAACGCTGCGATTGGTCAATCGGACAACTTCAGACCACGTCGGTCCCACAATTCTTCAGTCGAGCGCCGCATCTCGCACGGTAAACACGTCTGCGTCGCTCCGCTGACGCACGCACGCAAACACACGCGCAGCAGACACCGCCGCCACCGCCTCCCGGTGCACGATCCACGACGAGAACCTCTCTCCGTCGCGGTAACGCCTCCCGACGCCATCGCCTGGACGACCAGGATCATCCTCGAGGTACGTCTATATTCACTTGTGTGTATATGTATGTGTGTGCGCGTGTGTGTGTTGCAGCAGACATCGCCGCCACCGCCTCCCGGTGCACGATCCACGACGAGAACCTCTCTCCGTCGCGGTAACGCCTCCCGACGCCATCGCCTGGACGACCAGGATCATCCTCGAGGTACGTCTATATTCACTTGTGTGTATATATGTATGTGTGTGCGCGTGTGTGTGTACAGACTGATGTTACGTTAAAATTCACAGCTTACGTAGAACATTTTTCACTCATTACATCAGGGAGTCACCGCAGCCGATTGGTTTAAGGCGTCAGTCGGTCGCGTCCCGTCATGACCGGGTTCGAATCCTCTAGCCGACAGATTTTTTTTCACTTTAAATATTATTCATTTATTTAATTCAAATCGACCGCCAAACAACAGTGATACCAACCTTTGAAATATTTCTTCAATATATAAACATGTCAACAAAAAATAAATCAAGTTGGTAACACTGACTCACATCGACATAAAATAAATCAAGTTGGCAACATTGACGGGGTACCGGCGCCAATGACGTCACAATCCAAGATGGCTGACCACCGCCATCTTGGAATCCAAGATGGCGGACAGCCGCCATCTTGAAATGACGTCACTGTTTGGCGCCGTACCACCATTTCCGTACTACTAACGTAGATACAAAAATCGATAAAAATATATATATAATAATTATATTTTTTATTAATAAACAAATAACGAATAATTACGAAACACAACAAAAAAAATATATGAAATTTAAAATTAAATAAATAATAATATTGGTAAACTGGTCGTCGTAAATCAGTTCTCATCTCAGGTTGTACTACCTTTTTTTAACCTTCGCGACCACCGTTAAAAATATTACTTCAGAGAATGAGATGAATGATTACGTTTTTAGCATGTGAAAATGCCATACCTGACCGGGTATTGAACCCGGTACCTCCGGATGAAAGGCTGAGACGCTACCACTCGCGCCACTGTGGCCGGTCAGGTTCTACTACTTACTTACTAATAAAGGTACTTACTTTTTTCGGATTTGAATCCTAGATCGTGGATACCGATGTTCTTTGGTGGTTGGGTTTTCAATTAACCACACATCTCAGGAGTAGTCAACCTGAGTTTGTTCAAGAATAGAAATTTACCGGTACAGTTACATTATACTGAAAATTTTCTTATGATTTTAATTGTTGATGCGATTATAAATAAAATTATTTTTTTTTTAAATAGTAATAAAAATTAGAAAATAATAGAAATTTTTAATAAAAATTTTTACATTTTTGATTTACACATTCCAAATCGAAAGCGTAAACTTACCATAAAAAACGTTTAAACACTTTTAACTCGCACTCGGACGGGCCATCGAAACCTAATACTATGTCCACTTTGTAGGATAGGACAAGATAGAGTAAAGTCTATCTCAAAAAAGACAGTTATAAATCTTTTACCATTTTCTAGCATAAATCTTTAACCGCTAAACAAAATTTAGACGAGATAAATGTTTAATGTTCGTAGGGTAGGAAACTTTCATAAAAATATCTTTCATAAAATTTTTAATTTTCCTACCGTTATTCATCATTGCTTATAAACAAATTTTTTGGAAAGATCTCTTGTTTATTATGGAAATTTACTTGTGTATTTTTTGACCGGTCGTTGGTCCATTCTCAGTATTATTAAGGTGTCCTGTAATTATAAAAATTTTAAATTTGAATTATTTTCTTTACAAATGCTCGTCCTTTCGGGGGTTTAGTTTTATTCTTTACGTATTTTAGGACAGAATTCGACTTATTTCTTTGACTTAATAAAATGAAAACTGTAAAGTTTAATTTTTTTTTAGATATATTTTTATATCTTTGCTATACGGGGCTAGATATACAATTTCTGTTAATATCTATATGAACGTTTTCGTTTGTTATATTGAAAAAATTTGTTAACTATATTTGCTAAACGTTTTGACGATTTTTCTGTGTGCTGTCAACAAACTGTACAAAAAGCATCGAATTTAGATGTATTCCCGGCGAAATAGCGAATTAATTATTAAAGGGAAACGTGTAGTGGTCGAGTCAAGAATGGGAACCGGGTTTTTTTTGAAAATTTTTAGGTTTCATCTAGATAAAAAAAATTTATATATGTATGTGCATAAGTGTATGTCACACTGTTTTTGGCTTTATATCTCAGCATTGACAAACCAAGTTTTTGAAAATTTGTCTCAAATATTTCTATATATGCATAGATTGTATTAATTTTTTTCAAGATTCGTTTAGGGGGTGGGGCTATATCGCGAAAAATTCATTTCTGATTTTCTTTAGAGGCATTTTAGAGAAAACATTATTATAAAAAAAAGTTGTTTCCTACAATACATATAAATAAATAAAAAATTTCAAATCCCTGTAAAAAAAAACTAACCCTCACCTGTTAATATTGAATTATATGATTTTGTTCTTTTTCTATATCTCCCTTCGGTTTAGATATTTTTCAAAATTTGTAGTAATTTTATACTTCATATATAGAGCTATCATCAAGAAATGTCTGTAGCTTGTTTAAATTATAGACCCTTGACATAAAAATGATTTGAAAATTTCAGTTTTCTTATTTTAGCCTTTATCGAACGGGTGTTAGATTTAGAAAAAACTTTACTTAAGTAAATTTCTTCAGCTTATCTTATATATATTTTTAGAAAAAGTTTTATATTTCCTGCTTCTAAAAAAATATATATTCTGTTTTTTGTTTCTTGGTTTTTAATTTTTATTAAAAAAAAAAAAAAGTTTTTATTTCTCAGTTTAAAGGCAATTAAAATTTAAGTAACTTTTGCCCCTACAATATCCTGGACTCAAAAATAAGAAGTAATTTTTTTTCATTATTATTATTATAAAAGTTATACTTTATTTTTCTCTCCTTTTTAACTTTAAACCATGTTTTTTTGTCGTTAAGGATTAATTACTTCTTAAAAAAGAAACTTTTATTAAATTGTCCCCGAGGAGTAAAGGAGCCCCAAAATAATTTTTTTTTTTATTTGAAATTTAGAAGTTTTGATTCTTTAATATTATTTTATTAATCATTATTGTCAAAAATAAAAGCCCAATTATGGTGGTCACAAAATTTTTAAAAATTTTGAGAATTTTTTTATTTTTATTTATATTTAAAGGTTTATCATAAAAACAAAAATAAGACTTTTAATGACTGAATTTGGTTTAACGATAAAAAAACGTTGCAAGGTATTGTATAACTTGACCGGCGTAGCCGGGAAAGTCATGCGATATTTTTCCGCAGCTTTATTTAATAAATTTTCATTTCTGTACGGTAAGCTTCCATGCGTATTGACACACCATTTAAAGGTGGAAAACATCGCATTTCATTTGCATCTACGTTTCAACGAGTGAATAGGAACGTTGGTGAAATACGTAAATAGTGTATTAATTACTGTACATTCTGAAACTGTAAATATCGAAATTGATGACACCTTTGAAAGCTAGTCGATTTTTAATTTGTTTTTTTCAGCCACCGTACATCACAGATCATTCTTTTATAAAATATGTGTAAGTTAAAAAAAAAAAAAGTTTTAACACTGTTTTTTTTCCCAAAACTATTTAATCCTGATTTATGAAATTAAGGGAAAAAGTTTGCTTTACACAAAAACTTTTGATTAATATTTTATTTACTCATTTATCTGTTAAGAGGGACTAAGATGTCTGATTTTACTCGATAAGAATTTTAGTACCAAATTAGGTGTTTTGCATAACCATCAAATTCCAACATGTAAATGTACCTGCCGGACCTCTAATTTTATCTTTTAAATTCATACACTAATTTGAATTTTTTGAACTTTTTGCTGATTTATATTGTTATCAAGTTATATTATTTATTTCTTAAATATTTTTTTATGTAATCATTAACCTAATTATGTAAATTATTTGAAAGTATATGTAATTATGGCATCTAATTAATCAATACCTATTTTCAATTGAATCTAAGCGGTATGAATATAAATTTAACATGTATTTGGCCACGGAAGTTTAAGGACTTTTATTTCCGATGCAAATAATACCCCCTTTAAAATCAAAATAAGCACTAGCTTTGTCAATATATTTCTGTGAACGTTTTGATACATTATCCACGGCTTTTTTAAGACATTGTGAAGTACTGCGTTCAAAACATCATGAATTCTTTCTACAAGTTCATCAGAGTTTTAGGAATTAGAGGCTTCAGAGTTAGTTCAGAAGTTACGGTTCAGGTAGTTCATAGAGTTCTAGGACGAGTCTTGTAGTTTTCTTCTTTGGCTCAACCATACAAGAAGAAGTCACAAGGTGGCAGAGACACTCTGCCACCACAGTGTCTCAAAGAGACACAGAGACCAACAGAGACCGACAGAGTTTCTCAAAGAGACACTCTGTTGGTCCACCACGGACTATTTATATAACGGGAATCTGAATGTCAAGCCATTCGCGAACAACCAGAGCAAAGTTTGAATTGTTTTGCATAATTTAAAGGGTTTGAAAACCTCTGCGTTGTTACCCTATTGAATAATGATGATAGGCAACATAAAATTCATAAGCAAACCCAAGTAGTGGTTCACCGTTCATTGTGTTCCGTAAAAGATAAGGACTCACCCGTTGGTTGATATCCCTTATCAGGCCACAAAATGTTATGAAACTGATTAGGATTATCTTCCTTCCATCCTAACATGATTTCTGAAAATTCCATATGGTGATCGCAGTCCTAGGCGGATTTAATAAGACTTCCAGGAATGGAAATTCAAATCTTTATTTAAAACAGTGTGAACAGTAAAGAATGTTATCCCGCTTTTTATAGATTCCTGGCGGATGGACTTTGTAGGGCTTCTTTCAAACATTACTCGGGTAACATTTTCTTCAGATCGGAAAGTTAATGGTAGACCAGAACGTGGCAAATCCAATACAGAATCTGATGTTATTAATTTATAATGACAGGTTCTAATGTTTTTTTTTTTTTTGGAACATTACGTGTTGTATTTGTACCATTCTCTGCTCTACATCATCTAAGACTTTATCACCGAATTCAATACTTCGTTTTTTTTTTTGTCTTCAGTCATTTGACTGGTTTGATGCAGCTCTCCAAGATTCCCTATCTAGTGCTAGTCGTTTCATTTCATATACCCTACATCCTACATCCCTAACAATTTGTGTTACATATTCCAAACGTGGCCTGCCTACACAATTTTTTCCTTGTACCTGTCCTTCCAATATTAAAGCGATTATTCCAGGATGCCTTAGTATGTGGCCTATAAGTCTGTCTCTTCTTTTAACTATATTTTTCCAAATGCTTCTTTCTTTATCTACGTGCAGCAATACCTTTTCATTTGTCAATTTATCCACCCCTCTGATTTTTAACATTCTCCTATAGCACCACGTTTCAAAAGCTTCTAATCTTTTCTTCTCAGATACTCCGATCGTCCAAGTTTCACTTCCATATAAAGCGACGCTTCAAACATATAGTTTCAAAAATCGTTTCCTGACATTTAAATTAATTTTTGATGTAAACAAATTATATTTCTGACTGAAGGTTCGTATCGCTTGTGCTATTCGGCATTTTATATCGCTCCTGCTTCGTCCATCTTTAGTAATTCTACTTCCCAAATAAAAAAATTCTTCTATCTTTATAATCTTTTCTCCTCCCATTTTCACATTCAGTGGTCCATCTTTGTTATTTCTAATACATTTCATTACTTTTGTTTTCTTCTTGTTTATTTTCATGCGATAGTTCTTGCGTAAGACTTCATCTATGCCATTCATTGTTTCTTTTAAATCCTTTATACTCTCGGCTAGAATTACTATATCATCAGCAAATCGTAGCATCTTTATATTTTCACTTTACACTGTTACTCCGAATCTAAATTGTTCTTTTAAATCATTAACTGCTAGTTCTATGTAAAGATTAAAAAGTAACGGGGATACGGGACATCCTTGTCGGACTCCCTTTCTTATTACAACTTCTTTCTTATGTTCTTCAATTGTTACTGTTGCTGTTTGGTTCCTGTAAATGTTAGCAATTGTTCTTCTATCTCTGTATTTGAACCCTAATATTTTTAAAATGCTGAAAATTTCATTCCAGTCTACGTTATCGAATGCCTTTTCTAGGTCTATAAATGCCAAGTATGTTGGTTTATAGACTTCTACACCCAAAATCTTAATAATAGGAGGAATACTTCGTACTTTGCTGAAATTTTTGCTCTTTTTTTTTTTTTTGTTAAGAATTAGAGGAGTTTTCAGTTACCTGAAACATAACTGATTAGGAATAAGCTTGCTTTCTATATGATGCGATACCCGTAAATGATGTTCCAACAATATGTATTATAAATTTAAAAATAGGTATGAACTATTCAGACAAATTATAAATAGTCAACTGGGAAATGTGGTTTTTTTAATCCCTTCTATTTTTCTATTATTGCTGTCCGAACTGGCTTTGTTATTCTCCTATTCGTTACAAACCAGATATCTACAAAGTATTGTCATAATTTACTATTCCAATTAAAGCTTCACTATTTATCAGCGGAATTCGCTTTCAATAATTCTGTTTCAATACGTATAATTTTGTTGTGTTTCTTGTTAGGTTGTTTAAGTTATGTTTTACTTGAGCTACTTACGTGAAAGCAGAGAAATCTATTACTGTTTATTAGCTTGTTATCAACACAATACCCAAATTATCATCTCTCATCGTAACAATCCATTAAAGACAACTATTTTATTTTATATCTATTTAATATTTGATAATATGTCTTGTATTGTACTTTATTTGTATTTTGCATTTTGAACGATTATAAAAGGCGTATAAACAATTAATCTAATTTCCTCGCTATTTTCAAATAATTAATCTATAGAGAATATAAACTTATTACATAATGTATGAAATTATATTAAGTCAGTTGAAAGTGTTTTGTTATTTAAGTCGCATTGTGAGAATGTAAGCGCACGTATCAATAATGTTTAGTGAATCTGAAATTCAAAGTGAATCTAAAAACGTTATATATACTGTACATTTTAACGATTTTCTGTGTAATAATCCGAACGCAACAATTCGTGAAAATCTTTTTATCTGCGCAGGAAGCGAATGGAATTGATTACTCGTTCGGCGGGCACAGCGCACCGCAAACTTCATTTATTTTTAACGGAAAAGTAGCCTTATTAAGCAGTGGGTCACCGGAAGAGACGAATTCAGTCTATACTACGTTGTACGCGGTACTATTATATAAGCTCTACGACAGAGGAAAATATCTTACTTGTCTTAGAGAAGGAGAAATATTAAAAGTAAAAATTGGAGTACTGGAAGACGGCGTAGAAAATTAAGAAAAAATTCTAGGAAAAATATAAAAAGTACCATTATGGAAGGCCGTTTTTAAAAGGTTAACTTTTACACCCAAAACAGCAAAACTTGACTACGCTGCTACAAAATTCTTTTATCACTTAACTTTTTAATTTTCTCTCTATAATAAAAGGAAATTTTAGGTAGAAAAAAATGCACAGAGTGAGTCAAAAGTATGGAAACCCGTAAAAAACTCTGAAACCGTTCCAGATAGAATACTGTAACTTTCAGGAAAAGGTGTAGGGTCAATTACTTTACCTTTTGACGAGAAATAGAATTACAACACTTTCTATGGGGGTGACCCAGGAGTTGTAACGCAAGTATTTTAAATGGTAACACTCTTTATGTGATAATCATTTTAAAAATGGACCACAAAAAAGTTATAAATAAAAACTTTGTACGCTGTATGATGTTTTGTACCCAAAATGGCGGCGGCATAAAAATTAGATTAATAATTTAAAGAACTGTTATCACAAATAAATAAATACATAAAAATTTGACTAAACGAATACTATCGAATAAATTTATTTTAAACAAATTATTTATTAATCATAATATTTTCTTATTTACTTAACATTTCATTTTAATAAATTTTCGACTTGTACTAATTCTGTTGTTTGACAGTGTGCCAATCGGTTGTCTGGAAAAGGATGATACTGCGTTATTCAATGATTCCCTAGTGATATTTTATGCTGATTTTTAATTCTATTTTGTAAACCATCAATATCTTGAGGCTTATTGTGATAAATACTTTTTAAGTGACCTCATAGAAAGTAATCTGATGGTGACAGGTCTGGTGATCTCGTTGGCCATTCTATTAGACCGGTTCAGTCAATCCATCTTCCAGCAAAAAATTCATTTAAAATCTTACGTACCTGAAGACAGAAAAGCGGCGGGGCTCTATCTATCTTGTTGAAACCAACTGTTTTGAAAGTTGGGGCCAACAGTGTTTTGAATGTTTAGAATGATATGGTCGAGAAGCAAAACCTCGTACTTCACTGCGTTTAAACTGATATCGATAAATATAAGTCCTGTCAGAGATCTCCCAACAATATACGTCTGTACATTTACATTGACTGGATACTGTGTATATGCCTCATGATACCAGTGTGAATTAATATCAGTCCAGTATAGACAATTCTGGGGATTTACATTGTCATTTAAAAGAAACGTGGCCTCATCACTTAAAACTATGTTGTTTAATAAATTAGGATCTGCATAAATATTGTTCATTATAATTTCGCATACTCAACTCTTCGATTGTAGTCATCTTCATTAAGTTTTCTTGCACCAGACAAATTTTGAAGGGTTTGTTTGAATTTTCACTTTGTAATGATAGAATCGCTGAACTTTGGTAAACGTTATGTTATCATGCTGCTGTTCGAGTCAAAGAATGAGGATTCTCAATAAATTCTTGTATAATCTCTAACGATTTGTTATTATTTGTAGCAGATTTAGGCCTCCCTCGTTTTCCCCCTATTATTAATGCTTCCATTCTCTTTAAATCGTTTATTGATTTTTGACACTGTACTTTTTGAACTAGGGTTGCAGTTATTAAATGTTGCATCGAACGATTCACGTACTTCATTACGCGACCTAACCCTATCAACAAAGCCCCTCATCATTAAAGTCTGACCCTCTCCTGCTCACTAAGTGACATATTGATAGCAACATTAGCAGGTAGCACAATAAAAATGTAAAGAACAATTACAAAAAAAGGTAAAAAAGATGTATATATCAAAAATTGGTTACAAATATGATAAAAATAGACAAAATTCAATTAGCCAACCGATTACAATAATTTATCATAAGAAACTAACAGTGTAATAATGAAACACTCAAATTGGAATATTACACAACGATGAAGTAAGCTTCATTTTTGCAACAATGTTAAGAGACTGTCAATGATTAGCTGATTAGCATGATTAGGTGACAATATTTTTGTTTATTTACTGATTAAATTGGAACAAAAACAATTTTTTTTGTTAAATTAAATTCAGTTTAATTTTCTTATTTGAACTTACTAAATTTAGTAACTTTCAAAATGCAAACTTTATTTTGGGTACAGACATCGTACCAACATTTTATTTGTTCCATTTTTGTTTGTCTTAAAGAGATATTTAAAATATTTTGTCACACAAAGGGTGTTGTCATTTGAAATATTTTAGTTTCAATCCCTGAGTCACCCTTCCCCTAAGAAGGGGTTGAAATTTTATTTCTTGTCAAAAGGTAAAGTAGTTGACCGATATCTTATCCTGAAAGTATATTTCTCTTTCCCGTTTAGCTTCCGGAATACCGTAAGGTATCACTTCGAAGGATGATATGTATGAATGTAAATGAAGTGCAGTCTTGCACAGTTTCAGGTCAAACATTCCTGAGACGTGTAATTGAAACCCAACCACCAAAGAACATCGGTATCCACTATCTAGTATTTTATCTAGAACGGTTTTAAAGTTATTGAAGGGTTTCCATACTTTTGACTAGCTCTGTATTTCAAATCTAAGAAGCAGTTTTTAAAAATAATTAACAAAATTTACGTACATTATTTACAATTTTTTTTTTTAATCTACAATTGTTTACATCTAATACTGATTTAGGGAAAAGAGTCCGAGAACATGTCCAGGCACATCTTGATACTGGTTCATAACTTTTTGGCGACCTAAATAACAAAATTATTCCGCTAATTAAATTTTTTTGAAAAATCAGCTGTTATTTTAATAATCTGCAATTTATATTTTTTGGGAAGTAACTTAATAACTATTAAATGAGGCAATGCAGAAACAAGTTAAGTATATCTTGGAATCATATTTTTTCCTATTGTAGTATTACTTTTTTGTCATGTGAAATGAGGTGCAATTAAAACAAATTATCAATTAGAATTCACTATTATAGTTTTGATGTCTCAGATCAAAACTATAGTGCAGTTGCACATATACTTAAGGTTCCAAATGGAGTCTCATAGCAGTAGCTTTCTTTTTGCAAAATTACTGATAAAAATTGGAAACACTAGGAAATATTTTAATTTATAACGGCATTCTGTAGCATATTACTCTATCAAAAAGATATAGAGTAGTGTTGGTGAAGAAAGTAGAGGTTTTTGGTAAGCGATGCATCCATCCGACTATTTATTTTACATGTGTTATATCGATAAAATTATTAAATTAGAAGTAGGATTTCAAGTTTTGTAACTTTTGCTATCTTTCCAAAAAAAAAAAAAAAAAAAAACAATAATTCTTCCATAGCAATACTCAAACGAAATAATTTTTTCATAATATAATAAGCCCTGCAGCATTTCATCCTATCAGGTATCGTACGCTTCGATTGCAATCTTTAATCTTAATCGATTACTGACATATTTAAATATGTTTTTATCAGTCTATTTTGAATTTAATAAAAGTAATTAATTTTACAGAACCAATATTAATTTTGGTTCTAAGTTTAATCTTTATTGTTCCTGTTTATTTTTGTTCTTTATGACTTTTGTTATTTTATGTAATACTACATGATAGGGTTACTTCAGTTGCTAATGATTATAATTGTTGATGCGACTGTAAACAAAAGTATCAACAAAAAAAATAAAAATTATTTTTTAATGAATTTTTAAATAAAATTACATAACTATAGACTAATTTAAAAAATATGAATTTTCTCCATTAAAGTTTAAATTGCATAAATAATAATAATAAAATGTGTTTAATTTGTCTTTAAATGTGTTTAAAACTCTAATAATTTTTAAATGTGTTTTACTGTCATTTCATATATTTATTGCATTTTTTTTTATAAATATTGATTCAATTTCTATTAAAAATTAGTTGCTTTTATACAGATTTTAATAGTAGTCAGTAGATTCCGGTGTACATTGGTAGTTGGGGTCCAATTAACCACACGTCTCAGTCAGACAAGGTCGACCTAAGTCTATACAATACTACATCTCATTTAAATGTCAAACTTATCCTCATCTCATTGGACCGTGGTAGGTGATTGCTTATTGTTCACTAGTTGAACAGATTGCAACGTACACATTAGGAAAAAAGAAATCTCATGTATACAGCAAATTACTTCCTTGTACACCTATTTAAATTACATATGTACATTTTTTATATAAATAAAAAGTACATAAAATTTTATTTCATTAATAACTTCTGTTATTTTTTCATACGTTTTTTTATTGTTATTAATGAATTATTATTTAATTAATAAAATTAATTATTAATAAAACAATATATTTAAATTAAAAAAGAATGGTGGTGAAGTCGGATTTGAATCGATGTGCCTTCCCCATGTAAGATCCAAATATTTTATTGATTAAAATTTTATTTGGCTATAACTCTGGAACCAATGAAAATAAGTACCACTTATGATATATCGTTGAAAATCTTTCAATTAGGATTTATTATTACAGTTAAAGTAAAGTCCAAAATCCAATTTTTTGGATTTTGGGCCTTTTTTGGTCCAGTTGATTGCAATCAAAAGAGGAGGTTCACAACTAGATGTTACAACTAAATCTAAAATTTCAACAGCCTACGGCTAATTGTTTTTGAGTTATGCGAGATACGTACGTACAGACTTCACGCCGAAACTAGTCAGAATGGATTCAGAAATTGTCAAAATGGATATTTCCGTTGAAATCTGAAAACGAAATTTTTCGTGATCACAATACTTCCTTTATTTCGTACAAGAAAGTATAATTATCGATTCATTTAGTCAGTAATTCCGACTAGTTCAAAGTAATATAATTCAATCGTAATACTTTTGTAATAATCCGGTGATTTATAAATAAAACAACGGTTAAATTACATTCTGACGTTTCTGTATTAGCTTGATTTTTTTTTTTCTTTCAATTAGTATTAAGTTTTTATCCCATTTATTTACATAAAAAATCTCAAAATTAAGTTCTCTATGAAATTTTTGTTGCATAGTTTAATTTATTATTGGCAGTTTAAGTAATTTTATGCCAAACCTTTAAAAAATATTGTTTTTGACTTAAATTATTTTAAGCGATTTCTCTGAAAAAAAAATTAAACAACAGTTTTGAGAAATATATTTTTTTAAACCTTCTAGTAAATTAACAAAAATATACCAATTTTTTACCATAATTAATTACCAAAATGATTTAGTATTTCATTCTATTACTGGCAGAATAGAAAAGACGGTGGATATTTTTGGCAACCAACACTCATAAACAGCTGGTTAAGTATTACGCGACTTTCCCAGATACTAATAATAAAAATTTCCGGCTTCCGTGGCGCGAGTGGTAGCGACTCGGCCTTTTATCCGGAGGTCCCGGGTTCGAATCCTGGTCAGGCATGGCATTTTTACTCGCGCTATAAATCATTCATCTCATCCTTTGAAGCAATGCCTAACAGTGGTCCCGGAGGTTAAAAAATAAAAATTAAAAAAGTAAAAAAAAAAAAAACTGAATATATATTCTTTAAGGATGTGGAAGAAATTTTAAGGAAAATTTTTCTAAAAATATTTATATTTAGGTTAAGTTTAACAAATTTGCTTAACTAAAGTTTTCTCTAAATTTAAACTCTAACCCTTCAATGAAGGTTAAAATAAGAAAAATAAAATTCTCAAAAATCTTTATGCATTTTAGGTCCGAGATTTATAATTTCGACATTTTTTGAATTCAGAAAAACTTTTTAATAAATATTTTAACCGAATGAAGATATAGTAAAAGAACAAAAACCATATATTTTACTTTTAAAAGATGGGGGTTGATTTTTAAAAAAACATTTTTTTGATTATTTATTTATACAAGTATACATATATATATATATCCATTGTAGTAACATATTTGCTTTAATAAAATTTCTCTGAAGAAAACCGAAACTCCATCCCTTAACATAAAAAAAAATATGATAAATGCCCCATATACAGAAATATTTAAGCCAAATTTGAAGGAAATCGTTTCGGACTATCCTGGTATAGACGGCCGAAGGCAGTGCGATACACATATGTACGTTCTTACATATACGTATATATATTTTTTTTTTGGTCTAAATGAACTAGTTAAACCTCAAAAAAAAAACAAATTGCAAAAACCCTGATATCTGTTTTTTGACTGATCACCATACTTTCCTCTTTAATATAACTTTTCTAGCTATATTCTCTGAGAAAGAAAAAAATTATTCCTGGATCAATGTGTTTATATAACTTTTTTTCTTATATTTAACTCTGGAATCACCTCTCGAATTACGAATAGTTTCATTTTCTCATGAAACATGCAATACACACATACACACACACACACGCTCTCTCTCTTTCTCTCTCTCTCTCTCTCTATATATATATATATATATATAAAAGGATTGATATATTATATATATATATATATATATATATATATATATATATATATATATATCAATCCTTTGTCTTTTTTCTGTAACTGTTGAGTATTTTTGAAGACATCTTTATTCAGCTGATTTCGTTTTATTAAAAGAAATAAATTTTTAAAATATATTATCTCATTTATTGAAATAAGATGTAAAATTTTCTTCATGTGAATTATGTCTTTAATTAGTTTATTTTGATAAGAAAAGTCGTTTTATAAAGCAGAGATCTTTACGAAATTACTAAACTGAGTTACAAAAATAGAAAAACCATAAGTGGAAAAAATGTTTTAATTAAGTTAGTAATTAATATACGTATATGTGTACATGCGCGCGCGTGTGTGTGTGTGTGTGGGTGTTATTTATATGCGAAATACAAGGTACTTCGTAATGCAATTGAAACATCGGAGATAAATTTGATCAAAATAATCTGTGGCGAAATGTTTTTCAGTAATAAAATGCTTTCCTACGAATTTTATAAATATTCTGAAATATTTCAGGGCTCCGTTCCGTTTTCTTTCGATATGAATGCACCTAAGGGCAGCATTTTGTGAAGTCATTGTTTAAATTATCAAATTTAAATATGTAAACATCATCACCACGAGGATGTAGGCATTCTCGGACACAAAATCACACAACACTGGAGTGTTTTGTAAAAGTTGTATTATTACTATAGTTTTTCCCTGTTTAGCCTCCGGGAATCACAGTCAGGAATTACTTCAGAAGATGAATGAGAATGATATGTATGAGTGTAAATGAAATTTATTCTTGTACAGTCTCACGTCGACCATTTCTGAGATGTGTGGTTAATAGAGACCCGACCACCAATGAACACCGGTATCCACGATCTAGTATTCAAATCTGTATAAAAGTAACTGCCTTTACTAGGATTTGAACGTTGGAACTCTCGATTTCAAAATCAGCTGATTTGCGAAGACACGTTCATCATTAGATCATTACCATACTGATGTCTAGTTTCAACCAATCCCCGTACCGCTTAGGTGGGTGCTTTCCCTTAAAATTAACCAAAAATTATGTTGTTTATAACTAGCGGTCCCATCTAATAATTTTTAAACTTCTGAATTTTTGTTCTTTTTTTAATTTTGGTAATACTGTATGCATATATATCTTATAAAAAATATAGGTTATATTTTTTATACCATTTT
Organism: Lycorma delicatula; assembly: GCF_047948215.1. Classification (NCBI taxonomy): domain Eukaryota; kingdom Metazoa; phylum Arthropoda; class Insecta; order Hemiptera; family Fulgoridae; genus Lycorma; species Lycorma delicatula. The sequence goes on from NC_134456.1 coordinate 56,541,717, forward strand.
ATATTTTTTGTAAATTTAATGACGTATTTTTAAAATTGACCGGTTTAATATAGTCGTAGATAGTAGAGAATCTTTCCCGATTTGAACTCTTGTACTAGTAATTAAATGTAGTATAGCAAGTTATATGTCCTATAAAAAATCTTTAAAACGAGTTAAAATAAAAACATTTAAATTCAACATTTCGGAAATTACTTTGTAAATACTATTTTCCTGACTCCTTTTTTGTAAGTGATATTAAAAAAATCACATTTTTAATGCGAAATAATCTTTTTTTCGTTCACAGTATCTCTATAAATAATATTGGTAATGAATATATATTATAGTCATAACGTATTGTCAGGTGTGTATAAAATTAGCGCCCAGAGCTTCAAATATCATTTCATTTATCGGGTTACACCTTATTTTACAAAATGGTCCATGTATTTTTATTTTACGTTTAATTTACAATCGATTTTTTGCCTAATTATTTATCACAATATTTGTACTGAGGCAATCTATATCGGTTCGATAAAACACTAGATAAAAGTTTAACACAAGAAATAATAATATGTATTTCAAAACCTTAGATAATTTAAAAATTGAATATTTACAGGCTGAGAAGAGACAGTTTATATAAAACAACAATATTCTATCAACTTTCATGGTGTAAAGGCATCTTGAGATTCATATTAAAAGTTTTAGATTCGAATCACAATTAATTAAAGTTTTTGCTCGCTATAAAATTCTTCACCTTCGATAACCGTAAAATAGTTTAGTACTGTAATTACTTAAAAGGTTATGAAATAATGAAGACATTCAGCGTATATATAAAATCTTAAAATCAGGCTGGATATTCTTCTTGGGTATCAAGTTACCGCTAAGAAAGAATTTTTTATTGATTCACCTCCTAAACGGGTGAAAAGACGATTTATTCTTGAAAATTTTCACATCTCGCTTCATTTGAGATTTAACATTGAAATTTATCAAAAATATTTTCTCCAAAAACACTCGGAATAATATCTATTTGAACCTAACGAATTTTTTTTAAAACAAAGCTTTTTAATAAAAAGTTTAAAATTGCGAATCTATTTCTCTTCATTTGTCTTCATATATTTCAAAAAGTTAATATTCAATGAAGATTGATATCAAGTTTTTATTTTGAATCGGTTCTTAAAGGGTGAAAATTCATTAAGACCGATTTTCATTATTTCACGACCTAGTTGTGATAGAAAGTAAATTGGAAAGTTATTCAGATAATAACTGGAAGAAAAACATTTAAGGCTTACCTTTTACCATTCCTAAAAGGATAAAACAGGATAAACCTGGATTAGCTTTCGGTTAATTTCTTACGCGTCTAATAGAAACTAGTATTCGGCACACGATACTAATTACAGAATGCTATTAAAACTTATTTCGTTATTTCCCTTTAAGGACGGTCAAAAGGACTATCCTTTGGAGGTTAAACTTGGGTAAAAGGATTTCGTACTTTGTGTTAGGAAGGTGCTAATGTTTTTTTCGGCAAACTTTTACTAAATTGATAAAAAGGAAGGCCCTTCTCTGTTCACTCATTACTGATTTTCTCATTTCATAAATACTTTGTAATTTGACATACTTATTCCTAAATGGTACCTTAGGAAAAGTTATCGAAATTTGTTAACAGCATGTTTGTAACAATATTTTTCAAGTTAAAAATGGAAAATAAAATTAACAAACTTAATGAAAATTGGATTTAAAATTCAATATTTACCTTGCGAAGCACAGGTTTTTAATTGTTTTATAATAAAAAAATGATTAAATGGAGAAATATTTAAGAAAAAAGATTTTAATGAAAGTAGAGATTACAGTTAAAATTAGGACGTTGTAAAAAATACGATTACAAAACTATGTCCGCTCTAGTGATAAAAAGTATATGGTTTTACCCAATATAACTAAAGTACATGTAAAGAAAGTGAGTACTAAAGTTATATAATCATTATAATAATTTAATAATAATAATTTTAATAAGAGATTAGCTTATTTATTAAATGTATAAAGAGATTAAGATTACTTTTGAGTTCAAAATGAACCAAATGTGATTCGTTCGAAGTAGGTTATGTACAGTCGCTAAATGGTTTTAACGTTTAATTTCAAATTATGTTAAACTGACTTGATTTACCGTAACTCTTAACAACCTTCCGTCGCACATTTTTACTTTCCCATCTAGATAGCGCTATAGCTATAGAAGGAAAAGTATTGTAATCGTTCCAATTTGGTCATATACGATTTTTACCGAATTACTACATTTCGACACCTAAGAAACCAAAAAAATCAGATGGAAATTTTCCGAATGTTCGTATGTACGTGTGTGTGTTTGGTGTCGCACTCATGTTATATCTTTAGAAATACTGGACCCCTATTTTGACCAAACTTGGTCAGATTGCTTCTACATGTGGGGCATCGATGCCATTAAATTTTCGATTTAAAAAGTCAAGGGGTGAGGCTATAGAATAAGGTCACCCTCAGTATGTCGATATTTCCCCTAATTAAGGTCATATTTTTCTTAGGGACATTTGTTAACAATTAAAAATAAAAATATTTGCAAAAAAATTATTTTACGCTGCTCCACCATAAAAATGCTGATGTAGTCGTCTACTACGTTATGATGCCACCCGTGAACGGTAGAATTAAATAAATGAATAATATTTAAAGTGTATAAAGGTAAGTCGGTCTGGCCGGGTTTCAAACTCGATCGCCTGGTCAACTCGGTACCTAGTGCGTTAAGCTTCGCGGCTACACCAGTCTGCCGACCGTACAAGCGTAATTTGTTCTATGCAAGTTGTAAAATTACATTAGTTTAATTACGGTAGTACCGATTATCGCCGCTTGTACCGCCACACCCGCAAGATTTAAATGCGTATGCGCACGCGTTTTAATTAGAATCATCGAATTAAATAAACGAAAAAAATATTTTTATAAATATGATAAATATTTTTAAATAAGTTTTGTGTATCTGTATATAAACCGGGTATCAGAAACAACTGTGTTGTCAGCTTTATTTCATTGTCATCCCTTACTCACCTTTTCTTCTTTCATTGCCGGAATCAACTGATTTATCGATTAACAAATTTTTTTTTTGTTCCCGAATGTCAAACAAAAAATGCGTTAACACATCATTTTCATCACCTCAAGAAGCTATTGAATCCTTCGAAAACCATTGTTTTTGAAGTACCAATTTCAAAGTGGCAAAAAGGTTTTCGGAATTTGTTCGAATGCATGCAAAAGTATATAAATCTTGAAGGCGAGTATTTTGAGAAAGAATAAAATGATTTGTACCAAAAAAAAAAATATATTTTTTTTCATTGTTTTTGTAAAAAATTAAAAGGCGGCCTTCGTATTCTTCCCAAAATCAGGTTTATTCTCATTTTCCATTTCTTTTTTCTCATTAGTTTTCCCCAAATTTTTTGAACGACAGTTTTCCATCTCACATTTTTTTTTTTTTTAATGTCAGAATGTTTTTTTTTTTTAATAATTAAATAAATGACCCATTTATGTTAATAAGATGAGAAATAAAATGTATATAACATGAAAAACAACCTTCACAACATTCAAACTGAATTCATGTTAAAAATAAAAATAACCTGTCCCTGTTCTGTTAACATTCAGTGTCTCATTATCCTTTACCTAATTTAAATATGCATTATTGTTCTCCTGTTATAAAGTAAGAAGCTTATAGATGTTGTTTATTCATTATAGCTTATAGATGTCCTTATTCATGATGTGTACTGACGATCTTTTTCCTAAAATTATATTACAGAGTGATCAAAAAGTGACGCAACCTTATGGGTAAATGAGTAAATTGTAATAGTTGTTGAAAGAGGCCTCCAATGTGTGATTAATTGAATACGACATTACATGCTCTTCAACACATGCTGTAACGTTTTTTTTTAGGAATTTCCGCGACACATCGTTCAATTTCACTCTGCAATTTGGGAACGGTGTGAGGATGAGTTTTGTAAACGGCATCTTTAAGGTATCCCCACTAGAAAAAGTCAGGAGGGGAAAACTCGGGAGACCTTAACCCCTTCGAAATCACTTATCCATGAAAACACTGATTTAAGAAAGTCATAATGTTAACATTATGAGCCGTAGTATTGTCCTGCTGAAACCACGTATACTCTAGCCGGTCTTTAGTTATAGTGATTACAAATTGTTGCACCATCTGTACGTAGCTTCCACTGTTGCCGTGAAAGAACATCATGAAGATTCGCCTACGTGACGTTGCACACCAAACGCCCACTTTTTATCCGTGAAGAAGAGACTCGTGTAGCTGATGTGGATTTCCTGTATACGAGAAATGCGTGAATTCTGTGTATTCACGTAACCATCAAGATTGGAACCACGCCTCGTCAGACCGAAACCGATTATCGAATTCTTCCCTAACTGGCGTTACAGATGACATGAAACGTTGTCACAAAGCTACATGTTTTCCAGTGTCTGCAGGTAACAACTCGTGAATTCTGTCCGGATGCGTCTTTAAACACTTGCGCGATATCGCGTGGAGACTATGCAGCTTGCAAGTCGATCAACTTTTCTGGTGTTAGCACTTTCGGACGACGGCTTTTTGCTGAATCTGCCACATTCCCTGTCTGTAAAAACTTGTCGTACAGCCACTTGATGGAGACCTTTTTGGTGCATCCACACAGTACATTTCTGTGAAGCCATTCTGGATTTGGGTATAACTGGCACAACTAATATATTTGAAAAACAAAGAATATTCTCTGCTGCGTTGTGTAACTCATCTTTCCTCAATTAAACCTGCAACAAAATAAAGGAAACATTTTTTCCGTAAGGTTCAGTCCCTTTTTCAATTCTACATTTATACACCTTAAGTTAGTGGTAGCTTTAACAGCAACCTTATAATTTTTCTAGGTAATCGTGTACAAAAAATATTATCTAAAACTTTATTGGCACATGCCTTCATAGAAAAAAAAAATAGATAAATAACAGGTCTTTTTATGCGGACAGTCATAAACCGGGAAAAATTTTACGCTCGAGAGGCTCACTAGTTTTGAAACGAGGAGTAAAATTTTACTTTGATAAAGAGCTGTTTATCAGTTTATTTTTGGCAATTATTAAATAATTGCCAAAAATTTTAAATTTGGCCGATTGACATGGAAGAAATACACAAACTATATTCGTATAAGTTTGTTAGATTATCATCATATTCCGCGATATTTTTATAAATAACAAGTTATAATAACGGTTAAAATATAGTTAATTTTTTAACCGGTGATCTAGTTGTAGTAGATCTAAAGTGATAGAGACAGGTTTTTTCTAATTAACTTGCAACCGTCTTTAATAGAGCTTTGTAATGTAGACGATTATAGGATTGCTGATGTATACTCCTAAAGATTATTACAGCTTAAATCTTGGCCCCATTCACTTCCAAGTCTAGCAAAGTTTTATATAAATTACAATGTAGGTTCTTTCTTTAAATACTACGCAAAAACCAAAAGAAATTATATTCACATGTGTTTCTTTTATTACGGTTGATTGATAGCATCTTTACCTTTCATGCGTAAGGTTCTGAGTTCAAATATAGGTCAGGCTTGATATTTTTTCACACGGTATATTCCATTTTCTTACACTATTACCGTACAAGTTTTTTCTTACCGTAAGAAAATGAGTAGGATTGCTATGATTGGATATAGCGTTGGTTATCGGAGAAAAAAAATTATTTATTTATAAAAATTCATACAAACAATTAATTTATGTTCAAAGAAAAGAAAGATTTCCTTTTGTCCTAGTAATGATATATAATTGTCCATAAAAGACTTTTTTTTTAAATTAGTAAATAAGTAAATTCGAAAAAAAATACAGTAAAAGCATACACACAGTGTTTTCTTTAAACAAACAAACCAAACCGCGATGAAAATGTGTATATAGATATAACAAAATATAAAAGTTTAAATAAAGTAAAATAAAAAGGTTTCTACAAAGTGGAAATTAAAAAGCCGCCTACATTCATCTAACCCATCTATCCCAATCCATAACATAAAAAGTATCAGCTATTACATCAAAGTCAAAAGTATTCACTCATTGAGAGAGTGTTCACATGATTCAAACAACAGCAGAATTTTAGTATATAAAATCGACGTACTACATATATATAAGCAGAATATTAAGGGAAGGGGGTTAGCACATAACGTAGAGGCTTCTACGTTGATGACTGCTATGATGAGTTTGATGACAACATTGATGACAATATTTAGGAAAAGATAAAGCGTATGTCTGCGTTTTACGCTATCGCGTGCGCGCGCGCACATGTATATGTGTATATATATATATATAAGTTCTTTGTATACTCTTGTCTGGCTGTGTCTGTGTATGTGTGTGTGCGCATGTGTGTGTATATATATATATATATATATATATATATATATATATATATATATATATATATATATACAAAACCAGGGCGGAGCTTAAATTGAGTGTGTGAGAGAGACGGTATTTCTATATATATATATATATATATATATATATAATATATAATGTACATACATAGTGATTGTGTATTAGAGAGACAGAGAGGGTTGACGAGTTGGCCCAGTGCTTCATCCTCACTTCCATATAACGTTAACTCTCTCTCCACCCGTTCCGCCGAAAATTGTAAAACCTCTCCCTCTACCACGCGTAGTCTTTCTCTCACTCACTCAATCCCATCAAATGTATCCCATAATTCAATTAGTCAATCCCATCATTCTATGCTATGTCTCTTCACACAACTATAATTCTATCCCTTTCTATCATCATACACCTCTGTCTACACATATATTTCTATCGTTTCAAAATACAACACTTCTCCCTCCCTCCACCACCTCCTCCCTCGAAAAATCATATCCCTTTCTATCTAGTAACGTGTACTCTCTTCTTTGCTCTCTAATACCGGACTATTCTTTACAATTTGTGTCGCCCGTCGCCACCGAGAGCTGCATTTCACGTCATACATCAACTCGTACTCTCTTCGTCTAACTGTCGATTCTATCTCGCTCTCTCGTATCTCTTCGCACGGTCGAAAACTCATTTATCTCTGATCTTCTCATTTATTAACTTCCATAAACCAATTACAAAAACATTTCTATATTTTTCTTTCTCTATTAAATATCTGTTCGTACGACTTCGACTTTGAGTATTAATATTTATTTATTTTAGATATCTAAATTATTAATAATAATGAATCGTATTTTATTTACAATATTTCGTTTTATCGGTATCTTTTATTCGATGACTGTACTGCGTGTAGGTAAGTCAGAAATTATTCTACATATGTAATTTTTAAAAGTTTATCGTTAATAACAGACAGTGCTTCTTCTCTGGAATAGTTTTTTTTTTTCAATTAATAGCGAGGTTTAGAGTTGAATAATGTTTTTTTACGTAATTCGTTCCATTTGTTGTATTACAATAATCGATATATTTTAATATTTATTATAAACAGGCAACCTAATCGTTAATTTATGTTCAGTAAGTGTATCATAATTAAAGTTAACGGGTAGTCTGATATAAGTTCACTTCTGAAATAAATACGGCTGTTCTCATGGTAAGGATTATCCTATCCCAGGCTTATAGGAAGTAAGGAACAGAGCGTTTTATTGTCTTTTTCCCCGACCCGAACATATTGATGCATAACGCCATGGAAAACCGTTCCATTTTATCAAATACCGTTTATCTTATTTTTTTTTTAACTGATATCATTGTGTACGTTCATTTTTAATGAAAGGTCATTAAAAATGAATGAATATTTAAAATAAAATATTTAAATAAAAAAATAAAATTCTTAAAATCATCTACATAAACGACCTTTTAAAATATGAAGTTGCAAAAAATACAGGATGTCCAATAATTTTAAATAAACAGAAAAATAAACATTTTTTTGTCAAATCATTTTTATTTACATAATACGATCTGCTTAATTACATTGTCTTTTTTTCTTTTCCCTTACCTCCCCTACGCCGGACCCTCAATTAAGAATAGAACAACGTATGGGTGTCCTTTCTACTCTAACAGCCCTATCCACCTACCGGCAGTATGTCCGGCATGGCAGGTCGAGTTGCCGGTCGGATCTTTATTTTATATTATATTAGTAAGCCATTACTATTAGCAACCCATTAAAGAACCCCACTTCCTGTGCAGTTTTTTATCAGTATTCCTATATGAGGCTATCCAGTTGTCATTATACAAAATCTACCACAAAGGGTCCCGATCCCTCATCAAGAACGGCCCACCTCGGCCAACCGTCCTCTCCAGATCGAGGCTGCCCTCCCTACTAAACACACGCATGGTTATACACGATCGAGGTCCCAACCGTCACGGGATTTTATCTTCAATATTCTAGTAGCTAGCTTCTCCACATTTGCCCAGACCTGCCTATTGGAAAGCGTATAGTCTTCTCTGGAGTAAGCCAGGTCAAACCCGCTCCTGTTGAACACCGTCCCACCTACAACAGTGGCATATGGTGTGTTCCGGTGTGTCCTGTGACTCGCAGTATCTACAAGCAGAGGTAGCGCGTTTACCAAACCGGCACATACCTGTGCCGGTTTGGTAAAAAAATATTCCACCTCTCCAAAGCCACGCTGAACCCACAGATCAATGTTATGTATAATGCGTCCATTCTCCCGTAGGAGAAGCTTTCCAGAGTTCCTACCAATCTCTCAAAAGGATTTGTCTAGACTCAACTTTAGGCATTCCGTTATACACTCTGTACAGCATTTGAGCCCTCAGCAAAACAGGAGGCATGCCTGAAATCATTCAGCAGCATTACGGGAAACAGTCCTGTATGTCGCAATAATTTTGATAGCAATTCGCCGCTGAATAGACGACAGCCTATCAACGTTCCTTTTACTGGTAAATGCATCCATCCAGGTAGGGGCCGCATAGAAAGTTATGGATAAAGCAATCTGCAGAATAAGTCGCTTCTTGGACGCCCGCGGTTCTTTATGGCTTCCCAAAAGTTTACCTAACTTGGCAACAACACTCTCGGCACGCTCGGATGTTCTGATCAGATGTGCGTTGAAGAACCGATTCTTCTTGATCCACACTCCGAGGTATTTAGTGCACCCGTCCTGTTAACCTCAACATCTCCATTAGTTATTCTCATCTCTCGTAATCGCCTCAACCCAGCAATGTGGGACAGCCTTGAACTTATGGGGAACCTAACTAAGACCTCTCAAATGTACCCACTCACACTTTTTTCACAGCGGTATCCTCAACCGCTCACCGTATCCTCAACCTCTGCTTCAGGATAGCCGGTGACTAGGAGTGTCAGGTCGTCGCCATAGGCAACCAGTTCGACGTCTCCATCAAATTCAAGACACAACAGCCCGTCGAAGGCAAGGTTCCAGAAGAGCGGGCCCAAGACCGACCCCTGCGGAACCCCACCAAACATATCAAAGGAAATCTCTTCATCCTCAGTCAAAATTGTCTCCTTCCTCTCATGTAGATAGCACTGACTCCGCGTGCACGCAACGAGACCATGATCACCAGCCACAGAATGCTTCCAAAGACATTCCTGAAATCTAGGAAGACCAGTAATGGTATCCTCCGTCGACGCCAGGTGCTCGCTGCCCAATAACTACCATTGTTTTAAAAACACATTTCGATATGTGTACCCTACAATGAAGAACACGTAACCCCATAACTTTCCAGACATAGGAAAAGTAAACATTGTTTTTTGTGCAGACCATGGTGTAAATATTGATCATCTCAAGAAAAGTTATCACTAGCGCTATTACAAACGTACTTCAGCTTTACTAAGCACAACTGGAATAGGCACAACGCAGCTCAGAATGGTGTTGGTGATACGCTACTTGAGATGATTTATGTTATGTATCTTTTTCTGATACACCACGGCCTTCATAAAAATAAAAAAAAATATATATTTTTCATAGGCGTGGAAACTTATGAGACGGGCTGTTCTATCCATAGGATAGAAAATCTTTCTTCTATCCTAGATAGAAGAAAAATGTTATTTATGTTTGCATTTTTTTCTCATATCTCTTCTCTTCATTTTTCTTTTCCTCTGATTTTTTAACTTTTTTTTTCTTTTCATTATGATCTGATTTTTTATCGATCAGAGCGGTAATGTTCAGGCTTCCAAAAATCATAACGTTTGTTCGTTTCCAATTCTCTTTCCTAAAAAAGTTCGGATATTCCTATACTTCCTTTTCTGTATTTCTCTTAACGGGTAAACAACTTCACCTTTGGTGAACTATTCACTTTCACCGAAATAAGATGATCACTTAAGTCTTCAGTTCTACCAGTTTCCGACACAAATCTGTTTGCCAAGTTCGCTTACCCAAAAATCCACTTGATCGTTCGGTTTAGCAGAAATACCTTTTTCACGTTAAGTGTCGAACGTGAGAGGTTTCGGGTTTGAATCCCGGTCCGGAATGGCATTTTTACAAGCTACAAAATTGTCATTAATCTCATCCTCTGAAGTAATCCCTAACGGTGTTACCGGAGGTTAAAAAAAGTGTCGAATTTAAGAGCGAGAAGTGGTAGGAAAATTTTTTTTTGTGAATTCTTGTAAGTAATATACATATGTTGCAGGTGTTGAGCATCATCTCGCATCAACATTCCCGTTTACTGCACCCGAAGCTCTAGAACTCGTCTGTCTAATTCAATAAAATATTGGTAGTTTTTAAAGCTTACTGATATTTTTAAACTTAAATATGTTCAAAAGTTTCATTATCTTCAGAAATTTACGTTAACGTTGTTCTTTTTCTAAACATATTTACGATTCGACCCGTTTCAAGTATCGATGTTTGAAGTAACAAACGTAAACGATGAATCGCGTAATGTAAGTGCATTTCCTTTTCACTCCACCTTATGCGATAAATATTTGATCTGAAAAAAAATCATTTCGATCGTTCTGAACGACGTGTATAAAGCGGTTCGGATATACGTACTGATCCACTGTTATTTATAAAATAAAACCGAGTGTTTCTTTTTCTTTAGTTATCAATCTTAGGATTGGTTTGCAGCTGATCTCCATATATCAGGATTCTCTGGAAGTCCCTTCAACTCCCTATCAGTTCCACAACCCATATCACCAATTATCTGTTATATATACCTCAATCTTGGTCTATCTATAGCGGTTTTTCCTTCCACAGTACCTTGTACTATCGTTTTAATTAATCCATCGTACCTTAACAAATGACTAACCCATTTGTCTCTTCTTTGATTTAAAATATTTAAGGTGAGATAAGGTTTCGCCACATCGACTCTTATTGGACACTCTATCCAATAAGAATAGAGTCCTTAATAAGGAAAGTTCGTCGGACTTTCATCAATCTGCGGTAACATTTCAAAAGCTTCAACCTTCCTTTCCCTTTCAACCCGCATTGTCCACGTCTCACTCCTATACAAAGGTCATCGCTGTATTTTTCTAAGGTTTTAATAAAATTTATTAGAAGTAGAAAGGTCCCTTCTTTTTACATTTTATATTTTTGATATTAAAATTTTGGCCGGGCATAGTAACTTATCACTTTATATCGAGATACACTTTTTAGTCGGCCGATTAAAAAACTACTAAAATTGACATGAGACTAACTTAATATAGGGTAAAAAAATTCCCAAAAATTGTAAAATAAAAAAAATGATAGAAAATAAAAAAATGTATCTTTAGAAACGGTTTTCATTCGGAGATCCCGGGTTCGAATCCCGGTCAGGCTTGACATTTTTCATACGCTACAAAATTCCATTTTCATTTCCCACGCAAAAGCGTTCAAGCTTATCTGGGGAATTCATCAACTAAAAAAGAAGGTTTTCATCTTCTTTTTTTAATCGACAATATAATAACTAAATTAACCAAAAAACGGTAGATTAGTTTAATTTTAACTTTTAGATTCGGTTTTATTTTTTTCTAAACTATTTAATTGCCTTATGTGATAAGAATTTAATTCAGAAAATTCTTTTAGATGAGATTGTTAATATTAGACGTGAATATTATGTGCTAATATAAGATCGGTCAACCATATAATTAGTAAATAAAATATAAAACATCCTATCGACTGTTCATTGTTTTATACATTCTGTAGATTTTTAAATTAAATCTATTGTGATTCTATTTTACGCGTATACCGATTTATTTAAAATCGTCAGTCGTATATTTATAGTAAAGTAATTATTATTTTCCGTTACGACTAAGGTAAATTAAGAAGAAATTACTTTTTTTTAAGAGAAAGAGAAATTTAACAACGTAGGTACGTATCGGAGAAGAATGACCGTAAGTTTCAATTTACCCTTTTTCCTGAAAAAATAAACCGAGATGAAATTCCACCATTTTTATTTTTTCCCCCATTTTGTTATATCCGTTCCCTCCTTCCATCTTTCCTATCTACCACCCATACATCCCCCCAACCGACACACCCTTACCCGTCTTATTTTTCTCTTTTTTTTTCTGAAGCCACCCTCATACGAGTAGGCCGGGCTCGCCTCAACTCCGTCGCGTTGTCGTATCAGGTCTACATGGATCTCGTTAAAAACTGATAATTGGAATCTAGCGCGGATAAATTCTTTTTTCTCTTCTTATATTTAAAAAAAGTTTCGAATACTTTTAGATATCGACATCGTTACTCGAAAATTTTAATTTTTATAAAAATGTATCTTTAAAATTTTAAAAAAATTTCTGATAAGATTTTAGTCGGTTAAAAGAGGTATTTTTTTTTTAGATGTCGTCGTCAGTCGTTTAACGATTTGTTGCGTTTCTCCATTTCTGTCTGTTCTGTGCTATTTTTTCACGTACATCGTATATCCTTCATCTTGAATTATTTATATTTTTTTCTTTATTACGGATTTTACTTTTATACCATTTACACTTCTGTAATCGTATTAAATAATACTAGATGCATTTAATATGACTAATGGCCTATCGACTTCGTTTTCCTTCATCGATTATTATTTTGTAATCTTTTTTTTTTTGTCTTCAGTCACTTGACTGGTTTGATGCAGCTCTCCAAGATTCCCTATCTAGAGCAAGCCGGTATACCCCTTATATCCTAAATCCTTATTAATTTATTTTACATATTCCAAACGTGACCTGCCTACACAATTTTTCCCTTCTACCTGTCCTTCCAAAATTAAAGCGACTATTCCAGGATGCCTTAGTATGTGGCCTATAAGTCTGTCTCTTCTTTTAGCTATATTTTTCCAAATGCTTCTTTCTTCATCAATTTGCCGCAGAACCTCTTTATTTATCACTTTATCCACCCACGGATTTTTAATATTCTCCTGTAGCACTACATTTCAAAAGCTTCTAATCTTTTCTTCTCAGGTACTCCGATCGTCCAAGTTTCACTTCCATATAAAGAACAACGCTCCAAACATATACTTTCAAAAATGTTTTCCTGATGTTTAAATTAATTTTTGATGTAAGCAAATTATATTTCTGACTGAAAGCTCCTTTCGCCTGTGCTATTCGGCATTTTATATCGATCCTGCTTCGTCCATCTTTAATAATTCTACTTCCCAAATAACAAAATTCTTGTACCTCTCGTCTTTTCTCGTCCTATTTTTATATTCAGTGGTCCATCTACTTTATTACTATTACATTTCATTACTTTCGTTTTGTTCATGTTTATTTTAATGCCGTAGTTCTTGAGAAGGAATTCATCCATGCCATTCGTTGTTTCTTCTAAATCTTTTTTACTCTCGGCTAGAATTACTATATCATCAGCAAATCGTAGCATCTTTATATTTTCACTTTACACTGTTACTCCGAATCTAAATTGTTCTTTTAAATCATTAACTGCTAGTTCTATGTAAAGATTAAGAAGTAACAGGGATACGGGACATCCTTATCGAACTCCATTTATTGTTAGTGCTTCTTTCTTATGCTCTTCGATTATTACTGTTGCAGTTTGGTTCCGGTAAATGTTAGCAATTGTTCTTCTGTCTATACTAGAACCCTAAACTTTTTAAAATGCTGAACATTTTTTTCAGTCTACGTTATCAAATGCCTTTTCTAAATCTATAAATGCCATGCATGTCGGTTTGTTTTTCTTTAATGTTCCTCCTATTATTAATCTGTGCGCTAAAATAGCTACCCTTGTCCCTATACTATTCCTGAAACCAAATTGGTAAACACTTCTTCCAGTCTCCTCTCAATTTTTCTGCATAGAATTCTAGTTAAGATTTTTGATGCATGAGTAGATAAGCTAATAGTTTTGTATTCTTCAGATTTTTGTGCTCTTGCTTCCTTTGTTATCACGACAGTAACACTCTTTTTAAGTCTGACGTAACTTCCCTTTTTTTATAATTTACACATCATTTTGTATAATCTATTTATCACTTCCTCATCTGCACTGCGCAGTAATTCTGCAGGTATACCGTCTATCCCAGGAGCCTTTCTACCATTGAAATCCTTTAATACTCTATTAAATTCTGATTTTAATGTTGTATCTCCCTTTTCATCCTCTTCGACTTCCTCTTCTTCCTCTAAAACACCAGTTTCTAATTCATTTCCTTCGTATAACTTTTCAATATATTCCACCCACCTATCGATCTTTTCATTCGTATTATAAATCGGTTTACCACCTTTATTTAACACGTTATTAGATTTTAACTTATTAAATTTTTAAAAAATATATATATTTAACTTTTAAAAATACTTTGAATTAAGCTTTTCTAAATCCTGAGCTATTATCCAGTTCCTTCATCATTATTGTTAGGATCGTCGATTTTTTTAATGGCGCTAGTCTCTTGCAACGGTTACGAAACCCCCATCGTATTCATAATCACGTCTATATACCCTTAGGCAGGTCCATTGCACAATTTCTATCTCCATTCTTTTCTATTTTCAGTTCCTAATAGCTCTCATTTACTTTAAGATCGTCTATAGTTTTTATTCTTATTCGATTTCTCTTTTTTCTACCTTTACTGTTTCTTCTTAAAATGTTTTAACGAAATCTCTCGTGTTATATCCGGCCAGTTAGTCTTTCCTATTTTGAATTGTTGTAATTAATAATTTGGTTTTTATTCCCGTCTATCCGTTAAATTTTTACAATCGTTTATCTATCCCTCTTCAATATCTCTCAGCCATTCTATGTTTTTTTCCTTAGTGTTTATATTTCACATTCGAATAAACGTACACTCGAGATGTCTTTCTTTTTATTAAATGTTTCCTTATACGTTGCTATTCTTCTTTAATTACCTTTAATAAACGATCGCCTAGAATATTGAATCTGTATTGTGATTGCTTGTACGAGCAAAATTGATTCCATGTCGTGCTTTTTTCTGTTCTTTATATCTGAAGGTGAATTTAGGGTTTTTTTAATTATTATTATTATTATTATTAATTCTTGTTTCTATTTTCATTATTATTTAGTTTTGTATTTCATTAGATTCTGCTTATAAACTTTTCTCTTTTTCACTTTTTTAAATCTCTTCGACTCGTCTAATTATCAACAAACTTATGGGTTACCATATTTCAAAACCATTATTACTCGTATATGTTTTTTTTTGCTTTCCTCTTTTGCTCTCTTTTTATTGCTACAGAACAAGTTCTAAAGTTTTACATATATATATATATATATATATATATATATATATATATATTATAATATAATATATATTATAATATATATATATATTTTTTATATATATAAATTATAAATGTAATTCTAAATTTATATATATAAAATTGATATTTGTTTCAATCCTACACACACATTTCTCTCTCTCTCTCACTCTCTCTCTCTCTCTCTCTCTCTCTCTCTCTCTTTCTCATATTCATTCATAATCGTTTTGATCTTTTTTGGATTGCGGGAAACTCGTTGCTTGATATTAACTTTGTTCTTCCATGCTTCTGTTCTTTTCATTATGATTCGTCTTGTTAGTCAGTCAACTTCTTGGCTGTGCTTGGTTTCTGAATTTTTTGTCATTGATATTCTTAAATCTTTCGATTATTTTCCTGAATTCATTTCTATCTTGCATGATGTCGCCTGTAAATTTCATTTCCTCCAGATCTTTTGCGTTTCTTTAACCCAGTTGGTCGTTTTTTACATCTGTGTAAGGCGGTTGAAGATCCTATTGGTCAGTTTGTCGTCGTCCATTTTTTTGAAATGGTCGTAGAATTTTGCGCGCCTCTTCTGCATGGTATCTGTGAAGGTCTATATGTGTTTGTGTAGGTTCTAGTTCATCCGTATTTTCCAGGTGCGTCTTCTGTTTTCGTTGATCCTAACATTTTCCTGAGTATTCACCTTTCTCTTTTCTCAATTTCTTTTATCCTTTCTTGTTGAGTGTTAGGCATTCCGATGCGTGTAGCTCTTCCGCTTTGATATATATATATATATATATGTTTTTTTTTAAGAACTTCTTTTCTTTCTGAAAGATAAGTTATACTTTTGCCAATTCTCTCTCGATTTCTGGCTTATTTCTTATATCCTTTTGTAATTTTATAACCTAAAAAATTTATTTATAACATCTTCAAAATATTTAGGGTTTAATTTACTGTATATCGTTTTATCATAGAAATTTGAGATCGTATAATTATTATTTTTTTCTCTTTTATATCGATTCATGCTAAATTATAAGCCCGATTCAGAACTTTTAAACAATTAAGGATTTACTTTATTCGTACTTTTAAAAAAAAAATATTTTTTTTTAAATATAGAGAAATTTTGAGTTGCTGAAAGAAAATATTTTATTGTTCCAAATTTAATCGGTAAATTAACTGCTGAGTTAAGTTAATTGTATTTAAAAATACAAAGCAAGACGTCTTTTAAACGGTTATTCGATCGATAATATTTATTGTCCGTAAAATTTTATATTTTATAGCAACAGTTCAACTTTAGAATAGTTATACAATTATAAAAAGAAAAATACAAATTATTAATCTAATTATAAGTGTATTTAAATATTTCAGTTCAGATTTCTTTTTTTATATAACATAATTAAGTTAATATATTATTCAAAATTCTTTTCTTTTTATTATACAGAAAATTTATAAAACTCTCGACATACATCTAGTAATTAACGATCTAGTTAATTACATTAATCTAGTAATTTATTTCGATTAAGTTCTTTAACTTTATATGCAGATTTAAATTTTTTTTTCTTAATCCAAAATCTATTTATATCTTTTTACTTGACATTATAATTAAATTTTAAATCCCTAATTCTTTTTCATATTCAAAATTTTAAATTCTCCTTTAATTTTAAACATATTTTCAACATTTAAAAATATAATTTTTCTGTCTGTTATTGTAGTACAGTTTAAATAACGTCTACTCCATGTGCCTGTGTATATTTTAAAAATTTTAAATAAACTTGAAATTATAAGATGCATAATTGATTCGAGTGAACCACATTTAAAAAAAATGAATCTGTCACTTTTAGAACTGTAATAATTTTTTTCATCTTTAACTGTTAGATTCTCTGGTAAAACTTAAGGAATTTATTTAACTAATTTCACAAACATAAATGGAACATTCAAGGAAAAATATAGTCATCATCATCATCATCATTATCTGGTTTTGCCTGGCGATAAGTTCCTTACGTCACCGCTGACTCCATCCATTTCTGTCCCAAGTTTTTCCTTGGTCCTCTTGTAATTTTCATTTTTACTTCATCCTTTTTTTCTTCCTCGTTTCCTTTCTTCTTCGACTGACTCTACCGATGTAATTGTACTGCCTCTCAGTCCTAAAATAGTCATTTTATTTATCTTCATTTTCCTTTTGAGATTCTGTAACATTCCAATCTGTGACAAAGTTTTGACTGCTAAGTTCCTGTACGTAATCAATCCTTTAATCTCTTTTGTTTCTTCTTCCAGAGATAATAATAGGAGAGGCTATTTTAACTCTGGAACATTTAACAAAAAAGCAAATATTATACTTTAACGCAAAGCTTATCACAATGATTTTTAATACAGTGGTTTTCTTTTGCCTTCTGCGTTCTAATACCGTTGACTTCCAGAATAAATCTCTCCGGTTTTGGGAACGGCTTTCCACTTCCAGAGTAATAAGTTTCCGGTATCCCCCTTGCTCATCCACCCTTTGAAGAGGCCGTTGACATTTGTCATTCCTTATTCCAGGAGCAACTCGATCCCTGTATTCTTTAACCGCTTGTATATATCAACAGTTTATATATATATATATATATATATATATATATATATATATATATATTATCTGTATATATGTTAACTACATGTATGTTATGTACACACACACAGAGAGAGAGAGAATGTATCATGAAGTTCTCCCGGAACTTTCATAACCTATTCAACTCCTGAAAATAATGGAAGAACTCATATAAACATATGTCCTAAAATGCTTCGTTTGCGAGTACGATTAGTGAAAACTTTCGCTGTGATTTCTGCTATCCGGTGAATGAGGTCGTACTGAAATAATTAGAACGTTAATTAAGGGGCCGAATTAGTGATCTTTTATGGATTTTGACTTGAAAAATCGAATACAACAAGTTCCAAAATGACTAATAGTTTAATAGGCGACAACCTGCCATAGGTTTAGAGAAATCTGGGATGAAAACCAATAAACTGGGGGAAAAAACCCATTTTTTTTATGTTTGACGTAGATTAACTTTGTAAAATGGTTATTAAACACATAAAACTTTTAAACAATACTTATAGAAAATTTTCTTTTGAAGAATATGTTGTTATAAGTTGAACAAAACAAAGAAAAATTACAAAAATTCGAATTTTATTTAGAAACATTAGGTTTACACTAGCCCAGAAGTGTATATATACGTACCAGTTTATAATAGATGTTCAAAAATGAGCCCGTCGTTTTCAATACATTTCTTGGAAAGCTTCTGTACTGCTTTTATTGTTCTTTTTAGTTCTTCAGGGCTATCCTTAAGTTGCTCAGCTACATCCGTAATGCGTAAAATTGATCTCTCGCGAGAATTTCGGAGAATCATGAATGTGTTCCACATAAGCGTGAGGGTTGTCAGTTCCCCAAACTTGTTATGACGGTTTACATTGCCGCTAATATGGAAAGTAGCTTCATCGCTGAAAATTATCTTGTTTACAAAACCTTCATCTAACAACATCTTTTCCTGTAACTGTAACAAAAATCGAGCCTAAGTGTTTTATCTTCATCAGAAAGACGCTGGATTAATTGTAGACGGTACGGTTTGCATAATAAACGTTTACGGAGAACTCTCCGCATTGTTGTTTTCGGAATTCCTAATTCTCTGCCTGCAGCCGCAGTCGATTTTGACGGGCTGCAAATGAAACTTGCACGCACACGTTCGACATTGACTTCTGAGGTTGATGGACGACCGGTTGATTTTCGCTTTCACAAGCAACCGGTATCACTGAATTGTTTATACCGTGCACGAATTGAATTGTCACTTGGTGGCTCCTTATGAAATTTCAACCGAAACGCACATTGCACAGAAATTACTGACTTTAACAAGTGAAATTCTAACACACAAAACGACTTCTCGCTTCTCGTGGCAGCCATTTTCTCTACTGTCGACGCCTAGCGAGCAAATGGTTTACTAACTGCCTAGTATATGTGAAAAAAACTACTGTAAAGTACGAAAGAGTACTGTACTCTTTCGTACAGTACTTGTTTTATTCTTATATGTGAAATAGTTTTTTGTTAATGAATTTTCAAAACTCTGAAGAACATTATGAAAAGCATTATGAAAAAAGGTTAAATTCAAATTTAATTTTGTGGTACATAATTATGTCACGATATCTTCATAACAAGAAAATCCTCTAACTCGTTATGTCATTATCTCGTAATTTTTTTATTGTCTGTTTAAAATTAATATTAATTATTAATAAAAAGAATACTTCGTTTGAAATGCGAGGAGTTTAAAGTTGCATATAATATATTTAAGTTAAATTTTCACTTTTGACTTGGATTCTCCAAAGTGGTTCCTTTTATCTTTATTTTAACTGGAAAAAATAATTTTTATTTACTTGATATTTACTAAAGTCCTTTATTTTTATTTTTATTTATTTAGAATAATTATTTTTTAAGTATTGTTATTTTTTATCTATATTTTTTTCTAACCTCTATTAATGATTGTTTAATCATCAAAATTATATTTACTTTTAGTTGTTATTTTATCTCAGCGTTCTGAATCGATTTTCTCTCAGATAGGTAATTGAATTACTTTTTCTCGTTCACGATACGTTCATTTATTTTCAGCTAGGTTCTCCACCGATTCCTATTGAAAACCTTGCCTACATTCGTTCGTAACTATATAACTTTAAAAAAAGAGTTGAAGTTAAAGTAAAAGTTTACCATACATGTATTTTCCTTATTTTTTCTCTGCTGCAGCTCTGTTGCTGCAGCAGCGTAACTAAAGCGAAAATGGGCCAAAATTTCTCGTATCGGAGTTTTTGCAAATGTCGACATTTAAAGGCCGTTTAGTAAAAAAACATTAAAAAGGTTACAGAAATTTACGAAGGTGTGTGTGTGTGTGTACAGTACATACTTTACTTAGCTGTGTTGACCATATTTTGATTAATATATCCCGACTAGCTCAAAATAATTCTTCGAAAATCGCTAAAAAGTTAATATATGAGGCTTTGATGGCATTAAAGTTTTGACAAAATTAAAAAATCGTAAAGGGGCATTTTTTTATTTTTGACTTTTTCTATAGTGATAGTTAAAAATTGAGTTTATACGATAAAAGTACATATTAAGTTATTTAAAATTGTTTTCAGTCGATGAGATTTATGGGTGAAATATATTTCACATTATTTTTAAACAGCCTCATATTTCGATATTTTTTTTACCCTCATATTTCGAAAATCCGTGGACTAAAATAATTTAAATTTGGCAAATATATCTAACAATATATAAGGTGTTTCTAAAATGGTGCGCTGGCTATACTTTTTCTGATTCCACTTGGAAAACTAAATAAAAAATATGTTTAGAAAAAACGGCAATTTCTCCTTCGTTCTCCCACTGTCCACCATTTTGTTATTTTTATATAAAAATGTATATCTCAAGTTCGGATAGACGAATCATATTAATATTTGGTAACCGTATTGGTAATAAAGTTTTACATTTAACAAAAAATCAGGACTTAAATACCTTCGCAAATTAAAAAATGGCGGCCATGTTTAATTTTCAATCCGTTATATCTCCATAAATATTAATTTTATCAAAATGTATGTTTTCGCTAAAATATTAAGTCTTTTATTTTGAACAAAATGATTTTTTTATTTTTTTAAACTCTTTTAACAAATAGCCGAATTACGGCAGAAAATTGACGTAATTTTGTATCTGTTTTCATGCCCTCCACTTTACATTTAATTCGATTAAATATTAATTTTTAATTCTAGTGTTGTAAATTAGTATCAAATTAAGTAATAATTTTCTCACACAATAATAAACCTAATAATTATAACACAAAATTACATCAATTTTCTCCCATAACTCGATAACCGATTTTTAAAAATAAAATGTCATTTTATTCAAAATAAAAGGGTTAATACTTTAGCAAATATCATTTGGATAAAACTAATATTTACGGAGATATAACGGCGTGAAAAATAAACATGGCCGCCATTTTGTAATTTGCTAATGTATTTAAGCTTTGATTTTTTGTTAATTTTAAAACTTTATTATCAAGATGTTTACTAAATATTAATGTGATTTGTCTATCCGAACTTGATATATACATTTTTATATAAAAATAACAAAATGGCAGACAGTAGGAGAACGAAGGAGAAATTGCCGTATTTCCTAAAAATATTTTTTGTTTAGTTTTACAACTTGAATCCGAAAAATTATAGTCAACCCACCATTTTATAAACACTCTTATATCCCAGCTTTTCTCTAATTTTCTACCGTATTAGACGAGAGTCCTTCACGGTACACATATTTATTAAAACAACAAAATAATTTCATTAATCTTGTTAAATAACATTTCAACAAATTTGGCTGTAATATTGAAGCAAATAATTACTTCAATAAAATAAATTTAAAAAACCCCCAAATTTATTTATTTAGCGTATGGTACCAAGACACAACACCAATTACAGTCAAAAATTACAAACAAACATCTAACAAATTAATATAAGCTATTGATTCTGGAATCGCCATCAGAAAATCTTCAGAATTCCCTTCATAAGCTGCCCCAGTGCAAACTTCTGTGATGTGTTTAACGGTTTGATTTTCACCACACTCACAAAGGGGCGTCGGTGTTTTACCCCATTTATAAAGGAAATAGGCGCACCTACCATGCTGAGTTTGTATTCTGTTTAGCGTTGACCATGTCTTACGTGGCAAGTCAAAACCCGGCGGCTTTTGAATAATACATGGGATTTGGTTATTCTGCTTTGTGGTCCATTCTTGAAGCCAGGGGTAGGTTAGGTTAAATCCGCCCTCTGTAGCAGCAGTTGCTGTTTTGATAGGTGTCTTTCTAGATCGAAGGCGATTAACATCTTCAATGTTCTCATGTATCGGTAGGTTTCGATTGTCCATAATCTTCTTGTACTCTTATAAGAGCGTTCATACGATTTGGGGGTAGTATGTGGCTCAAAGCCCCAAAAAAAGGGCATGAATAAGACCCCTACTTAAAATATTATTTTATTTATACTTTAATCTCTAATATTGAAATCCAACTGTGTTTAATTTTGACGTTATAGAAACTTTTTAAAAAAGGAAATCCGATGGCATCCGACTTCACAATTATTTTTTTTTTACATGATTACCCAAAAAGGAGTGTTATGTATTTAGGGTGTATGTATGTATCTTTTTTTGTGCGATCGTAGCAGCTCAATGCCTCAATTTAGATGTACGACCCGCGTTGGAATCTGTGCAATACCGGGAGTGTCATAGGCTTTATATATATAGATAGGATTAAAATAATAATAAAATTAAAATTACGAAAAAAATTCGTGTGAACATAAGTTTGAAAAATCGAGTTACAGATCGAGCTTTGTTATCGAGTTACAGCTAGCGAAAAATCTCGCGCGGATTTCAGTTCCCCAGGTGAAATTTCAGTATATTAAGGGTAAACTTAATGGTTTCTTATGATTTTGACCTGAAAAATCGAATAAATTATATCCCAGAACTATATTTACTTTAGTTTTCATATCTTACGTAAAACAGCAAAATTCGGTGACAAAGAAACTTTTTTTACATTTGAAGTACAATAACTTTGTTAAATGACTAAAAGCGAAAATCCTATTATCAAAACGCGTACAAAATTTTATTCTGAGAAAATTTATTTAATAAAGTTTATGAAAAATAATAAAAAAATCAACTTTTATTAATAACAAACTTAAAAGAAAAAATATTTAAACAATTAAAAACAACTGTTTTTAGTACAATTAATTTTAGACCTTTGAAAAATTAAAATACTTTAAATTTATTTTTTTGAAAAAATACTCACTGTGGTTTATACTAATACAATAATTTTTTACACAACTAATTAAAGTGTTAATAATTTAACTTCGTGGTATACTGTTTGATTAAAACTGATATAAAATAAAAACCGATTAAATAATAATGGTATTTACAATTTTATTTAAAATTAAATAAAATTTACTTAACTTTATTTAATTGTATTATTTCATAAATAATGAACAGCGCCGGGAAACTTTTGCGATCATTGCCGGCCGTTTTTTTTTTAATTATTAAAAATAATGCGTTGTAATGTAAATTAAATAAAAAATATATTTTTAATGTTTCTCTATCCTCAATTTTTTTTTTTTTTTTTGTTTTGTATTACAGGTGTTAATCGAATAATTTGTTTTTTTAAATTGCCTACTATTTTCAGTTTTGTTTATTTATTACTGTTACAAATAAAATTAATTTGAATGTTTTATTTTTAAGGGTAGTATTTTTTTTTTTATTATTAGACCAACTTATTTTAAAAACAATCACACTGAAAATTCAAATGTAAAAAAATTTAAATTTCAACTTTTATTATTCCTTGTTACATTAAAAAGTAACACCATCATTATTAAACTGTAATTTGAACAGATTTCAAAAATTTTAAGTATTAAATATTGAAGAAGTAATATTTCTTTAATTTTTATTTCTTTTACTTTCCCGTCTAGATAGCGCTATAGCAGAGAGCATAGCTAGAAGGGAAAGTATTGTAATCGGTCCAATTTGGTCATATGCCATTTTTACCGGATCTTGACATTTTGACACCTAATATACCCAAAAAACCGGATGAAAATTTTCCGGATGTTCGTATGTATGTGTGTGTATTCGGTGTCTCACACCTTATATCTCCAGAACTACAGGACCGATTTTGACCAAACTGGGTCAGATTACTTCTATATATAGGACATTGATGCCATTAAATTTTCAACTTAAAAGGTTAAGAAGATGAGGCTATAAATCAAAGTCACCCTCAATATCTCGAGAATTCTCCTAATTAAGGTTTTATTTTTCGCAGGCACATTAGTTAATTAAAAAATAATATTTGCAAAAAGATATTTTCCAAAATCGCACCCCCACCCCAAAGAAAATTTTTCTAAACTAATGGCTAAGGGGGTATACTGCGTCAATAGTACCTCCTCCCACCACAAGGAGCGCTAGTGTAGTACTGACGTACAGCTGTATAAAAAATATTATATTTAAATTAAATGAATAAAAATAAATATTTTTAATTAAGTTGTGTGTGTGTGTGTGTCTCTCTCTCATTCTCTCTCTCTCCCCCTCTCTCCCTCTTGTGTGTGTGTGTGTGTGTGTGTGTGTGTGTGTGTGTGTGTGTATGTGTGTGTGTGTGTGTGTATGTGTGTGTGTGTGTGTGTGTGTGTGTGTGTGTGTGTGTGTGTGTGTGTGTGTGTGTGTGTGTGTGTGTGTGTGTGTGTGTGTGTGTGTGTGTGTGTGTGTGTGTGTGTGTGTGAGTGTGTGTGAGCGTGTAAACCGTGCATCAGAAAAAAACCGGGCGACGGGCAAGTCCTACGACTGTATTGTCAAATTTTTTTTTAAATTGATTTTATCACAAATTTTATAGTTTTATTTTCATTTAAAACTTAGATAAGCCTACAAAAAACGCTTCGCGAATGAAAAAACTTGTTTGAAGAACAATTAAAAAGGTGAAAAATCTCAATTTGGAATCTGAAATTGTATTCTATAATTTTTTATCTATTATTTTAAGTTTTCGAAATAATTTTTTTAATTTTCTGGTGAAAATTATTTTGATATCAGAAACTCAGTGGGCTATATAACAATTCGATTACGACGGCAGAAAAAATTACGATTATTTTTAAATTACCTTTGTAGATGTATTTTTTTTCTTCGTAAAAAATCTTCCTCTTGCAATATCTGGAAAATACAAAGGCACTTTTCGACAAAAAAGGTGATGAAGAGATATTTTGTCAAGAGCAATTTTATCAATGTAACTAATGACGGATTATCTCGTCAAAAACCGGCAAGGGAGTAATCTAATTTCTTTGTACATCTATAGCAGTAAATTAGTTTAGTTAACATATTTACAAGAAATAATCTTATAAGATCTCGTTCAGTACAAAAAAAAAATTACTTCAGGATTACAGTCTTTGATATAACTTAAGAAACGAATTCCTTTTTTAAATTTAATTTAGAAGATAAATAAAAACATACATCTTTTATTATTTGTAAATGAATAATTTAACATGTTATCAGTCTATAAAATGTTTTATGTGGTTTAATAAGCACACAAATAGAATGAGTGACATGAATTTCTTGTCGAGGAAAAAAGAATTTTCATTAAAAATAAAAGGAAACAGTAAAATTCAGTTACATTTAATTCTGTAGTATTAATTTACAATTTCTAAGAATAGTAACCCCATCTATATATATATATATATATATATATATATATATAGTGTGTTAGCAAGGCTTTTCATTCCCCGTATTCCGTTTCGATATACCGTTGAGATAAAGTGATGGTGCCCCTTTTTCCTCTTATTTCAAAACTACTCCCCTGGTGCGTTGCTTCGATTAAACTTTCATTTGCCACCTCTTCAACTGTAACCCGTAAACCCATTTCAGAAGATACAGCTCTTTAATGCATCAATTAAAACCGAGTTCTTCCACCGGTCCTCCCTCTCCTCGCCGTACTCCACTCTTCTACTTCTTCATACCACCATATCCGACCTACTCCTCGTGCTCCTCCTTTCCTTTTCCCCTTCCTCTTTCGTTATATCCTTACTTACTTCCAGCGTACCCGTTTCGTGTCGTAACGTTGTAGTAACTTTACTAAACTCAACGCTTTTAATGGAAGTGTCAAGCCATGTTATCCCTCTCGCTTACCCCCATCCTCCTGACAATCGCCTCTTCCTTTTACTATTCCGTCTCGCTCTTCCGTCTCCTTTTTTCCTCTTGTCTCTTCCTTACTTTATCGTCATTGAATTATCGTCGTTTAGTATCTTTTAACTTTAAACTTTCTTTCCCTTGTTCCGTGTTAAATTTAGGATTATTTTATGCCCCGTGTACAAATTAAACGTCATCCATCAAATATTGATAAAAGCTTTTTTCTTTTTTTTTCTTTTTTTAAGAAAGTGAGATGAATTTTTTATTATTTGAACTTCGAATTTTTAACTTATTGAATAATAGATGTATTCGAGCGCCAATTAAATTTTCAGAAAAATGTTACATCGGTAAATTATACCTTTTGAATGTTTTACGATATTTTTTCTATATAATTTAAACATGTTTTATTCCCTCAAAGGTTTTAATAAAGATACTAATTAGATGTACTGTAATTTATACAACAGCGATTACTGCGTTATATCTGCTTTTATACTGCATAAATTATCTACTCTTAATATTCACATATTTTTATTTTATCTTTATTTTGAGATTTTACGGCCTCACGAAGGGCTGGCTGTTAATTCATACCCAGTTAGCTAGTTGGTCCTTTAATTAAATCTAATGACAAAAAATTAAGATTGATACGGACATTGAAACCAATAAAATATTTATGACGTTTAAAGTTTATTTCGTTTCTTTGTTAATATTTAATACGTATTCTACAATTCCATAATTATTACGTAATTTATATGCATATATGTAAAGCGCTAAATCGGTGAAGATTGTAGGCAAACCGATACGAGTCGTAAGTCACTTCTGAAAATGATGGATCCTTACAAACATCATAATGTCTGGCTTACTGCGGAAAATACGAGTGAATTCGTTTCTCGCAACCTTTTACATGAGCTAAATATTAGGATGCCAAGCTCTTAATTTAGGTGATATTCATCTGCGTAAGTAGTACTTGCACTTTATACCACAAGATCGGAAGGTGTAGGAGGCATCATTACTTTCAGATAAAATTACCCTGGTTCCTGCCTCGTGTAATCAGCGGCTTTATGCGAGTCAGATCTATAAGTACTATGTCTCCTTTTCAGTTATAAAATGATTCGTCATACAGTTGTGTCGCCATTGGGATCTAGTTAACTAAAAAAGGTAACGAATTTTAAAAGTGGAACATTTCATCGATTTTTCAGCTCATTAAAAATATACTTTTGACTTCTTTGAAATCTTCACCGTTTTTTGAATGACTGGTAACTAATTTTTTCTTAATGAAAATCTCAAAGTTTGGTAACATTTTCAGATACTATATTTAATTCTAAGAAAACTTTATTCTCGGGCATTTTTCCTCAACGATACCGTTCAGGTCCATAATGTTGTAGCTTTACTAGTTTTTTTTATTTTTTCAATGGAGTTTATTCCCGTAATATTTCATTATTTTGACTAAATTTTAATAACTTACTCTTTTTTGTCGTAACAATTTAAAAAAATGTTTAAATCAGTTGCTCTAATTATGTGCTAATTTCTTCTAATAAATAAATGGAAAAAAACCCATAACATTAGCAGAATAATTTTTTTATTTCAAATTACGAAAAATAGATCATTAATTTAATGAAATTGACAAATTATTTTTTATTACTTTAATAAAAAATAAATTGTGAGAAACCAAAATAAATTTTTAATTTCAAGATTAAAAACGCGCGCGCGCACGCACACACACACACATAACGCAGAAAACTTCTCACCTCTGGATTTGAATGAAATTCAAAACTTAATTAAAGAACTGAAGAAAAACAAAGCTTCTGGGGAAAGTTCAATTATAGCAGAAATATGGAAGAAGGCCAACATAAAGGCAAAAGAATACCTTGTTAGAATTTTTACCGTAATATGGAATAACGAAAAGATTCCCGAAGAATGGAAGATTGCAATCACTCATCCATCCACTTCATAAAAAAGGATCCAAAACAGACCCAAATAACTACAAGGAAATTTCGTTTTTGAAAGTTACATACAAAATTCTACCTAAAGCTCGTTTTAACCGTGACGAACTGCTAGTAAATCCAATAACGGGTAGATTTAGTAAAATAGATCTTGCGCAGAGCAAATGTATAATTTTAAAAATATTATGCCATATTGTAAATGGCAAACTAGAACATGGGTTATAACTTTTCTTGATTTTCAAAAAGTATATGATTCAGTAGATAGGACGTCACTTTTTTCAGTATTAACAAAATTACTTTTAGATAACAAAACCGCAAACTTAATCAAAGTATCTAATGTATACTCTAAAATAAAATTTCTGGGGATTTATCTGATGATTTTCCTATCAAAACCGGCGTAAAACAAGGATATTGACTTCTTTTTAACTGTACTCTTGAAAAAGTAGTTAGAGAACGGAAAAACTTTTAGACAAAAATAGTGAAATAAGACTGGGAACTAAAGATTAACTAACTGTTTAGCTTTCGTTGATCATATTTCATTATTAGCTAAAAAATGGAAAGAAACTGAATAACAAATTAAAGAATTAAAAAAACAAGCTGATAAAATGGGACTAAAAGTCGCGTTTAAGAAAACGAAAATTTTTACTAATGATAAAAACTGTCCTAATTTCGTGAGTATAAATAATAAAAAAAATAGAGAAAGTGGATAATTTCAAATTACACGGTGAATGGATCAGTTGAAATTCTTTAGATAAAAAATTTGATGTGGACACCACATGCTTCCTTCTATGCCTGTTAAATTACATATACAAATTTTTTTTTTAAAACGAAAAGTACATAAAATTTTATTATTTCATTAATAACTTCTGATATTTTCTCTTTTTTTATTGTTATTATTGAATTATTATTTATTGTATTTTTTTTTACAATCAGAGATTAATAATTATTAATAAATCAATATATTCAAATTAAAAAAAAGGTAAAAAAAAAGGAAATGAAGTCGGATTTGAATCGATGTGTCTTCCCTTAGTAAGATCCAAATATTTCATTAATTAAAATTTTATTTGGCTATAACTCTGGAACCAATGAAAATAAGTACCACTTATGATATATCGTTGAAAATCTTTCAATTAGGATTTATTACTACAGTTAAAGAAAAGTCCAAAATCCAATTTTTTTGGATTCTGGGCTGTTTTGGAAACTTTTGGTCCAGTTGATTGCATTCAAAAGGAGAGGTGCACAACTAAATATTACAAGAGTCATAAATCCAAGATTTCAAGATCCTACGGCTAATTATTTTTCAGTTATGCGAGATACATATGTACGTACGTACAGACGTTACGCCGAGGATCAGGGATAGTCAAAATGGATATTTCCGTTGAAATCTGTAAACCAAACTTTTTCGCGTTGGCATTACTTTCTTTAATTCGTACAAGGAAGTAAAAAGGGTAAACAGTTAGACCTAATAAAATGTAATTAGCTTTTCAGCTAAAAAACACCTATAACTGGAAGCACTATATGCGGCAAAAACCCTAAGACTGTGCAACAAAGGTCTATTAAATAATCTAGAAAAGAAAGAAAGGAAAATTATAAGAAAAACTTTAGATTCTAAATTTCAGAATAATCAGGTAAAGTTAATTCCAAATAACAAATTTTGTACTAAAATTGAAAAACTAAAAAGAAAAAAAGACGAATTTCATTTTACTCCCATTTATTTTAGTGAATAAGTAACAGTAGATTGACTAAACAAATTTTTAATTTCTTCCAAAGTAAAAAACTAAAAGCAAATGGTGCATACAAGTCCAAAAAGACTTAAGATAAATGAATAAATTATAAGAAAGAGAGAGATTTTAAAAAGTATATTAAAAGATGAAAATAAAAGGTTCCAAGAAGCTCCAAAACGCAAGAACAACAGATCTGAACTTTCTGAAGAACGAAGGAAAGAGATATCACAAAGAATGAAGAGGTACTGGACAGATAAGAAAACAGAAAAAAGAAACAACCGCAAATAAATAAATGATCTAACGAGTTCATGGTTAACTGTTCGGAGAAAAAAAAAGAATATTAATCCATTAACATTATGGACTACGGTTCAATTTATAAGAGATGAGGTGTAATTAACGATTGGATTAAGGGAACGATTAAGGGGTATCATTTGGATTTAGGGAAAATGTCCGAAAATAACTATGTGGTAGAATTATAATTCGTATCCGAAAATTTTACAAAACTTGAAGATTTCCATTAAAAAAAGTTAGTTACCCGTCATTCGAAAAATGGTGGAAAGTCAAAAGTATATGTTTATTGGGCTCAAAAAATTAGGAAAAGTAATACAGCTCTAGGCTACTCACATACTTTTTTGATAGTTATCGAAATTAGAAATCGGACGGTATTACGCACTACTTCCCTTTGCACGGCGATAAATAAAACTTTCGAAATATATACCTCATTAATCTAACCATTCTATTCATAACAATTTAAATAACATTTCTCTATCATTTGCCTAAAACATATTGAGCCTTTGGAGGTCAAAATTGAGAATAATTTATTGTTATTGAAAAATAACAGTACGAGACCACATATGCACCATTTTTCTCGATGACCTTCTGCCATTTTTCGACAACACCGTAATCCCGTCGCTATAGAATTTCTGTGATTTCTGGTCAAAAAATTGTGACAAATTGTTTTCACAGGTCTCTTTTGAAACTAACTTAATACCAGTCAGGGAGTTCTACAGAGACCGAAACAAATGATAGTCTGATGGGGCCAGATCCAGGCTATACGGTGGATGCATTAAAACCTCTCAATCAAGTTCTCTCAATTCACGACGGGTCGTTAAAGATGTATGGGATCTGGCGTTGTCAGCATAGTATATGACACCCTTTCTGTTGACCAATTCAGGCCGTTTCTTTTGAATTACAAAAGAATGCAATCGCGCTAATTATCAACAGTACAGGTCTGAGTCTTTCATTCGGCCTGGCGGTAGCAGCTTGTGATGAACGACTCCCTTCCAATCTCATCATACGCACAGAATAACCTTCCTGGACGTCAGTGTGAGCTTTGCAATAGACTATGGAGCTTCTCCTCGCTTCGATCACGATTTTTTTTCGCACATTGTTGTCATAGTTTGTTGTTGTTATTATTTCGCACATTGTTACTCGCTTGTCATCGCTTGTGATCAATGGCTTCGTAAATGGCTTGATTTTGTTATGTTTCAGTAGAGATTCGCAAATAGAAATTCGATCGAGTAAATTTTTCTGTCAGATCATGTGGCACCCAAACGTT
The DNA here is from genome assembly GCF_047948215.1 of Lycorma delicatula. Lineage (NCBI taxonomy): Eukaryota > Metazoa > Arthropoda > Insecta > Hemiptera > Fulgoridae > Lycorma > Lycorma delicatula. The sequence continues at coordinate 56,573,146 of NC_134456.1, forward strand.
GAGTTTCTTTTTGTAACCACCTTTCTCCAAATGGTTTAACACTGTTTGGTGATGGATGTTTAAATCAGTGGCGATATCATGACTGCTTACATGCAAATCTTCCTCTACTTTTGCCAGAATATCATTCACTTTTTCTGTGATTGATCGCCTACTGCGAGGAGCAATTTGGACATTGAAATCTACAGAACGAAAGCGACTGAACCATCTTTTGGCTGTTGCCTTTGGTAATGTATCTCGCCCATAATCAGCACAAATTTCTTCACAGGCCTGTGAAGAAGTTTAGGACTGTGAAGTTTTGCGCAAAGTTTACTCATCTTCATGGCGCGATATCCTACGTCTACTACGTCTGAGTGTATGAATTCCAGCACTTTTTGCACATCTACTACCTTCAACTGCCAGCTGGCAAATGACGTTCGTCTTCTACCACTGCGACTTATATATCCTTCTTTCTTTTTCTGTTTAGCCTCCATAACCACCGTAGGGTATTACTTTAAGGGGATGAATGAGGATTATATGTATGAATATAAATGAAGTGTAATCATGTACAGTCTCAGGTCAACTATTCCTGAAATGTGAGATTAATTGAAACCCAACCACCAAAGAACACTGGTATCCACGATATAGTATAAAAATCCGTATAAAAGTAACTGTCTTTACTAGGGTTTGAACCTTAGAACTCTCAACTTCGAAATCAGCTGATTTCTAGTTAACCACTAGACCAGCCCGGTGGGCTGAGACTCATATACCCTCTCTTTTTCCTGTTTAGCCTCCGGAACCACCTTAAGGTATTATTTCAGAGGATGAATGAGGATGATGAGTGTGAATTTAAATGAACTCTAGTCTCGTACGGTCTCAGGTCGACCATTCCTAAAACCCAAACACCACTTTGGTAGTACCAACTTGGTACCACTTTGGTAGTTATCTAAAACCCAACCACCAAAGAACACCGGTATCCACGATCTCTATTCAAATCCGTATACCCTGACTCATATACCCTGAGATTTGGTATGCTAACGCATACCAAAAGCTCAAGGCTCACTACTAGTCCGCAAATGGCTCACTACTTTTTAGACTATTATTTATTTTTTTTTATGTTTTTAATTTATTCTTGTACATATAATGATTCTAAAAGTTCCTATAAAACTCGTATTTTAAGGGTGACTACAACCGATCATATGACCATATGCCGAACTCCGTGGCGGAGTGATTGCGTCTCGGTCTTTCATCCGGAAGTTCCGGGTTCGAATCCCGATCAGACAAGGCATTTTTTACACGCTGCAAAATTCATTATCATCTAGTAAACTGTAAGAATGGTTTCGGTCAGTTAGTTTGAGGGAATATGTTAAGGTAGGAATAGAGGAAGGGAATATCTAAAGAAGGAATCCCTGCCACCCTAAAACGTAAGAAGTACACAGTGAGCGACTCGTGTCACGTTCCCGAGCCGCGGGTATTTTAATTACCCAATATTTTTTAAATGTTTAATTTCGATCTTCTTTAGTATAAAAGTCTCTTGATAAATAGATTATACTTAAGAATAATGTTTAATAAATATTATTTAATTTATTCACGGTTATAAAATTACGTATATGTGTGTGTATCTATGACATTAAATGTGGTAAAATATTAAGGATCTCAGTAGGCTTTTTAAATTAAGCGCAATAAATGGTGTACGCATTACGAAATGAAAGAGACGAATATTAATATTAAGAGGTCTCAAAGATCGAGAGTAAAATGGTTTTGGGAAACGAAAGGAGGAAGAGTATAAAATGTTCCGAGAGTAAAAGACAAAGAGAGAACGAAACGAATCGAGAGAGAATTACAGAGAGAAACGCGGGATAAGAAGAGAAAGACACATTAGTGTTCATTAAATGCGGATGGAATCAAAGAACGTCAAAGAGAGACGAAGATAGAAAATACAGAAAGGGTGAGCGAGATGGAAGAGGTTTTCGAGGAGTAGTAATAATAGTAGAAGGGATACGAAGTTTGTTCTATTTGTCTGTCAGCGTGGGCCTGTCTTCGTCTTCAACTTCGGTTTGATACAGTAATTTAATAATAGAAGCTTCGTTAATGTTTCCACGTTCGCTCGTTCGCTCGTTTGTTTGTTTGTTTTGTTTGTCTATCTGTTTGCTGCGTTTGTCGTTTGTCGAGTGGAATACACATTAAAACAAAGCATTCATCGTTTAATGTATAAATGTAACGACAACTGTTATACCAAACAGAGGCTTTACCTTCTATCTTAATTTATATGTTTAAGAGAAACATTGTCGTAATTATTCTAAAAAAAATGCAAATATAAAAAAAATGAAAATACAGTACAAGAATATATATATAACAGCTATTCTTAAATTGAAGAAGACTCTAAGTGCGTGTACTTTTTAAAGTATTCATTATTTTTTTTAACTTATTAATAATACAAAAAATAAATAAATAAACATTAGGCATTTTTGAAGTTTGTTAGAAACCGCAAAATACTGGATAAATATTATATTTATCGAATATTGCAAAAATCTCTTCTTTTTTTTTATAAAGTTTGTATCTCAGAATATGTTGACCCTCAACTGTTTCTTCATGGTGAACAAGTTGAAGCGTGCACGCGATTTAGATGTTTAGGAATGTGATTTGACCAACGACTAACGTGGGTAATACATTTAAAGGAACTGAAGGTAAAAATGTTAGACATGCTGAGAGTTCTATCTAATACTTGGAGTGCTGATCTAGTATGCACGTTGCGCTTCTACAGAGCTCTGGTCCGTTTCCGCTTAAACTACGGATGTGTGGCTTAGTCGTCCGTTCTTAGAATGCTCGATGTAGTCAATCATTCATTTATCCGTCTTTCTACAGGCCCGCGTTTCGTTCAAGTCCTGTTGAAAGTCTATTATTGGACAGTGGTGAGCCATCCTTTTGGAATAGACAAAATCAAATGATCTGCTCTTACTTAGTTTGTATTAAAAAAGGGCATCCAAATCATCCAACCTTTGATGCGGTGTTCTCTAACCCGCATCTTAATCGACATCAGGAACAGTCGAGATCGACTGCTCCGATAGGTATCAGAGCTGAGCTCCTTTTCTGAGCTCTAAATATACAATTACATCAAGTTCTTATTGTTGCTTCATGTTATTACCCCTCTTGGCGGCCTTCTCTCGTTAATTACTTATTTACTCTTTGTCGGTATAATAAGAAGAATACAAATTCGGTTATATTACGTCAAATATTTTATAATATTATAAATAGCGTGAATCCTGATGCTACAGTTTATACGAGCAGCTCTAAATCGTAAATTCTGATGGTTCTGCTTTTGTGGTTGACAATAGAACATAAATGAATGGCCTTCCCAGTATCGTCAGTGTTTTTGTTGCGAAGCTGTACGCTACTAATATGGCCTTAAATATAATTAGCCCAACAATCCGTCACGTACTTTCTGTTCAGATTCCACGAGTATCTAGCGAGCCATTAGTAATATGTACTCCAGACACCCCGTTGTCTGTAATATACGGTCTATCATCTCTGAAATGACTCGACGTAATACAACTGTGAGCTTCTGCTAGATCCCCACCCATATTGGAATTTCAGGCAATGACCGCGCTGATCGTGCGGCAAAAGAGACTTGTTTTCAGCCTCCTTTCACTAATTATTTCGAAAGATATTATCTGTTTTCTGAAGAGTACGGTTCGTGATGAGTACCAGAGTGAATGGAATGTTACCGTCAATAATAATATATTTTGTCCAATTAAGAGCACTGTATCATCCTGGAACTCCTCATATAGAAATAACCGTTGTGAGAAGGTTACTATTGCCGTTTGCGAATAGGACACACTAGGCTCACTCATGGATATCTGGTGACTCAGACTCATGCACCCGTTTGTGTTCGCTATGACTGTCGATGACGATACACCACATACTTGTGGACTGTGCTTGTTATGCGACATTGCGTCGGATATTTAAATTTGGGTCTAACATCAGAAATATCTTAAGAAACAATAAGATGACGAAGTTATCGAATTTTTTACGTTTTCTAAGGGCTGTCTGTTTGTATTGAAATATTTGAGTTTTCTGTAGAATGTTTCAGTTATTTACGTCGTTTTGCACGTGGCAAATAAATAAGTTTAACGTTTTAATTTAGATTTTAATGTAATAATATCTCATTTCGATTTTAGCACACGCCACAGGTGTTTTCAGTTTACGCTGTGTTTTTATGTTACTGGGTTTTAGTTTTTAATTTAATTTTTAATTGCTATTTTTTAATTTTTATTTATATAATATATAAATACCGTGTCTTAGCGCTGATAAAAACACTTTGTTGGCGTCCAGGAAAAAATGTATCTCAGAAACTCTCATCAGTGTGTAAATATTTATTTCGCAGAAATATAGAATAAATTAATTAAATATAGAATAAATTAAGGGAAATATTAGAAGGTTATCCAAATTCTCCCAAAATTTATTAATCTATGTCAAAGTTATTAATCTATGGTTTACTTAAGAAAAGAATTACGTAATGTTTGAAAAAATTTCATGTTTTGTTTCAGATTAACTCATTACATAAAACTTTTTCATATTTTATAAAATACAAAAACTAAATAAAAAAGCTTTTATTGTATAATCGTTTGGTTTCATTTCTGTATAAGACTGTTGAATTTAAACTCATCGAAACTTGTTCTTCGTATTTTTTAAAAGTATCTATGAAACATAAAAAAAAAATCTTTATTCTTGATTAAAATTATTTTTAACGTTATGTCTACTTGATTATACTATGAAGCAAAAACAAAAAAGTCTGTTTAAAAAAAAACTACATAATAGTTAAACATAATGCAGGCCGGTCCAACTAAGGGACGTCATATCAAAATGTACAGGTAATATGCTAATTAAAAATTGTCGAATTTATACAAAAAGTGTTAAGATGTGAATTTTATTTCGTCAGTGAATCATGTATTCTCGTTACCTACCTGCTAGAATTACTGCGACTAAATACGAACAAGTTTCACAGATTTTAAAAATTAGTAAAACTTGACCGATTAAATTCTCCTGACGCGCACGTGTTTAATATTTTTCAGTGTTTATGGGAAAGTAAAATACGGTGGTCTGTTTTTACAGAACTTGACGTTAATTTTTTGTCTTTTTACCATTCGAGACGAAATGCCAAAAATGGAAGAAAATGGACAACTTATGGGCTCCAAAATCAAACGAAATTCGGACTGATATTCGTTTTATATATATTCAGTATATTTTTGTATTTTATATTTATTTATTTTTTAAATATTACTTCATTATTATTATTCTTTTTCATTTCCATCCGACTAGGGGGTACGTTGAATCAATTACCATTTTGTGTTCTGTGCTTTTCTTTTAGCTTAGTATTGTTTCATCCTTTCCGATCTTACTTTCCTCTCTTGGACCTTACCTTTGGTTTTGGCCTGGAACCTCGTTTTCTTGTCCTTGTTGATTATATTAGCGGTTTTGTTCAGGAGCATACTTTTTGTGATTTGGACTGCGATTAGGTCTTTTTCGGTTTGATTAAACTAATCCGGTTTGCTAATATTTGTTTTGGAAATAGTCAAAGATTTCATTGACTTCTGTTTGAGGATGTTTCCCTAGTAGTCGATTCTTGTTTTTCTCATTGTGTCTGACAATTTTTCTGTTTTTTTGGTATTCGTTTTGAATGTGGTTTAGATTGTTGTTTTGGAATTTTGGAGCCTATGATCTTTCTTAAAATTCTCCTTTCTTTGATCTCAAGTCTTTTAATTGGGCCGTAATTGGTGATGGATAATGTTTCGGCTGCATATAGGGCTTACGGTTTGATTACCATGTTGTACTGCTGTAATTTTTGCATTCCAGAACAGATTTTTTGTTGTAGGTGGTTTTTGGTGAATTGAAAGGCTAGTTCGAGTTTGTTTCGTCTCATTTTCCAGAACAAATGCCATTTTCTCGAGGGTATTCATTATCCGAGATGTTTAAATTCTTTGACTATTTTTATCGTATGTTTTCCAGTTTTAAGATTTCTTGGTGGGTTTTTTATCATTTTTTTTTTGTCATTACTTTGGTCTTTTCAAAGAAAATTTTGAGATCTATTTATGCTGCTTGTTTTTCAAGTTCTCTAGAGCCTGTTCTTCGGCTTGTTATTATAATTTTTTTTTTTAATTTATATATAATTCATATTTTATTCGCGCCCTCGAATTTGTCATGAGAAAATGGTATAAAATAAATGCCAAAAATATAAAAATGGGTACTAAGAAAAACTCCATCACACTAAATTGCCTAGGATTTGCAGATGACCTCACTCTTTTAGCAAATAATATTCAAGAAGCCAAAACACAAATCATGAGCCTTCAAAACCTACCACAAAAGATAGGGCTTCATATCTCTTTCGAAAAAACTGAACTAATGGCCATAGATCCTCTGGTAATAGAGCACATTACGGTAAACAATCAGAAAATTAAAATAGTACAACAATTTAAATATCTAGGGGAAATAATAACTTATAATTTAAATGAAAAAGTGACATGGCAAAACAGGGCAAATAAAATGATTAAATCCCAAAAATTAACTTGGTCAACATATAACAAAAAATGCCTTTCTGCTAAAACAAAACTTAAACATTATAAAACTGTAGTATAGCCAGAAGTCACCTACGGAAGCGAGACCCTTTTCAAAATCACTCAGAAAAACCGAATTGAAAAAATTCTGAAAATAGAGAAGAGAATTGTCAGAACGTGTATCAATAAAAAACACCAAAAAGAAGGCCGATGGTGGATTGTGCCAAATGAGGTGGTGTATCGAGAAATAGAGCCTGTTACTGATACTATGCGGAAAAAAAGAATCTCTTTCTTCGGTCATCTCATAAGGACACCGGAAACAAGACTGTCAAGAAATATCATTGAAAAGCTCTGGTTCCAAAAGCTAGAAGTAGGATGGATCAAAGAAATTAGAGAAGATATGAAAGAATTGGGAATTTCCCTGACTGACCTACAGAATAAAACTGGAAAAATTACAAAGCTAAAAGATAAAAGCATTAGATTTAAACAAAAGACAGACAAACGACAAAATACAACGAAGAGGGTGTTTACGGATGAAGAAAAGAAAGCAAAATCTGAACGGATGAAGAAATACTGGGCAGCTCGAAAGAGTAAAATAACACGCTTTTCTCAGAAAAGATCCAACTAAAATTGACTTAAGTGGTCCCATGTTGGCCGTAAAAGCATAATAATAATAATAATAATTCATATGTAAAATATTAAATATAGAGTGCTCCAAAATACTTAACTATAATTATAAAAAATTAAATCACATTTTATATATATATATACACGAAGTGTGGCTATTAAATAACGAGGCTAATGCTGTAAAATATTCTATTTTAAATTTATACATATTTAGTTATTATCCCCTTTAATATACACCCTTTCTCTATCCCTACATAGCTGCATGCGAATTTTCCATTGTTCGAAACAGTACTGGAAATCTTCTTCTGTAAGCTCTTTCATGACGCGGGCCGCTTTTTCTTTCACAGCTTCAACAGTCTGAAATCTTGTTTCTTTTAATGCAGATTTGACCTTGGGAAACAGGTAAAAATCACATGGTGCCAGGACAGGCGAATAAGGCGAATGGTCTAACACTGGGATGTTATAACTTGTCCAGAAACGTCTTGACAGACAATGCGGAGTGGGCCGATATGTTGTCCTGATGGAGAACCCATGACTTACTCTTCCACAATTCGGGTTGTTTTTTCTTATTTTTTCACGGAGTTAAGCAAGCGCTTCAAGGTAGTAATGTTGATTAATAGTTTGATCTTCAGGAACTCAGTGAAGGTACACAATCCCATGAATATCGAAAAAACAAGATTCGGACGAACATCATTTTCAACGTCTTTTCGGCCATCTTGGATACGCTTAGACCACTCAAAAATCCATGCATGTAATAAAAATTCATTGCCATATACTATTTTTAATAAAAGATAGGTTTCAGTAGTGCTTTTTCAAGTTCCATATGAAATTTCATGGCAATTCCTTGCTCTAATAAAACATTTATCATTTTTTCGACAAACAAAAAAACAGATGTTATCCAAACGAAAGCCACAGCCAGATTAATATGTCTACAGAAACCGGAGTAGCAACAATCGAAAAAGAAGGCTTCACGCTGCACAGTTATTGGTCACACGAATTTTGCGCATGCGCAGTTCTTCTTTAGCAGCATTAGTCTCGTTATTTAATAACCACACCTCGGCTAAAAAGGTAAATTTAGTTGTTAAAGTTTAGAATTTGTTGTTAGATTATAAACAACATATTTTACACGGATTTAAAATATATATTATATGAACCCAAATATATAATTTTTGAATAGCAAGTTGAATCAAATTGCACTTTCTTTATTATTTCATAAATTTAGATACTTATAATTTTATTATAATATTGTTAAAAATAAACGTAATTCAAAATGAGAATTAAAAAATATGAAAACTAAAAATTAACTTTATCATTTAGCGTTTATTCCGTGAAGGGAAGAAATTACAAAAAAGGGTTGAGGATGGAAAGGAAATGAAGGAAAAGATCATAACAAAATAAAAGAAAGCTATGAAAGCGGACGTTAAACGTAATGTCCACAATAGTAGTCCACGAATGTACATAGAAAACTGCTACACCATTTTCACAACAAAACAAGATGCTCGAAGGGATAGCTAGATTAAATAACAGATTTGTTTCGGGTATTCTTGAACATCGAATAAAATATTTATCCTATTTTATAGTGCCTCATCCCTCCATTAGAGTGGAATCCAAATTTAAGTCTAACTACAGCAAAATTAGATTTAAAATATTCCTTTAAATGTTTTATTAAATTTATATGATAAAAATATTGCTTCGTTATTTTTTCATTGTATATTAACGGGTACAGATACATTCCGTTCTCGTTATCGCCGACCATTAATTTGTGTGCCATATTACAGCTAAATTATACAGGATTTAAAGCGATGATATCGCTCAGATTTTTAAGTTTCAACATTTATTTTGAAGTATTTGCGTGAATAAGAGGCTTTGTGAAGAACTTCTGAAGAATTATGTTATTAGATATTTAAAAATCGCGTCTTCTGAATGTTTCTGCTACGCAGTATTATTATATTATTGTATATTTTCAGGTATTATTGTACATTTTCAATTAATACGAATAATCGGGAGTTTTTCCGTAAAACTATTTTACAAATGATGGTTTCAAATATAGATTTACTACTGAACAATATTATGATATAACAAATGATTTCTGAAGCATTACGAATAATCGATTTATTTATTATCGTTCGATATGTTTGGATAATATTTAGTTACTACCCTTAATTATTTTAGTCTAAAATAAAATATGTTAATATACACGTGACTATTTTTCAATTCTGTATCTCGAAAATAATTACTGAAATTCATTAATTAACAAATTATTACTTCTTTTTTTTATCGAAATCATCATTTTGTTTCAGGTTTGGTTTCAGAATAGAAGAGCAAAATATCGTAAACAAGAAAAGCAATTACAGAAAGCATTAGCGCCGTCAGTTTTACCAACATGTAATGGTGCTATGATGAGAAATATTTACCCTTCAGCGAGCAGAGGTTACCAACCTTATCCGCATCCAAACACTATGAACAGATATCCTCAGGTAATACATATGCTACTAATCTACGTACATAATTATTAGTAAACGAATAATTGGTTTATTTTAAATAATGATAAAAAATAGTTCATTTTATGTATAAATTTAAGTTAGCTTTTTACTTATACAATACAGTGTGTATGTGTATATATATATATTTATATATATATATATATATAAATATATATTATATATATATATGTATGTATATATGTTAGTTTTCTTTAACCAGTTTTCCAGCTACGGCGGGTCTGGGTGTGTATCTATAGTCAAATGCTATTACCAGTACCGGCTTGCTTGGCCTTACGTAGCTGCAGAAGTATGCAATATAAATGTAAATATACCAGTAAACATGCAGTCTTGAACAATCTCAGGTCAACTGAGACGTTTGATTAATGGAAACCCAACCACAAAAGAACACCGGTTTCACATATTAGCAATCAAATCTGTATAGAATAACACTCTTAAGAAGTTTCGACTTGGAAGAACAGCTGATTTATGATAACGAGTTTAGTCACTAGACTATCCCGGCGGGTTATGTATAATATATAATGAATCTTACTATTTAATTGTAATTATATTATTTAATTTAAATAAGTGATAAATTAAAAATGTTCCTTGCCCTATATTCCAAACGCAAAAGTCCAAATCACTTTCTTTATTTTCTTTAAACGTAAGATTCATTTTAAGACGAAAGAGATGCGTTACTAATTAGAATAATAAAGAATTAATGAAATCATTGTGTGTGTGCGCGTATGTGTGTATATGTATGTTTAAAATAAATAGTTCATATACTTTCCATATTTGTGGTTGAATATTAGATTTGAATAACGCATTCCGAATGAATAATTACTTTTCATTAAGAGCATTTAATATTGTTTTATTTAAAAGAGAACTAACTCTTCATATGGCGTCATTCCATGAGTACTCTACTCATTCTTAACATAATATACTCGATGTTTTGGATCTCCTTCATCCTTTTATACCTGTTTTATTCTGAGTAATTCTATCATAAACATCCATATTAATGCGTTCCCGTATTATTCGATTAATTTTCTCTTGTTTCGATTAAACTTTTATTTTCCTTAACTGTCGTCATCGCTTCTTCATTTTTCACTCGATCCATCTAATTAATATTTTCCTCTTTCCTCCAGTTCCGCATTTTAAATCACGCATAATAATCGTTTTTGTTTAATGCTTCGTTAGCCACCGCTAGTATTATTTCGTTTTCACTTTTACAGTCTTCTATTAATAACAACTAAATATCTGTGCTATTTTATTTGTTTGATTCTTCCTTCTTTTGTATAGATATTCATCAGTTTATAAGCTACTGTCCTCATTATTTTTGTTTTTCTAACATTCATCTTAATGCTATATTCTCTCATCGTGCTTCTATTTGATTTTCAAATTGGGAATTTCGTGTGCTTACTTCGCTAAAAAAAAATCATGTTTTCTATTAAGCTTATACTATTTATATTCTTTACGCCTGGACTTATTCCTTTATCTTCTTCTAGAGTATTTTTTATCATAATCTTAACACACACACACACACACACACACACACACACACACATACTAAACAATATCGGTGGAAGACGGACAGTTTCTTATTTCTCTTCCTAGGTCAAACGACTCGGTATCCTTTATTTTCACAATCGTTTTCTGATTCGGGTACGATTCTTTACCTTTCCGATTTACTCTTTTGCCGCATAATAATCTCATTAGTTCATTATAATGTTCTATGTCCATCATCAGTGATCCTTTCTCCCATGTCTTAGAGCTGTTGACCCGATTCATATTCCGCTAACAATTTCCCGCCACAGCTCACCGTCCTCTGTCGTTCGAATCGATGTGCCTAACGTTTCTTCAGTTGCCGCTTCAATTTGGTCCAGCCATTTTTTCGGCGGTCTTCCGCGTGACCTTCTGCCCTTGATTTTTCCCTTTACGACTAGCTTCTCAAGATTTTTGCCGGGCCTACTTCTATGTCCATCATCAGTGATCCTTTCTCCCATGTCTTAGAGCTGTTGACCCGATTCATATTCCGCTAACAATTTCCCGCCACAGCTCACCGTCCTCTGTCGTTCGAATCGATGTGCCTAACGTTTCTTCAGTTGCCGCTTCAATTTGGTCCAGCCATTTTTTCGGCGGTCTTCCGCGTGACCTTCTGCCCTTGATTTTTCCCTTTACGACTAGCTTCTCAAGATTTTTGCCGGGCCTACTTCTATGTCCATCATCAGTGATCCTTTCTCCCATGTCTTAGAGCTGTTGACCCGATTCATATTCCGCTAACAATTTCCCGCCACAGCTCACCGTCCTCTGTCGTTCGAATCGATGTGCCTAACGTTTCTTCAGTTGCCGCTTCAATTTGGTCCAGCCATTTTTTCGGCGGTCTTCCGCGTGACCTTCTGCCCTTGATTTTTTCCCTTTACGACTAGCTTCTCAAGATTTTTGCCGGGCCTACAGACTGTATGGCCGAAAAAATGGAGGATTCACTGGAAGCATATTGCGGACAACCCAGCTCGTTATAATCGAGTCGTTTGTCCTCTTTTCTATCTATGCGATGCAGATCATTCTTTTGCAAGCCCACATTTCGAATGCATCTTCCCTTTAATATATATTTTTATTATAAGTTCTTGTTCTATTATTCTTATCTTCGTGTTGAAGTCTTATTTGTAACCCGTATTCTGCTGTTGTCGATCCGAACTACAATGCAAATCTTCGCTTGCCTAAATTTTTAAATATTTGAAAGCTAATTCCTCTTTTGTTTGTTCTTGTTCATCTTACGCTTAATACATTTCATATTTATCTTACTATCGTTTCCAATTTCTAGGACCCTTCAGTTAAAATTCTTGTTTCATCCGATCTTTCTCCGAAATCATCACGTCGGTAAATTAATCTATTAATTTTTCTTACTCATATTTCTTCTTTTTTTTTTGTATATTTCAAAAAAATAATAATTTTATCTAGATAAATATAGAAGGAAGACGATGTCTCTGATTCAATCCGGTTTTAAATTTTGCTTCCTTATATTCCTAGCCTTATCGAGGATACAGTATTATGAAGAAAGATATCAAATCTTTGCGGAAGATTAAGTCAAGTTTAAATAAATTATTAATTTGTTTAGATTTCATTAACGTTTCAATTTTATATTTCAGTCCCTAACACAATGCTGACAGTTTGTTATTGGTAAATTATATTAATAAATCCAAGCGAAACTGTGTAAGGTTTACGCATCGTACATAAAGTTACGATTAAATGTGAAGTTAATAAACATAATGAATTCGATATAATGTCAAATATAATCGTTTATCGCGTATTTTGGCCGCTCTAAGATGCGAGTCAATAACGATAGGGCTACCCTAAGACCATCGGATAAGGAATCGAACAAAAGTTCCGAAAAGATTTTTAAGAAACATCTTAATCGCTTGTTATCTTATATTTTGTGGATTTTTTTAAAGTGTAAAACATATGAAATGTAATACCCCATGTAAGTTATTTTTTTTTTAATTTTTGTAATAAGATAGTGAAAAAATCTTAAAATAGTATATAGTAAAAAAAAATAGTAAATTAGTGTGAATGAAAAGCTATTTTGTTATCGATGGTAGAATGAAGGAATTATTGCGACCGACAAGCCGAAGCTTTTTGCTCAAAATCTGATGCATATATCGAACTTCCGTACGTATTTAAACAGGGTATACGTTAATAAAATAAAATAAAAAAATATAATAAAAATATCGAAGAACAAGTTTTTATTAATCTCTTAATAAATAAAATTTACAATTATATAAATATACTCGTATATCATTAAATTATTTGTAATCTTCTAGTTTTATTTTTCATAGCATATCATTAATTTATTTTAATAAAATAAACTAATAAAAATTAAAATATTCTTTTCTTTTTTTGTTACAAAAGAGCGGATATCAATAGTCATTAGCCCGGTGAAAATTGGTAACGCATAAAAAAATGCAATGCCTGATCGGGATTCGAACCCGGGACCTTCGTACGAAAGGCTGAGACGCTACCACTCTGCCACGAAGATCGGCAATTTTCAATATTATAAAAAAATAAGTGGAAATTGATGTAAAAAGAAAGTAATTATTGAACTAACAAATAAGACAGGATATGTAAAGACAGAATTCACATACGTCGTATTATTATTAAAGTGATTGTTAATTCTCTTCATCGGTAAAATTAAATCTAAACCGAATGTAAATAACGGGAACTGAAAATTGTTAGTCGATGAACGAAAACCAACATGGAGATTAAATAAACTACATGCATGGAAAAGTAGTGTTAAATTGGAGCCGTAAGTAGTAAAAAGGCACAAAAGAAGTCACGTACAACTTATTTTAAATATAATTTTTTCGTCAATTTTTTCCATGTAAAATTCGCTTTATAAAAATAACTGTACGGGGTAGGTAAGCTAAACAATTTCTTGACTTTTGTTCGTTTTTTCAAGTAAGGTTTCTTTGATATCATATGTTTATCTACATAAAAATTTAACCTTAGAATAAATTATTCACAATTTTTTTTTTTTTTTTTTTTTTTGTATACTCTAAACGAAGTTTAAGCCTTCTAATGCGAGGACTTCATGAGTTACAAAAGTTTAAAAATATATAATTTCCGTTTCCGAAATAAATAGAAGATATCAATTACGAATGGTATTTTTAATTCACGATTGATGAATCACATTATTTCGTATAACAAATTGCCGTTGTATTTTTTAGGATTCTAGATTTAACCGTTCCATTTATCCGGATCGAGTTTACGAAATATTTTTACGTCGTAAGTTTTCTGGGTAATAGTAAAGAAGAGTTTCCACTTAGGAAATTACAAAGAAGTTTTTTTATAAATTAAGATAATATAGAAAATTTCACAGGAAATTAAATAATCGTGAATCATGAAAAAGGTGATGCGGATTCTGAATTAGTTTTAGATATGATAATCGATGAAGAAAATACTGACGGACTGGATGTTATTTCTGTTACAAGTTTAATTAATTTCTTTTAGTTTTCCTATAATAAAATGAAGTAAAATTTAATTAATCTAGCTAATTAAATTCGTATTTAATTATAAAAAAATTTACTAAAAACATTTATTCATAACAAGTCATTTTTCATTTAGACACGATCGATTAGATAATTTAAAAAATGAACGCAAAAGAAAATAATGTAATAGAATTAACACGATTTTACGTTGACAGTGGTCACCGGCTACTGTCAACGTAAAACGATTTCGTCCTGAATAAATCGTATTTGACAACCTGACTTTATTTTCGTCGATCGTAGAGGATGGCGCTTTCAGATATCTTATAAAACTAAAAGTCTGTAAAAAAAATTAATGTTTTTTTTCCTGTTTAGCCTCTAGAACACATCCATTTGGACGCAAACTGATGCCAGTCTTTTGGGATCGGTTTGACATACTACTGATTGATTTCATTTCACGTGGAACGATTATAAATGCAGAAGCCTACTGCGAAACTCTAGGTAAGTTACGACGCGCCATTTAAAATCGGCGACGTGGGTAGCTGACCGACGGCATCGTCCTGCTGCACGATAATGCATGTCCATATGTTGCGGATCCGACACGTGATTTACTGAGAAAATTTGGATGGAAAATTTACGATCACCACCATATAATCCGGACTTAGCTCCTTCTGATTAATATTTGTTTGGGAAATTGAAAGAATTTTTTAATGATAAGCAATTCACGGATCACAATGAACTTAAAAATATTGGTAATCAGAGGCGGCAGAGGAATATGACGAGGGTATATTGAAGCTGGTGTATCGCTACGATAAATGTCTTAATTCATACGACGATTATATAGAGACGTAGTATAAGGTGGTATGTAGTTTAAGAGAAATATAAAGTATTAATAAAGTTTTCAGAATAGATTTTTTTTACAATGAAACGGTCTTTACTTTAGAGATAAAATCTCGTACATATCAGGATTCGGACGGTCCGTGCTAATGGACGACGTATTTATAACGGGTTTTGTTCGATCAACAAAATCGAACCTGTCGTACCTATAATATAATATCGTAATATAATAATATAATATCGTACCTATCCCATCATCATCATCATCATCAGTAAATTATACGATGAACTTAATATTAGATGTAAGAGCGGATTGGGATTAAGGAATCGAGTCCAGGTATCTCCGTGTGCGCGTGCGCATATTCGTACCTGCACCGCTTAACGATAAATTATGATATTTTATTCGTATACCGATTTTTATATGTTGTTTTTTGTATGTTCTTTACAACAGATGACCACAAGCAGTTATCCCAGTATGGCACAACCGTTCAGTATGAGTCATAGTGCGTCAAATATGTCGGCCGCTGTGTCGGGAATGCGTCAAGAAGCGATGGGTAAGTAATTAGCATCAGTTTGTTTATTCTTATATGTAATGTGTTAATATAATCTTTATACTACGAGTTATTTTACAGCAAATTTGAATAGTACTGGTAAAAAAAAAGATTGTTTTTATTTTCTTAAAATAATATTACTCGTACATTAGTTTCTAATTATTAATATTTAAAACACCAACAGGCTACAGAATTATTTTCACCTTTTGTAGTGTAATTCTTAGGCTTTACGATAAATAACATAATAATTACACGTAAAAACAAGTTTCTGTCAAATTTATTAAATTAATACATCTACCTTTTAAAGTATTAGGCTAAATTCAAAGATTAGAAAACATTCAACAAATTATTCAAATATTATAACTAATGAACATTTCGTCAAACGATCATCAATTGATGCTAAGGAATTACTATTAAAAAAATATAAAGAAAAATGATGAAGAATAATAATTAGTAATCTATATTTATATAAATAAAGGACAATCTTCCTTTTATGTGTGCCCTAATAATTCAAAAACTACTTAACCGATTTCGCTGAAAATTTCACAATTTATTATTATTTATTCCGGGAGTATTTACATGTTATTAATAACATAAGATTTAATCACATAATAACTGTCTGAGAAACTCGATATTGACATAGACAATGACCGATAATGATAATGACAATCTGTATAGATGATATCTCTGATATATATATATGTAAATGCTCGTTTGTTCAAAATCTTAAATCTCCGAAAGTTCTACACCGATTGCTTTGAAATTTTGATACAACGTTGCATTCGAATACGCATGTGTTTTTATTCACCTACTATTTATATACCTAAGATGTCACACCTGTGACAGGTAAAAACATACTTTTTTTTAAAACAACGCTATCTGTTGGACGTAAAAGCAACGCACGCTCTACTAAATATTTTACGATTCAATTTCATTGTTTTCGATGTATGTGTCCGCTATAAACGAAAAAAATACTGGACCGATTTACGCGCGGGGAAAATGGAAGAAAGGGAAAAATCGGAAAAGGGAAAGAGGGAAAAATCGAAAAAGGGTAGAAGGTAAAAAGGGAAGAAGGGTAAAATGGAAAAAAGAAAAAAGGGAAAATGGGAAAAGGAAATGGAAGGGGTGAGGGGAAAATAGGAAGGGGAAAAGGAAATAAGAGAAGGAGAAATGGGGGAATGAAAGGTAAATTGTGAGGAAAAGAGGGAAATTGGGAAAAGGGAAAGGGTAAAATGGGGTAAAGGGAATGTGGTAAAAAGGAAAATGAGGAAAAGGGAGAAAGGGAAAGGGGGAAAGGTTTTGAAAGATTTTGTGAAGTTCCATAATGTTCATTTTGTTAATGTTTTATCAAACTTTCAATTGTGTTCATTTAATCTATAAAAAAATACACTAAAATACACTAAAAAAAGTACACTCAAATCTAGCAATAGCGAAGCATTGCCGGGTCTGCTAGTATATATAAATATTTAGATGATAAATTGTTTACAAGTTACCTAAAAAATAAATCGCAAATACTTAAGATCGACAAAATTACTAGCATAAAGCACTTTACTGAATATGGCCTACCACAAGGATCAATTTTATTCCCTACCTTATTCTTACTGTACATAAATAACTTTCTTATTTTTTTTTTAACCATCGAGGTATTGTTTCAGAGGATGAGATGAATGATTTGAAGCGCGTGAAAATGCCATACCTGACCGGGATTAGAACCCGGGACCTCCGGATGAAAGGCCGAGACGCTACCACTCGCGCCACGGAGACCGGCATACATAACTTAAACAAAAAATAAAAAACTGCGATATAATATCTTTTGCTGATGACACTACCTTGATTTTCACGGGCTTCTCATGGAATGAGGTTATAAAATCAGCCTAAGAAGGCCTTTAGGGTGTCAAAGCTTGATTTGACGAACATCTACTAACCCTAAATGTTAAAAAAAAAGTGTCGTTTATGACGTTTTCTACAAATCACGGTAGTCAACCTCCTAACCTAAATAATTTAACCGTGCATTCAATAACTTCAATAGGCCGACTTTTACTCCATGTCCGTGTCCCAAACTAGAAAAAGTAAATAAAATAACATATCTTGGTGTATGGATAGACGCTCACCTTAAACGGGACGTGCACATAAATAATACGTGCAAAAGAATTAAACACTTCATCCTTACATTCTACCAAATTAGTAAACTAAAAAATAACAATATTGGTAGACTTGTATATTTTGCGTCTGTCAATCGATTTTTCAGTATGGAATATGTTCAAGGGGTGGGGCAAGAAACGTGAATTTTAATAAAGCGAATGTGCTTCAAAAACTCTTCAAAAAGCAGCCTTAAATAAGCCCAGATTTTACCCTACAGCTGACCTATTCCGGCAGTTTAACGTGTTAACAATGAGACAACCCACGTCAAAAGCATTGTTTTATATATTAACAAAATATAAAACTGTTTAATACCGGTGATTCATCATATAAACTAAGGCCATTTAGTATCACCTTTATAATACCCGGAAACGACCTATCGGTCTGCAGAGCACATCTCATGTATATTTCTGCTAAACTAATACTAGTTTGTTCAGAAAATAACCGAACTTTATTTTTTTTTAATCCTTATTGAATAATAAGGATTAATTTACAGATTATTGGTTCTTGTTCCCTTTAAAGTAATCCCCTCCCCTATTTACACACTTTTCCCAGCGGTGTTTCCACTTCACGAAGCAGTCCTGGATAGCTTCATTTGAAATGACCTGAAAAGATCCGTGACGAATTTGCTTTAATGTCATCAATAGTCTCAAAACGGCGTCCTTTCGTCACTGATTTTAATTTCGGAAGTAAGAAAAAATCGCAAGGAGCCAGAAGTGATGAGTAGGGAGGCTGAGGGAGAACGGTCATCTAATTTTTGGCAAACTGACAAATAGACGTTTAGCAAAGCTGACGAATTGGCAAAGCTGAGTGTGGTGAAGGTACCATGAGTTATCTCCCTACAATTCCGGTTTCTTTTTGCGGATTTTTTCACGTAACCGTTATAAAACGCCTTGGTAGTACACACGGTTCACCGATTCTCCTTGAGGATAGAATTCAAAATGCACAATTTCATTAAAACCGAAAAACATAGAGAGCATCACTTTGATATCGGATCGAGAATGATGTGCTTTCTTGGGCGTGGAAATTCTTTGCCAATGATTATTGAACTTTTGTCTCGATTTCGTCTCCCGTTATGTTGCTTTACATGAATGTTTCATCGTTATCGGCTCGTTTCAGAAATTGCCGACAAAGTCGATGTTCTTTCTGCTGTTCGGTCATCGAACGAGGAACCAACTCTGCTGTAACTTGATTTACGTTCAATTTCTCGATCAAAATATCACGGCATGATCCGATTTAAATGCTAACCTCTTCTGCAAGTTCTCTGACAGTCAATTGGCGATTTGCACACACCAGATTGTTTGATTTCTGAACGTGGGTGTCTCATCAGTCGAAGTCGAAGGCCTTCCTGGTCAGGGTCATCTTCATTCGACTGACGACCACTTTTAAATAGTGTAAACCGTTTGTAATGTTGTTTACGACCCAGAGAATAACCTCTGTCTGCTTGTTTCAAAAGTTGAAACGTTTCTGTGAAAGTTTTACCGCACTTTCAAGCAAAATTTTACGTTGTATCGTTGTTCCCGAAAATCGCACATTACAAAAATCGCTACTCATTTAAACACGATGCGCTCAAACAGCAATAATACGAAAACTAAACAAAATATGAACAATCCAAAAACATGTGGTTACAGAGGAGGTTATGCGGAACACAATGCAGCCAACCGCACTTCAATAAACATAACCGTTGACGCGTAATTAAAAATGTTCGGTTATTTTCTGAACAGACCTCGTAAATTTTATTCCTACTAAATTAATGTATAGCAGAGTGAACAAAAAACTTCATAAAGAAATAGATAAGTGGATAAGAGAAATAATCTATATAAATCACTATTCTAAACATGTTTTTGCCATCCTCTATAAATTATATATTATTAATTAATTTTCTAATCCATTCTTAATAACGTTTTGGTTTTTTTATATAAAATCCTACAACGGAGTTAATCCAAACTAAGGAAGACAAACTTATTAAGGGCAAATTTGTAATTACAATAACAGTCATAATATTAATACTAAGATTATTTTGTATTATTTTATATTGTTACCACAGTGTTAACAACATAACACTGAAATGTAACAATATTAATTTTACTTCAATTTATACAATACACTAAGCATAAAAGTGTATAAAAATATAAATATTATGTACATCATCTTCATATTCATATTAAATCTACATATTGAATTTTAATGCATGGGTGCGAGTGTTCATTTGTTATAGTATTATTATGTTCAATTTTTTTTTTATTCTTTCGTCGTTTTTCTAACATAATAGTTTAAGTTTTAATCGATCTCAATTTTTAACGATTAAGTTTTTGTTTGTAAGAAATTTTTTAAATTTATTTATGTAAGAACTTTAATTTAAAAAAAATAGTTTTAATTTTTAAATTCCCTTTTTAGAAACATTATATAAAGAGGTTCATGCCTGCGCATAGGTTACCTTTTTGAGTTATTGTGTTTCCTAATTCTATACTTTTAATTTTTTTTTTGTACAAGGGGAATAAAGGTTTATTCATTCATATACAATGACATTAAATTTAATAAAAATTATTTGTTTACATATATACTTTTTAATTTATGATTTATTTAGTAGTGAGATCGGTAAGGTTTGAAATGTGGTAAATAACCCGGATCATAAAGAAAGAAAATTAATATTATACAATTTATTGTTTTCATAATATTGTCCGTTTCATTGTTTACGTAAGTAAAAATAATAATGCGAGTATTAATATTGATATAGAAGATAAAATTTTTATAATTTAAATATAACAATGCGTCTAAAAGGACAAAATATTGGTCGACATTTAATTCGAGACAAGAGAATACAGTAGAAATGAAACAGAGGAAGAAACTGCATAACGAAATAGATTACAAATGTCAAATACGAGTATAATACAAAATTTACTTAATTCACACACTCAAATTTAGCAATAGCGAAGCATTGCCGGGTCTACTAGTAACTAAATACATAATACTTATGAAACTTTTCAAACAGATTTTTTATCTGTGTGTATACAATAAAAAATATCATTATAATAAAATCACTGTTGAAAGCTTAAAAATTACCTGTAAACCTGTCTAAATCACTCAAACTATCGACTAGGATCGCCCAAAACGATATGATTCATACTCCTTACACAAGGTCGGAAAAGGAAAAAAATTCATCTCAAGAAAGATAAATAAGCGTTTAATATTCGTATAATAAAAAATAATGACTGACAAAAAAAAAATAATAGATAGTTTTCATAAGACAAGATTTAATAAATTTAAAATTCTTAAAAGCCGTCAGATATCGATTATGAGGACGGCTTTTAAAACGTTGGTTGGTTTCCAATAAACTTATTTCATTATCGATTTCCAGTCAGATTACGGCCGATATCTCTCTTGTTTCCCGTATTTTAAATGAGCCGATATTCCTTTATATGAATTTCAATCTTTCTGTTGTTTTCTCTGCCCCGTTGTAAATTTCAGTTATCTTAACAAATCGGTTTACAGATGTCCGCTTTTTTGACTCTTTCGTTTTATCTTAAACGTTTCCGATGAGATAAATTAATTTCTTAAGGGTTTTTTTTTATAGCGATATTAAATATGTGATTATTTAACAGTATTTACTTACCCATACTCTTTTTTAATATATGATGAATTTTTTACACATTTGTTTCAATTTTACTTAAATATGTTGGCCAAAATGTAAAATGTATGACCAATTTTTTTCGGAACTTTAATATTTTGACTTCGGACTCTTAGATAATCAAACCAAAGTAGAACGGGAGAATAAATGTTGCTTATATAAATTTTAACGTCTGAAAAACCGATCTATTCGTAAGTTTGTGCTATGTCCTTTTTGTTTTTATGTTTGTGTTTGTAACATACATTCACTCTCCATACAGAGTATCGTAAGAGATATTCATCGTATAAAACGTTCCTCTAAGTGGTCGACGATTATGAAATTATTTATAAAAAGTGGATTATAAATTAAAGAAAGTGAACTATAGATTGATTATTAATTGATCGAAGTCGTATGTAAAAATTAAATTAATTTTTTACCATTTTTTTTTTATTATTTCCTTTTTACGAAGTAAAGGAATTATTGTAATCGCGAAATTTTCGGTTTTCAGATTTCAACGGAAATTTTGACAATCCCTGAATCCATTTTGATTAGTTTCGACGTGATATCTGTACGTACGTAAGTATGTATATATGTATGTATGTTCATACGTACGTATGTATCTCGTATAACTCAAACACGATTAGCCGTAGGATGTTGAAATTTTGGATTTAGAACTGTTGTAACATCTTGTTGTACACCTCCCTTTTTGACTGCAATCGACTGAACCAAAAGTATCCAAAAAAGCCCAAAATAAAAAAAAATGAATTTTTGACTTTTTCGTAACTGCAGTAATAAGCTCTCATAGAGAGCTTTTCAACAATATATCATAAGTGTTACTAATTTTTATTGGTTCCAAAATTATAACCAAATGAAATTTTAATTAATGAAATTTTTGGATGTTAGAAAGGGAAGGCATATCGGTTCGAATCAGACATTTCCTTTTTTTAACCTTTTTTTTTAATTTAAATATATCGATTTATTAATAATTATTAACCTGTTTGTAAAAAAAATTTACGATAAATAATTCAATAATAAAAAAAATGTCAGAAGTTATTAATGAAATAAAATTTTATGTACTTTTCATTTTAAAAAAAATGTGTATTTATAATTTAATAGGCGTACAAGGAAGTCATGTGGTGCCCACATCAAACTTTTTATTCCAAAGTAGATGCGATGTTATTTGCGATGTAACATTTTGATCCGTATTCGAAAGAAAATAAAGTTATTAATTCTCCTGTCTGGATTGAATATTTTCCTTTAACAAGAATGAAAAGTAGGTCGACCTTATTTTATTTATAAATCGTGTAGAGTTATGCGATCGAATAAAATTATTTAATTCAATTTTGTTATTCAACGCTCGATCGCAAAAAGAGACGAATTCTTACGTAGAAGTAAAAAGAAAACAGACTACAAGGGTATTAGATTTCCTATCGAGGAAAGATAGATCAGGTACTAGAAAGATAAAGGAGATGTAACAGACAGAGAGAGAACGAACGAGTGTTTGAGCAAAAGAGGGGGTGGTGAAATAAGGAAGAAGAGAATGTTATTAAGGATATCGTAGTTCTCCGTTCGACACTTTTCAAAGTGAATCCAAAACATGTCGAACAAAACGGAAATGGGAAACGTTTCCTGCAGCCATCTTAAGACGTCTTCTATCGGAACATCCCAATCAAATGCAGGAAATTATTTAAGATGGCGTACCGTCAGTATTCGTCTTTATACAAGGAAAATCCCCTTCTCGCCTTTATTTTCGCGTCCGTTTTTGGTACGACTTTTGATTACAAAACACTCTTGATATTATAGTTTATTAATAAAACGCATTTTATTTTGTAATAGAGCGGTCTCATCCAGCCGGCGAATTCGATGGTTTTACTCAACTCCTATCGCATTTAATAATAATAACAGCAACGTAAGAAACATAAATTTAGCTTTTCATATTATTTCTCTCTAAATATTTTGTAATTAAATCTTCACCTTTTAATGTCGATTACCTCTTTTAACGTTGAGTACGATTAAATAAAATGAAAACTTTGTACTAGCGACTCAAACAAAATTTTGTAACGCTCTTTTAAGTGCTGCTTGATTGTAAAGTTATCGAATGAATCAGTGTTATAAAATCCATTGATGTTAACTATATGACGGTTTGTCACGGAAAAGTTACATTATTAACTTATCTTACATTTGAACAAAAATTCAGTTTCTCTAAAATGTTTAGCGGACTTTTAATTATTGACAAGCTACCTATGGTATAGTTTATATCTGAAATAAAAGTTGGGGATGGACCGAATATTACATAAATCGAGTTTTAATTATTCAAATGCACATCCACAAATCCATTATATTTTTAAATATTCTATTCGAATATAGCTAGAATAACTATGTTATACATAGCTATATTGAAGTTAGTTATAGGAAGAGTTTTTGTGTGAAACCTTCGGTGTTAGAGGAAGGCGCGGGGATCGCGCTTCCGCGAATCGTTAAATTTGATAAAAGAGAGTTGTAGGTTACAGTAGGTGGTT
Source organism: Lycorma delicatula (assembly GCF_047948215.1). Classification (NCBI taxonomy): domain Eukaryota; kingdom Metazoa; phylum Arthropoda; class Insecta; order Hemiptera; family Fulgoridae; genus Lycorma; species Lycorma delicatula. The sequence goes on from NC_134456.1 coordinate 56,597,412, forward strand.
GTCGTTAGAAGAGACGACCAACTACGAAGGCGATAATAGGTTGTGTAAATAGACAGTTGGAAATGACTGCCGAGGCATTTGCATCGATGGCATTCTGACAGAGGCCAAACTGATAACAGTCTTGTGTTATCAAGTTTAGAGGGTCTAAAAGACGTCCTCCAGTAAAGCCCATCAGGCTAGGAACAGAGGGGATGGTTTTTTTTTTCAGTGCATCATTCTTATCTCCCCCCGGAGCCGGACACACAAATAAGCCTTAACACAGCTTCAGGGGGGGGGGGGCCTTCGCCTCAAAATGCCTCGTCAAGAACTAATGTTCCCTCCAGGCAGCCGGGACTCGGTCTTTTGCGTGACTCGGTCAGGAATTGCGTGAGCCAGTATTTCAGCTCACTAAACCTCCGACCGGCCCACGGCTTTATATCCGCGATAAGGCGGTGCGTCCATCTACCCTTAGTGGACGCATCCCAACTAGCTTGCCAATCTGGGAACAGGACTGCATGTATGTCCCCCTTGGACACAAACGGTGGCCCAACACTCGAGACTCTGCCAGCTGTTGAAGAGCTGGCTGCTCCGTGATCACCAGCACCGACTCTGTCGACACCGAGGCATATGGGACTTGTGTCTCAGTATTGACCAAACCGATTTTCTTTAAATTTGGGTCAAATGTTTGTATATTGGTCATTGATCATGCTAATCTTTTTTCAAAATTTGTTAAGGGGTGAGGGATATCACGAAAAATCAAATTTCAATTTTTTCAGAGCCATTTTAGACAAAACTTTGTTAAAGCAAATGTTTTACCTATAACGCATATATAAAAAATCGAAAAAAGCTTTTTTTCAAAAAATCAATCTCTTAAAATACATGCTCTTTGCTCTTTTGACTTATCTTCCTCTGGCTTAAATATTTTTTCAATTTTTTTTCTCTAAATTTAACTTAATTGAGCATCAAGAATTGTCTACAGTTTTTTTTTTAAATTATAGACCCCGGGCTTAAAATTCAGAAAGGTTTATTAAAAATATTCTTTTTCTTATTTTTGTCTAAAGGGGGGTTAGATTTAGAGAAAACTTTACTAAATTGTATTTTTCAAGCTTAACATATATATGAATATATTTGGAAAAACCTTTTTTAAAATGTATTCCGCCTCGCAAAAAAGAAATATTTTTTTTTTGTTTCTCACTCTTAATTTTTATTGTTAAAAAAATTTCTTTTATATTTTCTTTTTCACTTAAAGGGCTATTAAAATTAAAATCACTTTGGCACTTATATTTTTTAAAAGTTACCAATAAATGGTAACTTTTAGAAAAGTGTTAATGTATTTTATTTTAAGCTACTTTTATTTCATATTACAACATACCAAAAAAGTTTTTTTTGAAAAGTAAAATTTGAAAAATAATAAAAAAATTACTTATTTGTTTGGTAATATATTTTTGTTGTTAAGAGTAAATTTTTAATTTTATATTTAACTAGCAGACCCCAGCAATGCGTCACTATTGCTAGATATTCACAAAATTTAACCTTCTCTTTTTCCCTTTAAATTTTCTCCCTTTCATGCATGCGGTCGTATATTAACATCAACACCCAAATGATTGTTTGTGATAGTCAGCCTCACTAGTTAGTTATACCTTCATTCCAATCAATTTAGATTGATATAGTGAATATAATTATTATACTACTGTACAACTATACCAATCTATGTGGCAAAGTAGTACCATCTTGGTCTTGCATCTAGAAGTCCAGGGTTTGAATCCAGGTTAGGCATGACAATTTTTGTACGCTACACAAATTTCCATTTCATATTCCCATTCACAAGCTCTGAACCTTATGTGGTGAATTATTCATAAAAAAAATTAATTTCTGAGATAGCAACTCTTCCCGTTATCTGTACCTCTTTTATTAAGATATTTTACACGCATGATAATCATAAGAAAGATTGGGGATAATATAAACAACAAATTAATGTACTCTTTTTTTGAAAACAATGAATTGTTTTGCACAAATCTGTAAACCCTAAAATCTATTTTTTGTTATACATAAGACTAGGTTATATATCATGTAGAAAATAATATTTAGAAAAATTAGAAATGTCAACTTATACTTGAGTTTATATTTATGAATGTACAATTTGTACTAAATAGTCACTTATTCATAAAAAATAAAATATTCAACTTTACCAAACCAGACGATGAAGCTGTTTTCATGTAACTATATACAATATAATTTTAGTAATGAGAAAGGACCTTATTTTGCTCCCAGTGCCATTTTTTATAAATTACCAATCAATTAAAAAATTCCTATTTTTAAAAAATACAATTAAAATATTTTCTTTTATAGAATAATAATTATTTCATTATTGATGAATTTTTAAATAATACTATTGAAAGGATTTTCAAAAATCTTGAATTTATTGTATTGCGTTACACATTGTTCATAAATATATGTTCAAATAATTTTTATTAACGCCTTCTGAATTGTGAAGTATTTTATAGTAGTTATTTTGTACATTTAGTATCTTCTTACGTTTTGCTTAACGTTATTTCATATGTTAACAATTTTTAATAATTAGTGTTTACTTTAATCACATCTACATTTTATTCTATAATTAGTTTTATATTTTTATGATGCGGCTCTAATCAAAGGATTTATTATATTTTCCCTTGATCCCATTCAGGCAAATGGTTAGTCACTTTTTTTTGTTGTTTTGACTCTTTTTTGTCTACCTATCTATTACTGATGTAATCTTAATAATGTATTATTATGTACAAATCAGAATAAAATATATATTTATACTGGTTGAACAAAATCATTAAATATGTGTGAAAAATTTTAATTTAACCAAATCAATCAGAAAGTTGTTTCTTTTCATACAATATAATAATTGTTTCAAACAGTGGTATAGTATTTTTTGTTATTAATTCTGTCTGTAATAAATTAACACAATCCACTTGTACAATTATCTTTAAATCATGCATAGGATCTTCCATGTCGGTTTATTTACCAAACTATGTATTCATAATTATTCACAACCTTTCAGGTAGTTAGTCTATAAATTATAATTTGAAGATAAGACAACCTTTGGTTTTGAGGACAGGTTGTTCTAGCATTTCAAATTTTACAAAATAACCACTGTTTCTTTAAAGGTTTGTAACTTTTTCTTTAACTTTTTGCCTACCCCTGATATGTAATACTGAAAGATATATATACAAGGTCTATAAATAAAGTAATGAGACTGGTCCAGAAAATATTTTTATATACAATCCAATTATACATGGACTCTTATCACCTTCGAAATAATTCCCTTGGGAAGCCGTGCAACACTTCAAATGGTTTTCCCACTCTTCATAGCAGTGTTGGACTCAGAAACCGGAATATCCTTCAAATAGTCAGTTACATTTTTTTAATGTTTTCTATTTTTCCAGAATGGTAACCTTCAAGGTGTTTTTTTAAAAATAGGGAACAGGAAAAAGTTGCAGGGATTCAAATCAGATAATAAAGTGGTCGAGGAACTACAGGAATTTTTTTCTTTGCCAAAAACTCATTAATTGAGCAGTGTGACAAGGTTCATTGTCATTGATGCAGCATCCAGTTGTCTTTGCTGGCTGATCCCACACAGGCAACTCTTTCCCACAGTCTTTCAAGAATTTCTCAGTAAACATACTGATTTACAGTCTGCCCTGTAGGCAAAAACTCCTTATGGAGAATGCCATTACTATCGTCACTTTTTAATGTTAATGGTATTCCAGAGCGTGGATTGTCTGCAACTGATTCCCAGCCATCTGAAAACGCTTTAAACCACCTAAAAACTTGGGCTCATGACAGAACATCATCTCCATAATCCCCTTTCAATTTTGAAGAAGTTTCATTCTGAGAAATGTAACATAAAACTTGATTGCACAACATTGCTCATAATTAATATCGCTCATTTTTATAACGCACAGCAAAAACTCGATTTACAAAAAGTTTGTTTACGTCTCATGTGGCAGCAATAAACTAAAAATATTAATACCTAATATAAATTAGCTGTTCATATAACCATATCTTTACTAGTAACTTTACAGTGTTGCCACACTTCGGCTGCCAAAAAAAAAAACTAGTCTTATCACTTTATTTACAGACCTCATATATAAACCTGTTAATTTGTAGAAATTGATAAGATTTTCATAATGATGTTATATATTTTGAATCATTAAATGATGATGCTGTCTTAAACAATGAAAGCGCTATCATAAAGCACCATCGGTATATTTTCACTGTCTTAGTGAAACTAAAAAAAATATATTATTATTATTAATTTGATCTATTTTTCCTATAAAAATGATTAAACAAAACTCTATTATATTAGTATTTTTTTTTAACATCTAATTAATACATCATGGATATTAATGTCAGTACATAATGTGTGTGTGTGTGTGTGTGTGTTATGGTGGTGTACCACATAATGCACTATAAAGTTTGTATGAAAGACCAAAAACGTTCAAGTTTTAAGATGAAAAGCTGAACAGAGATGTGGCATTCTTTTTTCTCTCATACTAAGACTCCCTTCTTTCTCCATCTTACAACACACACACACACTCACACTTTATCACAGTATTTCTTCAACACACTTCTCCCTTCTTCTAGCTATGAGTTTTTCTTTCTTTTTCTTTCACTTTTTTCCATTTCTTTTCATTCTCTTCACTACTCTCATCTTAGAAAATCCACTTTCTTGGTACACTTCACTGTCTACATGAACATATAAGGTGATTCGATCCTCCTTTTCTACTGACACAGACAGTACTCGTTTCTTTTCCCCCTATTTCAAAGCTTCTTCTACCTCATTCGCTCACACTCTCTCTCTTTCTCACCGTTTGTCTCACTTCTTCCTTCACCATCCAACAATCCACCCTTTTTTCTGTCATAGTACTTGCAGGGCACGATGTATATATTGACAGAAAATAGAGTATGCCTGTCGACTATAAAAAGAAGAGAAAGATTTTTTTTTATATTTAATACTTTTTAAAATGATCCCATCTTATTCTTTGTCTTTCAGTTTCTTTTTATTATTATTATTGTTATAAAATAATAAATTATTATTATTATTATTATAGCATTGCAGTATTTAACAGTGTCATATATATTTATATAACGTTTTTGAAAAGATTTTTCTAACAAAAGTAATATTTTTTGATAGGTAAATCCCATACAAACATAATTTTTTTAAAAACAAATCAATTCATGAGTCCATTCATAAAATAACCATCTCATCAGTACATAATAATGCATTAAGATCACATGAGGAATGGGTAGGTAGGTATGCTGTTACATGGAAAAATAAAGCTCCACGATTTGCGTGGCTGGATTGAGGGAAATATAATAAAAACTTGATCAAAACACAGTACTATAGAATACACAATTAATTATAAAATAAAACAGTTATGAATAAGTTAATATTAATCAATGAAATTATAAAAACATGAAATAATGTCTTAAGATAAATACTCGTACATAAAGATATTAAATTTAAAAAATAACTACTAAGTAGAAGTAGTAGTAATTTAGAAAGCATGAATTTTCATTATTACCTAAATTATTTGAGCACACATTTATATATATATATATTAAACGGGATGCAAAACATTTTCTTTTTTCTTTCTTTTTTTAAACTGCTGGCAGAGGTATGTAAAAGTGTTTCTATAAAAGAAATCTTTTTATTGCATTTTAAATAAATCTGTGGGAAAATATTTTAAACAATTCAGTAATTTGTTATAATCGACAATAGAATTATAATAAAGCCCTTTCTCATAAGCCAAAGTATTGTATATGAATTGTACAACAATAACTGGTCAGGTAGTCGTTATCATTGAATTCAAGTTTAAGATTACAAGTAACCTCATAATCTGATAATTATTTTAATTTACATATTACCCATCTAATTTGATCGATTGAGATTTGATTAACACCACTACCATAGAATCAATCAGTCTGAGATTAAAAAATATATATTTCTTCACTATAAACACAGTAACAGCTTTATTGATTAAGGCAACTTCTCAAAAAAGGCTTCTGCACTTACTACAATTAGAAAATTGTCTAATAATTTTTATAAAAGTAAAACCAATATTTTTTCTGCTCTGTTTGAATCAAGTTCTTATCTATTATCTAAAAGGAAACACAAAAACTCCCCCTTTTTAAAATATTGCAGAATTATCTGTTTAGAAAACTTTACAAATTTTATTTACTTAACGACTGAATTTTTCACTGAAATGTATTTAATGAAAGTAATTTCAAAAAAAAGTCTCTGATTAGTATATGGAGAGGATAACTTCATGTTTGAATATTCAGAAAGCATCCTATTAATAAAACATTTAAAATTCTATTAGCATTAAATTTTATAGCTTGCCTTTTTTTTCAGAATGATAATATGCTGTCTGACATTTGTTTGTTGGTAAATGGGATTCTTGTCGATTGATGTTTAGCAAATTAAAACTTTTTATAGTTCCACGTGTTTTTATTTACAGTTGTGATACCTTTCTAAAAAAAAAAGTTAGTAATTCTAAAAAAATAAATATCTACCCTTATTAAACTAAACAAAAATGAAAACTATTTTTCAGTAACAACACAGCACATTATGAAAGTGCTCAACAAAAAAAAAGGAAAAGTAGCAGCCAGTATTATAAGTAAACTTTTTATTACATGCTTTTCTTTAGCTCAATTTCATTCCATGGTTAACACAGCATTGCTTATGCGCATTAGCACTACTCATGCACAGTAGTTGGGAAGGAGTAGGACACATGCACAGAAGGTGAGAAGGAATAGTACATATGCACAGTAGAGCATAAAAAATAAAAATAAATTAATTTATATAAAAGTTACTAATAAACTAGTGTTGTTTCATAAAAATTTCATTTACTGTGTATAAAAAGTATAAAAAAGAATTTGAAAAACATGCTTTTCTATTAATAGAAGATAATTTTGTCTTCAACAAAATAATATGTATAAAGTTGTCTATTTTTGCAAGACCACAATGAAAAGCATGGCACGTGCTTTCATATTCAATATCTACGTAAATTCTTTAAATATGACAAAGGTTTTGATGAAAAATGGAAATGATAGCATCCATTATACAATATCTAGTAAATCTCTTTGGATGAACTAAAATTAAGGTGCAAAATAGAACTGAAGTCATGCCCCATGCTTTCATTGTGGTCTTGCGAAAATAAGCAACTTTATACATATTATTTTGTTGAAAACAAAATTATCTTCTATTTATAGAAAAGCATGTTTTTAATTTTTTAAATTTATTTATCTATTCAATATAAGTTATTATTAAATATTCGTATTTATTATAATTCTGTGAATGAAAACCCTCTTACATATTGTATTTATTTTATTATTCTTTTCTTTAAAAGAAAATAGCAATAATTATATAAATTTTTATTTTTATACTCATATAAATTCAGCAGAATAGAATATGTCAAAAATATATAATTTCAGTTTAAAGTAGTATCTTACAAATGCACACTTTTTAGAATTTAATTTAAAATTTAATTAATTAAATGAATTAATATTTCATTCTGATCAGGACATAAATTCTGTTATCTCGTCTAATTAGAGATTTATATTGTTATTTTTTAAGAACAAATGTCTATTCTTTTTAGCAATGATAGTATGTACATTCAAAAATATAAACTTGGGAATAAATAACATATTTAATTTTATATATATCAGTATGTTGTAAATATATATGAATCATACAAATGATAAACAATGATCCCATTGATTCATACAACTTATGGGTGTCAAAAAATGGACAGCCCATTTTTATCTCTTGAAGACTCATTCTGACTTTCTGAAGGATCCCCCAAAAGTGGTATAATATTTTAGACTGGAAATCTTATTATTTAAAAAATTCTTCTATTGTACATAGCATCATAAATGTTTAATAGTTATGACAAGCTAGCGTTTTTAGGCAGTTCAGAGCAAAACAGTACGATTTGATTTTGTTTTAAATGAATTCAATTTGATCATCCCAAGAGAACTTATCATCTAATAAAGTATCCAGAAATTTCAGTTTATGGGCAACAGAAATACTGTTGTTTTCGTTAATTGGAATTCTGTACATGCAATCAGCAGTGTACCCACGAGTTGTACTTTTTTCAAAACAACTATCTCTTAATGCAATTATTTATTTGAAAATTTGAAGACCTACAAATTAATATAATGTTTATAAGAGAAAGATTTATCTGCACATTATTTTTTTCAGTTTGTTTACATAACCACTTTTATATACCACATTTTTCCTCTAAGTCTCCTTTATTTTTTATGTATTTTATCCATCAGTCCACAAGTTTGTGTATTCCCTTAAAGAAGAAGATTTTCAGGCGGTCATCCAACCATTTATACACCACTTCCCACTCTCTTTGAAGAAAATTGACAACTACAAATAGCATCTTTGAATGATCAAAAAAGATGATAGTTGGTAGGAGTGAGATCTGGGTTGTAAGCAGAGTGTTCCAATACCTTGAAACCAAAATGGGTAATGGTTTCAACTGTCTGGCCAGGCACATGTGGACATACATTGTCATACAACAACAACACTTTCTTCAACAATAAACCTCTGCATTTGTGTAAATTACTGGCTTCAAATTGTTGGCCAGCAAATCCACTGTATCTTGCACTATTGATTCAAACACTACACTGTCATTGGTAAATTGATAATTTACCAGTCTCATTTCTCAGGTTCACTGAATCATCTCATCACTGGTGGAGATTGACGGGTATGTTGCGCTAAACCATTATGTTGTACTTTATTCTTACAACCTTATCATGAATAAAACTGGTTATTTCAATAATAAAAAAATTTCTTACTGCACAGAAGGGAAGACATTCACTATACTTATGAATCTTAAACTCTCAGCTATCCTGTTGCTGTTTAGCACAGTCTCAATCATTCGTTGTATTCTCTACTCTCATCTGTACTTCTTTTTGCATCAAGAATACTCTCACTAATAATGCTTACTAAATCCTATATCCTTATTTATATGCTTTTATTGTATTCTTTAATATTCTACTAGAAGAGGAATAGTATATTTTACTTGTCTATTTTACTTGCTACATGTCCTTTAACTAAACTATCCTAGATTTTTTCAAAATTCCCCACTAACCTAAGATTAGAACCTGCCACAAATTTATTTTTTTCTCCATTTTTGTTTTTCATATTTATATCTATAGATCTAAACAAGTAACAAGAATGTTTAAAATAATTAACTACTGAAAAACAAATTTTTCCTAATTTCTTAATATCAGTTTTGTATCAGTAGATTTCTTTTCTAATGAAAAATTTTCCCCTAGGAAGGAAAGATGCAGAAAATTCAAGGATTTTTTTGTAATATTACTGACAAACTCATTGATGAATAGTGGATTGTAATTCCACTAGTAGTAAAACTAAAAATTACCTTTTTTTATAAGTCAAAATATCATGTTGAGTTGTAAAAAGTTAATTCTTTTGTCTCTTTTGATGTTGGTGGATTTGTTTTTATGATATCTTAAATAAGTAGAAAACAAAAATAATGATTATTAATTATTCTAAAACAGTGGAAAATAAACATCCCTTTTTACATTTTTCAGTAGAATAAGGAAAAATTAGTTGTTTTTAACTCTATAAAATATTTACTAGTAATTAACTGGTAAAAATATCCTTAAGGACATTTTGTACCAATTTTTGATCTTTTGTTTTATTAATATATATTATATATATATAGTTAATTATCTTACATCTTAAACATATTATCTTTATCATATGTATATCATTACGGAACAAAAAGTCATTTTTCCAGTTACTGAGATTTCTCTTTTTTCTTTCACCTACTGAAATAAATCTATCACAAATAACATGAGTTTATTAAATACTTTAAATTTAGATTGCTTATGAAATTTCAATTTCTAGTAGGGTCCTTTAATAATTTCATTCAATGTATATTTATTATTACATTTAGGTTAAACGTTTAATGCAGTTTTCCTTTTTAAGAGTGCCTTACAGTGAACACTAATATTGTCTAAAGAAAACTGTTTATGTCTGCTCCACTTCTTGAATAAGAATTATGTCTGTGAATATTTTTAGTTTCTATTTTGTTAAACTTATACATAAAGAGTATGACTGTAGAAAAAAGTGTACAAAAAAAGGAAATAGATGTAAAAATGAAAAAAAAGAAGAGATAATAATAATAGAATTATTAGGAAACAGGGGGAGAAAAACAAAGAATGGAGTGACTTAAGGTACAAGAAAATAAGGGGGAAATATAGTTACATAAGGGAGAGAAGAAATAGGGAGCGAGAACAGAAATGAAGGAGAATGATGGAATAACAGAGATCAAAGGAAAGCATGAGGAGTAAGTGAATGAATTTACTGAATTTCTGTTTGTGCTTTGTATTCCATGCACACATGAAGTAAGTTATTTAATCTGTTCTAATTAAAATTTTAACATAGAGGGAAAGAATACCACAATAGAAATATACTCGTAAGATAATACTATCAAAAATGCAAGATATGAAACTGGTTGTTGATGAAAAAAAGATTAGGAAAATTGAATCAGAGTACACACATATATGATAGTCTCAACCTGTTCGTAAAATTGTTATCTTTTAGTTTTTCAACAGTCTGTTGCAGTTTGTTTTCTTTGAAGTTAGCTCTGACTATTAAATAACTGAAAATTGTATTTAGATCTAAGCATAATCATTCACTATATAAATGACATCACAAATGATAGTTATGATGTTCTACAGACAGGAAATAAGAATTTCTTCAGCATTTGCATGTTTGTGGAGAAGGATCAAGGAAAACTATGAAAAAATCTTTATGAAAGCATCATAAATTAAAAAATTAATGAATACAAATTGCAAGCAGTTTTACTCCATATTAATTCCATTTTACATGAAAATTGTAATAGTGATACAATTATGTAAATGTTATAAACAAATAAAATTGGTACAGTTGAAAATAATTAAATAATACTTGAGCTTTTATATTAATATACTTTCTTTGAAGTTGGAAAAAATTTGAGTTTTTCTACGTATATTGTTGTTTTTAAAAATTCATCAACATAATTATTAGATATTTATAATGTATTTAGAATAATATTAATAATTTAATTTTAAAAATATTGTAGAAGATCTTTCAGACAAGAAACAGAAGCGCATTAAATTCATTTCTCATGGTCCAAAGTGTTATGCTATATAAAATAGAAATAGCTTTGCTACCCAGGAGATACAGCAAGATAAAATGAGCACTTCTCCATTATTTACCTGTACATATTTCAAGGAGAAACATGGTAAATCTTGAATAAAGCACTGCACTAAACACAAAATAATATAAATATAAATATTAAAATGGTTAAAATACATTTTAATCATAAAAATAAAAAATTCATAAAAATTTGTGAACATTACAAATAAAAAAAAGAAGTAAAAAATAAATTTAAAAAATGTTAATAGAAATTGTTTGAGTTGCATATATTAGAGTAGGAAATCAACGTTTTATTTTAATTATTAACTATTTTGGCTTTATAATGATGCAGATTATTTTTTTTGGAATAATGACTGACTGTTTCTTTTCTTAAGCAGGGTTTGTTTCATATTCACAGATATTAATTTATAGAAATGTAATAATTTTTAATTTATTAAAAATTGATCTAAACAAATCATATTTTAGGTACCAAACAAAGATCTGATTGGCAATTGAATGAGATGTTTCAGAATGAAACAGTAAGGTTTGATTTTATAACAAATGAAATAAATTTAATCATTCTTGCAGAAAGTTATCATCTAACAAGGTGCCTTGTAAATTTATACCATAAGCAATACAGCTAAGTGATTAGCAGTGGTATGTCTCACTTGAGATGAGACATTGTTATTGTATTATCCAAAATTTAAGTTAATAGTACTTTATATAGAACATGTTAGTATGGGTAGGTATGCTACTCTATCGATAAAAAAAATTAAAAAACTGCTCCAGTATTGCCTGGATGTATCTAATAAAGCATTGATCAGAGCAGTATCACAGAATACACAATTAAACATCAAAAATAGATGTGATTAAATTAAATATTAACCAGTAACATATAAACACATGAAATTAATGTTAGGGTAAATCAGTATGATTTATACTTAATGGGTCGCATATAATAATCTGACATCCTGCTGCCCCTCCCCCCCCCCCGGGCCATAGGGAGAAGACAACTACCTTATGATAATTTCAGGCATTAATCCACACCTTCTATTCATAACCCTGATGGAGTTTAGTGGGGGTTGTCTTATTGATCCCTTGACACTGATAACATACACATCATCAGCTAGGTCTTTGTCAAGATGCCACCAATGCAAATGCCTCAGCAGACATTTCCATTGGTGATTTTAGCTTGGCTTTTGGCTTCGCTGTAGCCTTCTTTGGACACTCTTCTGTTCGACTTCGTAGCTCTTACAACTGTTTGACCAAGTTGGTGGAAACACAATCCTCGCGTCTCATTCCAACATCAAAGAAGACTATTCACAATTAAATAAACTGTAACAAGCAACACTGTAATAAATCAGCATATAATTAATTTGAGTCTATATAATATCAAAGGACTTTCTCTCATACCACAGAAAATTTCGTTGTGTGAAACTTTGACCTGCAACCACCCCAGGAATATTCCAAACAAATACATTCAAAGGAGATTTCTCTGAATTTAACTAAACCTCCAATCTGGTCCAATATTGGGAACAAGGTCCCCCCACCACAACTTGTAAATATTTATTAATTACGTTGTAATTATTTACTAATGTTTATAATTAGGTAAATAAGTTAAATATTTTTTTAAGAAATTAAATTATTAAAAAAATTCCAAACAAATATTACAGAAAAGAATTTTGAAAATTTGATTTATCATGAAAACCAATTTATAAACCTCCAATATGGTCTACTGTTGGAGCAAGGTCCCTCTCACATTTTGCAGCTTCATCACAGAACCCCCAACCTATCTATAATAATCTGACACCCCATTTTATCTAGAAAACTTGCTTTGACCTTTTTGAGGAAGCCCCAAGATATAAATTATTCTTCAGAAAGTAATATGCATAAACATAATAAAATATGTAATTTTAATGACAATCTTAGACTTTTATTAAGGTGCTTTTGCTCAAAGCAAAACAGTACAGTTTGATTTTGTTAAAAATTGTCAAACAAAATTAGTTTGATCATTCCAAGAATTTTATCGTCTAATAATACACCCAGAAATTTTGCTTTGCAGGCAACAAAAATACTATTGTTCTCATTAATGGAATTCTATCAGTATGATTACCATGTTACATGTTACATCTTTTTTAGCGTGTTACATCTACTTTTGAAGCACAGTATTAAAATTTTTATACACCTCCTTTAAAAGCTATAATGCTGTTTTGCTTTTTTTTACAAAGAGTGAAATATATCCATTTAAATAAACTTTCACATCTTTCTGTCAAATAAAAATATATTTTATATTTTAATTTTCAGGTATGAGTCCAGAAGATGAGTGGTACAACAAAAGCTTATCCGCGCTGAGGATGAATTCAAGTCACCATCCCAATCTCGCCGCACCTATGCTTCAGTATCAAACATAATGCTTCCTCAAGCTCTTCGATGTATGTAATACTGAAACCTAATCCTGTTCATAATTTCTATTAGCACCCTCTACTTAACCTTATCCTACCTAACCCAAAAAAAGAAAAAAGCAGCAGCCTCTAACCATTCATTCACTTATTTTAAGTAAAGTTTATATAATACAAACTATCTGCTAATAATAAATTAATTTATTAATTATAAACAATAGTTATCATAATGTTTGAATTATCTGTATTCTATTAAGTAATTCTTGTTTATACGATATACTTTTTTTTAAATGTAATTATTTACTAATGTTTATAATGAGATAAGTGGTTGGTAAATATAAGTTAAATATTTTTTTTACAAAATGATATTATTAAAAAAATACAAAACATAGATTACAGAAAAGAATTTTGAAAATGTTGATTTATCATTATCATGAAAACCTTTTTATAAACTTATTCTGGTAAAAACTAATTGTAGGAAGAGGAGAATATTTGATTGATGTTTGGTTCTCATTCAACAAAACTTATAAAAATTTCTATTCATCTTTTACCGACATAAATTTATATACTGAATGTACAAAACCCCATGAATAAACAAACTGAACCTAAAATAAAATTTATTAGAATATTATTTTAATGGTAGAATATCAAGACAAATTACTTGTACAGAGTTTCAAAAAGGTTGCGATCCAAATTTTAATTACATTTATTTGATTTTTTCACAGCTTAATTATAGAAATATTAAGATCACATCTATCTTTAATTTCACAGTAGATGTTGAAAATGATTTCCATCCTTGCCATAGGTTCTTGCACATTTCATGACTGGGCTTTTTTTTATATTGATTCCCTGTTTAAAACTTACAATTTTAGTTTTCAGTTTAACAGATATATAAGTAATGTTCTGAAAATTACACTTTCTAAATATTTCTAAAGCAAAAACTTGTGACAGTAAAATCTGAAGGTCTTGGCACCCACAAATGTTTTGGAATCAAGTAATGAACAAAAAATTTTACTAAATGGCTATAGCTTTGTTAGTGTTATAACAGTTTATACTACCATGAAGAAACCAACATAATTATTTGTTTTCATCTAACGACACTATAAAGTGTTGTATTCAGGTTTATCAAAAAATAAATAATCTTTTACATAACAAAGGAAGTGGTAGATTTGTATTACTCATACTCACCCTTTTTGAAATCACAAAGTGAATAAGTGAAACCAAACCACAGACACAATGCAGTACCTCAATCTGAATTCAGTCAACAAAAGATCAAAAACTAATAACAATGCTATAAGTATTTCTCATGGTCTGAACTTTTACTTCATGCAAAAAATTATTGATGTCCAGTAAACAAAAAATTTAAATAATTTCTATTAGCCCTGAGACTATTGAATGTTGGCAATGTAAATTACTAAAGATAACTTTTTCAGAGATTTTCTAGGTGATTGAGTTAAGTGCTTTTTACACATTCAAAAACTTCTGAAACTTACAGTGGTACCAATCATAACTCTTTTTACTCTATATATTTTCAGTTTCACAAACCGTATGTATCAAATTCAATTATCATTACATTCTTTTTGAAACTTCTATTATATGTATTTTATACACTCATTCATTCTATATAGTAAAATTATGTACTTTCTATCGTTTAACTCTTTTAGGGTAAATTAACATTAATTTGCAATTTGTTATTTATTTTGCAATTTCTTATAAATATTTATTTAATATATAGAAAAAAATTCTAGGTAGTTGAATGAAATTCAACTAATTCAATTGTAAAGTTGAATATCTATTTGGTACATACACAAATGAACACAAAATATGTTACAAATGGAC
Organism: Lycorma delicatula; assembly: GCF_047948215.1. Taxonomy (NCBI): domain Eukaryota; kingdom Metazoa; phylum Arthropoda; class Insecta; order Hemiptera; family Fulgoridae; genus Lycorma; species Lycorma delicatula. The sequence continues at coordinate 56,612,844 of NC_134456.1, forward strand.
AAAGTATGTATGTAAATGAGCAGATACAAAATATGCATTTGGTATATACACAAATTTGTATGTATATATTTATATTTTATAAAATGTAATTTTAGGAATAATATAATTTGGATGAAATCATCTATGAGAAAACTTTTGATAATAAAGTCAAAATCTAACAAGCTTTTTTTGTATATCTAGAATCGTACATGGTGATTTTAACTAATTTTTGTGTGTTGAATTCAAAACTATTTTCAGAATTGTTGTAATATGTTGCATTTTTAAGTTACATATGATTTATTTACCAATAAATGTATAATCACTGTAAAAATCAATATTTTAAAAGTTATTTATGCATATTCATTTATAATTTGTTTAAATTAACTAAATTTTTATTTATTCAGACACAGATAAATTGAAATACAATAATATAATTTCAAAATAACAGTTTCTAAAAGTTTAAATCATTGGAATTGTTTTAACTTTTAATTTTTTAAATATGTTGACAAACGTTTTTGCTTTTTTGCAATCAGCTTTCAATTTTTGATCAGTTTTTCTAAACAAAAACTAACAATAGTCACCCATCATTCCAGGATCCCATCTTCCTTGGTACTGATGCAAAATGATCAGGATATCCTGATGGAAATTGCGCATCGTTGACAGATCACAAATTTTCAGGAAAAAGTCTGGGTGGGAGTGTAGGAAATGACTTTTTTAATGACATCCTACATCCTGAACATTTTTAGTTTTCTAACAGCTTATTATAAAAAAAAACAAAAAAACATAGTTTTCATCTTTTCTGTTGCCTAAAAAATCACCAATGTCTTTGAAAGACTTCCACGCAGCTAGTTCACATTTGCTATGTTTATCCTCAAAAGTTGAGTCTTTTGATGATAGATGTTTCTTACTATTATATAATAAAACTGCTTTCACGCTTAGAAGAGTCAATAAAAAGACACCATTCTTCAAGAATATACTGAATTCCAAGTACTTTTATCAGGCCATCAACATCAGTACAAACGCACAATGAATTTTTCATAGTAAAATAAGTTGAAAGTGTTTTATCTCATGTTCTAAACATAGTAACTTTTGTTTTTTGCACCAAAAGATTCCACTGTTGCAGTCTAGACTCCAGAAGTTAAGCTAGCTGCTTTGATAACTTAAAATTGCAAACTAAATCATTAAATTCATGTCGTTGAATTAAATGAAGAGATTTCTCATCAGATACAGAAAGAAATTCTTCAACATTCTGCTTCATTTTCAGACTGTTCTTCTAGCAATGTCAGATTAGATGGTGTTACAGGTAAGGGTGACTCCTCTTGATGTGGTACCGGCTTTAGAGCTGAGAATACATCTGCACATTTTATGAAGTTATTATTTTTGAATGAAAATCCAAATATATTTGTTGTACAAAAGTAGCAGTTGGTGAAGCGGTCCTTAGGTACAAACCATCGAAACAGCAAACAGCATTGCTTGTCGTTTCCCCTGTAAGCATTCAGTTAGAGTTAAAAAAATAAACTGTTTTTCTAATTCAGAAATAGTCTTTCTTTGAGATTTAGGCGTAAATTTACCATACACATACAAAAATTGTCTAGTGGATTTGAACATCCATGAACTTTTGCAGAAGCCATGTTGTAACAAAACAACAAAGATCACTTTTGTAGTATAAAGAATTAATGAAAATATAGCAAAACACTAATAACTCTGTGACACAACACACAGTATAGACAAGTGAAGCTAGACTGAATAAAAGTTTAACCTTTGTAGTAGGCAACACCAGATGTCTGTATGATGTCATCATGCAGACATGTTTGAACTTGTCTACTTTTCATGATACAGTGTATATATTTAATTTTTCTTTATTAAGCATGTATGCGTATTGTTTAAAAGTAAAAATACAGAAACTATTCTTAATTTTGACCAGTGGTTGATCAAAATGAGTTTACTGTAAAAAAAGTTTACAAATTAAGATTTATGGAAAACTTTTATATGGCAACAAAATTTCTATAGTATATTTGAAATAAGCACTCAAATTACAGTGAGAAAAGTTGTGTAACATGTTAGATATAAATTTTGTGTTGACTTGTGTTATCAGAGTTAACGAAAGTTTTTAACAGATATTGTCTACTGTTATAACACTTTCATAACAACCACCTATCAATGATAATAAAATTTCACATGATTTCAATCAGATAGAAAATCTATTTTTAGTGTAAGTTTGGATTTCTTGCTTCATTAAATAACACATGATTTGCACCAGACCAATATTTAAATTTATTTGTCGATTTATTAAATGTGGCATCAGTTGTCGTTTTACCTTACCTCAAATTAACTGATTATTACAATTTAATGTTTTAAGTGTTTTTTGAACCATCAGTTTGTAAGGGATGGAGTTTTCCTGCTGTATTGTTTTATTTATTAAATAATTCATTCAGAAAATTATGTACCTATGTATTCATACTAAAATTATGTGGAATTTCCTTGACATCACTTTTTGCTACTGTGAAATTCTGTGAACGTAAAAACTTTACTAGTTTAATATATATTATCATTTAATGTAAACATTGTTTATAATATTATTTAATTTTAATATGTACACATAAATTAAATTCACAAAACAAAATTGAATTGTTATTCTTTATTTTATTCTTGTTTTTCACAAATATTTGCGAAAAATAAAAAATATATTTTCTGATTTTTTAGTTTGTTTGGTTACTGGTGTGTTTAATTAAATTTGTGCATAATGTTTTCTGATAAAAGTGGTATTTAAAGAAACTTCTTAGCCATTTAGTTGTGGGTCAGAAATTAATTGTAAATTTTATCAGCAAATTCAGAGTTACAGGAAGGTTGACATGTACCAATTGTTGTATAATATAACGTATAAGATTGTTGTGCATGTAATGAATACATGTAATTGTATTCTGGTTAATTTTCAATATTTCAATTCACTTTAATTTTATGTTAATTGCTGGAACAATTTTTTATTGTAAATATTTATTCTTATATGTTTGAGCAAAGTTTTTTTGGGTTTTGCTATCATAACTATTTATTATTGTTGTTACTAATTTACATGATTAATTATTATGTTATCGACTCAGAGTAAATTATCCAACGATTCTAATAATTTATTTAATAAAAATAAAGTAAGCATCTTAAAGTTAAATATCTGTCCATCGTAAATAAAGAAGATAAAAATTCTTGTTCAGACACAGATAGTGAACAAGCGCAGATGACAAGAAGACATCCTTGGTATTTACTTGATCAAGCTAATAATAAAAATCAGTTGTTTAATAAAAACATCACTCTATGTACCCAAATTAAAAAAAAATAGTTTTCTTTAAGTTGGAGATATTTTCCCAAAATTGGATTTTTATTTGACAAATTTTATTACCATTTTTTTAAGATAACTTTTTTGCAATTCTTAACAAACTCAGTGTGAGTGAAAAATTTTTAACATTGTGTTGCATTATTATCTATCTTGCAACACATTATATCAAACAAATGAATTTAAAAGGTGGATTCAATAAAGTTAGGTAAATTTTACTTTTTTATTCTACATATATCTTTTTAGAGTAAACCTTATACCTTGATTCTGTGCATTCAAATGGATTTTACGAAAAACAGATATGACTCAGCAGAGAAATTAGTACTGTATCAAAAGGACTACAAATGATTAATACCACAGTTTCAATATTCTAATGAGGTTTTCCTTTGTACATGTAAAACATGCATACATTATGTATTAAAAACTCAAACTTATTAAAAACTCAAACTCCAAACCACAGTTTCATTGTGGTAGATTAATCAAATTATTTTCTGTAGAAATGACCCATATATATGCTTTTATTATCTTATCTTTGCAAAATCCACAGTTTAAGATAAGCCAAATCCATTTTACTCATGTTTGTACATCTCATATAAGGCAGTCAAAGGTTAAAAACCTACTCCTAGGAAGAGAATTATAACTAAAAAACATCTCTTCAGCCCCTTTATTTTAATTAAGCCATTTTCCATTTAAAAAACTTTGTTTGAGTCCAATTCATACCTCAGAGCTGAAGATGTCATTCTACATGTAAATATCTATCTGTCTGTCAAAAACGTTAAGTGGATTAAGTTGTAATTACTAATTGTATAAGTCAGAAGTAGTTTACATTATATTGTTATTATTTATTTTAAAACAATTTACAGTTTTATATTATAATAATTAGATAAAAAGAACAATATACATCGATTTTAAATATTATTAAATACCAATAATTTATTTATAGTAATAATTTTTCATTTATACATTATTATTAATATTACTATTATAGCTGTGAATGTGTTTTTATTTATGATTTAAATTATATAATTAATATTTATTTATTTATAAATAAATTGGTTATTTTTGTATTATATATTTATATATAAACATATATTAAGTATATTTATGATATAGTGATATGTACGTTAATATAATGTGTGTAGAACAGACATTTCAAACTGATTAATATTAATTGATAATTTATTATTAAAAATTAACTTTATTGTTTTAAATTAAATGTAGGTAATTAATATACATATAAATTAATAATAATTATGTACTATACTCCAGTCAAATTAGATTAGATTTTGTCATAGAGGAAAGAATTTCAATCTATGAATTTTTGCGCAAATCTTTCTTGTAAATTTATTAAGGAGTTCAGTGATCAGGCAAAATCTTCTTCCACGATTTCAAGCCACTACTCTGAACTAATATGATGAATAAATCGGCTTTGCTTGAAAAAGTTTCGCTTACTTTATTCATCAGTGATGAAAACTAATTTATTTACATCAGGATTGCCTAAATTTGGCCTTTAAAAGTAATGGAGAAAAAAATGGAAAATGAGCCTTTTTCACATAAAAAATGTTCTTTTTATAATTTTTATTTTCTTAGTATGACTCTGGGCATTATTTTTTTGGATTATTGTACACACTAATTAAAATACACAAACATTATTTATTTTATCGTTTGCCATTTAATTACATTCATATATATTTATTTGAATGGTATGCTTATAAACAAAAAAAGCATGACATAGATAGTAAGAATAAAATTAAAATAAAATTTTTATAAAAGAAACACTTTTGCCTAAATTTTTTTGTGGCACCGACTGTTTATGGTCATTAGTCAATAGTGAATGCCAACAGCATGGAATAAAACTGTACTCGTTATTTAACAGTAGTGATCTACAAAAACTGATACATGATAAAATTTGAACAAAAAACTTGTTTATTTTGTTTGTTTGCATTTTATCTTTACTTCATACACATGAACTGGGTGTTTCAGAACTATCAGGTGGCTGGGTTATCTTAAACAGGATACATTTTTTTTGCTGATCATAATGAAGTGGTCTGAGCTTAAAAAAAGAGTTTTTTAACAGTTCATGTAGAACCCAGTTTCTGAATCTTTCCCATGGCTTTCAAATGTATGGAGACAGCTTCTCGTGTTACATTTAATTGACCTGTGAGTTATTGTTGCGTTTGAGTGTCATCCTCATCCAACAATACTTGCAATTTGCTGTCTTCAAACTTTTTTGGTGATCTTCCACATTCTTTGTTTCTCACATCAAAATCGCCACTTTTGAACTTTTTTTTAAACCACACAAAGCACTGTGATTTACAAAGAACATGCTTACCGTAAGCTTCAATAAGCATTCGATGCGATTCTGCAGCAGTTTTCTTTAAATAGTAACAGAAAATCAATGCTGTTCGCAAATGATAGTTTGTAGGTATAAAACTCAACATTTCAACGCAGTTTCAACGCAGAACCCAGTTTCTGAATCTTTCCCATGGCTTTCAAATGTATGGAGACAGCTTCTCGTGTTACATTTAATTGACCTGTGAGTTATTGTTGCGTTTGAGTGTCATCCTCATCCAACAATACTTGCAAGTTGCTGTCTTCAAACTTTTTTGGTGATCTTCCACATTCTTTGTTTCTCACATCAAAATCGCCACTTTTGAACTTTTTTTTAAACCACACAAAGCACTGTGATTTACCAAGAACATGCTTACCGTAAGCTTCAATAAGCATTCGATGCGATTCTGCAGCAGTTTTCTTTAAATAGTAACAGAAAATCAATGCTGTTCGCAAATGATAGTTTGTAGGTATAAAACTCAACATTTCAACGCTAATTAAAATTATGCTACTGTATGAAACTTGTATTGTTGTGAGTTGAAAATCTTTGTCAGTGTCAAAAAAAAGAAAATGGTGCCAGTGATGCAGTTTGATGGTAGCTACATTGACAGCTTGGGCCATCTATGGGCAAATTCCAGTTTCATATTTATACACCTGGTACAATATATGTATTTGAATATATTCTTATGTATGAGATAATGATGTAATCAAATTACCTTATCTTTCTCACAAATGGCGAAATGTGATATTATATATTCAAAGTAAATTAATTATTTACTTGTACAAGGTGGTATATACGTATAAGCTTGTTGACTTATTTATAAATAAATACTAATTTATACTGTTGTACTAATTTATAAATTAAAAAAAATTGTGCAGGCAGGCAGTGTTTGGAATATGTAACACAAATTGTTAGGGTTGTAGGATGTAGGGATTACATTAAAATGAAACGATTGGCACTAGATAGGGAATCTTGGAGAACTGCATCAAACCAGTTAAATGACTGAAGGCAAAAAAAATTGACAATTGTAAAATAGAATCAGCAATATTTCAATTAAATAAACTAAATTATTGAAGTTCACTATTTATAGCGAGTTTGTTATTACACTAATTGAATCAATCGTTTCATGTATAAAAATTTTTATCTGTAAGTTATATTTTATAGTACATAAAATAATAATTCATGTTAATTTGTAACAGTACAGTATTCAAGTATCTTTGTAACCAAGTAATTCTACTAATAACTCAGTTTTAAAGATAACTGATTATCTTTAATAAAAATAAATAATTGTTATAGATAATCAGACACAGATATTTTTGGAAGTCTCTTTTCTTTGCCAAAGATGCAGATCTTTTTTTAATTTGCTACAGATTATAAGTGATGAGTAGAGGTATTCTGATAATTTGCAAAATATCTGTTTTTTTATACTTCCTTGTACAATAGCCATGAAAATAACTTTTTGAAAAATATTTTTAGTACGTTTTGAAACTGATTAATCTGCAAGTTATCTTTTAGCCTTATTTAGCTTTACTTAATTTTCTTCTTTTGATACCATGTCCTCAACAGAAGTTGTAAATTATTGTTTGGTATTCATCTGTTCTGAGCTAACCTCATAATAGATCACAAATATCAAACCAATGTCGAAAATTATTAAGCCATGGGAAACTTTTCTACTAAACCCTTGCCTTATTTCAACCTTCCCTTCAATTATCACATATTTATTACTCATGAAAATATTTTTTTTGCTCCTATAAATATAAAATCAAATATTTTACCTTTTTCTTTTCACTTTAATTAATAACTCCATGTCTTATTTATTCTTTAAAGAACCTCTGTATTCAATACTGTGTCTACCAAAGAGATTCCAAAGATTACACATGGCTCAAAAGAACTCTTATATTTCATTTTAAGCAAATCAAATTTTTCTAATAACATTAGAAATATATATTTTGAAATACTTGTAAAAATTCTGTTTTATTAACATTAGAAATATATCAAAACTCTATTTTGTTTTACTTAAATTATCAAAGCATTTTGAAAGTGTTGTTAAACTAACCCAAATGTAATAAATGTACAAATTAATTAGTCGGTTTCTAAACCTTTTTAAGTGGTGAATATCATATCATATCCAGTGCAAATAACTTAGAAAAGTTCTTAACTTTAAGTGGTTTAAGATTAACTAAAAAAAATTATTAAATCAAGTGAAACATCAAAATACAAAAAAATGTTCAGAATTGTTTTGTGCTAGCAAAAATATAATAGTTAATATAAAGCAATATATGAGAATTATACAATGAGATAGAAGTAGTTCAGTTTTTCTGTATATTTAATTTAACCATCAACAGAGATAGCTCATTGATTATGTGGGAGGGCATATAAATAATTACCCGATTAAAACTAGTAAATGTATAACTAACAGTATTATAATAATTGTATCTCATCACAAATTACTACTGTAAACATGAATAGAAAATTGTATTCATGTCATATTAAGAAAAACATGTTTGTATGAAGCAGAGAAATACCATTTATTCATACAATTGTTTTATTTGTATATATAATAATGTAAAGTAAAATAAAATTCAAAAACATTAAATAACAAACTTGAGAAGTTTTGTTTAAATCCTTTATAAAATTGAATCTTTGTGAAAGAAAAAAAGAATCAATTTTACTTTTGTTTTTTTACATTGCCTAATTTTTTCTTCCAAAACTTGTAGTGGAAGATAATAAATCCAGATTATTAACTAATCTAGATTAATAATCATATTAGTGCTGATTAAAAAAAAAAAATGAGCATTGATATCCATGAAAAATGTCCTATGTAGCTGATTAGAAGAGAACATTGTGTTTCTTAATTTTTTCTACAGATTTTCTTGCAGTTCTTACAGTTACTTCAATATGGTGAATGAACTGAGTTCTATCTAATTTGTAATTACAATTTATTATTAAGAGAAATTTATGCAATAATCCAAACATTTTTTCCCTCAAAACATACTAATTTGACTGGATTTATCACTATAATAGTTATAAAATATTTGGGAAAAGTGATATAATATAAATATATATATGTATGTATGTATATATATTTATGTACGTATGTGTGTATTGTGTTGTAAATAGTCAAAATTTGATGAAAAATTATTAATGATTGTAATTATTATTTTTATTATTATTATTAACAATAGTAATAATAATAATAATAATAAAATTAAAATAAATGTGTTTTTAATGTAATTTTAGTTTTTTTTTATCATTATTTAAAAAAACAATAATCAGTCTGCTAAAGGTAGAGTATCAAAAAAAGATGTTTTTTTTTAGATATAGTGAAACAGGAATCCTTTGGTGGTTGATGAACAAGTAAACATGAGTTTGGTACTATATGATATAAAGAGGCACCTCCATTCTTAAATCGAGACAAAAGATTCAAGTCCCTAATCACTCAGAGGCATTAAAAAGTTAAAATAATTTTTTTTTGTCAACATTCTTTTAACCTGGAGAATATATATACTGGATGGGCTATAAGTCAATTTCCCCGATTACTAATAACAAAATAGTTAATAAAAAGGTTATTTATTATTAATGCTTAATGCTAATCAGAGGAAAGGTAAACATATGTATGCTCTTTTGCTCTTATGAATTTGGAAATAAGGAAATAAATTCATAAAATGCAATTGCTTGTAAGCTTACCTGATTGTGAAGGATCTGCAATGTTGACAGTATTTAACATTTTTCTATGTTCAGCTTACACAAATATGGATGGGCCGGTAGTAGAGAATGAGGAAGTTTTGTATTGAACTCTTAATGGGTGGCATTAGTATTCCTTTTATGCTTTCACATACATTGAAGCATAAAAATTTGATCTTGATTTATGTGATAAAATTTTGTTATTTTCAATACAGAATGAATAACAATTTGAACAGTAATATTATCGCCGTTTTACTAACAGCTGCAAAACCAAAATTTCTCACCTTTTATAGAATTTAAATCCACATCCACAGGAAATTAACTGTTAGCCATTTATATATTTCTGAGAAAATAAACTAAAATTTATAATTGTATGCAGTTGTTATGATGATAAACGTGTATCTAAAGATGTGATCAAAAAGTATCTGACCTTGTCCTCTTGACATATCTCTTTTGATCTCTTCTCTGTCTTCAAATTTTTTTTCTTTCAACAGAATTTTAACCTTAGGAAAGAACCAAAAATTGCAAAAAGCCATGTCTGGTGAGTAAGGAGCCTGAAGTTGTTCAATCTTGTGTTTTGCCAAGAATCTATTGATAGTTGTAATGCATTATTTGTAATGTTGTGATGAATCTTCCAATAGCCATTTTCTCAAAGTTGTGGTCTCTTGCGTTGTATAGCATTTCTTGGCCAATGAAGAACAGTTATGTAGTAACTGTCTCTTTATCTACAATTTTTCTTTGAGGAGCAGACTCATAATGAACCAGTGAATCACATGCCACCAGTATAAGTCAATATCACATTCCTCGATGGTCCTCGTCCCACACGACAACTGGTTATCGTAATAAAAAATAAGGTAATATACTTTCGATATATATATATATATATGTATACATACACACACACACACACACAAAGTGTTCGTAAAATGATGGGCTGGCTATACGTTTTCAGATTCCACTTGTAAAACTAAACAAAAAATATCCTTAGGAAAAATGGCGATTTCTTCTTCATTCTCCCACTGTTTGCCATTTTGTTATTTTTATATAAAAATCTATATCTCAAGTTCAGATGAATCGCATTAATATTGGGTAAGCATCTTGGTAATAAAGTTTTAAAATTAACAAAAAATCAGGAATTAAATACCTTTGCAAATTACATAATGGCGGCCATGTTTATTTTTCAATCCATTATATCTCCGTAAATATTAGTTTTATCAAAATTTATGTTACTGATAAAATATTAAGCCTTTTATTTTTAACAAAATGACATTTAATTTTTTAAATCGGTTAACAAATAGCCGTGTTATGGCAAAAAATTGATGTTGTAATTTTGTGTCTCTTTTCATATCCACCACTTTATGTTCAATTCGATTAAATATTAATTGCCTTTATTTATTGTTAATTCTAGTATTGTAAATTAGTATCAAATTAAGAAATAATTTTTTCACAATAACAGACATAATAAAAAAAATAAAATAACTACCTGTGATAATCTTACGTTAATTATTGTAGAACATTAGGTGTAATTAAACAGTTAACAATTGTTAAATGTTATCAGAGATGTTCAAAGTGTTCACCATTAGAAATTACAGAAGTCTTCATTCAGTATTTTTGTGAGAGATTGTGTAAACCATTCAAAAATTTTGGGAGTATTCCTAATTTCTTGAAATTCTTTTTGGATCCTTTGTTGAAGACCCTCAATGTTAAGTTGAATAAACAATATGTTTCAAATGGCCCCACAGGTAGAAGTCAAGAGGGTTAAGTCAGGTGATCGGGCAGGCCAGGGCACTGACCCTCTGCGGCTATCCATTTTTCATGGAAAGTTTCATGTAGGAAATCTGATACCAACTAACTGAAATGTGCTGGAGCCCATCATGGTGAAACCACATATTTTCTCTTAATTGTAGAGTAGGTCTTCCAAAAATGTGGAAGATTTTCGGTTAAATGAGCAAGATAATTTTCTCCATTTAAACGATTTGGTAGAATGACAGAACCCAAAAGAAAGTCATTAAAAATACCTGCCCATATGTTAAGGGAAAATCTTTGTTGATGGCTATTTTGGGAGGGGTACCATAAAGATTCTTGTCGCTCCAGATACGTTGGTTATGATAGTTTTGAACAACATTCCTTTGAAGGAATGAAGTTTCATTTTTTTATTGTTAACATGATCAACATTAATAGTCGCTATGTAAAATGATTCAAAAGTGAAAAATTAATATCAATTGTTTTATTATTATTTAATATAAAATCTTATTGTGAGAAAATTATTACTTAATTTGATACTAATTTACAATACTAGAATTAACAATAAATAAAAACAATTAATATTTAATAGAATTGAACATGAAGTGGAGGACATGAAAACAAACACAAAGTTACATCAATTTTCTGCTGTAATTCAGCTATTTGTTAATTGACTCTAAAAAATAAAATGTCATTTTTTTCAAAATAAAAGGCTTTAATGTATTAACAAATATAATAGTAATTTTCAAAGATATTTAATTCCTGATTTTTTGCTAATTTTAAAACTTTATTACCAAGACACTTACCAAATATTAATGTGATTTGTCTATCCAAACTTGAGTTATAAATTTTTATATAAAAATAACAAAATGGTGGACAGTGGGAGAATGAAGGAGAAATCACCATTTTTCCTAAGGATATTTTTTGTTTAGTTGTACAAGTAGAATTCAAAAATGTGTAGCCAGTTTAGAAACACTCTGTATGTACATATATGTACAGATGTATCACAAAGTTCTCCCAGGACTTTCATGATCAATTCTAATTGTAAAAATAATTGAAAAAGTATTACAAACATATGTCTCAAAATGCTTGTTTGCGAGCTACGGCTAATGAAAGATTTCAGTTCGATTCAGCTAACCTGATGAAATGAGGTCATGCTGAAATTTTTAGGATGTTAATTAAGGGGCAGAATTAGTAATTTACTATGAATTTTGACCTGAAAATATCTAATAAAGTAGATCCCAGAACCATATCTGCAATAGTTTTTGAGAAATATAGGGTGAAAACCAATAAATTAGGGTAAAAAATTTTTTTTTTATATTTGACATACAATAACTTTGTTAAATTGTTTTAACAGTGCAACACTGTTATTGATGAAATTATTGATGCAGTCCAGACGTCAGTACACAACATTTTTCTGAGTGGGTTGGAGTTTCGCATTCAGTGATTTGGAGGATACTTAAAACAAGTTTTATCCTTATCATAAACAGCCAGTTCAACATCTACACTCAGTAGATGGTCCGGTTCACTTAGTTCTGTTAGTTCTGCAATTGGTGAAATACAAATCAACAACTCTATAATTATATTTTGTTTACTGATGAGGCAAAACACTTGACATGGCATCAACAAATTACACAGTGAGTATACATGAGCAGAAGTAAATCCTCATGAAACGGTGGAAGACAATTTTTCATCATTGTTTTAACGTTAATGTATAGTGCAGACTTCTTTACAATTAGCTGTTTGGACCGTTCATTTTACCTGGTCGCTTAAGTGGTGAGTTCTAGTATCACTTTCTTCAAGAAGGATTGCCACAGCTGCTTAAAGATGTTCTTCTAGCACTGAGATCCAAAGTATACTTCTAGCACCATGGCGGCACCTCCCCATTTCTCATCTGGGGATGGATGAAAAATACTGCATATAAAACAAAAATATATTCTCATTAGGAATTAATTGTCCACATTATGGATATGGCTGAGCAACTTAAGGACAGCTCTGAAGAACTAAAAACTGCAACAAAAGCAGTACACAAGCGTGCCAGGAAATTTGTGGAAAATGCCAGGCTCATTTTCAAACATTTATTATAAACTGGTATGTTTACTGTACTTAGGTATAGCGTACTGTTTCTAAATAAAATTTTTATTTTTCTAACTTTTCTTTGTTTTATTCAGTTTATCTTACACCATTTTGTTAAGAATTAAATTCTCTACAAGTTTTGTTTTAAGTTTTACTTGTTATTAACCGTTTAACAAAGTTATTGTATGGTAAATATAAAAAACAGGGGTTTTTACCCCAATTTATTGGTTTTCTCAAAAACAATAGACAACAACAACAATAGACAAAACAACAGACTTCTCAAAAACAACTGTAGACATGGTTCTGGGACCTACTTTATTTGATTTATTCAGGTCAAAATCCATAAGAAATCACTAATTCTGCCCCTTAATTAATGTCCTAAAAATTTCAGTACAACCTCATTTCACTGGGGTAGCTGAAATTCAACTAAATCTTTCACTAATCATAACTCGCAAACGAAGCATTTTAGAACATATGTTTATATATACTTTTAACATCACTTTCATGAGTAAAATAGGTTATGAAAGTCCCAGGAGAAGTTCTTGATACACCTCAATATAATATAAAATTAATAACACATTATGTTCAAGAACATTTACTTAAAGTAAGACTCTGGGAATAAATGATTATTTTGATCATTAAACGATGATTATTTATTTTCTACATAAAAATGCTCATAGATAAGCCTAAAAAGAGTATTGACATAAATAATATTACAATCATTGATTAATAATAAAAAACAAAAAATAAAATAACAGTTATATAAATGAATATAATTATGTAAAAAACGTATGTATGATGCAACATTATTAAATAAAGTTTACAAGTTTATTAATATAATGAAGATAAATAAAAGAAACAAGAATAATGAAGAGAAAAAGATAAACTTAGGTTCAGAGGAACAAATGCTACGTAATACAACAATAATCAATCTATCAATTGCAAGGATATCTCAGAAGTTTTTTAATTTTTTTAATTTGTATGCAAATAGATTAATAATTGTGTTTAATTTATTAAATAATCTTAACATTTTAAACCAATAGAGTTAAAGTATAAAAAAATGTCAAACAAAATGGTTGGTATAGGTATCTTCTAAGGGACATAGAAATTTACTATAATAACAAATTCTAGATCTGAATATTGTTATTTTAAATATTGTACAACTACATCAAGATATTAACTGGTCTGCAAACTTTGGCGAGTGAACACCAAAGAAAGATCTTATAATACCAGTTTAGCAACTTACAGGTCTATAAACACTGAACTTCTTTGAATGAAGATATCTGAGAAATTTACTTTGTACTTTCGCAATGTCAACTACACCTTAATGAAAAGATTGTCAAACTAAAACTGTGTACAATAATTTACTTCTAATTGTGTTATACTTTACTCATAATATAACATTGATATTATTAAAAATCTTACATTTACAAAAAAAAAAAAACTACACTATCACACCAAAATCTCTAATATAGTCATATTACCAAGCTTTTAGCCATCTGTTTTGTACTTGTATATATTAAAGTTTCTCTACCTTACAAAATCCAGCAATTTGGTCTTAGAATAATTAGTATTAATTATTTTTTAAACACACCATTCATTAATATTATTCAAGATTTTTTACAAGAGAACACATTTCTTAAAACAGGGAAAGATTATAAATTAATTAAAGGAGTCAAAATAACCTATTTCAATCTGTGTCACACTAGAAGTTTATATAAAGTCATTAGAGAAGAACTATACATGATGTCATGTCAGTTAACTAAGAGTTAAAAAAATGAGATTAAATTATCTGCAAAACCTCCATAATTAAATTATTTAAAATGACACTAGAATTTACCAATTAATAATTTTTTTTTTAATCTTTATAAATAATATCAATACAATCCTGTTCATTCAGTTTTGATTAAACTAACCGATAAGAGATAACAAATCAGAAATATTACAACATTAGAAGAAAAATACTCCTGTATATAAACAGAATTCAAAAACTCTTGCTACAGAGTTTAGAATAGGAATGGGTTTAAAACTTGTTGTAATTGTCACTGAACTGCAATATAGGACTAATTTTTGCAATATTCCTTTTTTTAAAGGTTTTAGTCTCCAGGTTTTAGATTAAAGATAAATTTTGAGGATCCACAAAGAATATCTTTATATACTTTTAAAATGTAAATAGAATCCAGCTCAATAAGTTGCCCTGAGTTGGCTTATTACTGAAGTCATCTCATCTATTGTTAAAGGCATAACATCTACTAGAAGGAAGAATCTTTGAATCAGTGTTCTTATTTTTCTGATAAGTAGAAAAATGTAGTACACAAAGGACTACAATGCACTCATGCAATGAACTTTCAAATATTCTAGAGCTGTTTATTACATGAATTAATTTCATTTTTTAACTTATGTATCTTGAGGGGCCTCGGAAATGTTACTCTTAATTAATGGCTTAACTCTTCCCTAAATTTAACCAAATAATATTTGGAGTAGGTTTTTTCCAATTTCATCATTTGAGTAATATTTCAAGTGAACCAAACCAAATCTTTAGATGCAGTGTTATTATTATTGACGATATTATTAATAGGGATATGCAAGGTAAAAGTTTTATTCAATAAAAATGAAAATTCTCAGCCAAATTAATGTGTTTGAAAATCATAATACTCTAGTCTCCCTCTACGAATGACCTTGCTGATCGTGAGGGGACGTAAGTGCTCAGTGATACAGAGCAGCTTGAGCGAAGGTGCAACCATATCAAAGAGGTATCTCTTGAGAGCCAGACTAAGGAATCATTTCTGAAAGAGGGCAGCAGCTCTTTCAGTAGTTGTTAAGGGCGTAGGTCAAAACGACTTAAACAGCCATACCAACATCACTCAATTTTCTGAGTACCGTGCAGCTGAAAGCAATAGAAAACTACAGCTGCTCTTTTTTTTCCAAGAAAATGTAACTCTCTGCGTTTTCATGTAACAAAGATGGAGATGCCTTCCTTGGTAAAATATTCCGGAGGTAAACTAGTCCCCTGTTCTGATCTTCGGGTGGGGACTACTAAGGAAACGGTCACCAGAAAATTAAAAAATAACATTCTACGAGTCGGAGTGTGGAATATTAGAAGTCTGAAAAAGGTTGATAGGTTAGAAAATTTAAAGAGGGAAATGGACAGGATAAATGAAGATGTAGTAGGAATTAGCGAGGTTTGATGAGAAGAGGAAAACGACTTTTGGTCAGGTGATTTTAAAATAATTAACTCAGCTTCAAATAAAGAGCAGGCAGGAGTAGGTTTTGTAATGAACAAGACGATACGAGAGTAAAGTATTACAAAATGCATAGTGATAGAATCATTGTAATAAGAATAAAATCAAAACCTAAACCGACAACAATTGTTAATGTCTATATGCCTACAAGTGCCCATGGTGATGATGAGATAAAGTGTGTATATGAAGAATTTGATGAAGCAATTAAACACATAAAAGGGGATGAAAATTTAATAATAGTTGGAGATTCGAATGCAAGCATTGGAAAAGGCAAGGAAGGAAATATAGTGGGTGAATATGGGCTGAGCAAAAGGAATGAAAGAGGGGGCCGACTAATAGAGTTTTGCACAAAGTATAATTTAATAATTGCCAACGCCCAGTTTAAAAATCATAATAGAAGAATATACACATGGAAAAAGCCAGGTGACACTGCAAGGTATAAGATAGATTATGAGATAGATCATGGTTAAACAAAGATTTAGAAATCAACTTGTCGACTGTAAAGCTTACCTGGAGCAGACATTGATAGTGACCATAATTTAGTGATAATGAAATGTAGTTTGGGGTTTAAAAACCTGAAGAAAAGGTGTCAGATGAATCGGTGGAATTTAGAGAAGCTTGAGGAAGAGGAGGTAAAAAAGATTTTTGAGGAGGACATCATAAGAAGTCTGAGTAAAAAAGATAAGGTAGAAAATATAGAAGAAGAATGGGAGAATGTTAAAGAGGAAATTCTTAAATCAGCAGAAGCAAAATTAGACGGAACAAAGAACACTAGTGGTAAACCTTGGATATCAGAAGATATATTGCAGCTGATGGATGAACATAGAAAATATAAGAATGGTAGTGATGAAGAGAGTAAAAAGAACTATCAGCAATTAAGAAATACTATAAACAGAAAGTGCAAACTAGCGAAAGAAGAGTGGATTAAAGAAAAGTGTTCAGAAATGGAATGAGAATTGATCATTGATAATCAATGATCAATTGATTACCAATTGATAGATTATAGATTATACAAACTGGTGTGCAATATTTATAAAAAAGGGGAAGTTCCATCAGACTTCAAAAAGAGTGTTACAGTCATGATACCAAAGAAAGCAGGAGCAGATAAATGTGAAGAATGCAGAACAATTAGCTTAACTACTCATGCATCAAAAATCTTAACCAGAATTCTGTACAGAAGAATTGAGAGAGTGGAAGTATTAGGAGACAACCAATTTGGTTTCAGGAGAAGTATAGGGACAAGGGAAGAAATTTTAGCGCTCAGATTAATAGTAGAAGGAAGATTAAAGAAAAACAAACCAACATACTTGGTATTTATAGACCTAGAAAAGGTATTCGATAACGTAGACTGGAATAAAATGTTTAAACAAATTGTTTAAACATTTAATTTAATTTTAATTTAAATTTGTTTAAATATTTAAACAAATTTAGGGTTCAAGTATAGAAGAACAATTGCTAACATTTACAGGAACCAAACTGCAACAGTAATAATCAAAGAGCATAAGAAAGAAGCAGCAATGAAAATGGGCGAAAACTCTGAAGAAAATGACAAAATCTCAACATCAATTTTCTACCATAACTCGTCTATTTGTAAATCGATTTAAAAAATAGAATGTAATTTTATTCAAAATAAAATACTTATTTTAGAAAATAACATAAATTTTGATAAAAATAATATTTATGGAGGTATAACGGATTGGAGATATAACGGCAACTTTTTTATCTTTCCATAGAACTAGCAGTTAATGATGTTAAAAACAATTTAGATTTGGAGTAACAGTACAAGGTGAAAAGATAAAGATGCTGCAAATTGCTGACGATATAGTAATTCTAGCTGAGCATAAAAACAATTTAGAAGAAACAATGAACGGCATGGATGAAGTCCTACGCAAGAACTACCACACAAAAATAAACAAGAACAAAACGAAAGTAATGAAATGTAAGAAATTACGAAGATGGACCACTGAATGTAAAAATAGGAAGAGAAAAGATTATGAAGGTAAAAGAATTTTGTTATTTGGGAAGTAGAATTACTAAAGATGGATGAGCAGGAGCAATATGAAATTCTGAATAGCATAGCACAGGTGAAACAAGCCTTCAGTCAGAAATATAATTTGTTTACATCAAAAATTAATTTAAATGTCAAGAAAACATTTTTAAAAGTATATGTTTGAAACGTAACTTTATGTGGAAGTGAAACTTGGACGATTGGAGTACCTGAGAAGAAAAGATTAGAAGCTTTTGAAATTTGGTGCTATAGGAGAATGTTAAAAATCAGATGGATGAAGCATTTGGAAAAATATAGTTAAAAGAAGTGGCAGACTTATAGGCCACATATTAAGGCATCCTGGAATAGTTGCTTATATTGTAGGGACAAGTAGATGGGGAAAACTTGTGCAGGCAGGCAATGTTTGGAATATGTAAAACAAATTGTTCGGAATGTAGGATGTAGGGGGTATTCCAAAATGAAATGACTGGTACTAGTAGGAAATCTTGGAGAGCTGCATCAAATCAGTCAAATGACTGACAACTTTATGTGGAAGTGAAACTTGGACGATTGGAGTACCTGAGAAGAAAAGATTAGAAGCTTTTGAAATTTGGTGCTATAGGAGAATGTTAAAAATCAGATGGATGAAGCATTTGGAAAAATATAGTTAAAAGAAGTGGCAGACTTATAGGCCACATATTAAGGCATCCTGGAATAGTTGCTTATATTGTAGGGACAAGTAGATGGGGAAAACTTGTGCAGGCAGGCAATGTTTGGAATATGTAAAACAAATTGTTCGGAATGTAGGATGTAGGGGGTATTCCAAAATGAAATGACTGGTACTAGTAGGAAATCTTGGAGAGCTGCATCAAATCAGTCAAATGACTGACAACAAAAAAAAAAATAATACTCTAGTCTGATCAGTCTCTTACAAGGACAAATTTCATTGAAATTTACTTTTGTAAATTATAATGCTGATTAAATCTAATTCGGAGATAGTATTTTTTTTCAATAGCAAATATAACCTCTAAGCTTGTATGTGCTAATTTTTAACAAGTAGAGGGACTGTTCTTATAGGAACCTAACTATGGAAAAATACTTCAAATTTAATCCAATCTTGTACCACTGAAATTTAATATATTATGTGACTTACCTAACCTGCCGGGTTAGTCTAGTGGTTAAACTTATCATTGCAAAATCAGCTGATTTTCAAAGTCGAGAGTTCTAAGGTTCAAGCCCTTATAAAGCCAGTTGCTTGTATATGGATTTGACTGTGGATAACAGTATTCTTTGGTGGTTGGGTTTCAATTAACCACACATCTCAGGATTGGTCGACCTGTCTTTCAGGACTACATATTTACTGGTACATTTACACTTACATTTGCAGCTGCAGGACTGGCAAACCGGTAGCAGTAATTGTGTTTGCCTATACACACACATCCAGATCTGTCAGCAAGCTGGAAAAACTGGTTGAAATAATAATAATAATAATAATAATAATAATAAATAATTTGATTTAGGTTAAAAAACAACATAAAATTTCATAGTCTTTTATACTCTTCAAACCCAGTAATAAAATTCTAAAGTATGATTTATTTAAAATGAAACTTACTCATTACTACAAGATTTATTATTTTATGAAATCATAATAGTTTATATAAGCAGAAAGAGTCTAAGTATATAATTTTAAAAAATTATGATTTGACTTTGAATTATTGTTAAAGTTATTAAATCTAAATACCCAGTTTGATTTATTTGAAAGATTATTCAGATGATGAAAATGAAAAAGTAATTTGTATGTAAACTTGAAAAAATAAACATTCCCATCATTGTCTTCGCAACAACTCTGATGTGCTCATGTATGAATCAGACAAGTTGAGTTTCTCACATGAATAGTCAGAACTCCTTCCCTCTATTTCCACTGATCTAGCCATCAACTATTACGTTTAAATATCTGACAGTGTACATAAATAATTCACTACCAAAATTGTCTTTATTTTATGATATTTCAGGCAACATAAAAAAAATAACTCGCACAATATGCCTGCAATAGGTCATTCAATTTTGTTCTTAAATTTTAATCAAAATTTTTAATATTTGTTTTCAGAATCACATTTTGTAAAATATTTTTTGACTTTTTGAAGATTTGGGAATCGTGCAGAAACACTAATGATAAAATATTCATAAAAATGGTTTTAAATAAATTAGAATTGAAATTTAAAAAAAATTTTTGACTTTTTCTTTTTTAAATTTGAGAGCTCTCCCATCAGGGGAGGGGTTTTTAAATTATTTAACAAAATACATTTAGAGCATTAAAAACTTCAAAAAAAGTTTTTTTCATTTTGGGAGCTTCCATATTCAAGGGGAAGCATTTGGGTAAAATTAATTTCTACTAAATTAACACTGATACAAAAAATAGTTTTTTTTTTAATGTTTTTCAAAGTGTTATACCATTTCTTGAATTGCTTTTTTGCACACATTACAGATCTGTAAATACAATTTTTCTATCACCCTTAGTTTTAAATAAATTATGATTCAAAAAAAGGTAAGGGAAAATATAGTTAAAATTTATAATTTTGCATGGCCATACCTGTATTAGAATGATTTCACTGATGTTTTTCCTTCATAAATACCCTCAGGCACATCCCAATTTAATGTCCAACAGTAATTGGCTAACATGTTAATATTCCATTTCCCTTTATAGCGGCTTTCCATCACCGAAATATATTGGTGGAAACATTCACCATGTTCATCTCTTACGTCTCTGAGGTTGTCAGGGAAAAAATCCATATGTGAGTGGAGGAAATGTATTTTCAAAGATATATTACATCCCATAGCTCTGTATGAAGTAAAAAGTTGATTAACAGGATCATGGTAATGGTTGGATTTTTATTTGCCGAGAAACCTTTTGCAAATGTCTTTAAATGAAGCCCAAGCTGCACTTTCTACATTATTTTACATTGACTTAAATACATCATCTTTGACCAACTCTCTTATTTGAGGACCAATAAATATTCCTTCTTTAATTTTTCCTTTACTTACATTGAGAAATTTGTGCCTGATCTACAAAAATCCAGAACTATCTTTCTTCATTGCTTTTTTCACATATTTTTTCACTCCACAAATTTTTTCATTAGTCCTAACTTGATTTGGGAGAGGAGGTAAAAATATTTTTTGGGGTTCAACTAAGGGCTCATGAATAATATTTTTCCCATTTGGAGTTAAGTTGTCTTGTTTTTTCCACTCTTTGGTAACATAATGTTTATCCCTAGCTCCACTGTCCCATTTGCAAAGAAAATACGTGTACTTAGTATAGCCTAACTGCATGTGTAACAAAATAACTATAACTTTAAAACCACGACATATGTTCCAGCTATGTTTTTTATAATTTATTTTTTCTAGAATGTCTTTCATCACATCATATGTCTCTTTCAAATTAATACCATAAGCGACTGGTATCAAAGGATATTTGTTACCTTGTGTAGTAGAACCACTTTTAAAGCAGTATACTTGGATGAATCTATGAAAAGGCAACATTCCTCAGGTTTATGAACTTGGCCTAAGTGCAACATAAGCTCATAAATGTTTGTGTAATAAACCAAATTATTTTCATCAATAAAGTACTGAGAAAGTTCTTTTTGTCGGCTTTGAGCCCAGAATTTTTGTATCTTTTTGAAGTAAATTCCAACCTTGCAGTCTTGATCCTAACAGTTCAGCTTAATTTTTTGATAAATTTAAATCCCTAATCAAGTCATTTAATTCACCTTGTGATATAAGATGTGGCGTATTGGAAGATAATTCAAAATCAAAATCATTGTTCTCTTCTTCAGTACTGTCTGATTCTTCATCGCTGCTTTCAAAACATACATTCACAGGTGGCTCAGGATCTGGAATAATTTCACTGCAAGGTACAGGCCTGATTGCAATGAAGGATATTTTACAGTACGTTAAGATTTTTTAGAAATTCCAGGCACTCTCATTAAACAAAAGTAACAATCAGTTACATGATCTTTGGTTCATGCCAAACCATAGGTACACCAAATGCCAAAGCCTTTCATGTACCTTTCAGCCATCCTCTTAAATATACAGAATAATTAGTGATACTATATGAGGAGCCCACATCTTATCCTGATCACCAATTTTACACTAAAAGTACAAATGACATGCTTTTTTAATTAAAGGTGTAATAATTTTTCTATTTGATTTTACGGCAAACTCACCACATACCTAAAAGGCATCCACATCATTTACACAATTTCAAGCCATTATGCACTGTTAACAAACTTAAGACAGCAAAAAGACTGAGCAAAATTAATTCATTCCTAAATCCAGTACTTAATACAAACAACACAGCTGTGTTTTCAGCTACATGTTTTGACCTGCACACATGATTAATCTTCTCCATGAAGGCTCACCCTTCAGTATTAGATATGATGTCATAATATGTGGCTATGATTATTTAATTCTTTGTCTAGAATTGTTTATTTATAGCTTACAAATTATGTTAACAAAGTTAAACAATAAAGAATGAGCTAACAAAATACAATATAGGAGTTTAAAATCCTAACTATACATTGAAAAATGAAAAAATTCTTTAATTAAAATTTTCAAGAATGTTGGGTGATAGAAATATTCTGAATTCATATTATAGTTCATACTGACACCTCATTTATAAGATTTCGCTTCCCTCTTTACTGTATGTTGATTCTTACTTTTTTTTTATTGCATTAGTAACGGAAGTGGAATCATGCTTGTTTCACATCTCTGAACTGAAAATAAGATGAGTATTATAGACCTAATGTTAAATTTGAGTTTCTTTATTTTTTATAACAAACTAATCAAATTTTTACTTCAACTTACAGGATTTTTGTTCGAGTTAAAGGAATTATATCTTCGTATAACGTAATACAATACGGCCAGAAATTAGAATAAATTTCGAGTATAAATTTTCGAGTTATAACAATTTGAATGTATAAACATTTTAAAAATAAATGGATAAAATAATTTTTTACAGTAAATACATAAAGACAATAAATATAGAAGAATCCGATGTGGACACCACATGATTTACTTATACGCCTATTAAGTTACATATACACATTTTTTTTTTAAATGAAAAATACACGAAATTTTATTTCATTAATAACTTCTAATATTTTTTTCATAATGTATTTTTTTATCGTTATTATTGAATTATTATTTATTGTAATATTTTTTTTTTTTTTAAATCAGAGGTTAATAATTAATAAATCAATATATTGAAATTAAAAAAAGGAGATGAAGTCTGATTCGAACCGATGTGCCTTTCCCTTGTAAGATCAAAACATTTCATTAATTAAAATTTCATTTGGCTGTAACTCTGGAACCAATGAAAATAAGTACCACTTATGATATATCGTTGAAAAGCTCTCAATGAGGACTTCTTACTGCAGTTTAGAAAAAGTACAAAATCAAGTTTTGTTTTTGATTTTGGGCTTTTTTGAGCACTTTTGGTTCAGCTAATTGGAATCAAAATTGAAGATGCACAACTAGATGTTACTACAGTACTAAATCCAAAATTTTAACATCCTACGGCTAATTGTTTTTAAGTTATTTTAAGTTATGCGAGATACATACGTACGTACAGACGTCACGACGAAAAAAACACAACGAAAAATGGATTCAGGGATGGTAAAAATGGATATTTCCGTTGAAATCTGAAAATCGAAATTTATCATGATCATAATTACTTAGTTTACTCCGTATAAGGAAGTGAAAAAGCTGACAACACAGTCGTAGGACTTATCCATCACGCGGCTTTTTCTGATGCACGGCTTGTACACACAACTTAATTAAAAATAATTAACATTTTATTAAATACAATATTTTTTGTTTATTTAATCCAATGATTCTAACTAAAGCGAGCGCGCATACTGTATTTCATTTGCGCCGGTGTGGCGATGCTAGCGGTCACTTTAAATACTTTTTTACACTTTAAATACTATTCATTTATTTAATTCTACCATTCGTTTGTGACATCATGACATATCAGACGACTACAGCAGTAGTCCGGCCGCTAAGTGGAATCTGGGATCTGTAAGGGAGGGTGTCTGGGTTAAGACCCCACTTTGATGAGGTCCCACCCTCTGACCATTTGAAATGAAAATTTATTAGCACTATAGAAATATTATAGTCAAGTTTGGCGAAAGTCAGTCAAGTAGTTCTGGAGATATAAGGCGATTGACATGCCAACATATTCACATTTTTTCACGGAAATTTTGATGCCACTTTTTGATTTTCTGGGTCCTTAAGGGTCAGTTCATCAAGATTCGGTGAAAACGGGATATGTCCAATTTTGATTGATTACCATTCTTTCCCTTCTATATAGCTATATAGATAGGAAAGTAAAAATAACTGCAAAAAGAGGTCACAATTCAGAAAAGTTAATCAAAATTATTTGAGTACATATTTATTATACATTGAAAGGGATGCAGAAATTCAGGTTTTTCCTTTTTCTTTTTTAATTAATATTATTTTTAAATTTATCACCAAAACATTATGATTTCTGTAAAAGAAAATCTTTTAATGGTATTTTAAAAAAACTGCGGGGAAGATTTTTTATATGTATTGTTAATTTATTAAAAGGAGCAATGGAAGCATAAATACCTTTCTTACAGATGAAAGTATTCTGTTGATTTATACAAAACAATTGTATTTTACAACACAACTGTTAGGTAGAGTCTGGTTTGGTAGAGGTAGATACTATTACTTTAAAAAAAATAAGTGAACTATGAATGAATGTCTGCTCCACTTGTTTGCCACTTCAGAAACTGAAGGTCTACCCTAACCTGGTATCCTGTGTGATACACAACCTGTTTCAATGAAACGATTATACTATGCAATAACAGACTCTGAGGAGGTTGCTTGTGATTGTCATGAATTGTCTCTGAACAATAGTAGCTGATTTGGATTCATGAAATCATAAAGAAGATGAGCATGCTCTGCATTGATAAACAACTCCATAAAGACTGATAGAATTACTCATTCACATGTGCCACCTAGTGAGAATGCAGGAAACTAATGAAGTTAGGCAGGAATGAAACTTGAAGATATACTGTATTCAGTCATGCATTAAACAATTCTGTAAGTTATTTACTTTTTTCATTATTAAAGGTTATTTTTGTATAACTAATTTAGAAATACAACGTATAAGATAAGTTAACATTCATAATTGCCTAAATATCAGGCTACATGATTCATACTTATGGGCCACAATGCTCTGACAACCTATTTTTGTACTTTTTGCAGGAACCCCAAGAGATAATATTATACTTTAGACAGGAATATATGTAAACATAATAAATATTTAATAATTATGACAAGCTTAGCATTTTGTTAAGGTGCTTCAAAGCAAAACAGTACAGTTTGATTTTTTGCGGGTAAAATCAATTTGATCATTATAATAGAATTTATCTAATAAAACACTCTGAAATTTTTCACTGTGGAGAACAAAGATACTATTGTTATCTTAAAAAGAATTCTCTAATTCATAATCACATAAATCCTCATGATTCTGCTAGTTTGCATAAATTGTTGCTCACTTGGCTCAAATATTTTATTATCTTGAACTATTTTCATGTAGAATCTAATGTGAAAGTGTAATGACCCAATGCACTTGGGTCAACCTACTACGTAAACATTTTCTAAGACAATATCATATAAGAAATAGATATAATGAAATAAATTTTTGTTCTTAAAAACAAAAAAGAGATTAACCAACTGTAGCTTAGTGCCCAAGGTTGTATTCATACAGTACATGTAACCATACTGCAGTGATGGATTCAGATACAGTTTAGAATCAAAGAATAAACTGAGTTTAAGTTATGCAAAGGAAATATAATTACTTTCTTAAAATTTCAACAAGTAAATGATAGAATTTATTAAAATTATAGTTTTTATTACTTCCTATCAACTTAAAAATAGTTTCTTTTGATTTTTTACATGAAACTGATCAAAGAGACGGAATGCAGATACAGTTCAATTTTATTTTCCAATTTTGATTGGCAGTATTCTATTATTGTTATATTTAATATACAGTCTTAATCATTTTATTATTTGCTAGGTAGTTTTGAATAGAATTAAGTAATCTTTTAGTATTTCCTTGTTCAGAGAGAGAGAGAGAGAGAGAGAGAGAGAGAGAGAGAGAGAGAGAGAGAGAGAGAGAGAGAGAGAGAGAGA